>NC_051210.1:68050653-68650653 GCF_015220075.1 Falco rusticolus | reverse complement strand
GCTTCTCTGGTATCTGCCTACGCTTCTCTGGTATCTGCCTACTATTTTAATATGAAGATGATGAGAGGACTGGAGCATCTCTGTGACGAGGAAAGGCTGGGAGAGCTGGGCCTGTTTAGCCTGCAGAAGGAATGAGATGGGATCTGATCAATGCATACAGGTATCTTAAGGGCGAGTGTCAGGAGAATGGGGCCAGGCCCCTTTCAGTAGAGCCCAGTGACAGGACAAGGGGCAATGGGCACAAACTGCAACCCAGGAAGTTCCACCTGAATCTGAGGAGGAATTTTACTTTGGGGGTGGCAGAGCACTGGAACAGGCTGCCCAGAGAGGCTGTGGAGTCTCTATCTCTGGAGATACTCAAAACCCGCCTGGATGCGATCCTGTGCAGTGTGCTGTAGATGAACCTGCTTTAGCAGGGGCTTGGACTAGATGATCTCCCAAGGTCCCTTCCAATGCCAGCCTTCTGTGATATAGTTAAAATAGGGTAGAAGCACTCACTTCTCTTATGTGTTCTAAGGACAAAAGTATTAGTTTAAAAGGATGACAGAGATACAAGGGCTTATTATCTCCTTAGAAAAGATGGTGTCTGATGGATTACCTAGATTGCTTCTTATCCCAAACATGTCTTAGAACAGATGAGTTCAAGTACAACAGGCCGTGTCCACTAGGACAGGCTTAGCTAAAGGAGTACCACCAGATCTTTAAAAGGGTAGTAAAGACTTGCTTGAAGGAAAAGGATTCTACAGAACACAAATTGGAAAAAAGTAAGTCAATAAAGAGAAAAATTACTCTTCAGAAGCTGCCATAGTTTCACTGACAGCGCTTGCACAAAACTTATCCTGCATGTTTGTTCCTGCTCTGGCATTGCCAGATCCATGTGTTGAGCTCAAAGCTGTTGTGTAGATCTAATCTATGTCAATTCTCTTACCTTAGTCCCATGGGGCCTTATGACTGTCCATGCCTGTGCCTGGGAGAACGCTGTTGCCTTGTTGGGGGATATGTAGTCTGGAAAACACAAAGAACAGAGCAGAACCGCTTCTGTTCTGCAGTGGTGTTTATGCTGGCAGAAATAGTGATAAAATACATCAGTCTGTGTCACATCTCACCAAGAAGGAGGGAGGAGTGACTCTGATTCACTGATTCTTTTGGTTGGAGTAGGGTATACACAGTAGCAGAGGTCCATAGGCAAACAGACTTTTATTCCATAGACAGGGATGGGGGCGGGGAGAGAGAGAGATCACCAGTCCTGGATCCAGCACTGGGGCTGCCGATGGGGGATGTTTTGTGTAGGAGCACTCATCCTGAAGTCCCTTCTTTTATTTGGCACTTGCCTTCCTCTTTGGACCATCTCTTATGAGAATCAGCCTCACTTGCCATGTAACATAGCATGCATGCTCCTTATGGGTGTGGTTCGGCAAGTCTTTTTGGTCTTGAATTGAGCCATATTACCTTTCCTCCAGCTACTGCAGAAATCTGCTGACTCTGTTCGCTGCTTCTTGGGCCATTATTTACCCGTCGGCAGGCTGTTCCCTCTTAACAGTCTTTAGTTCATACAAAGTAACCTTTTGCTTGATCTTGAAAGTGTTGGAGATGTTACTCGAGTTTTTGAGACCTTCCTGGGACAGGCTAAGGGGATCTCCACCCCCTGTTCCCTTAAGGAATTTCATCTCCTGCTGGTGTTTGCACCTTTCTGAGCTTTCCATGGTGTCAAGTTGACTGTTTTTCCCATTGGTCTCCTACAGTCTGTAAAAGTGACAAAAAACAAGGAAGACTTGGGTAAAACCTGAGACCAGAGTCCAAGAAAAAGGAATACAGCAACAAAGTTTGTGTAGGACTCGCATAACTTAAATATGTGAGAAGAGAAATGCTAGAGTGAGTGGGTCCTCCAGCTGGTTGAGTTGCAGAGTTTCAGCAAGGTCAGTGATGCCAGCAAGGGTCTGCATGAGATGGGACAGGCTAGCTGCAGTAGTATCCCATGTTACAAGGAGACATACTAAGGGACTAGGTGCTGCTGGAATAAATTTGTAGACTAAGTGGTCTCTTTTCTGCATCTGCACTTATTCTGCGCTGTGAGTGAAGAAGGTATTATCCTAAATCAAAACTTTTGTCTCTCCTTGTAGGTCACCATTTCAAAGCTCATAAGGCTGTTCTTGCTGCCTGTAGCCAATTCTTCTACAAATTCTTCCAAGATTTCACACAGGAGCCCTTGGTGGAGATCGAAGGTAATTGATTTGTGCAAATAAAAACCTTCAGAGTTGTGTGCCCAAGCTAGAAATGAATGTAGTATCCTTTGTATGGGCTTACTTATATGCTTGGTCGTATCAATTAGCTTTCCAGATCTTAGCTCTTGTGTTGTTCTAAGGCGGCTACCACCAGTGGAAAAAAGCATCCCCTGAAGAAAAATTAAGAAGAACAGTCCTGAATTAAATCTTTTGGAAGGGAAAGTTTGAGGTTCTGTGGGTGGGTTGTGTTTTTTGGGGTTGGGGTTTTTTTTTTGCCTTCCCCCCAATACATGACTAACAGAGGTAGGCGGACCTTGTATGTTTTTAGGACTAGCAGTATGACATACAATCTTTTCCCTTGAAACAGCCGTTCCAGTCAGATGGAAAAGGCTACCTGTGATGGCCAATGGCAGATTCCTTGTTTGGGATGCAAGAGCAGGATAGACATGGAGCAATACTTGCCTGATAGGCAGGCAGCAAATTCCTGGAGCAGCCTCCAGTAACTTGCTGCTCAGAGGTCTCTTGAGAGAGATATTATATTTTTGTGTTTAAATCTGTACATTTTATTATTCAAACAACATTTTGTCCCTTTTTATCCTTCCTTTTATCTTTGTCGTGGCATAACTCTGTAGTTGCTCCAGATTCACATGTTTCTATAGTAGACTTTATTTTCCAGCATGAGCCTTTTAAGGGTGTTATCTTCATGAAACTGGCAGGTACAATACTGTGAGCCAAATGGTGAGCAGGCGAGCGTGCAAGATTCATCAGATAGATGAGACTGAGGAATTTTGAAAAGAAACTGTTGTTTTTCTTGCCTCTATACAGGTGTAAGTAACATGGCATTTCGTCACCTAATTGAGTTCACCTATACAGCAAAACTAATGGTCCAAGGTGAGGAAGAAGCAAATGATGTTTGGAAAGCAGCTGAGTATCTACAAATGTTAGAAGCGATCAAAGCACTTGAAACCAGGTAAGCATATAAACCTCTTTTTCTTCCCACCACTGAAATGTAGAGTCACAAGAATCCTTTTATGAGAGCTGGCTGCCTGTATTTTGCAGTGCTGTTCCTTATCCTGGAATCTGCTAAACTTGTGTGGGACTATATACTCTCCTATTATAAGATATGGGTCAGAATTATACAGGCTGAAAAATGAATGTCACATTCTTTGGGCTGGAACTCAATGAAAAGTGACATGGCTGGTCAGTGTTGCAGGTATTGTAGGGCTGTGACTTTGTGATTACTAATATCAGGTCTCTGTACTATCTGACGGCCCACACCTGATTGACAGCTGGGTGTGACGTGCCTCAGGTAACTAGATGATGATGTACCTCAGGTGTCACTAGACCACATAAACAAGCTTATGCTAGTGTTTTGGTTTCATGCATCTTTCTTCTATTTCTGGGAGAATAATCAGTGATCTTAGAGCTTCTTGCTGTAAAATTAACGTCTCAACTTTTGAATGAATGTAACTGTTATGATCAGTTTTATACAGGATCAGTATTTAATCAGATGTTGCTGTGGCACGTTTTAGCCGCTGCCAGGAACTGTACTCCATCACCGAAGTCCAACCTGAGAAAAGCAGGTGCCAGTCCCATCATGCTGGTTTTTTTCCCCTTCCTTCCCTCTCACTTTCACAAAGTGCTGTCATGTTCTCATTCTTTCTGCATGCTACACTGTTCTGCTGGCATGAAGCAGAAGGAGGGGCCATAAGTGCTCCCAGCATTACAGTTATCTTTGCTTTCTCTTCTAGACCTGCTGAAAGGTCTTTGCATTCAAGCTGATGAAAGACTGTTGCTTCCTTATTGTCTCCCCATAGACACATTAGCCAAGGAGAGTGGCATTGGCCCCAGATTCCTCTAGTAGCCAGCTAAATTTTATTTTTATTTTTTAGAAAAACCCTCTACGGCATGATGCACTAGAAACTGGTTTTTTGACATCAGTATTTATTTCTAAATTAACTTATTCTGTGCTTATTCTGTGGATTTGCAGGAGAACTGAATAAGTAGTAATTTTTTTTAATAGGAAAGATAAGGAATTGCGCATTTGTAGTCCTACCCTACCCACAAACACCTCTCTTTTTTTTTTTTTTTTTTTTTTTTAGTATGGTACCGCTGAAATAAACATTCTTTATGGTTTTTTTATTCAGGAGAAAAAGCAGACCTTAGCTGTCTGCTTGAGGAGTTTAAAAATAACACTTGAAAATGAAGAAGTGTGTTCTAAACAGTATCGCTTTGAGTCAGTGTGCACTGACAGAGCCGGTGAACAGGATTCAGATCCATCCATCAAGCTGAAATGTCCAGCCTGCAGTTGTTTTCCACTGTTGAATAATGTTACTCAGTCTGTTGGTTACGCGTCACTAGTGAATGCTGTAATTCTTGTGTTACAAGGACAAAACTGTTTTGCCTAATGAATGCACATGCAAGCCAGTCTATTCTTAGAGTTATTTCCATTGTTTGTAGATTTTGAAAAGTTTTTTGTGGGGGTTGGGTTGGTTTGTTTCAGGGTTTTTTTCGTTAGAAAGACAAACTTGAGTACCACTGTTGCTGTCTGTGTTCCCCACAATAAGATGGGGAGAGCTGCAATACAGTGCCTCAGTTAGAGCTTTGAAAGGGGAAGGCTTCAGAAAATTCAGCAGAGGTAGAGATAATTATAGAACTATTTGTATAGTGCAACAAAGAGTTGCACATTGCATAATGTAGACTAGAAAGAAAACAACTAGCTGTTATTCCTTCAAGTGCAGTTGTGGTGTACGTGTGTTTCCCCAATCAAAGTTTCATGCAGCGTGGTCAGGCATGATGATCTTCTCTTTGCTGAGCAGATCATTCTTCTGGTACGCAATCCTGGAGCTCCTTGCAGTAATGTCCAAAGTAACTGTCATCTTCTAGACATCAGAGATCCAGGCTAGATGAAACTGGAAGTTTACCTCTGCTGTCTGTCTCTGTTTGAATAGAGTAAGATGCAATTTAATGAGCTATGTGCTGCATTAGATCATTAGCCACATATAGATACTGGGCAAAACCTTCTCTCTGCTATTACTAGAAAATGTGAAAGTGATGGGGAGTAGATTATATAAAAGGGTTCATCAGACTGCAAAGGCAGGTGAAAGCACAGCTTACTCCTGCCAGTCTGATTTGAGGGGAAGACAACCACTCATTTTCAACACTGATAAACAGTAATAAAACCCCCAGCACATAAGTGCTGTGGATAATCTTGAGGATGTGACTTGAAAGCATTGGCCCACTGAGCTCTATGTTTGAGATGTCATATCATCCCTGACATCTTAGAGGAAGGGGGTTGTGGGTGTATGGTGCAGGGAGAACAGGAACAGAGCTGGGGGTTGTGTTTAAGCCCAGAACATTAAACTAGAACACTTTGCACATCCCAATGGCTTTTATTTTTACCTCAGCTGTTAGCTGTGTGCTTTCCTGAAGTACAAGATATTATAATAATTATCGTGTGAAGTCACAGCTGCAGTGTTTTCTAACAAGCTGTAAGTGCTGCAGGCAATTGCACACGCTCCAGAGCTTAAGAGGTTGTTTTGCTGATTGACTGGATACCAAGCAAAAATGAATTCCAAATGAAATGTAAGAATAAATGCAGTTTATTTTATTACCTTCTGGCCTAGTCCTGGAGCTTGCCTGCCTTTATACTCAGTGAAAAACCAAAATAGTTTACGCACCCAGTGTGTGTAAACTTTTAGGCTAAGTGCAGGCGTGCACTATTTCATGATTCGTAAGGTTCACGCACACCAGGAACGTTGGCCAGACACACAAGCATGGTGAAGTTACCACCGTGACACAGCTGCACACAATATTTGTTGTCTGGATGGTCCTGCTCATATCTTGCTGGTTCAGGGGGCTCAAGACAAACACCACCCACTCATTAAAGTTGTCCTTGAGCTGCCTGAGCTCCCTGTCCAAGTTAAGCGATATCTAATTAAAGACAAATACTTTTCATAAGCAGTCATCAATTTAGTAAATTTTCACCACAGAGGTGAATACCTTAGGAAGGACTTAAATATTATTTCTGAGTAGGCAGGCCAGAGAACTCCTTCATTCAGGGAAGTTTTCTTTCAAAGTACAGAATTTCATGAGTTTCTTAGCTAAACTTATGTTATTAAGCTAACTGGCCTTTCTTCTTGATAGGTGCTTTGTGTCATTCAAACAAAGCTATTTAAAACACTTTTGTAGCCTTATATCAAAGGCTCTGCAGCTTTAACCATGATGTTTTACAGCTCTAAGGAGTGTAGGTTAAGGGCAAATTAGCTTCTGACATTCACACAGATTATGTGGTCATTAATCATTCAGTGTCTTTGAGAAACAGCTAGAAAGTGTTGATTCAGAAGCCAGTATTAGGCAGGATCTGTTATGTCAGTGCTTATGGATCTTAACCATTTTTATGTGAATGTTTTACAGGAACAAAGAAAATTCATCACCCTTGGAATCAAATCAAGAAGAAGGTAAAAATAAACCCAAAAAGAGGAAAATAGCTGAAACCTCTAATGTTATCACAGAAACACTGCCATCTGCAGAATCAGAGCCTGTTGAAATTGAGGTTGAGATTGCTGAAGGAACAATTGAAGTAGAAGATGACAGCATTGAAACACTTGAAGAAGTAGCTTCTGCAGAGCAATCCATAAAGTACATACAGACAACAGATACATCAGATGAATCTGCTTTGGCTCTTTTGGCAGATATCACCAGCAAGTATCGTCAGGGAGAGAGAAAATGCCAGATCCAAGAAGAAGGTGATAGTGCAACTGATCCCTCGTGCAAACAGGTAGAAGGTATTGAAATTGTGGAACTTCAGCTGTCACACGTGAACAATTTCTTCCACTGTGAGAAATGTAACCGTTCGTTTAAATTGTTTTACCATTTTAAGGAACACATGAAAACACACTCTACTGAGAGTTACAAGTGTGACATATGCAATAAAAGGTACCTACGAGAGAGTGCTTTGAAACAGCACCTCACCTGTTACCACCTTGATGAAGGTGGTGCCGGCAAGAAGCAAAGACCTGGGAAGAAAATACATACATGCCAGTACTGTAATAAGCAATTCGACCACTTTGGACATTTTAAAGAGCACCTCCGGAAGCACACAGGTAAAAGTACTGCTATAGTCCTGTCGTTATGACCTTAGCTCTAGCATTTTAGGTTTTTGCATGCTTTGGGGAAATAGGGAATGTGCTGAAGAGAACACGAGTCCTGAGCACTTGGCTTCTAGTTACAACTAAAATGATGGTTTGCCTTTTTGTTTGTTTTGTTCTGTTTCCCATTGATGTAAACTTTTGAGGGATTGAGGGCCTTAAAAATAGGTGCCTAAACCCAGGAAGCACTGATGAGGCTTCTCTCTCAAGTCTATTAAATCTTAAAGATTTTTTCAAAATCTTTATTAAAGCATGTTTCCTTCTTCAAAAGTACCAAGCTGAGGAGCTACTTCTATTGTTATAATTTTACTAGTAAGTGTTTCTGTTGAAATACAGTCTAAACTGGGAGCTTCTCAGTTTAGAGGGTTTCTGTATCTAACAGAACTTCTGAGCAAATGCCTATGGATCCATCTTGTTTGGAAAGTTTCACTCTTGCTTTATGATTTGATTTTTCTTTGTTAATTAACACAGCAAAACATTTCTAGTCACTGTAGTATGTACTTTTTTTTTACTGTGAAATCTGCCTCTGAAATCTGGTATGGCATCTTTTGAGTACAAAATTACTTGTGCTCCTTCTTTATAATATGGAAGGTTAAGATGCTACTGCTTCACCTCACTGAAAAGCCTACTGTCTGAACAGATACTGAGCATTATACAGATAACTGAATGCGAAATGTATGCAGTCCTGATCTTCTAGATGTTTTTGTTTAATACATCAGTCATGACTTATCAGTAAGAATTTAATGAAAGGTAGCATCCCTGTTTCTTCTGCAGCTTTTTATTGTTGTTAAAGCCTTTTAATTAGAATTTCTTTGCATATGGGTGTCGCGACGGAGGGAAGACACAGTCACTCAATATGAGTGATCAGCAGACTTCCTTTATTGTGCCTTACAGTCACCTTTTATGCCTTGTTATAATTAGCTCATACGTATTACAAAAGTTAAGCTCATTATTGGTTAGTTGCCTAAATACCAAGCCCGCCCCTAGTTTCTCTTCTGTAGTTATCTGTTCCCACCTGTAACATTCTTTTCCCACCGCGATCTTCCTGTTACTGTGTAACAAGAACAGCCAAGGATAGTGTATTTTTGCTTTACTTCAGAAAAGCTGAGAGCGATGTGCATTTTTGTCCAGCCAGCTGGACTATGTCTATGTGACCCTTTTCAGCTAGCCAGTTATCCACATATGGGTATGGGACTTCACAGAGTATTGATATATGACACTGTGTCCAGTCTCTTCCAAAGAGCCCCGTAAAACTTCCGTTTAGAAACACTCTGGCAAATCCTTGTCCCCCACGAAGCAGGGAATGTTTCTGCATGATGAGCAGTCTAAATACAAGCTACTTTACGAAAGTCTTTTCAGAGACAATTTTGTGGCAGGTTAACAGAGTAACCCCAATACCACAATATGTTGATTGCAGTTGCAATGAAGGATTTTGGGCACAAATGAACTTGGGACATCACAGAGGAGGTACAGAGTACTTTCTAAATATATATTGTTACAAGAAGTATAATGCATGGCACCTAATTCTGGTTTACCATTTTGAAAAGCTTTAAGCTTAAAATCAAAACAGATACTACATTTAACTGTGGTCTCCTAAGGTCAGTGGAAAAATTCCCATTCAGTCAAAGTCTTTCTAAGTTCTGAATTCTGTGTAGCATTGATTGAATGCTAAAATGAAATTAAAAGGCCTGGGAGAAAATGTCCTACAAAGTATTTGATCCTGTTGCTGCTTAATCACACTAGCAAATACATGAAAATAGCAAGTGGGGCAGAAGTAGAGCCCTGATCAGTGTTGGTAATTCTTTTCGATGTAGTAATTTGATGTTACTAATGATTATTATCTTCGTCTCAATAAAAGAATGGAAGGAGATCCACAGAGTTTCTCTCTTACTTACGCATACAGTGCCTTAAGCAGCTTCTGAGTGTCTGAAGAAATACCTCAAAAATGTCTTGCATGTCATGTAACTCTCAAAACTATTAAGAAAATCATCTCCAGAACCTAGAAGGAGGGAGGGGGTTTTGTCTGATTCATGCATAAACATAGTATTTCCCAAAAATCATTAATATACTCCCCTCCCATATCTGATTCTGCGCAGTAAAGGTTAGAAAGGTCTAGAAATGGGTCTGGGGTATTATTCAGGTGGGTGGTACATGAGTCGGTGGTCGCAATACCCCCTGCCAGAATTACCTTTTACCTACATTCACTGTTTCTTGGCAGGTAACTACAAGTTGCTTCATTCGACTCTCCCCAGTTCCCATTAATTCTACATTTTGACATCTCAATACATTCTCCTAGGCTACACGTTATCACTGTATCCAATCCTGCATTCAATCATGAAACTGTTCCCTAAGTTCTAAACGTTCCTACTAGGTGATTCTGACCCTTGGTACGGGGCTGTACAGAGGATTTCATAGTAGCTGTTGGTTGCTATGCAAACACAAATTCCACTAAAATATTTCTTAAAACTCTATGTTCCTAATCAAATGTGGTTAATTAATTCTAACTAATAGCAGATATGTAACACTGACTGGTGCAGCCCAGGTCATGGCATTGATTTGCACTGTGCAAAAAGTCATACAATGTCTTTTGGCCTTTGGATATTGCCACCATTATCTTTGTATTGTCACTTCTGGACATTTCTGGCAGAATATGTTGAAGATTAGTGAAGAATTTGAGTAAGAATAGAATAAATCCATCCTTGACTGGTGCCTTTAAGTAATTATTTAGATGGGACCAGATCACAGGATAAGTGATGGTAAGTGGTGTGAGTTTTGCTCTGTAGTATCCATCGGTTGCTTGGGCCAAGTCTGTGACCATTGACCTGCAAGACTGATGACAGTTCAGCATCCTCTGCATTACCTGCACAACAGTCTCAAAAAGTATTTTGTAACCACTGAGGGGGAATATGCCTACCATTTAACATTTTTCTGTAGCCTTTAGGTGTGTAAGTGAGAATTATAGGCTACTTGTAGATTTCTTTTGAAAAGCTGATTAGGAACTTCTAGAATTTTGTATTTCTGAAAATACAGATTTATTGGCTTTCCATCTCAATAGTCAGTAACTACTGCATTTCTGAACATGCAGGCTTTTAAACTAGCTAGGGTGGATTCCTATGCTATTCACTGAAATGTCTCAGCCTTTTTTGGAGTTCATTAAGCCATTTATTTCAGTAGTGATATTGGTGTCAGTACCTCCATAGATTAATTACCAGATTTTCAGAAGAAACACACTGTTCCTAATTTTTTGTACTTAATTTCCTTGAATTTCATTGTGTTTATGCATGATGAAAGTAGTAAACAGAGACATCAGTTGTTCTTTGTTACTACTTAAAGACAGTAATAACAATATACTACTTTGAATGAAAAAGAGAAAACCACCTGTTTTCAGCCTCCCCTGCTGTTGTCCTTAGCTGGCTTCTGTATTTAGTACCAGGTTTGAAATAAAGTGGCCAAACTGAAGGCATTTTTTATCTTACTTGTGCGCATTTATGTCCCTCAGTACTTTCTCATCACTGTATTTTGGAGTGGGGAGGGGTGGTGGTGGTGTGTGTTTGTTTTAATACTGGTGCATTGTTATTTTGTGTTCATTCCATGCCAGCTTCTTTTTTTGGAGCTCAGTTTTCAGCGGTGAAGCATAAGCTGTTACTGTTCTTGAAAGTAAACCTTTGTATTATTTAAATAGTTCCTTCTTTAATGTGTCACTTTGGGTATTTACTAATGTTGATTCTTTCATTGTAAATATTATCAGATAAAAAGAGAGAAATAGCTGCTATTTCTTCAAGATCTTTTGTCAGCATAGTAATCAAATTTCCATAAAATCCTAAATGTACTATAAATAGCAGTAGTAATGGGTTTTTTTCTAAATGACAGTTATGAGTCCACATTAAGTTTTTGCCCTTTTATTAGATCTGCACAGAATGTCTTCCTTTTCTTCTGTAGAACAATCCAGGTGGCCACATCCTTTACAGCATATTTATCAGCCTGCGCAAAAGGGTGAGAGGGGAAAAAGAGCTGACAGAAAACTGGCTGGTTTTATACACTTACAAATCCCTGTGTCTGTCTTAACAGGTGAAAAACCATTTGAATGTCCAAACTGCCATGAACGTTTTGCCAGGAATAGCACGCTTAAATGTCACCTGACGGCTTGTCAGTCTGGAGCTGGAGCTAAAAAGGGAAGAAAGAAGCTGTATGAATGCCAGGTGGGTAATGGAAGTAGCAGAGTCTGAGGCGGGATACCTCCTTCCTCTGCCGAGGGAGTGTGGGAGTACTGAGCAGGAAAGGCAACGAGAGTGGGCTTATGTCTCCAAGAGCTATTTCTAGTGAAATAAATACAAGGATCACATTCAACCGCAACATGCAGACAAGTTCTTATATCTAAGTAGTTCTATTTTAAATAAGGAATTACTGATATGAAGCCTCATAATACTTATACTCAGAGGGATTCTTATGGGTAGGTAAGTGTTCATCTGCATTTTACTGATCTTTCTACTTCATGTTCAAGGTTCTTGATGCACTGACCTAGGCCTTTCCTACTTGTAAGCATGCTTCACTTAAGAGTCCAAAATAGAAAATATTCCCCTTATTGTTGTTATTATTCTGTTTGATACCAAACATAATTGAGTTTGTCTGGAAAGTCATTCCAACTTACAATGACAATCTGTAACATCTTTTAATCAAATATAAATGCTGTAGATGGATACCTAGGGTACTTGGTCACTATATGTGACTGACATTTGAAAAGCTGTTCAGATATGTTACTTAGCTTTTAAAAGCTGATTCTGAAAAGCTAGAAAATACAAGAGGTGAGGCTGGCTGTAGCAATTTTTTTTTTGCTCTTTTGCTGCCCCACTGCTGTGATGGTCTTGAATAAAACACGCTGCTCTCATGCTCTATATTGTGTGTGGTCTTATGTTCTCTTGTGCACACTCTCTCAGTTTCTCACATGCTCTCTCACATGTTCTCCCTTAAGGATCTCACATTATTCAGTTCACAGAATGGCTGTGGCTTGAGGTTAAATCGGACTGTGCAGTGAAGAGAATGGCTGGATATTGGCTTTATTTGTTCCAAAGGAGAGTAATCTTATTCGCAGAATGTGTTGAATACTGCAGTAGATGAGTTAATTTTATGTTGCTAATCAAATCATTTAATCAGAAGTTTCACTGAGGCGTTGCACTATTTAGTTGTTACACTATTCTGAAGTTAATTCTCGGGAGTGTACCTTCATCTTAAAGATAAGTTTGTTCTGAATGTGAGAATTACCGTATAATACAAAGTTGTACTTAACAGCTTCATTTGAACATACTGCTTTGTCTTTGTGACCCTTTGGTCTAATCACTTTGTGTCATTGCTTTCTTTTGCTAAATTGATACCACATCCTCTCACAGAACTTGTGAATGTGGATTAGTGTTTCTTCAACCTGCAAAAACTACAGCAATTCTTGGATAAAGTTTTCTTGAATTTTTCTCTCTTTAGAACTAAATTTGAGTAGTGTTCAGTAAATAAATCTTGTCTCACTGGACAAAGAAGAGAAGACAAAATTGTGCTTCTTTTATGAGCACTTTTGGTGATCTTCAGTGTATGCTTGAGTACTGAATTAAGCTCCATGTGCAAGAACAGTACTTAACGTGCTTGGGTATGACTGATAGTCATTATCTTTATGTGCGACTAAGTAATTTTGAGTGCTTATCTGTAAGGTTAATATTTATAAAAGTGTATGTGCAACTTTTCTGAAGTGAGCCTGGGAAAGAAAAAAAGGCATGGCACTAGCATCACAAACCTGTTTTAACAGACTTCAACAGAAAAACTGCAGTATTTAGCTCCACTACACAGACCTGTTCTTGAGTTAATCCCTGTCAGATATTTCATCATCCTTCTGTGCTGTGGCTGATGGACAAGATGGAGAATTCAGTTTCAAAACTGTTTGCCAGCAGCCAAGAACACTTGCATGGGCAAAGAGTCCTGAGCCTCTTTCTCTGCTCTAAGTCTGACTCTATCTACCCTGTTCTCTTTCTGCTACCCTGGCACCTCATTCATTTCTGCAGCCTCTGTGTTGTTTTCAGGCTACTTAACTTAGCACCAGCTGAAGGGAAGGAAGTGTGCTCATGTACTTTGTGAAAACAATGTGTCTGCAGTTGAGGCAGTACTTTTAGCTGGAAGGCAATAAAAGGGATGGAGTTTTAAGAGAATTTTATCTGCTGAAATCACTCAAGTGTTTTTTTGAAGTGGCAAAATAGGGTAGTTCAGTCTAGCCAGTTAAACCTCATGATGCCATGAGCAAATGAAAGCTGATAAGGAAGAGTTAGCTAGTAGAACTTCAGTAAAAGGACAGTTTGTGTTGCACTTTCATTTTACAGTATTATTACATAAATAGCTTTCCACTCAAAACTAGCACCAGACAATTACTGTGGCATGATGCTGTATGTGAATTTCACATAAGGTTAAAATAAGAAAGCTTTCAAATGCTTCACTGACAAATTTTGTAGGTATCCTGTGTATGCACAATTCAAAGTAGCACGCTGTTTCTAAATACCAGGTTTTCTGGTGATCTGAAGCTGACTTCTCAGCTTTTTAAGCTTTTACCTCTAACGTATATGTTTTTTTTTAATGCAAGTAGCAAGAAGCTACACTATGTGAAGCCATGATCTGAAATAGGCACTATACTTTGTCATATTTCTCTTGGCACTGTTCAACACACTCTGTCTTTTGTTTCAGGTTTGTAACAGCGTGTTTAACAGCTGGGATCAATTCAAAGATCACTTGGTAATACACACTGGTGACAAACCCAACCACTGTACCTTATGTGATTTGTGGTTTATGCAAGGCAGTGAGCTGAGAAGGCATCTCAAAGAAATGCACAATATTGCAGAACGAATAGTGACAGAAGAGGTTCTGCCAGTGGAAGCTGAACCAGTAACGTCAATGACTATAATAGAACAAGTGGAACAAGTCCATGTCCTACCAGTAATTCAGGTACAAGTGGATCCTGCACAGGTCACTGTGGAACAGATGCACCAGGATCTCATACAGGACAATCAAGTGAAAGGCACACAGATGGATGAACTGCAAGAACAAGTGCAAATTAGTTACTTGGAAGTTGAACACATTGAAACTGAACAAGGTGCTGAAGTTCATGTGGAGCAGTTACAAGTTGAGCATGTAAATCAAATACAGATGGAAGAAGTACAGGCAGAACTTATAGATGGAACAGATCTTGAACAAGTGGAATATGAAAGTGTTGATCAGAGAGAAGCAGAAGAAAAGGAACATAATCAAGTAGAGGATGCAGATAAGGAAGATCACGAACAAGCTGAAGACTTAAAAACTCAACAGTTAGTGGACACACAGAATTACAAGGTGCATGACTAGGACAGATAACCACACTGTGGGTTTAGGAATGAAATACCAAATTATTTTTGTTAACTTTTACATTGTTTTTTGAACTGTTGGTGGTCACCTTTCCAATATGCTGTCCTTAGGAAGCTGGACAAGTGGACCAAAATTAGCTTTCTTCATGTACTACTAAACTTTTCTCATGTGGAAAATAACTTTTCCATTCATGTAATACCATGAAACAGAAACTGCCACAGACATGGACAGCTTTGTGAGGATTTTAATAATGAATAGCTTGTGTCATTGTTACAGCATCCTTGCGTAAGAAAAGAAAAAGAGTAACTTTTCCTCTTGCCATTGAAGCAAAGTCTTGTTATAGATTTGCAGGGTGTCTGTGGCAGAAGAATCAGTAAAATCTGGTGGGTTCTGTTTTAATTGGCAATTGGATACCTGTGAATTTTTGGATCAGACTGACTGCTGGTTCCTGACAGTGGTCCCTAACTTTGAGGCTGGGGAAAAAAACATTGTTGCTGGAGGTCTCTGAGCACAAAAATTCTGTGCCTGTTCAACACAGACTGGTCAAATTTCCACAAAGTTCCTAGACTATCCAACAACCTAGCTGAGTAAAAGGCAATGTAGGTTATGTTATAGCGCTTTATATTTTTGCTTAATATTGTCAGCTGCTGATTTTTTTTTTTTTTGCGTTAAATTTAGTGGCAGGGAGCTGAGGGAAGAAACCAATTCCACATTGAGTCAGCTTGACACTCTAAAAGGGACATATTGAAATAGGAAAAGCTCAGTAGAATCTATGGTAAACATGAGCTGAAAGAAAGCTACCAGAAAAGTCTTTATTTTATAAATCATCCTTTTTAAAAATGAATATGTTTAAACATAAATATATAGGAGACTTGTCTATATGGTATCAGGTTCCTGGTTTTTTGAAATGGAATTCTGACACTTGACACAAAGATATGCTAAACATAAAAGTAAAAGCCATAGGTATGAGTGCTAAACTGTGGATTGAAAAGTAGGAATGTAAATAATTTAATCAATATTGGACAATAAAACAATACCAACCATGAAAAGTTGCATTATTTGTTTCATCCAATAAATTAGGAGCAGCTGAGTGACTGGCAGTTACAGTGCCAGCTCCCAGTGGTAAGAATCAATCTCATTTTTAATAAGATTACTCTTTACTGTAAAGTTAGATTGATTTAGGAAATAATTGTCTAGCTCTATGTTCAAGGATGCTAAGAACTTCTAATTCTTAGTTATTGTCCTGAGATTAGAGGTGCTCCATATTTCTGAAAAATTTTCTTTTCAAAGCCTTAATTGAAGGGAGGAAATTTTGCAAGGACGTTCCCTAATACGGCTGTTAGTCATGTAGATATTGGTTAAAATCAGGCTTTTCTCTTCAATCTTCACCAAATGCAGGGTTGTTTCCTGGGATTTGTGCTTTAATTTAGTCTCATTCAAAATGAATCTTGCGTTTCGTCGTAGCCTTTCAGAAAATGTTGCAAAACAAACATGGAGCTCAATTAAAATTTCAAACAATTTGATTAGTGTAACTTACATTCTTTTTTATTATGTTTTGTGTTTTCTGAGGTGCAAGTAATATGTGATGAGATTCTATGCGGGTGGAAGAACATGGCCCAGTGTTAAGCATGAAAGTGAAAGTTGGTTATTGTATTTATGCCTAGCTTCTGATAACAAGCCAATCTTTTGATAACATGGAGGGGACAAGCCTGCTTACTTAGCTGTATAACTCATTTTTTTTATGTTTTTGAGTGTATAGGCACAAGGTCTATATCTGTGGAATTAAAGGAACAGTCTGGCTGTGTGTCTAACCAATGAAACTAACTTTTAGGTAATTTAAATCCAATGCAAATTGAGCATTTCATGTGGTAATCGGTAGCAGGGCTGTGGTTTGGGAAGCACAGTTGGGCTATTTCTTTCTCCCCTTTTCAATAACAATTCATTAATTTGGTAGGAGAGTAACAATGCTCTGCTGTTAGACCCAGTGCTGCCCCAGCCACAGCCTGGGTGGGAGTATGCAGGGACCATGAGCAATCCCCTCCTTACCCTGAAGGACAGGGTGGAAGGCTGTCATCAAGTAATGCCTCCAGTGGAGACCCTTTCCCTTTGCAGCCCTGTCCTTACAGTTTCCTTCCCAAATGTCTGAAGCCCAAGTTGCTCCCACCAGTGGAGTCCCTTATGCCTCATTACTGCACAGCTGATACTGGAGGAGGGAAGGTTGACTGGGGGCTGCTCTCTGGAACAGCCACATTGTCATCCTCTTTCTGCCCCAAACGTCTGTATAGACACACAGACCTCTCTGTATTACCTACGCACCATTGGAGGAGATCTTGCCTCTAAATACATACATACTGTTGGTCCCAGAGCCCTGTATTATACGTGTACTGGCCTGTAGCTTGCAATGGGGCAGCATGCAAGTTGTCTAGGCAGTAGGAAGTGGAAAAGCTGGAATGAACAAAAACCCGTAAGATGTGTTCGGATACAAAATAAAATTGGGCATCAAATATTGAGACTGAGGTTAGAGGCAGACTTGTAGATTTATATGTGATATTCCTGAGAGGCCACAAGCTGTTTCTGAAGAAAAAGCAGAGAGGGGAAAAGGAGCTGCTCAATAGTTTGAGAGATGCCATGTCATTGAGGCAGTGTAAGAAAGGACTAGCTGCTTTTTTTTGAAAGGCAGTCTTCCCGAGCCAAGGCATGTTTCATCTGCAGGCTTACAAGGATGAATGAAATTGGATGTTTTTTCTGTGTGAAATGGTCACTGAAGGAGTATTGTGTACTTCTGCTTTGCTTCACCTGACTGTAGTGCAACTTTTAATTAGCTAACAGTGTAGCATATGGTACTCTTTTACACAAATTCTGTAACTATTATTTCCTGTGAGAAAACATTTTTAATAGATGTTTAACTTGGTTGCTTATTGTTAAAGGTTGAAGTATCTTTTCTACAGGGATTATCATGAAAATGTTATGTGTTGTTAGATTTTGTTGTTGTTGTTGTTCAGCTGTAGTGTTTTCTGCTAGCAAGTAATTTTAAAATGAAAGCAACCCATTTATAACAAAAATACAAATAATCTGTAGCTTGTCAAACAACTGCCAGCTCAGGCAGGTACAGCAGAAGCTGGAGCCCTTTCCTGATTAACCAGTTCAGACCTAGTGCAGCTTCAGCCGTGGCGGGACTCAACTTTGAGTGTGCCTAAGATTCGTGTCCTCGTCGTGGTGTTGTGCAGGTGTGAGAGATGCTCCCACAGCCCCCTGGTACCTGCTGCCTGCCGGGTTTTTCTGCTACCTGGAGCCTTGACATCTGCAGCTGCCTCTGCTGGGGCTTGTCTTTCCCGTTCCTTTACGTGAGGGCTGGCGGCCTTTTGGGGGAATAACTGGTACCGCTAAAAGCCCTGAATTCAGCCAGGAGGGAGGTGCAGCCTGTAGCTCCTGGGGTGCAGGTTTCAAGCGTGGGGGACAGGAGGACCCGAAGGGTGTCAGTGGGGTGCGGGGTGCTGTGCCTGCCGGCCGGGCCGGCTGCCGCGCCGCCGCCGGAGCTGTCCAAGGTTTGGCGGGAAAGGGGGCGGTGGTGCCTCAGCACGGGCTGCCCTCTCCCTCCGCGGGGCTGCCCGCTCCCTCCGCGGGGCTGCCCTCACTCAACACGGGCTGACCGCTCCCTCCGCGGGGCTGCCCTCTCCCTCCGCGGGGCTGCCCTCCCTCAGCACGGGCTGCCCGCTCCCTTCACGGGGCTGCCATCCCCAAGCACGGGCTGCCCTCCCCCTTAGCGGGGCTGCCATCCCTCAACACGGGCTGCCCTCACCCTCTGCCGGGCTGCCATCCCCGTCAGCGGGGCTGCCCTCTCCCTCCGCGGGGCTGCCCTCCCTCACCACGGGCCGCCCTCACCCTCAGTGCGGCTGCCGTCCCCCTCAGCCGGGCGGCCGGCAGCCGCGCAAGGCCCCGCGCCTCTCCCCAGCACGGGCGAGGGGCGCGGTGCGGCCGGGAGCCCGTCTCTGCCGCGGGAGGGGGGGAGGCGGGCAAATGGCGGGCCGCCTGGCAGGAGCAAATGGCGGGCGGCGGGTGGGGGCCGCGGCGGAGCTGAGGCCCGCGAGCCGGGGCTGGTCCGCTGGGCGGCGGGAAGGGGCGGCGAGGGCCTGCGGAGCTGGGGCCGGACGCGGCGGGAGGGAGCCGGCTTTCAGGTACGGGCTCTTCCAGCGCGGCCGGGTGCGGCAGCCTGTGCCGGGGAGCTCGCCCAGCTTTCGTTCCTGGGCCTCCCTGCGCCTAACGGGGCTCGGCGGGGGCACCCCCCGGGTGAACCAGCCTCCCCTCGAGCCTCTGGTTTTGCTGCTGGAGGAGGCTTAATCCTTTCAGTAACAGCTTGCCGCTGCTGTTTGTATGTTGATTTGCCTAGAGGAAGAATACCGGCTAAAGGGAATTATCTTTCTCGATAACGCTACTGGTGTAACATCCCACATTTTTCAGATTTCTGACCTTTCTTCGAAACACCTAACTCAAGCAGGGCGCTGGCGGCGGGAACTGGGCGCATGCAGAGGCGGCCCTGGGTGCCCACGCGGTGGGTTTTAATTGTTATTAAGTGCAGGTTGTTTGAGAGGCACGTGCAACCCCCTCTCCTTATGCTAGGACTTCATGGGAGCCTAAAGCCAAAACACATTCTGAAGCCACAAAATACCCCAGTCCAACGGAAATGCTGAACATACAAAATATATGGCTAATTCCATGGAAGGAGTCAGGACGTGCTTTGGTGCTTTCTGGGTTGGGGTATTATTCTTTAGATAGTGTAATCTGTTCATATGGCTTTAGAGTGGCTGGCACAGTTACTGTCACGTGTAACAGTGGGTGTCACAAGAAATTTGTGGTTTCAGGACTCTCCTTTAAGGGTGTCGACTGACATTTTGACTGACTCACACCAAATGGATCTGTTGACCTCATGGGCGCACGTGTGTTATAGTGAGTTTAGATTGTCCTCCACCAGAGTTCAGGAGGAAAACTGAAAACAGGCACTCATTTTCAGGAAGAGAAGGATGTTTGTGCATGTGTGTCTAAAAACATGAATTTAAAAAGTATCCTTTTATACATATATAGTATTTTTTCTTGCACTGGGTAGTTTCTTTTTAAATATTTTCTCAGATCTAAACCAGTTCTAGGGCCTGAGTGATCCCATGTCTGTAAATGAGCGCATTGGTTGAATTTACTTTTCCTATCCACTTAAATATTGTCATCCATCTTCTAGTGCCTTTAATTCAACTGGTGCTTCTTTCCTAAATAGTAGCTTACCCCACAAATAGATGCAAGGACCTCAGGATTTTAGTAGTCCTAGGCAGTTGGTCTCTTTGGGAATTAGGAACTAAAGATGCCTTAATATGCCCGGTTTATTATTCTTACAGTTACTTGTTTGGGTTCTTTTGAGAGTGTTTCAAATATTGCAGCTTCTGGGGTATTTAAAAAAATGTTGTCCAGCTGTGGGGTCCTTAGCTTTGTTGTATGAAAATACTCAAAAATATTTTGTAAACTAACACAGGGACTGCACTATTGCAAATACAAATAACTCATTATCATACATTCTAATCTGGTGATTATGTTTTCAAGGCAATTAAGGTGCACTGGAAGAGAATTGGTTGCTCATATTATAGCCCTGTTACAATAAACTGATCAATTAACCCTTTGCTAAAAAGGATTTTTCTTTGGGTCCTTGTACGTCATGGGAGGATTTTCTGGACTTCACCACTGCGGAAATGAGATGCTTTTTGGAGCAGAGCTGTTGCAAGTTCCTGCTCCATAAGATACGGAGTGCTGACCCAAGCAGATACAGCAACATGGCAGCTGTAACACTTCACCTGGGGGAAGCACGAGTGACATAGATAGGTTATAAGATAAATGTTCAAAAGGTGCTCTTTGGGGGGGGGGGATTTGGGGGTTTTGCTCTTTTATTTTTGGAAGTAAAGTTACACTGGAGTGGGGAACATAAAAAATGAAAGCACATGAATTTGAACCATACTGACAAGTGATAGGATTAGCCCCTTACAGGTGGAACTAACCCAACTTTTGCATGGTCAGTCTTGGCCTCTGGTGTTATTCTGAAGCCTTAGAATTTGGGAGTGTTTGCTTCTCTTCCTGATTTTTACTATGAGGCAGAGAATAAAGTTCAACCTTTGAAACTCTCAGCTAACACTGAGAAAATCTCCAGCATGACTGTTCGACTGTTCTGTGTGTTTGGATAAAAGCAGTCCTTCATGCGTAGACAGCTCTCTTTTAGGACACTTGACAAATACTGATTAGCTCAGCCTCTGGCTGTTCCTATGAAGTAAGTGAATGGCTTTTTTCTTCTTCCTTTTTTTTCTTTTTCATTTTCTATATGTTATTATGATTACACAGAGTAAATAAGTCTGCAAGCAGCCAGTAGTGGAACTGAAAACACTGTCCAGCCTCCTGACTTTCTTTCTTGAAGCATAAAACCAAAGACTGTTCTCGTTATTGCAAGGAAAACAAGTTATTGAGAAAGGTAACAGCAGAATAGACAACAGCATGTCTCTTGCTTGAGAGGGCTCTGCCTAATGTGGAAAGCATGGGGTAATAGTCACTTTATTATGTTTAGAAAATAAATACATATTTGCCCACTCAGTACCCTGGAAAAATAATTGGAAAACACTAATATTTTCTAAGAAATTATGCATTTCAGACAACATCCAAGGATATTCCATTCCTTCCAGCATTCATTTACAAGCTGAGCCTTTCTTTCCTCCTGGTTCTGAATTGATACTTTAAGATGCAGAGGAAGTCAAGAAATTATACCAATCTAGATACCTGCAGTGAAACCACTGTATGTATGTCTGTGCTAGTGATAAGTCTTGTTAATGCTGCATAGAGACAGATCTGCTGAGAGGATTAGTGGGATACATTTTCTGCTGGTTGTCATGACAACCATAAATCCATGCAGCTGGCAGCTTAATCCAGTTTGCAAATTAGATCATCAATATTGAGCTGCTATATAACAGCTGGTTTAAATGCTCTCCATTTCCTTCTTTTAAAATAGTGCCCAGAGTCCAACTGATGCATTTCCAATCCTCTAGGAAAGACACTGTGTTAAGCAATGGAGCAATTTGTTGCTGTAATAGCAGTGCATGACTTGGCTTATTGTCCCAAGCCCTGCATTTTTCAGGTGTTTGTAGTAAGTCATTGTTCTCAGCCTAAATTATTATGTCATTTCTGTTTTAGAGATTGTATCACAAGTTTAAGGACTCTTCAGGTCCTCATTAAGATAATCTGGTTATTGCACTGTACAACAATGAGTGCTGATACTGTCATGACTTTTAAAACTTTTGTTGCAAAATGAGAAAATCATTAATCTCAAAGGACTTTCCAAAATGCGAAAAACATCAGTATTCCCTGCAAGGCAATTGGAGCTTGCTTGAAAATTCATCTGGCACTAAACAGTTCAGGAGAACTACTCCTTGTTTGAATTGATCCTCAGTGGAGGATCAATAATTGATCCCTCTTTTATTATTTTGCAATTACTATGTTATTATTTCCATGGTACTTCCTATAGTTTGCTGAGTTGTACTTATGAACTTCAGTGTTTGTGAAAGCTTTCATGAAGTCAAGGTAGCCAGGTCCAGTTCACGTGTGCAAGGCGGCCTCTTTGTGATGCTGCATTTGTGTAAAATGACAGGCCTCTCCTCCACAATAGGCTCATATATAATGCTGTTTTCTGTACAGCACAGCTGAAAGAACGAACTTTTCTGAGTCCTGGAGGAAGTGACCATACTGGCGATTGTCTTCTCTGTCCTGCTAGGCCACTGTGAATTGAGTTAATTCTGGGCTGAGAGGGAGAGCATGAAACTGCTCTAATAGTTACAGAGGGAGAGTCCACCAGCACTTCTCATTTTTGGTTCCATTTTTATACACAACAGAGTTATGTAAGTTGTTTTTTCTTACTGGTTGCAGGTTCTAGAGAATCCTTATTTAGAAACTTGGTTTTTCAGAGGTCAAGTTGGAGTCTCTGTCCACTCATGTCTTGTCCGATATTCAGAAAGTACAAAACCTACACTGTAGAATTGAGCCTGGGGCTCTGCTCATAAATAAAGTTCCACTTCTCTGGCCAAGCATGGCATAATTGCATCAGAGGAGAACTAATTCCTTACCAGCATCAATAAATGAAACACCTAAAATGAGTAGTCAGTGTATAAATCCAGGTGGGTCGTTTTCATTAGCATTTAATAAGTCTTGGTTTTATAAATACAGTGAAACAAATGGAGCAGGAATGAACATTATGAAACAGTTTATATGCTTGCTGCCCCAGCCTGGTGATAAAGCTTGCAAGTCCTCTCTCTTTCCCCGCTCCACCAACTTCCCTGGGGTGTCATGCCACACTGTGTAATGGTGGCCTTGGGCTGCTCTCCCTGAGGCTCCCGAGGATGCCTCTAGGCGGCTTTTTCCACTGTGTTTGCCCACACAATGTTTGCTTCAGCCACAAAGCATACAGACATCACTGATCTCATACCCATGTTAATTTTATTAATTCATTAACAATTCATTTTTATTAAGTGTAAATTATTTTAATATTTTTATTTTCTTGACCTTAAGCATAAGAAAACATTCTTGATGAAGTACTTGATTTAGATCTGTAGAATGCAAAAAACTTTCAACTGTCAGCCATTAATATCACGTTTTCATCTGTAACTTGATCTTGCTGCTGATTTTTTGTCCTTATAGATTATACATTTATTATTCAAAAAATGTACAAATTTTTTTTCAAAAAAAAGAGAGGTTGCCTATCATTTTGCTCCCAACTCTCCTACACCATATGGTGGAACAGTCTCACAGTTTTACAGCCTCACTCCTGAGCTGGGGGTTGTGCCTGGAATGAGGGTCAGTCTCTGGATGCCCCTGTAGACCCATCACCTCAGTAGCTGCACGGCTCCATGAGGCCATGGGTCACCACGTGCAGCAGCCAGGCCTGTGTTTGCTCTCGCAGCACCAGTATTCAAGTCTAGGGTATGATTTAGCTCTATAGTTTCTATTTTGTAAATAAAAAACTGTAAGGTTATTTTCTCTGTGTCAGTGTTGTTTCCTTTTGGGTGCTGGTAGGCACTAAGATGCCACAGCCCAAAGGCCTGATTTTGTAATTACTGGTTTGCTTCATTGTAACATATTTGGACATATCTATCCTTCAGACAACTATTTATCACCCTGTTAAATTAGTTCTTCTCTTGGAGCACAGTATGTATCAATGATTTATTTCTTTATTATATTTTTAAGGTGTTGGTATTCTTTACATACTTGTGTTTGCATATATGTTTTTCTCCTATATAGTTTACATTTGACATTTGGAAATACCCTGAGATGTGTGCTACTGTAAGTGATTGCTCCTATCCTACCTTAAATTGCAGAGGGAAGTAGAGGGTGGGAAGCAATGAAATTTTGTAATCTTTTTTCTTAAATTCTGGTTTCTACATTTACAATTAGGGTTTTCTTTCTAAGAATGGGGTGGAAGGAGAAAACAGTTCTCGGACAATTGTTTTAATTCTCTGTAGCTCTGATGTGAATTTCTAACGTGTCTTGCTGGAGAGTAGTTTTGGGAGTGAAAGAGAAAATAGTGTTTAAAAGGTTCTAATGGCCTGGAAGGTGTAAATATTAATTTGTGCACACAATGTCAGCTGCTCTTTCATATTTTCCATTTCAGTAGGTTCTCATTGGTGTTACCTTCATAAGACCATCGTTATGAAGAGCATGAAGCGCAAGATTGTAGCTGCTGATAATGTGTGCAGGTTGTCTGGGTAAAGAGCTAAAACTTCAGAGCAAATGGTATATGCTGTGCTTGCTTCTTGTTTAGGCCTCTACTGTACAACTCTATCCCCTCCTGAAAAGCACAGCATTAGGATAAGCCAGGCAGTAAATCCCTTGAGCGTTAGTACTTACTCTCAGCAGTTGCACGAGGCTGTTTGAGCTACCAAAGTGCATGCCACAAGGGCACAGGGATTTGCGTTTTCCAGGAGTCATCACTCACTCCTTAGTGTCGTGCTTTCTACTCTTGTGAAGAGCTGCCTGGAAAGGCTGTAAGGCATTTACCAACAACTTACCCCTTGTCTCATGGTCCATAGCTTGTTATACGTATGGGTACGTTGCACTGCTACACCACTGCACTGAAAACAAGCATTGCAGATCTTTGTGGGTATGTATTGCATCTTTCTGCTTGGAAGGAACTAAATTCAGTGTAGGCTTCCTTTATTTGTGCTGATGCAGCAACAGGAGAGGGCAGCTGCACTTTCCTCTTTAAGGACTCATATTTCACAGAACCGCATTTCTACAGGTGTCGTCTAGAGGCTGGGGGTACACATGGAGGGCTCCCCTAAGGCTTAGGACATTCATGACATCTTGAAAAACTTTCAGATTCTAGCAGGACCCGAATTTTAAAAAACATCAAAGGAGAGCATTTCAAAAGTAGCGCTAACGCAAAGTGTCAGCTCTTCTGCAGCATATCAAAGACAGATTTTTATCTTAATTTGAAGTGTAATCAGCTCCATTTGGTGGAGATTTCTTTTGACAGCAGTTCTCTTGTAATTAACATTGACAGCGTCTTGCATCAGTAATGAAGATTTTAAAAATTATTTTATTTCAAAGCCTTTTTGCTTATTCTTCCTTGGGGTTTTTTTGTGTTTGAGGTTTTTTTTTTTTAATTCCTTGTGGTTTCTTGTGTTCTAGACCCCTTTTAACTGCTTGATCCCACTTGAAACAGCTGGTATCTTGCTAAGCAGAAAAAAAGATACAGGTTTCCTTTCAGAATCAAAAGTGCTGGAGTATCAGTAAGAGCTGGGTTTGGCCTTTTTCCCAGATGTGGATTATGTCATCCTCTTTGCTGCTCTTTGTCTCTGGTGACCCAGGATTTGACAACCTCCTGAGGAGGTGTTTGCCAGAAAAATGAAAGTTTGAAGTTAAAGACACACTTAGAAACTAGCTTTACCTTTCACAGGAAAGTGTAGTCATCAAGCAAAATACACTGAATATATATGGGAATATAGACTGGAGTTCCCAAAACTTCTGTACTCAATACTCAGAACAAATGCATTTTAACTGAAGCGTAATTCTTGCTAAACATCACATTACTTCATTTGGGTATCTTGCATAGAGCTATTCCCACAAGCCTGATGCTGAGAAACTATTTTTTTTACTTTTCTTCACATGAAGGGGTGATAAGTCTGGTGTATAAATTTCATATATAAATTACTGTACAGCTTTGCATCACAGTCAATGAATTGTTCTCCCTCTCTGTCCCTTTGGAAACTTGCTTTAATGCTGCTTATGGTTTTCAAGGCATGCCTGTACAATAGTTGAGCAGTGACAGCATTCTGTGTGGTGAAAGGCTGCATCTGAAAACCTTCATGGTTTAGGACCGGGAGTCAGATACACCACCAAGTCTGAGTAGGTGCTCCAGTCATGAGGCTATTTTGTGGTAGCCCTTCTGACCTAAGTTCTGTTGGTTTTGTTTGTTCTGTTTGAAAACATATGAAAGTTGGTTTAGTCCAGATGTAGAATAATTTCAGGTTCTTTAAAGAAACTGAATTGTCTTTGCCTGCTCTACATAACCGACATCAGAGGCATTTACAAAAAAAGAAACTGCCTTGGTGTATTGGGTCTGGCTGAGCCCCACAGCAGACCCCCCAGTGCCGTGCTTGCACTGGTAGCCAGAAAGGCGGTGATAACACACCGCTGTTTTGGCTGCTGCTGAGCAGCGCTGGCACAGCACCCAGCTGCCTGCCCGACCTCCCCCTGCCCCTCTCACCAGTAGGCTGGGGGTGGGCAAGGTCTTGGGAGGGGACACAGCCAGGACAGCTGCCCCAAAGTGACCAAAGGGATATTCCGTCCCATATGGCATCTGCTCAGATATAAAAGCCAAGAGAAAGAAGGAGGAGGTGGGTGTATTTGTTATTTACAACATTTGTTTTCCAAAGCAAACTGCTACATGTACCGAAGCCCTGCTTCTCATGAAGTGGACAAACGTTGCCTGCTTGATGGGAAGTAGAAAATGACATATTCTGCTGTTGCTTCGTTGAACTGCTTTTATCTTGATGCACAAGTGTTTTTTCCATCATACTTTCTCCCTGCCCTGCTCTGCTGAAGAGGGGAGCAATAGAACAGCTTGGTGGGCACCTGGCATCCAGCCAAGGTCAATCCACCACACTTGGAATGTTGACTCTTATGCTATTCATAGGGAAAAGATATTGGTATCAATGGCACTTAAAAGTATAGCCAGTGCATCACTAGCTGACAATGTAGCTTCCTTAACATATGTGATGTGGCAGAATATTTTTCCTTCAGAGAAAAGCCTGTCTTGGCAGTTTCCTGATTTTCTTCTTCGTTATTTTTCCTCTGTTCAGTCTGACCTGAGAACTTCTTATTAATTAAAGCATTGGTATGGCTGGATGAGTACATTAAATGATTTTGTATGTGCTGCCCACAGTGACAGCAATATTTAGTTGGAAAGTGCTGCAGCTGTTTGGCTCTACAACACCTGGGAGTGAATGGGAGAAGCTGTTTCCATTTGACCTCCACTCCATGCTTTGCTCTCTTCAGGCAAGTGAGGAACAAGCACTGACAGTTTGTCAGGAGTGAAAAGCCAGTGATAGCAGCGGTGGGTGCTTCAATAGTGGTCAGAGCTGACAAGGGAAAAGGGATTCCAGCAACCCCCGGTTCTCTAGCAATTAGTGGTTTTCCTTGGATATTGCACATGTGAGTCTGTGGTGGCTACCCGCCTAATTATGTGTCTGTGTGATAGGTGTATTGTAAGATTTAGTTGAATTTGGAATCAGGATGTGAAATGGAAATGTTGAATTCAGGGCTCTAGTAGAGGGGAAAAAAGTTGAACATTTGAGGTTACACACTTGCATCTGACACCACTTTTATTTCACTGCTTCTGTTGAAGGAGTAGATGTTTCTCTGACATGTGTGTCCACACAATGAGAAAGGCTTTCTTCTGATTTGATGTCACAGTTCAGGTCACCTTAGAGACGAGTGTAATTATCTGCAAATGTGAGGAGGAATGCATAGAAAAGTTTAAAGTCAGAGCTAGTTTTGGAGAATGCATTCAGTAAATGTGTCTGGGCTTTGAAGTCTTGCAGGTTCAACAATGACCTTGAGGTTGTGGCTGGTGGGTAGTCTACACAAAATGGTGCCGAAGAAGAGTCTGAGATGACAATTAGTTGCAATACACCTCCACAGAAATTTTATCTTTCAGAAGTGCTTTGTGAAGACTCCATAAATTTGGCAGCTTTAACAGTGAGAGTTCACTTTTGGTTTTAGTCTCCACTAGTTCTCCTAACAGTAAATACAACATGGTGTATGTAAAGGATTTCAATGCTGTGAAAAGGTACTGTCTGCCAAGGCCTTCTGAATTTTAAAGCTGATTCGGACTCTGATTCTGTTTGTATTTGTAGGCAAGTTTTACATCTACTACCATAATTTTCATATGTCTAAGACATTCTGCTAATAGAGAGATTGACAGATGTGTTTCAGTAGAGGAGGAATAAGGAGACACTCAAAAGATGTCTGTGTTTTATCTGAATTTTGGACCGCAAACAGTAGGTCATCTGGTGAAACCATTTAAGGAAGGATGAAAAAATGCCTCTATTCACATTATTTTTTTTCTCTTCCTTGAATTAGTATGTAAGAAATTAGACTTTAAAAATCTAAGTTACTCTAAGATAATAATTGAAAGAAAACTTTTCTAGAACTGGAATTCTCATGTGGGCTGCAGGAAGAGAACTCAGCTTCATCGGGCCGTATTAAAAGTCCCAGTATAAATGTTTTTAATCTGCTTCAGTAATGTTACAGAACTTTTCAAAGTGCAAAATTCTATCTTAAATTTAGTGTTGTGATACAATGAGTTCATAATTAGCAAATGTATTGCTAAGACTCCTTTACATGGTGAGAAACTCCATGTTGGTAAAAAAATAGAGAAGTTGAACAGATTCAGTCTTCATCAGAAATGAGACTCCATTGTTTGCATCTCAGCCGTCAGGCTAGTAGTCTGGTTCCTCCAGCAATCTTCCAAGTTCATTTCCCACAGTTTATGAAACTTTGTGGTCATCTGTGTGTGTGTGTCTTAAGCATACACTAACAACTCACTAAAGCTGTTTGGCTTAACCTGTTTGCTTCTCCAAAGTAACCTATACATACAAACAGTAATTTTGTGCATTTTTTTTATTAGAATGAGAAAATAAGGAAGACAACTTAAAGGAGTGTCAGGATTATCGTCATCAGGGTAGTAAACAGGAACTGTGACGTTGCCTAGAGTGAGCAGTAAGTCACAAACAAGAAGAAAGCACAGCATGGAAGGAGAGGTTGTCTTTTTGCTTTGCTTTTGATTTAACAATCTGCACAACTGGTGTATATGTTCAATTCTGTATCATGTCTGTGAAAAATTCTGGAGTTCTATATGGAGAGTGTAGCGAGTGCAAGATACAGGTTTGATGCTGGCTTTGTGGTGTGAGCAGGCTTTCAGAATAATGGTTCTCTGTTTTTTATGTTCAGTACTACCATGATCACTGTGGTAAATGACTATATCTTTGCCTTTTAAGTGGTTTGTGCTACCCCCAGGTTTACAAATGAGAAACAAAAATGGATGAAGTTCTTTCTTCTAGTAAACAGTGACGAGAAACTGTTCATTCATGCCAGCCGTATGATTTAGAGGTTATGAGAATAAACTCTTTCCATTCCTGTTGAGCTCTGCATGTTGTCACCAGATTAAGTGGTGTGATTATCTGGGTTTAAGTGCTAGATTTATGAAGAGGATGCAAGAGACGCATTTTCTTTCTTTTTCTCTCTCACCTACTGCTGTGGCACTGAGAAATGCTGCTGCCATAGAGAGACAGGGGAGTAAATATTGTTGATGGAGGTTCAGTCGGAGACCAAGCTTTGGAGGAGCTGGAAGAATCTTTACATTAGAGGCTGAAAAGCTTAGTGCCAGTAAAGCAGGCAGTTCTAGCTCAAGGCAGTGTTGACTCTGTTCACATGTGGTACATCCTCAGTCAAAATTAAAGACGGTGTCCTGTCTACTCTGAGCTGCTTGCTGGAGAATTGCTTCCAATACGTCTCTTTAGGAGCTGATCGTGAGTCTGCTTCCTGAGAGGTTTTGGACTCTTAGTGGAACATGGTTTCTAGACTGAAGGTATAAGGGATCAAACAAGTCAAAGTCCCTGCTTGGCTGTAAATATAGCTATCTGTTACTGCACATACTGCAACTCTTTGTATGTCTTCGTTTCCAGACCTGCTCTCTGCTATCACTCTGTGGTGCTAAAATGACATAATGTAATTTGTAAACTGCTGTGAAGCATAAAAGGTTTTGGTCTTGAGTTTACAGTTCTTCACCATGCATTATTACAATAATCAGGATGGTGGAAGGATGCCCTTTTCAAGAAAAGAGTTGCCATCATGTCTCTGAGCTCAGGGGTGATGCATCCATCATGTGGAAACTTGGCCTTTTACTGCCAGAGGCTCTGGCCATGCCCAGGCTGCCATCCTGTCCAGCACCTGGCCAAGCCAGAGTTTGTCCTGAGAAAATGTGACCTTCTGGATTGTCAGCTGCACTTCATTCAGATTTATGGGCAATGTTAAGCATTTCTTGTCTCATTTCATCTTGCTGACCTTGTGGTGTTCGTTTGCTGAATTTGGAAAATCTGTATGGGTGGTTCTGTATCTCTTGTTCCTATTTTCCTCTATTTGCAAAAGCTATTCTAGAAACCTTAGCAGGTCTTATAACTTTATATTTTTAAATGTGCAGCCATTTGAACAGCACACTCTGTGTGTTGCCTTTATTATTATACAAAAGTATTAGTATGGTTACAAAATCAGCTCTTTTTTGTCAGAATGTTTTCCTGCTGGCATATAATTTCATGTGCATACCACTTAAACAGCAGTTTCATTCTTAAGTATCTTGACAAAACCCCCTCCCAATAGATTCTCTAATTTAATTATAACGATAAGTGGGAAAAAATCTTTCTCAAGCAATTATCACCATTAAAGTAGTGCAAACTATTATAATATTCTTACTCTCTAAATTTTATTTCTTTTTTCATTCTTTTTCTTAAAACACTAATTTTGACCTAGTTCCACTGATTGATTTCCTGTTGTTTCTCTTCCACTTCACACAGTAAAATGAAACTTGAGAGCTTTTTTCCCCATCACTGAGTTCTGCTGCACTCCGGCAGCTGTCTTTTCTTCTGTTGATAGAAGGCTGTTAGAAAGGGGTTGAGCATTAAGGAAATCCAGGATAGATTAGTCAGTGAATGAAATGCTAGAAGCATTATATTGTCATTATTTAAAAATAGATTGCTATTTCAGAACTTTAGTCTAATAGGAATGGCTTATAGACTTCTGGGTGTCTGTATTCTCAGATACATTTCTGGATTCTAATCTGAAATTCTCTTGCAGATTTCATCAAGGAGGAAATTGAGGGAAGGTGAGAAACTGGAGTATCTTACAGAGTTTAGCATAAACATGGGATTTTGGATCATGGGATGTGAATGGTGGTTCTGAGAGATGCCACATAACTGTCTGCACCAGGGGGAGCAAATGTTTGCTGGGAATATTATGGTTTAAAGATGTCCTAAAATAACTTAATGCTCTACTTTTGCATATCTTGGCTTTTTGCTCTATTAGTGAACCTACACTTCCTGAAATCACAGAAGGGAATTTGTATCTGTGTAATACTGTAGAGTTGGTTTATTCTTAATTTCCATTTTTGCAGGTTTGTCAAAATCTAGTCCCCAGTCTTGAGCACTGAATGTGTTACTTCGTTAAAATGTTAATGAGTATCATCTGTCTTAGCTTTTGACATGTTTTGCAGTCTTCTGTGTGGTAAATTTTACAAACTTTTGTACAGAGGCTCAAATGCCACATAATACGTATTTAGCAGTTCCAAAAATCTTTGGAACAACAGTTCCTTTTCCAGTGGATTTAATTAGAAAAATTAAATGGAAAGAACAGTGACTGGTTTCCTAATGCTGCTGGATACTCAGATTTGCGTTATTCTTTCTAATGGAGTGCAGTTTATGTAAGTCTTCAGTTTGACAAAAATAATAGTACTAATTGTACATGGTCCAGGACACATACTCAATGAATCTCAATAAGATTAGTGAAATTATATGCTAGCCAGATTTACTAGCATTAACATTTATTCAGGTCAGGAAAACTTTTGCTGTTCAAGTGTGAAAACAAGGATGTTTTTAGGCATTTGGGATGTGGCAACTTTTTAGCATCACCCTGGCTTTCAGTGGATCATAAACAAGCTGGGTATTGATTGAACCTCTGAGGTGTTCCTCTTCTGCACTTTCTCAGCCAGAGGAGTATTGTTCTGTGCCTGCCCTCAAACCCTGGCTCCTTTACTGATCCTTGCAACAGGACAAGCCACTTGCCTAAATGTGTTGGGTTACAGGCTCTTCAACACACACTACTGTATTGGATATTTGGTTTGAGAGACAATATTACGAACTTTTCAGGGCTCCAAACCCAGACAAGCTGAAGAGAAAAAAAAGGTTTATTTTAGTGAGATGAATGTCAAAGCATTTAGCTGCAATACTGAAGCCAAAGTTGTGAAAGAAGAGTAAAACTAGAGTTGTGCTTCACCTTGTTTGGGTTAGTATCCCTCGCTTAGGATCATTAATATGCACCAGAGCAGCTGAAGATGAGAGAACAGTTCAATTTGCAGTAGGCGGTCTTGAATGTTGCTTTCTGCCATTATATTGTTTTTCTAGATCCTATTTTTAAAAATACCAGTCCTAATTTCACTTCTATTCTCACTCCAGTGAAAGGGAGGGGGTCTCTAATGGGCAGCATTTCTTTGATATGCAGAGGTACACAAGCAAAGGGGGCAGAGGGCCTGCATGGATAAGCAAGGAGCTTGTACCTAAACTCAAACAGAAGAAGGAATTTTACAGAATGTGGAAAAAGGGACAGGCCATTTGGGAGGAATATAGGAACACTGTCAGAGCATGCAGGGAGGCAATGAGGAAGGCTAACGTCTGGTTGGAATTAAACCTGGCAAGGGATGTCAAGGACAATAGAAAGCGCTTCTTCAAGTACCTCAGTAAGAAGATGACTAAGGAAAATGTGTGGCTGCTGCTGAATGAGGTGGATGCCCTGGTGGAGTTACAGAATGCCTTCTTTGCTTCAGTCTTTACTGCCAAGGCCAGCACTCACAATTCCCAGACCCTGGAGGCAAGAGAGGAGGTCTGGAGAAAGGAAGACTTTCCCCTGGTCAAGGAGGATCAGGTTAGGGATCACTTAAACAAACCTGACACACACAAATCCATGGGCCCCATTGGGATGCACCCCTGAGTGCTGAGGGAGCTGGCAGGTGTTATTGCCAAGCCACTCTTCATCATCTTTGAAAGGTCATGGAGAACAGGAGAGATGCCTGAGGACTGGAGGAAAGCCAATGTCACTCCAGTCTTCAAAAAGGGCAACAAGTAGGAGCCAGGAAACAAGGCAGTCAGACTTACCTCCATCCCTGGAAAGGTGATGAAACAACTCATCCTGGAGGTCATCTCTAAGTATGTGGAGCAAAAAGGTTACCAGGAGTAGTCAATATGGATTCACCAAGGGGAAGCCATGCCTGACCAACCTGACAGCCTTCTGTGATGGAATGACCAGCTGGGTAGACAAGGGGAGAGCAGTGGATGTTGTCTACCTTGACCTCAGCAAGGCTTTTGACACTGTCTCCCACAACATCCTCATAGGTAAGCTCAGGCAGTGTGGGTTGGATGAGTGGATGGTGATGGGGACTGAGAACTGGCTGAATGGCAGAGCTCGGAGGATCGTGATCAGCGGCAAAGGCTGCGCTGCCATTCAGTGAGACCTGGACAGGCTGGAGAGTTGGGCAGAGAGGAACCTGATGGAGTTCAGTAAAGGCAGGTGTGAGGTCCTGCCCCTGGTGAGGAACAACCCCACACACCAGCACAGGCTGGGGCTGACCTGCTGGAAGGCAGCTCTGCGGGGAAGGACCTGGGACTGCTGGTGGGCAGCAAGTTGCCCATGAGCCAGCAGTGTGCCCTGGTGGCCAAGGGAGCCAGTGGGATCCTGGGGGGCATTAGGAGGAACATGGTCAGCAGGTCAGGCAAGGTAAGCCTCCCCTCTACTCAGCCCTGATGAGGCTGATTTGGAGTGCTGTGTCCAGTTCTGGGCTCCCCAGTTCAAGAGAGGCAGGGAACTACTGGAGAGGGTCCAGCAAAGGGCTGTGAAGATGATGAGGGGACAGAAGCATGTCCCTTCTGAGGAAAGGCTGGGAGAGCTGGGCCTGTTTAGCCTGCAGAAGGAATGAGATGGGATCTGATCAATGCATACAGGTATCTTAAGGGCGAGCGTCAGGAGAATGGGGCCAGGCCCCTTTCAGTAGAGCCCAGTGACAGGACAAGGGGCAATGGGCACAAACTGCAACCCAGGAAGTTCCACCTGAATCTGAGGAGGAATTTTACTTTGGGGGTGGCAGAGCACTGGAACAGGCTGCCCAGAGAGGCTGTGGAGTCTCTATCTCTGGAGATACTCAAAACCCGCCTGGATGCGATCCTGTGCAGTGTGCTGTAGATGAACCTGCTTTAGCAGGGGCTTGGACTAGATGATCTCCCAAGGTCCCTTCCAGTGCTGGCCATTTGGTGATTCTGTGATTAGTAACTTATAGCCTGCAGGATGCCAAATAAGATCAGACCACTTCCTGCTAAGCTTCTTGCCGAGTCTTGAAGACTTACTGTGCATTAAGCAGTTTCCAGAGGTTAGTTGACGCTTCAGTGATTCTGGTGAGCTTCTGCATATTCTCCTGCATGGCTCTGTGCCTGCAAAGGTTGGGGAGGGCTTAAGGATGGCAGACGTGGTGCAGAGGTTTGTCAGTACATGGTGTCCAAATACAGTTTCAGAGGCAGGAGCTGGTGTGAGGAGTGAGTGGTCATCATGGTGAGAGGACCACACTGGTCTGAGAAGGTGGCATGCTCATATATTGCTGCAGAAATGTGGCTGGGACTGGTTCCCATTTCAGTGTTATTTTCTGATAGGTTCTAGAGATTTCCAGTCTAATTGTCAATTAGATAAAAAGCACAAATATGTGTCTTGCTTTCTAGTTGGGTTTTTTTTTTTCTTTAAATGTTCTAAAAGTTCTCAGTACTGCAGTCACTTTGAGCCATTTAAAATTGGCAAGGACTGTTGCAACGACACTTTCAAGGTATTTTTTTCAGCATTTGTAAAACCAAGCAGACAGTCTTTATGGTGTTGCTCTGTTTCTCTGTGGCTCCTACCACTTTTATGTGGGTATTGTATGTCTACATCTACACCTTCTTTTAGTCAGGCTTAGTAATACAATTACTGTAATGCAGTGTTTTATTAATGTTGATTCAGGATAAATCTCAAGTGTCTCAGACATTACTCTGAAAAACTGGAAATGCCAGGCAGTATAAAGTACATTTCAAAGTGCAATGCAGGATTTGTATCTTTCCAAATACCTCCCTGGAAAATAATAGCAACTGCTTATCTTCTGCCCAGTTCCATTTAAAATTTGCCTTATGAATAGTTAAGCTTTTACTACATAGTACTTTTGAGGAGTGCATATAATATTGATGCAACTAAATTTGATTACCTTGTAAAAGGTAACCAGAGTTATTTCTATTTGCTACAGCCCATCTAATAAGTGGGGAAGAGTGAAAGAAAACTGTGATAGACGTTATAAACCAGAACATTTTCTTTTTCCTTTTTCACTTGTATGGAAACACGTTAGGTTTCTCTTTCCTGCAAATAACAGCAGGGTGATTTCTAAATATACAGTCACTTTCTTGAAATAAGTAAAGACTGATTTCCTCAGTGATTTCAGTGGGACTCAAAGTACTGCCTACATCTTAATTCTTGTACTATAGCTTGATTTTTCCAGAGAATTTATTTTATTTTTGCTGAAAGCCTATGAATCAAATTCATTTTTTAGTGAAGTAATTGAATTAGATATAAATTTTGTCCTGTTATTTAAAAGGCTAATAAAGACTTTGTTGCATCTCTGTTGCCTCAGAGTACATGTTTAATGGAAGCTAGTTTTACCTTGGAAGAACAATTCTGTGGCAAATTGACCAATATTTATTACACCTCATTAAGGAAATAAAAGAGATTGGCCAGGTTAAAATTTTGAGAGGGTGAATTTTATTTCAAAATACAGTCAGACTTCAAATTAATCCCTCCCATGTATTTCAAAGACCTGGAAAATCAATGAGTTCTGCTAATAAATTCTTCTTTTGTCTTTGCTTTTAATGTAAGTTTCTGTGTAATTCAAAGACTAATTAATTCTCTTTCTAGCTGTTTTTATCATGCAGATCTGCAAAAGGATGAAAAGGTTCCCCGCCCCCCCCCCCCCCATATTTTAGTTTCTACTTCACAGGTCTAATGTATTAGCTTAGTGTAGTTACTGTTACCTTGATTGTTGTGCATTTATTTTTTTTTCAATATACCCCATGCATCTGCAGACTGTGGATTTGATGTTAGACTACACCAGCTGGGCAGTACCCAACTTGGCATCAGCTCAGCTGGGACTGGGGGTTACATCTCAACACTGACAGGTCTGTGCAGCCTGTCTTCCTTGATGCTCTTGTCCAAGAGCTTATTCCAGCCTGTCAGCAGGTAACACTTGGGGAGGTGGAAAGGTGAGTCTGTGCTGTGCCCCAACACCAGTACCGCATGGACTGCCTGTCAGTAGCCCAACAGGACTTCTCTGAGCTGCTGCTGTGCTTATGCTGGCTGAGCCTGATGGTCCACCTGTTAGGTGATTTTCTGTGGGCCAGGTTGTAGCACTCCCTGGACACAGCCAGTGATGCCTATTAGAGATCATGGTGAGAGCTTTTAGGTGTGGGTCACTGATTAGGGTACACCTAGGAAAACCCCTCTATTTCTTCTCTCTGCTCCTGGTGAGACGGAAGCTGGGCTAAATGAACATGGGAGCTTGCTTGGATATATAATCTTCCACCATGGTGACCTGTGTGGAGTGGTGCTCTCCGTGCTTCTGCCTGTCTCTAGTCAGCAGCTGTGGGAGCTGGCTAGTCAGAGCTCAGGTTCCATCAAGGAAACATCTGTGTTTGTCTTTAGGAGTCTGTCCCAGAATGAGTGGGGGATCAACCCAAAAGATGAGGATTTCAGACTGCCTGGTGAGGTTGGGGGAGGACACTTGATCAAGCATCCACCTGTATTCTGCCTCAGTATGCAGGGCTCAGGCTTATTAAATTTCTGAATTTAGGTTACAACATTCACTGTCATCTCCTCTTAGTTACAATTGTGTTATAAGTTGTGGGCTAGAGCTAGTGTGTTCCATGGTGGAGATTTTTGGTTGGCTTTTTTTTCCCTTTTTACATCAGGATTTCTTATTTTCTTGGGTTGGCATCAGCATGTAGAATAGGCCTTTTGTTGCGAAGTAGTCAGTACAATACAACCATTTTTTACCTCCTCCTGCTTCCCCTCTTGGTTCTGTGGTGATCAGTGAGGTTTTGCATGGAAGCCATTGAAGGTGTTCGTGTTCTGTTTCACCAAGCAATGGGCAGCAGGAAAGAATAGAAAGCAGGAAAGCAGTGAGAGAGTACATGATCTTTCATATTCTTTTTTGTTAGCCTTCTCTTTCACTTTGTCATCTTGAAGGTAGTCTTGCATCTGTGGTCTAAGATGTGCACAGAGGACAGCAGAGTGCTTTGACTTGACTCTAGTTAGTGTGCTGACACAGCTTGCCAGAAGTGACTGGATTATCCCAGTGCCTGCACATTGTTGTGTGGCAGCACTGGGAGGTTTGTGGAAGAGGTGAAGGTGACATGCCCTCCAAGTGCTGTGTCAGACCCTCGGAAGATCTGCTATTACAGTGTGGCCCATATGTAGTCACTTACATGTTGGTACCATTGTGCCTTGTCACCATGTACAATGTGATAAATGAGGTGATAAAAGGAGTGAGTGCTTAACTCACTATAGCACCTGTTACAGTCATTTTCTTACAGTTTTGTGGTGTATCATCTTGTGTTTAACAGATAGGCTTTCATTTAACTGAAAATGCAAATAGAGCTTATGCATAGTCTGTTGTACATGGCCTATCTCCCATTTCATTGTCCTAAACAACAGTTATTTCCATCTGGCACAACACTGGTTGTACTTGCATGGCTATAAAAGTGTGTTCAGTGTTTTTTTATATTGCCTTGGCCAGGATTGCTGCGTATGTTAATATTCCATGTGTGGAAAAACAATGTGTCTTAGCAAGGATATTTATAAGGTCAAGAATTATGTTGATCACATCTGGTTTTCATCAAACAATAATTGGCAAACTGAATGCTATGCTAACTAACAGTAGTAATTCTGGGATGTACTGAAATGGGTGGCATGCGGGCCTGGGCAGAGAGAGCAACTTGTTTCTGGAACTCTCCACAGCCACTGTTCATATTTTCTCCTACCTGAGCTGGGAACATACAGGTCTGCGTTCAGCCTGTAACTGTGCTATATTGTGTGTTTGGAATCTTTTTTTTTCTAACAACCAATACAAAAGCTCAGGGGTGCGTATTTTATAGTCACTCCATTTTCTGGCATTCACAGAAATAACACTGAGAGTGCTTCTTACTCAAATCCAAAAAATGTGGTCAGGGCAAACCTTGAACAAACATCGCTTTCCTTTGGCCACCACAGCTGTGCACTGAATCAGTATTACTTGAGTAGAAGTACAGAAGTGGAGCTATTAATTTCCCTGTGTTGATGAACAGGGTGTGTGTCTGCACAGTAGATCTTTTGTGTCATATTCAGTCTGTGGTAAAGGTCTTGTGGACTCATCACCATGAGTTTTGCTGGGCTCTCATCTTTTATAAAAGATCAGTCTTCTAAACATAGGAATATGCTATGTTGTTGTTATTTCCTTGCAATAACCGAACTTTCAAAGCTATGGTTAAAAAAAAGTCAATGTTTTTCTTATGAACGACTTAAAAAAAATCCCTGCTGCTTCAAATTCTGTTCAGTTCCACAGTTGGCTCGTGGTGTGTATAATATACTAATCAGGAGACAAGCTGTTCTTCAAGGGGAGTCAAACAAATCAAGCTAATTCCCTACCCTAGGGAAATAACTCCAAAATCCTTGGGCTAGACAGCAGAGGGGCTGAAAAGGGAACTCTAGTGAATGTGTTGCAATACCCAATGGCATCCTCATAAACCCCCCAGTTACTCAGGATTTGAGTAGTAGGAGACCATCCAGTGTGACTTCCTTAATTTTCACTGGAAAAGGAACTGCAGAAGTTTAAGCACACAAAGCTGAATGTTATTTTGCCTCTCCGATAGACAGGCTTAATAAAAAAGACCAAATTGCAAAGCGCAGTGCTTGGAGGGAGCCCTGGTCTTGCTGTTTTTATGTTTCCATGTGCTCCATTCAAAGCTTCTTAAAACCAGGTCACTTTTACATACCTGCCAAGATGGGATTTTAGGAATCAAAGTCTGTATATCCAGTGATCTCTTCTTTTGGTTTGATCCTTTTTCCTTTCATTCTAAATTTCCTTAGAGCTAGGATCCAGGGTTTAAGCTGAGCCTGCATCTGAAGCCTGAGGGTATTTAGCACTTTGTAGAATAGGACCAGAATGTCAGTACCTGGAAATATTTGAAAACCAAGGTTAAACACGAGCAGGGCTGGCAGAGGTCTTAAGGACTGATACATCTATTCACTCTGTCTTATGTTGCTTGTTTAAGTGTTTTTTTCTTTTGCTTTTTTCTTTTTTTAAAGTAATAATTTGGTCAGATAAATTCTCCTAAAGTTTTTCAGGTCACCAGCCAGCCAGACTGGAGAAAAAAATATAATCATTGTATTTGGATGACTTCTGATTTCCTTGTTTCTCCTGTCTGTCTTAGAATTATTTTCCTTTGCAGTCGGTGCCCTTTTGTGTGATATCAGGGTGGATTGTACTGGTTTAGATTACAGGAAGGAATGCAGTCCATAAATAGATGGTATACATTCTGCTAACACCAAGATTACTGAAATAGCTCGTCTTAAAAGACAGGGGAAACCTAGCCAGTTAGCCAAGTGCCAGGAGATTGCAGGGTTGACGATTAGTGGGAAGCCTGAAAGGGAGATTAGTGGTAGGCTGTGCCCTAAAAAAGAGCATGTTGAGCCCCAGGAGAAATTTGGCAGGGACAAATTCTGGAAGAACCATGTGCTGATGTCTTAATGCAGTTTTGCCTTTCTCTTGACACCTCTGTCCCCACAAGGTCCTGGCATTCCCATGTGGTGTGTTTGTCTCTGTGATACTAAATGTTCACATAGACTGGGCTAGCTGCCTTCTCTGCCTTTGCCAAATGTATTCAGGAGGGGCTTGTATAGGTCTGTTTGAAGGAAATCCTTCTTACACAGTCAGCCCTTTCTGTACAGCCAGTTAACTGCAAAGGCTCTGATGATTTTTGAAGAAGATGGTCTTTAGCTGGGTGACTTCTAATGATGAATAGGCTGGCATTTGTAAAACAGCTATCCAGAGCATCCTGGCATGTTTGTTGGGGGCTTTTCCCCCCCACCATTAGTAGCAGTTTTGTGTTTCTGTTTCTGCTTCTGCAAAGAGCAGAATTGTCCATACCTGGCACTCTGGAGTGTCAGGCTATAGCCATAAGCTACACCTCTTCTTTAGTAAGGTGATGAGGATGTCTCTGCCCATCCAAAGATAATTAAGTAACAGTTTGTAACTGTTTGTAACTGTAACATCTGACATTGCTTATGGAGTTTTCCAGATTTTTCATAGGGACAACCTGAGCTCTGTAGTTTTCCTGAAGACCAAACAGCAGAATGGGAACAGAACTCAGCCTCTTTAATACCTGAACCACTGTGGTGCTGTACAGCAGACAAGTGGCTTCCAAAAGCCCTGCTCTGCCAGCATGCTGGCCTCCATTAAAACTGTGAAATACAGTTAATTTTCATATAACAAGCTTTTTGTTGCCTAAAACACCCTTAAAATTCTGACGTGAGACTGGTTAAAACAGAAAACAACTATGGGCCAGAATTTAGACAATCCTACAAGAAATCGTCCTTTCTCCAAATGGAGGAGAACAAATAGAGAATGTAAGGTTTGGATTTAGGTGAGGTTTTGGTTTGTTTGGGGAGGGGGTATCCTTCCACATAGATGTTTCTTCCCTGGTATCAAATGGAAAAGTTAGAGGGAATATTTGGTGCTAAGTGAGGCTGGTTTGATGGCAGAATAATGAAGACTTTGTTCAGTTGCCACCCTCCCCAGGATTTGGCCAACAGTTGTTGCACACATACAGTATTTGTCAGGAGTTTGACTCTATTTAAAGCCACAGAATAATGTATGAATATTTAATATTGTTTTATACTTCTGTCAACCATGAAAACTGTGTTTTTCTTCAAACGAGAGTAAACCAAAAAGAGTAACTAAGAGTTCAAAGGCATCCTGGAACAAGTACATTCTCCTTCCATTCCACTTATAAACTGTGTCAGCTGTAAGTCTGCAGTATGCACGGTAGGGAGCATCCCTGGCTCAGGGAAGTGACAGGGAAAAGTGACGGACCTTCCTGTACCCTGAGGATGAGGAGAAGCCAGGTTCTCTACCTCCCCTGGGCAGAGCTGTTGGCAGTGTGGCTGCAGTATGGAGAGGTGAAGTGACTTGCAGAATCACTCACATGCATCAGGACAAGGAGGAGCTTCCCAGAGGCTGGGTCTGTTGCCTCGGCCCCTCTGGAGAAGCAGCAATTCCCATTTAATGAAATCACCACCGGCTGCCTTTTCTTTGTGTATGCAGTGCCTTTGGCCTCTCATCCTCTTGCTTACACTGGATATTGGGGTTTAGAGGGCAGCCCCACCTGTCAGTGTCACATGCCCTCTTCTAGTGTGGCACCTTAGGTGACTGTCTACCTTCCCTAAGCTCCAGGCATTGAGTTACTTGTCTAATTCTCTTCCCCTCAGTGTGGCGAATCTGTGCAGGGTGGCAGTGAGATGCCTTCCGTTTGTCAGCTGGGCAGTGCTGAGAGCAGGGGAGGTGAGCACTGCAACCTTCGGCTTTCGTGCCCAGCTCACCACCCTCAGGCATGTGGCTGCATGATTAGCAGTTGCTGATCAACTCCTATTTTTCAAGGTTAAAGAAGGAAGGTAAAGAAAAAAATAGTCTACTGCTTTAAATGTGATTGCTTGTGTATTTAGAATGAAGACTTCTTCGTCTGTGTTGCCAGAGTTAAGTTGGTGAAATGGTATGTGGTGTGCTGTCATGCTGTTATGTAAATGTTTTAATGACTTTCTTCATCTGTCTGCTTAGGAACACCATACGTCTGGCAAAATTTTGAGAAGGCTCAAGGCGTTAAAGAAAGCTCATCTAAATAAAGGAGGGTTAATGTGACATTGCAGTTACTTAATCCTGTATTGTCCTGCCATGTGACTGGCAGGGATACTGAGGCACAGCATTTCTTTTGCCCGCTGCACAGAGTATGCTTTTCCTGTCATCTTCTGGGATCAGTTGCTTTGTTAAACATGCCCTGAGGAGGAAACAGAGCAGCAACAAACCTTTTACAGCAAGGCTTCAAGGCACAGTGACATTTCCAAGGCACAGTGACAAGCTCACAGGCTGAAGAATGAATCAAAGGCAAACCTTACGTTCGGCTCTTGGATTGGTACCAAAGTCAAGAAGGACTACCCTTTTAAGGTCAGCTATTCAAAATGAACTGGAAGCATCTGGATTTATTCAGCATAGTTAATCAGCTATTTGTTTGACCTTTATATATCAAGTTAGTTTTCAAAGCAGCAAGCTAAAGGCTGAAAATTCATGTCAAATGTTTTGCATGTGTCAAATGTACTGCATAGACAGTGAGCAGCTCGGCGCTTTCTTGCACAAAGTTTACAGTTTTAATTGCAAAGCCTTTTTTACCTTGTAGATTAAGATCCTGATATACTAAATCTGTTAGTCAGGGACGGATGTAAACAGTTTCCAGTTTTATCTCTGGCTTTGAACAGAACTGCAATATGTAGATATGCTGGATTTGTTTTTGAAATAACTTCCAAAGATGGACCTTCAGTAAGCTGGTTGGGTTTTTTGCTAAGTTTGTCACTGTGTCCATTATGCACAGGATTGCATATTCATACAGAATTATTTCATTTAAACTCCTTATCCAGCCATCTTGTTAAATGGGGAAATAAGTGATTACTGTACAGACTATGACAACAGGATATGTGAATGGAGGAATTCTTGGAAAACATCGCTATGCCAAGTGGCATCGTGAGGACAGTGGAGAAGACGATGGGCATCCAGAGTGCTATGGAGGCGATGAAGAGGGCAGGCAGCACAGGCTGACCCCATTTGAGAAACTAATGCAGGATATGTCCCAGAATGAAAAAGTTGTGAAAGAATTAACCCTGGGAAAGAGACTTGGCTTCTATCGAGTCAGAGGAGAAATAGGAAGTGGGAATTTCTCACAAGTGAAGCTTGGAATTCATTCCCTAACCAAAGGTAGGTTAGGGTGGGTGGGTCACCTGCATGCTGAGCACCCTAGTTCTGTAGGTATACATATGGCCCTGTTTGGAAAGAGAGATGCAGTCTGAACTTTAATTACTCATATAGTTTGTATGTGTCCTTCTTTTGTTGTTGAGCAAAATCTATAGGCATGGTCACAGATAAATGCTTAGGTTTGGATTAGGCTTTAAAGAAACCAGAAACATTTTCTCTAGATGGCACCTATTGCAAGAGAAGTTAATCTCCGCACTTCATGGAGTTAATGTATCTCATCCCATGGCTCAAACACTCCACACTTACAAGCATGGTGCTGTGCCTCCCCTCCCTCAACTCGTCCTGTCCCTCTGCCTCTTCCTCTTCCCTGCCCCAGCTCATGGACTGCACGGGTAGAGGTTGTAAACCCCCAGGGCAGCCTGGTTAGGCATGCTGCTGCCTGCAGTTAGCACAGCTTCCTTTGTTTCATCACAGATTTTACTAGTATGGATGAAGCTTTCATTTGATCACAGTCATTTTGGTGAGAAATTTTATGCCTGCTTTACTGACCCATTTGCAGGTGGTTCATTACTGTAAAAAGCTGAGACGTGGCTGCTGAGCAAGTGCAGCTCAGGTACAGCCAAACCAGGGTTTGTGCTGAATTGTCAACTACCTAAGTACAGAAAAGCACCCTATATCCGCTTCTAGGAAGGACTAGAAAGGCTAGGTAGCATGAAGAGAAGACAGAAGTTATAACTGAGAACTGGTCTTCATCTGTCCTGTTTTTTCTGTCTCTGTCTGACAATAATAGAAACTGTTCTTGTTTTCCCCCGGGGTGAGTATTCCCTGCATCTTTGTACACTACTGCCTTGATTTTTTTCTTATAGTCTTTGACTGTCTTTTCTTCCATCACCTTATAGGTGAGAGAACGAGATATGCCCTAAAGCCTTCATGTTGTATCATCTGTTATTTTCTCTAACCACCTCTTTCAGCCCAGACTGCAAAGCTGTGGGAACTCACATTTATCCTTCGTGTGCAGCAGTTGTTGTACTGGGAATAAAAGCAGGGAACTGACAGTATTTATTTTTCCTAAATTTAAGTCTGCCTATGCCTAACTGGGTGTGGATTTTTTGGTTTTGCTTGTCTCAGAAAAGCATGTCTATTCTACTTGGCCCATATCAAGTTATTTCCTCTTCTGTGGTTTTTTTTTTTCCCCAATTTTTTTTTTCTTCCAGAGAAAACTGTCTTGTGCTTACTGTTGGAGGAAATGCTGCTCCTGTACTGGGAACAGGGGGGAATGCTAGGGAAAGGAAGTTACAGATTTGATCTGGATGAACTTTGACCTCTTGAACTTAACTGACAGGTTACTTTAGCATTTGAATAGAGCTGACTGAAAAATTTTGAGTGTCACTGAATATAGTAAGCTTGGGCAAATTTATGATTTTTTTTTTTTCTCTTGAAAAGGTTCTTTTTCACCAGAGATCTCTCAAATTATTTTTGGTTTGTTAGTAGATTTTTGGTTAAAATGTTCACCAGGCAAGGAGTTAATTTCTCAATACTAAGTTTGCAACCATCACATGAAAGGAAGGATAAAGGATAAACATGTTTGGACTCTTATCTGCCTCTGAGCTTATCTGTCCTCATGAAATACAGTATGTAGACAGAAGAATAGGCACATGCACATGTGCACATACATACATACATACATTCATACACACACACACACACACCCCCCCACCAAGAAGATTGTTTTTTTCCAGTAGATGCACATCATTGTGTTGGTAATGATGTTCCTGCACGGTGCTAATGAGTACAAGCTTTTTTTTTCCTTTTTTTTTTTTCCTCCTGCTTATATTAATGAAGCCTTTGTATTTCTAATGCTGTTTGGGTCCCTGTTGTAGGGGTAGGTGTATGTGTCTGGCAGATATTCAGCTCTTCAGTTATTGTCATAGTGTTAAGTTCTAAGTATGGTCTTTCTTCTTAAATGTCACTATATTAAAAAAGGTAACAATTTTGCTGTTTATAAGATGAGTTTTTGTAACAATTACATGTGTGCTGTTCTGTAGCCCTTGTGATCTGTTGCAGCAGAACACGGGACAAGTTTTCTAGAGGGACCAAAGTTTTCTAGAAGGAGAGAGGAAAAAACTGGATAGAGCACCTTGTTTCTCTCATAAGGCCATCTCGGTTGCTTAGAGAATACAGGAAAATCGTTGGTGCTGTGATATGTATTGGGTTATGCAGGAGTGTTGCCCACTTTATTAACCTCAATTTTGGCAGATATTTTCTCCAGAGACCTGCAGAGTTGCATGCTAAGGGTTATTATGGTCCTAAGCACTTTGTAACCTTTATTTTACATACCTGCCAGCTGACAAATGTAGCGTGAGAACAGAGCTGAATAGATGCAACTAAGAGCATCCAAAATTTACAGCTAGTAAAAAGCCAGCCTAACACGAAACATCAATGGCAAAGGCAGAAGTATTCAGACATCTTTTTTTTTTTAAGCCTTTTTAACTTGGTTCCATTTGCATTTTGTTCCTTTTGCCATCATAGCATACACCACTTCTTCCTGAAATGACTTCTCAACCTTCTGACTTCTCTTATAAAGATTTCTGCTAGTTTTTCCCCAAACCTCTGCATACACTGCATATAGTCAATCAAAATCCCACACGACTCAGTTTAAATATTTTAGTAAATGAGCTGTCTGCTAAAAATGCTCTCCTGTTCAGCACTGCTGCCATGCAAGTTTAGTACAGGATCTATAAACCAAGCATTTTTTGGAAGCAGAGGGAAACAAGTTTAAAAAAAGAAAAGGAGAGTGTCAGGTTTATTACACTTCAAGGTGGGCTGGTTTTCTTTGCATATCACACATATGCAACTGCAGTGATGTAGATTTAAAGCTCAGTCCTGATTTATGGTTCAGTGCTAAACCATTTGCAATATTTTCCCCTCTTTCCTTTAAAACTTTGCAGAAGAACCAACCAGGAGGAATACTGAAGTCCAGCAAAAGGAAAGGGAAGGAATTTAACCTAGATTTTTTTTTTTAAAGCCCAAATGCCCCCAACTTCTATAAATTAAGATGTAATGATGCAATTACATAGTTAACGTTGTAACAATTGTTATCCCTGCAATATCTAAATATTTAGTTGTGCAAATGTTACCTACTGCGAGCTGATGCTCTTTGCTCTTGGTTTAGGTGATCAATATGCTACCGACATGACAAGGGTTTTAGTCTTTCACGCCCAGGCCAGCAGTCAGAGCTCTGCCACCGATCAGTGTCACATGCTGTTACCATGCAATAGCTACACTTCCTCCCGATCCACCATGCCACCATCCACACCACGCCAGAGTGGGTTCCCGCGTTTCTAAGGGGCTTGCTAGGAAGTACAAAACAGGTCAGAGAGAAGCAGTGTGGGGAAGACTGCCCTATACTCAGCACGGGCTCCTTCTGAAAATAGGCACGTCAAGGGATAATTCAGCACCTTCCACAAGAATTACATTTGCTTGGAATATCTGCTGCATTTCAGTAGGGAAATCAACTTATGTATGTTATTAAGGTAAATATACTAAACATGGAGTTTTCTTGGTCTGTACAGATATATGCACACATATGCTTAACACTTCCTTTAGGTATGTTGACATGCTAAACTCAAGTTAAATACCTTTGTAATATTAAGTAAAAACATTTTAAATCCTTTTATACCGGAACACATGTACAAATATAATAGCCTTCTCGCTCTTCTCTTATGCAACAAGTAAACAATACTTTTCCATTTACTCCCATGTACTAGAAACCGAAGTGAAGTTTTTTTCTGAAAGATTCAATAAAAATGATAAAAGTCAAACACTCGGGGTGTTTGACTAAGATATTCTTGGGGGAAAAACAAAACCTTCCCAGGAATAAACAGTTGTTTTTATTGCCATGATCCAGTTTTACTGTCCTGACTAGTTATACAAAGCCACCATAAACCTAATTTAACCAGACTAATCCTTCAAATACCAGCTGTATTGCTTAGAGTGAAGAGAAAAGCCATAACCTGCCAATTGATACAGAAATGTAAAGGCAACTGTGATGCATTTATTCACTCTACTTGCAGGACTACAGCCAGAGCCCCCAAGTTACCCCCAGTTTGTCTATCTGCTCTGAAACAAAGCACCTAATCTTAACACCTCCATCAGTCTGCAAGTACCAGACTCACCAGGCTCAGACCTAGCCCACCTGAAGAGCACTGAGTTAGCAAGGAAAGTGCAGACTTTACCAGCATTACACACCAAAAGCAGCTGCTTTAACTGTTGCCATCAGACAGGTACTAGCCTGGTGGCAACAGAGCACACTAAGACAGCAGGCCATTAGCTCTTGCAATAACTCGAGCAGCCTTTATGCTGTAGATGGAAAGGGACACAGGGGTGTGCGAAAGACTGCAGGGCTTAGTAGGCCTCTGCAGCTTAGCTTGCACTGATCAGAGGTGAAATTTTATTGCCCTACTCTAACCAAGCATTGCTGTAAGTAGTATCATCATTTGTACCTATTGCATTAACAACATGGAAAAGTCTTTTTCTTTTCAGAGAAAGTTGCAATTAAGATTTTGGACAAGACAAAGCTGGACCGGAAGACTCAACGTTTGCTATCTCGTGAGATATCCAACATGGAAAAACTGCACCACCCAAATATCATCAGACTGTATGAAGTGGTGGAGACACTCTCAAAACTGCATCTTGTGATGGAGTATGCAGGAGGTGGGGAGCTCTTCACTAAAATCAGTACAGAAGGGAAGCTGCTAGAAACAGAGTGTAAAATAATCTTCTCCCAGATTGTGTCTGCTGTGAAGCACATGGTAAGTTCCTTTTCCTCCCCAGGCATGTTGCCCCTCACTACTCATCAATGTATCTTTTGGTTTTTACCTAGCAGGTTAACTGTTACCAAGATTTCAGGCTCACATTTCTGAAGAGCAAAACAGATCAAGAGCTGTCTTAAAAGCATCCGAGAGAGCTTTCTCATCCACCTGGAGTTACTGCCTCTCTGTTGACAGCTTTTTGGAGGAGACTGGACTGGGAACACCTCGTGGGTGGAACGATCCCTTTAACGTTCTCCTGTCTGCTTTGAGCTGCTGTAGGCAGCCATTAACAAGGCTTCGTTTCTTCCCTCCAGCCATTTCAAAACAGGATCAGTCACTCCTTTCCTTGAAGAAAGTGTTTCAGAGAAGAGGCTTGTTAAATGTTGCAAACGTGCAGCCACTTGCTTATTAATGAATGTGGGAGACCGGCACTTAAAGACAGTTAATTCCTGGTCCTTGCTTTGGCACAAATCTGTGAAGTTAACACCCAGCAACACATTCTCCCTGCCTTGTCTTCAGGGTTGGGATGCTGCTATTTTACCAGAACCCAAAGCATCTTGTAAAGGCAGAAAAGGTACTTCAGTACCACCTCCTCTGAACCTTGCACAGTTAACTACAGCTACTTCAAACAACAGCATAAAAACACAGGAAGACTGTTCTGGAAATCTGAGAATAGCAGCATTCATTACAGTTGGCTCAGGGTGCCCTCCAGTGGCTCATGTTTTCCTGCCACGTAATAGCCTCAGGCAAAGTCAAAAGCCAGGGTGTTCCCAGGTTACACATCTAGAAACCGCATTATAGACTGCTCATGGCATATATAAACATTGCATTTTTTACATCTTTTGAATAAAATCACCATATGTCCTCTAAGTGATGGATTAACTTCAACATGTTTTCCATAGGACAGGTACTCTACAGCTACCGGAATGAACTTTACACTTCCAAGACTGCATCCGTTTCTCAGCATTAAAACCAGATTACCAAGCCAGCCCACATCTATCTTTACTCATACACAAAGACCTCTGCAAAACATTTTACTTTTGCTATACCATATGGTCCATGCTACTGAAATCCCATCTCACTGCCACCAGTACACAACCAGAAGATCCCTGCCTGTTACTGATGAGTTTAAAAATCTTGGGATGCTGAAAGGTTTCCTTATTACCTCCAAATACTGTACCTGGTTACTTTAAAAGCCTGGGCAGAGTGCTCAAACACATCTACTCCTCCCAGTTATTTAAAAGATGAAGCTAAACCCTTAACTAGTCAAGGCAGGTATATTGCCACTAAGCAAAGCAAATTCAGTTTGAGTCCTTAGCTACCACTACCATTTCCAAGGGAGAAAAAAAAAAGTACAAGATACATGTATTTATTTTAGGTTTATAAAACTAGAAGACACGACTGAACTCTGTGCCCTGCAACAACATGAAATACCACAAGGCACAGGTGTGTGCTCTTTTTCTCCTGCCACCACCAGCTCCTCATAGGACACCACAGCACACAACAGAATTGCAACTTTCTTACTTTATCTAAGTTCACTGGGTGAACTGAAGACCTTCACTTCTTAAGTCCACAACCTTACGATGTATACAAAAATGGAATAGTTACTTGTATCGTTACAGAATTACAGTAACTGCAAAAGCAAGTGTTCTGAACCCTGAAAAAAGGTTTTGTGCATGGTTATCTAACTTCGTAGGATTAACTACAATGCCATCACAGATCTGCTTCATGACAGTAGCTGATACTGGTTAACAGGTTGAGACTGCTATTCTTAAGACAACACCCAGCATCCTTCTTCCCGTCTTCACTTACTCTGTTGTTTTTGTATCAGTAGAGATATTTGAGATAAATATTTGTTTAAATATAGATAAAATGTGTTTAAATACTTCTAACTTCCCAATTTCATTGCAATACTTATTTCTGACTTTGTCCAAGGTAACTCCCTTTCTCCTGCATGGTAATTAATTAGTCACTTAACTTTCCTGTAAACAAGCTAATACCAGATTTCCCTCTTGTTCTACAGCATGAGAATAATATCATTCACCGGGACTTAAAAGCAGAAAATATCTTCTACACCAGTAACACCTGTGTTAAGGTCGGAGACTTTGGATTCAGCACAGTAAGTAAAAGAGATGAAACTTTAAATACCTTCTGTGGCTCTCCTCCTTATGCTGCTCCTGAACTCTTCCGAGATGAAAACTATATTGGTATTTATGTAGACATCTGGGCACTGGGGATCCTGCTTTACTTTATGACAACAGGTATCATGCCATTTCGGGCAGATACAGTGGCCAAACTGAAAAAGTGCATTCTTGAAGGGACATACAGTTTGCCTCCCTGCCTCTCAGAAGATTGCCAGAATCTGATAAAAGGAGTCCTTCAGCCAGTACCAACCGAAAGATATTCTGTCAAACTTATTATGAACAGTGAATGGATGCAAGGAATACAGTACCCCAAACCTTTACAGCCGTTTAAACTGGATCCAAAGTATTTATCAGACAGGAGTACACTCAAAGAGGAAGAAATTGAAGTGAAAAATATTCTGGAAGATCTGGGCATCACAGAAGAACACATTCAAAATAACCGGGGAAGAGATGCACACAGCTCAATAACAGGGGTCTACAGGATTGTTTTACACAAAGTCCAGAAGAAAAGGGCACTTGAATGTGTTCCTATCATGTCCCATCCAGACCCCAAAGAACAAGACTTGAGGACAGGAACCCATTCTTATAGCAGGGTGAAGCACACATCCAAGCTGTGCTGTATTTTATAAATTGCGCTGCAGGCTTTCTACTCTGCACATTTAACAAAGGGTTTTATTCACTTTTCGCAAGTTCTGGTGTTACTTTTTTTGTAATTTTTGAATAAACAAAAAATGCCTCATCTCCTTTGTATGTCTCAAGTCACACTGAAGCACTCAAATACAGAGCCCTCATGCGTTTGTTTGTCCCTTGCTCCAGAGGCACAGTACAGCACTGCAAGAACCCCAGTAAGTGACACAGGTAAGGAATCATTAGTTGGAGGTGACCTTTCAGTAATGATCAAGTAATACTGCATTTCACGCACAGAACGTTCTCAGTACAGGCATGTGACAGCTGACTTCTTGAACAAATCATACCTCAGCTCGACACAATTTTACCACTGCCAACCAGGACCATTTTTGCAGAGAACTACATTTAAGCAGAAACCAGACCATAATCTAAACAACTCCAAATTCTTCTTTAAAGTTTCTTCAGCAAACTAAACATGATAAAGTGTGTATCACAGCTTTTTTTTTTTTTAGTTTTATTTGAAGAAACAACAATGCTGTTGTTAACCACAGTTCCCCATTCATCACAATTCAAGAGAAGCAAGTTAGGATATGCTCTTTTACCCTGCACATGTGGTTGCAATTCCCAGTGCATCGTTGGCTGGGCTACCATCTACTAACCTTCTGACACTTTCCATTACTTGCATGATTCTATAACACTCTAGAACTGCTTGGACTCCAGCTGCACTCCTGTAAAGATTTAAGCATACTCCAAAACTCACGTAGTTTTAAATTCTTGCTTTAGCACTAGGCATCAGTATGTGGAACACAACCTGTAACAAAATCCATTTATACATTGCGCATTACAGGCTTGTACTAACTCCTGCCATACTACTTTGGCAAAGGCTGGCACAAAGCAGATTTTGACACTCTTGACCACTACAAGTTGAAAGTTGGATAGCCTGACAACTCCAGTTATTCTGAGCATCAACAAGATGTAGATACTCTGATTTTCAGCTTTAACTGACTATTTTATACTTTAATCTTCAACACCATCAGCACCAATGCAAACAGTGTAAAAGTGCAGTAGCTGTCCTCCGAACAGGCATAGCTAACATGACTAAGCTAAGAGCTGGAGCCCACATAGTCTTAGATAAGGCAAGTAATCCAATACAAGTTTGAGAGGTACAGCTGGTGCTTTCAAATTTAAGGGCAGGATGCCTTATCTGTTGTGGGGACTGAAGAGATCATGATGAATTTAAAGGGAGAAAATAACGTAAGTGAGCAACAGAATGACAAGCCAGCCATGGGAAACAGGACTCATCGAGGCTCAGGCAAGTACAAAGCAAGAATCAATCCCCCTTCATGGATTTTCTGAGGGGGATAAAAAAATACCAGCTTTTATTAGACAGTAATGAAGATAAATTGAAATTCATAAGCTGGTAATCAATTCCTCCTCTTTAAACAGTTTCCATGTGAAAGCATTTAAGTTACTTTGAAACACTGCCCTGGAACAATGGTTTTGCACCAGCCTAAGCAACCCTTTCTTTCCATTTTTGCAATGGAATGATATAAAGAAAGAAGGTCCATACAGTTTGTGAACCCACAACTTCAGGTCTTCACAGGGCCAGTTTCCTTTTTCTTTCCTGTTAAAGAAAAATGCATCCTGAAAACCCAACAAGTTAGCACTACTCCAATGGGTCTCAAATATCTCAAACTTTATTTTAATGAAGGATCAGCCTCACAGCCTGTGAGGTCCCTGTGGTTAACTTTGTGCCAGTAGCTCACTTCCCGGCTTGTCCACTGCCAGCAATGGACTTTGTTCCATGGCACTTTGGTCTCCTGGTGCCAAGGTAAGTTTCACAAGGGCAACCTAAACCAAAATACTTGCAAACACTATCATCATGCATCATTGCTCCATCATTTTCAGCAGAACAGATTAGTACTCATCAGTTTATAATAAACAACCATTTTTACCAAGGCTTGACTGTACAAATACAGCAAGTTAGCAAATCCTAGTGACAGATAACACAAACACTTCATTACACACAAAAAAGATTGTAATTTAACAGACAATTTTTTTTTTTGCTACTTTATATTAGGTAATGTAGCTTTGTAGAATTAGCAAAGAAATAAATTCAACAAAACTTCATTCTGTACATTAGCTCAATTTAAATATATATTACAAGCTTAGAAGGCTCATGTCATAGTTAATATTCATTCTGGGCTTTAAAAAAAAAAACTCCCAGAATGGAATCCCCATTAGCATTGTGTTTCTACCACTTGCAAAATGTATAGCTTTTAGCTTGCATGTTGGGGGGGTGGGGGTAAGAGAAAAAGAAGACTCCACTCCTACAGTAATACCAATAGCGAGAAAGACTTCAAAAGTACAAAGCCAAACCCAAAATTATCGTCTTTCAGAAATGTATTATATAAATAATAGCAAGAGGCCAGAGCTCCAAAGTGATCTTCCTCCCTTCCTCTCTTTGCCAATTAAACCAGCTCTGTAATACCCAGAAGTTTTATTTGAAAAGTCTGCTGCCTTGGATGCTTCTACTAAATGATCCTGAAAGTTGCCAAATCCATGAACCCATTTCTTTTGAAAGAAAAAATTACTACCTCCCCTCTTCCTCTTTCCTCCCAGGCTGCTGTGATTTATAATGCAGGTATAAAACCAGTAATATGGATGTTCGGAGCAATTATGTAGTAATCAACACGGTGGGTCACAGAGCTTCTTGCAAGAAAACCACCTGCCTGTCTAGCCATTCTCAATCCAGTCATTTTGACAGGGGAGAAAGATTCTATTCCACCAATGAATGTTACTTTGTTCTAAACCTTTCCCAAAACAGGGTGGTGGGAGGTAGACTGGGAGGAGAAAGGGAAGGTGATAAAGGGGACAAAACGAAGTGCAGTATTGAGAAGATTGCTTACTGTCAAGGCACTGAGAACCCCAACATTAAAAGCTTGGACTATGGTGTGTATGGCAGAAGTAGAAGTTAACAGCGTAAGTTTCAAGTCATTTTACATGGAAAGAGCAAACAGAAGATTCCCCCTAAGTACAAAGACCTTGTAATAGACTACAGGTACTGCTCAGCAATTGAAAAAAATTCAGACATGTTAAGGAATCTACACCACCCCAGAAAGACCCTCCACCTCCAGTATATTCATGATTTTAGTGTTCTGAAAATACTATAAATATCACCATACCATATTGTGACAAATCTTTCCAAGGAGCTTAAACAATTTTTCCATACTCCAATGAAGCACTACCATACACTGAAACTTCAGCGCTACTGCAATCCTTTTCCTCTCTCTTTCACCCTACCCTCACACCTTGTTTCATTCCCCACCTCACAGAGGTATCTCAGTGCTCCCCATTGGAAACAGTAACAGTAACGCCTTCAGATTCTGTTGTTGCAGGGATTCTTGGCACTTTCTTAGCAGGGCTTGGGATGTGCTAAGAAGAAGGGAAAAAAATCATTAAATAAGATTTTCTAGATCAGACATTCATACTTCAAGGCTAGTCCAACTCTCAAAACAATTCATGCTACACTTGGACGGCTTGGTCTTAAGTCAATCAAATCGGTCATGCTTCATGCCAACTGATTATGTGAAAAGAGCCAGTTTGTTCTTGTTTCAGTCTTGCGCAGTTTCTTTCTTGTTATGATGAAATGTACTTTTAAAAGTCTCATGTTCAGTTTTTTACTTCTGGCTGCTATGTTACATATGTTAACAAAGTATTTCATGTAACTTGTTAAACCGCTTCCTCTTAACATACATGCACATGCTAAGACAAACACATAACTGTTCCACCACCTATATCAAACTTTAAAAGAGTGATGAGTGTTCACCTCATGAACAATGCCTGGGTGGACAACTTCAACTCCTGCTTCCAATGGTCCATCACCCATGAGTGGGCGCCGCGCGTAAGTTCTCCTGTGTTTTTCATCCACACGCACAAGGTACCATGTTCCCTCAAACAGATCTTCTACTGAACACTGTGGGATATAGTTGGCTGTAAAAAAGCCAGTAACAGATACAGTTAGTTGGTTCCTGGTAAGAGTTTTACACAACACAGGCCTTTGCAATCTGGATGTAGTAAGACAGAAAAAACATTTTCATTTCAGCCACATTCATTGGGCCAATGAACACAAACTATTCAGAAGCAGAAAGGGTTGGATATTTTCTTCATTCTACACCCTAGTCATTTAAAGTCAGGTGAATTAAGTGATAAGCATTTTGCTGTAAGACTAGGAATGACTTATATTAATGAAGTTCTTACCCAAATGATGTGTTTCCTGTCTAATCTTCATGTTTTCAGCAAAGACATCAGGAGCAATACATTTTCTTGAGTCAAGTCTTATCTTGAGATCAGAAAGGCTGGCAGTTATTTTGTCCAATGCAGAACCTACAATATAAAATCATCATGTAAGGTAGCACCAGTGCAGAGAGCTGCACACTAGCATGTTCACATTTCAAGCCCATTCAAAATAATTTGAATTACAGAAGCTAAACTTTTAGTCATTTAAAAATACTCCTTATTACTCAATCGAAACATTAACCGAGTTTGAAGAATATTATTTGCCCAAGGCGACACTTAAATGTTCCTGGAGCAGGAACATCTTCCCTTCAGCGTTACTGTCATTAGGCATTGCTCTGCAGGTTTACTTATGCTGGTGAGCTGTGCAAAGGAGTTAACTGTCATCTCTTCCTTTCACTCACCGGGAGTGGCATCCTGTGAAACTCGGATGGAATACAGCGTAGCAGCAAAACCAGAGCCATATGAGAACACACCAATCCTTTGTCCTGCAAGCTGCTCTGGGGAGTACCTGCCAATCAAGCAACAGTTATTTAAACTGAGAATGAAGCCAAGGCACCAATTTTAATTAACTAGAAAGTGGAGCTAGCTTCAAAAGAGCAGCCAGCAAACTGTATTGACAATACACATTTAGCATGCTAAATGCATAAATTATGACTTTTAAAACCACAGATTCTAACACTGTTGTAATAGCTGCCTAAGGAAAACAGAGCAAAGAATTGCCCAGAATATGATTATCTAGAAGGCAGCCATTTTTCATTCTGGAGTCACCTAAAGCCTAAAATGAATGACCACATATTGGAAGGCAAAGTCAGAATAAAGAAAAAAGGACCCAAGAGAAATAGTTTAATTGAAACTTAACATGATTTTTTAAAAGTCTGTCATTAAAAAAAGTTATGTAAATACTGATCTAATTTGGCTTTGTTTACTACAGCAAAACAGAGAAAAAGGCATTCTGATCCACTACAGTGGTTTTGTTTTGGTGGGGTTTTTTTGTTTGTTTTGTTTGGGTTTTTTCTTGGGAGGCTGCGGACAGAGGGAGAAGTTGTGGAGGGGCAGGGAAGACATGGGATGGGACAAGGGTTTGAGGCTGGGAAGAGACACCACCTTACAAATAAGATCCTACTTTGGAAGGCAGTAACAAGTTGTTTCAGACCAGCTTCTGATAGAAATTTTGAGTCTCCTTGTCACTTGAACAGATTGTGTGTGCAGGGTAATTTAACTTTAGTCTTTCTGCTTCAGGCAATCCGGCAGGAAAAGGTTTGCTAGATGGTGCTTTTACAAAAGACTTTTTGAAACAAAAACCTTTTATGACCTTACATATAAAGGGCTATGACTTTTTTTTTCCAGTTATATGCTTACTGGGCTAGAAGCGAGGCAAGGCAACCATAGACTGAAGGGGTATACATATTCCCATTCTGATTGGATACGAGTAACGAAGCTTTGGTTTTCTGGTTGAAGAGCTCTGCACTAGCTTTCATAAAAGCTTTTTCCACATCTCTGTCAAAATACGTATCTTCAAGTTTTACATCCCTATTAATAAGAAAGAAAAAAAACCCAGTAGTTCAGAAACAGGTACTAAAATACCAGGAAGTGAAAACACACCTTGGATGTGCAACAAATTAAGGTTATGTAATTAAGGAAGACAGCAGTCATTCTCACCTGAAAGCTTCCAGACCACTGAAAACAGTGTTTGCTGTTTCTGGGTTCTGGTCACTGAGAAAGTCATTCAGCAAGAGTCTAGCCACAGATTTCTGTACCAATTTACAGTAGGGAGAATGAAAGATCATGAATCCAAAGTCATTCAAGGTGAAATGTCTGTCCATCCCCTCTGGAAGTGGAAGAAATGTTGTGTTACAACTTTTGTTTAGTACTTGCTTCAACTATGAAAGTAACGTATGAGGGTGGCAGGATATCGTGATCCTAATGGATCAGCATACAAGAGACAACCATAAGACTAACTGTTGCTGGCCCGTTCATTTTAAACACTGCTGCTACTTCTCTTTAAAAATTGGTTTCTTACTGATCTTTTGCACCAACAATGTCTGCCCTTCTAGAAGAGAAAGCTGCAAGCTTAACTTATATTAAGACTCTCATATTTTTACCCAGCATTCTGACGTAATAAATAGTCTACTTCTATTAAGAAGCATAGGTATGACGAGCAGGTAGTTAAATGAAGTGAAGCATCTACTAAATACATAGGGTAAAAACAAATCAGTATTGGCATCGTTACATAACATTTAAATATTAATGCCAGTAACTTAAGACCCTGAGTAGAGGGGGGAATGACACACTTTGAAGCAAGGTATTATACATTAGACCAACAAAAGCTGCAGAGACTACTGCTTACTATCAGGTACTTAGTGACAACAGAAAAGTAGTAACACATTTCTTACGCAAGAGAGCACACCTTTCAATCAAAAGAACACAGAAACAGGAAGAAAGGGACCCATATACTAGTCTTCAGACTGGACACTAAATACATTGTGTAGTTAGATGTTTCAGCGTTTGCTAGATCTTGCAGTATCAGGTGAAGCTACATACCTTTTTGCCACTGGGCGTGGATTTTGTTGCGATAAACAGTGTAGCAGCGATCTAATGCACTGAGGTAGCACTGTATAGATAGTTTGCCATCAACTACAGGATACTCAGAGACCATATCTGGTTTATAGAAGTCATACGCGTGCTGCATGTGGGTTCCACGTAACCCTGATGAACAGAAATTTACGAAAAGTTGAAAATTAGTTTATTCAGCTGCTTTGAGTGAATTTAAATGCATCACTTAACATCTGTGGGGAAAGAAGTAATATTTGGCTCTAGTCAAGCAGGTTTTCATAGCCCTTCAGGCCCTTTAAGGTAACATTTCGTAAGTTCTCAACTGCTTGTTAAGCACGGTAGGACTAAGCAGGACAAACACAAGTAACAAATTATTTTCATTATTTCACCTTGAAAGTACAGTGCTCTGTTATTCAGCTCGGAGTCTGCTTTTTGTCAATTTTGCTGTAGAATGCCCAAGGAAATAAACAGATAGGATCATCTCTAGTTGTTCCTTGCTGCCTCCTATTAACAGGACTTGCCCAAATTAACCCAGAGCAAGAGGAGACAAAGTACAATTTCTGACATTCGTGGGATTTAATCCAGCCCTCCAGCAAAGCACAAAAACCAGCAGACAGGCTTCGGGGCAGATCCAGTTATCTGGCTGAATGGTGTATGTTTTCTCACTGGACTAACCTCTCTCAAAAATTAACGGAGCATTTGGACCAACTAGCATAGCAACAGCACCAGCTCCACCTGTTGGCCTGGCATTTCCACTGGCATACACAGCTATGTCTCCAGCAACAACAAGTGCGTAGCGCCCTGTGAAAAACACACAGAAATAACAATGAGAAATAACCAAGAATCTAGCACATTTTAATACCATCAGCAACTTTTAGGCTTTAGTTACAGAGGAGATTATGCAAAAATTATGGGGCTCTTGAATCCTGTCTTTTCTGCCACATCTCAGTTTCCTGGCAGCCACCAAAATTAACAGAAGACCAGTGATCATTAGCCATGTCATTATTTTTTCAGTGTAACTGAACTAGTGGCAAACAGCCAAGGCATTTAAGAAAGACCCTGGAAAAGAAGTTTACCCTCTTGGTGTTACATGCTTAAACATCAACACTGTCAAAGCTGTAAGGCAGACTATTCAAAACCAGAGGATGACATAAAAAAACCCACTTGTTGGGCATGAAGCTGAATTGCTACAGGTTTTTCTCATCTCTACTGCTATATTAAAACTTAAATTCCAAAAATATAGCTGCAACTTTTTTTCCCCCCAAAAAATGATCTTTCTGAATACATGCAGCACGTAAACAAGTGAAGAATGAAGGTATGTTAAAAAGGAAAAAAAAACCCAACCAACAACCCTGTTTCTATTGGTAATGTATTTTCTGCTCTAACCTCTCAGAGCTTTGTTGAACTGCTGAAGTGGATTAGGTGACGACTTGGAAATTTCAGTTACATGAATATGGCACAACAAATTGCTGAGGGTTACTGGGAAAATATGTCTCTTTTTTAATGGTCAGTTTTATTTCAAATACTTTTAAGGAGAGCCCGCTAGAAATGCCGCTAGTTACTGAACCATATCTCTATTTGATAACATCCCTGCAAGAGTTCAAAAAGAAGGTCAAATACATGGTAACTATGGGTTACTGCGATTTTCATGAGAGTGGTGCACAAAGAAGTATGCTTAAGGAAAGAAAGGAAAAAGAGGAAAGTCTGGAGCTGAGCAGGAAAATACCCTCAACTTACCATCCCAAGAACTGGACTCAATCCAATTAACAGCATTAAAAAGAGCAGCAGTGCCTCCATAGCATGCATTGGTGGTGTCAATTCCTTCCACATCTGTATTACCAGATTCTTCAAAAAGCTGCATCAGGACAGTCTTTACAGATTTTGATTTATCAATTATTGTCTCCGTTCCAACTTCTAACCTCCCGATACAATCATAGGAAAGGCTGTTCCTCTCCATGAGCTTCTGAACCACAGTCAAACAGAGAGAATTGATATCCTCCCGGTCGGAGCAGAACCCCATTTTTGACTGGCCTAGCCCAATGGTGTACTTCCCAGCATCCACACCATCATACTTCTCCAGCTCTGTCTGGTCAACATACTGAGAGGGAAAATATATTTCCAGTGCAACAATTCCAACATCTTTGGGCCAACAGGATTCAGCATTCACTGGAAGAGACCCAGGCATCGTGGCAGATCTTTAAGAAAAAAGAAAAAAAAAACAAAAACCACAAAACAAGCTGACTTATTCACATCCATTTGAAGAGACCTACTTCCACTTTCTGTAGGTTTACAGAAACAGTTAAATTTCAGGTATTTTACAAGGTCATTTGCAAAAGGTAAGCCTTTGTCCCTGGGGAGACTTTGGTCTAAGTATACTGTAAACATCATGAGAAGTTTTCTAACATTTTACATTAAGGAGTACTTTTAAGCAAAAATACAGATTTCAGCTCTGGAAGCGAACAGATGTAGGTTAAACCCAAGTTATTTCATGCTTAACAAGCGTTAAGTGTTTAAGAAAAGTCTCAATGTTCATTGTTCTACTTTCACTTATATGCAAAGTCTCAAGTTTATACAGCCAAGCTAGAAACACTGGGGTCTTTTTTGTTGAATGTTGCTCACCGAGAACCTAAGTTTAAAATTTATCCTTCCCAGGAAAGCCCTGCCTTGAAACAGGCCGGGACTTTTCAAAATTATTTTAATTTTTAAACTAAATGACTTAAGTTGCTCCATTTTGTTTACACTTGGAACAAAAATAGGAAATTTTTTTGCTGTGTTTTTATTTTTGTTTCTTTTTGTATTTTTGGTTGGGGTTTTTGTCTGTCTTCAGCATACTGTTTTGCCACTCCAGAACAGTGGAACTCCTAACACCAGACCTAGAGAAACATTCCACAGGCTGAAATGAATACAGAGGGATCCTCCCTGGTGGACCAAGTTTTCTTATTTCAATCCTGTAACTTTACTGTCACTACACTCTATTACTTTAACTCCATCACCCAGGCAGGCACCGCATTCCTACACTTTCACTTAGGGCTTCACAGAGCCTTCTCCCGTTGTGCCCAGCTGCAAGCACCCAACTTCTCCCATCAAACCAGTCAGGTGGATAGCGGCACAGAGCCCTTTGCTGCAGGACTGGTGCCTTTACACGATGTATATAAAGACAAACATTAGGAAGACATTAGCAGTGTTTTCTGTTACAGGTAGCCTTACGCCAGGCCTAAAATACAAGCACGCGGCTGACCATTCATTCCGATCACCACCGAAGATCTTTCAACATGCCTACGATGTACCTGAATTAACCTATTTAATTGTGAAGTATTTCTCTTGCAGCCTGCGTGCATATTCGGGCGGCGCAGACGGGAGAAAAAGGCAGCTCGAGGCCGCGCACCGGGGCGCTGCAGTACGGCCGGGCGGCACAGCCATGGTTTTCAGCTAAACAAAACACGATTTTGCGCTGTCCCCGCACCCTGCCGCCCGGCCCCCGGGCCGCCGGCGCCTCCGCTCCCGTAACCCGCCCTGCCGCGCAGCCCCTCGCCTCAGGCGGCCGCCGCCACCGCTGAGGGCGCCGAGCGCCCCCTCGCCAACGCCTCAAGGTTACCCGTGACCCGGCCCCAGGAGACGGCGAGGAGCCACCGGGGCGGCACGGCGGCGGCACGCCACGTCCCACCCGCAGCGCGGAGCGCGGCGCAGAGCCCACCGCGGCGCCCGGCCGCCCCCTGCCACCCCGTCTCCAGCGAGCGCGACCCGGCCCTTACACGTTACGGAAGCCCATCGCCGGCTGCCGGCGCGGAGTGCCGCGCATGCGCGCGGGGCCCGGCGGGGCAGTGCGCAGGCGCGGGGAGCCCGCCCCACCCCCCCCGTCCCCGCCCCGCCGCGCCCGCGCCCCCGCCCGCAGCGCCTTGCGCGATGAAACGCAGCAGCACCGTGACCGAGAAAAAACCCAAACCCACCCAAAACAGTAAAAAAAAAAAAACCCTTCAAAGGAAACCCACCAGCACACAAAATCCCCCAGTCTAAGGGGTTTTTCGACCTTTTTTTTTTTTGACAATCCCTGGCCACGGGCATCCTGGTGGCGCATCATTTCTGTTGCTTTTTTTTTTGCATTTCTCCAATGCTGTAAGTTTTAATTTTTTTGCATGCCTACACCACAGCGAGCCGTACCACATCTTGTTTTAAATCATCTGGATTGAAAAAAAAAAAAAGCAACGAAAATTTCTGCCTCTGGGAATCTTGTGGTCAGCACTAGGATTTGCCATGGCATGGCAGAAGGTTTACACTGTTAGAAATGAGGTGGCCATCATTGCTTTCCTAAAGCCACAGCCAGGGACAGCGCACGGTGGTCTGCAGGCTGCACAAGAACTGCAGGACAAACTCACATCCCCTTTTGGCAGTACAAGCAGCAAGTCACACACATCTCCTGGGGGCACAGAGCAGTCCTGGGATTCAGAGCTTCTTCCAAGAGCTGCGTTTTACCCCAAATCTGCACAGGCACTGCAGGGGAGAAGGCAGATGCTTTCCAGAATGCAGGTACGCCACCAACAGCGAGATCCCAAGGTATCAGCTGGGAAAAGGACTTTGGGGTCCAGCTCCTTCCAGCACAAAATGCTTCACTTTTGAAAGAAGTGGACAAAAAGGGTGTACAGACTGCTGCCAGCTCAGCTCAGCATCTGGCAGCCACCCCAAGGGCGAGCCTTGTACCCCAGAGCAGGGCTCATTTCTGCTGCCAGAGCCAGAAAGCTGAAAAGCAGAGGCTGCAGAGAATCTTAGGGGCTTCATTTTATTTAAGTTACATACTAAGAGGCAATGCATGCAGCCCATAATGGACTTGACCTTTAATAGCTATAGAACAGCAGTGGCTTTTAACCAGTCAGTGAATTACTAGGAAATGCAGTGTGCCGAAAGGACTTGCACTGTTGGTGAGGGCTGAAGCAAACACTCTGCTCTGCCCTTGGTCTTCACAGAACTCAAGAGGCCAAAATCAGCATTTAGTTCATCCTACTTGCTGCAGTTCTCTCGTCAGAAAACTTTCTGCAGAGGACAGCTAAAGGGAGGCTCTGTCTACAGTGTATGGCTCACTAAATATGTCTCATACAGTGGCAGTCGGGGTGTCAGGCTGTATCACGCCAAAAAAAAAAAAAAAAAAAAGACTGCTCTATAAGCTTGGTTGGATCACTAAAAGAAATAGGGCATATGATAACTAAAGTCAGTCATTACAGGGAAAAAAATATTTACTTGATATAAAACAAACAGACTTTTGTGCTCCTGATCAAATGGCAAACAATATTCCATCATTGGTTTTTTTTTTTTACCAAAAACTAAAGCTTTCTCAAAAGCACGAGTTCTTTTAGAAAGCAGAGAACCCCAAATGCTTTAATATAAAGAAGTGAGAAATTTGCTTTGTTTCGTGCCCACTTAGGATCCTGTAGGGAATGAATGAGCACCACAGAGCAGCCCCTGCTCTCTGCTAGTGTTGCCAGAAATACATTCTCCCACAACTGGTGGCTTTCATTGTCTTTGTTAAGAACTTGAGAATGTACTGTCCATAAATTGACCTCGTTATTTCCTGCTTCAGTTTTTCAGTTATATAGAACACTTGACTGAAAGTTGGAAAATAAGCCCCCGACTGTCTGCTACAAGCAACGCACCCGGTAACTCCCTCCCGCGCCTCGCCCCTGGAGGACCCGCGGAACAGACCTTGCTGATGGCCGCTGGGCCACTTCAGGCGGCTTTTCAGAAGTTAAACCGTGATGACCCGGCGGTGCCTGCTATGACATCCCCGCAGAACGGGAGGGTTCACAGGTACCGAGCGTGCCGGACCCCCGCACGCCGCGGGGGGTCGCTGCCTCTGCCCGTCCCGGGGCTGCGCGGGAGGCGAGCGAACCGCGCAACGCCAAACCGCAGAGCCCGCACCGTGCGTGAGCCGTGCGGCCCCGCCCGCCGTGCCCCCCGCGGGGATGCCGGGCGCCACCCGCGGGCACGGCCGAGACCGGGGCTCCGTTACACCCGGCGGCTGTCGGGATGCCCGCACCCTGGGGGCCGCACGCAGGGTCCGGACCGGCCCTTCGCCCGCCGCGATGGCGGGGTGGGGATGTGCGCGGCAGGGGACACGCCCGCCCCGCCCTCCCCGGCTTGGCTGGGCGCTTCTGTCGCGACACTGAGAGGGGACTAAGGGCCACGCAGAGGGCGCCGCCGCTTCCAAGCTTCTTTGAGGCCCCCAAGCCGGGGGCAGAGCAGCCCCGCAGAGCTCACCCAGCCGGGGGCTCGCCCAGGGCGGGACGCACCCGGAGCCCCCGCGCCGGTCTTCTGGGGAGGCGGCCGGCACCGGCGGCTGCCCCGAGCAGGCAGCGCTGCGCCGCGCCACCGGCGATGCTCCACGATGCTCCGGGCAGCGCCCGGCGGGGCCTGCGGGCTAACACCTACGGTAACAGGCACCCAGACACGCCTCTCTGCGCTTTTTTCTTCTTTTTTGCCTTTTTTTCCCCCTCTTATTTCTCTCCCCCCCCCCGCCGCGCGGCAGGCACTTCAAAAGCACCCCGCACCCACACCGCCGCGCCGACCCACCCGCCAGCGGCGCCGCAGCCCCACGCGTGCGGGCCCCACGGCTCCGCGCCCCGACACCCGCCGCGGTGCAGGTGAGCGGCGGGACCAGCGCTCGCCGCCCAGCCCGAGGGCCTGCAGGGGTCGAGCCGCCCTCACCTGTCGGAGGCGATGGCTCCCGGTGTCGCTCCGCTCGCTCGCTCACCCGCTGGCACACACAGCACAAGGTACGGCGTGCCGGCGTGCGGCGCCTTTAAACAGCCCCGCCGCCCGGGCGCCGGCCCGCGCCCTGAGCGGCAGCTTCCCCCGCCAATCACAGCCGCAGCCGCCCAGGTCCCGCCCACCGGCCGGCCCGCAGCTGGCGGAGAAGGCGGGGGGAATGGTGTGAGAAAGTGACGCAGCGTGGCCAGAGGGCGGCGCGCCAATGAGGACGCGGCAGAGGCAGCGGGCGCTCAATGGGAGCCGAGCGCAGCGCGGGGGCAGCCAATGGGAGCGCGCTGCCGACCGCGGGTGAGAGTAGGACGGTGGCTGGGCCCGGCGAGGCGAGGAGGCGGTTGCCCGGCAACGGCAGGCGAGGCCCGCCCGGCCCGGCCCCGGCGCGGGGGTCCCGGCGGCGCCCAGGGCGGGGAGACCGAGCGCGGCGGGCCGCGTGTGAGGGGCCGGGAGGCAGCTGCGAGGCCGCGAGGAGCCCCGGGGCTGCTGGGGGTGGCATCAGTCCGGGGCAGGGGCCTGCGGGCCAGCGGGAGGCCGTGGGGCAGGTGGCGCGCCGCTGGCAGCTCAGCCGCACGGCCCAGGCCTGTGAGCCCCCCCGTTGCCTGTGACACCCACCCGCAGCCCTGCCTCTCGGCCGGCCCGGACGGGGCTCTCGAACTGGGGCATGCACGGAGGCCGTGCTGGGGAAACTGCCTCACGGAGGATGCGGTGCCCTGTCCTGCCTGCCCCAAATCCTCCTGGAGCAGCCTCTTCCCATCTTGTTAAATCCACCGTGTGCCAAGCCCTGTCTCATGGCGTTACTGTTATCTGGCAAGTCGACAGTTAGCTAATGTATGGGTTTCTCATGCCAGCCTCTGTAGCCTTTAGGCCCTGTGATGATTTGTATCCAGCTAATCCATTGCTGCGCAAGATACTGGGCGTCCCCAGAGGAGTCCTCCCTACCGGTACTGGGAGTACAAACCTTTGTTGCATATGGGAAACTGCTCAATTAAAATCACATTCAAATTTTAAGGCTTGCATAATTTGGTCGTAGAACGCTGCTCAAGTCAAAGAAGTATACTCCCTTAGCAGCTGGTATCGGGTTCTGTGACATCTGATTGCTACAGCTAGCAGAAGACGCCACCTCACTCACCTCCCACAGTATCAGGAAATAACCCTGTTAGTTCCACCATCTTAAGGGCAGGTAAAAATAAGGCAAAAGAAAGGGAAAAACTGTCACTGAAAGTGTTAACTCCTACCCTGTTTGTTTAATCTGTTTTGAACGTGTAACTGTTACGCTATCCTCATGTAAAATCAGGGATTTCTTGTGTAACTCTTTGTAGTGCAAGGATTGAGAAATACTACAGAGAAATTGGGAGAAGTTTTGTTTGCACGTGATGTTACCCTGCAGTCTTCTGATAAGCTTATGCCAGCCTGTGTACAAGCCAGTTTGATTTGTAATGCTGGAAACGCACACTGACAAAATGTAAACTTGGTAGGTGATGGCATAGTCACATCATGTATACACACTGTTATCTTCTGTGCTTGCAGACCAAATGAACTTCTTGTTAGAAGAGTGGAACTTATGCTCTGGAAAGCTAAAACTTCAATCCCTCCTTCTTTTCCCTTCCTACCCCAAAACAGAACTGTGTCCTTCCTCTGGACTTCAAAATGGGTTCCTAATGCCAGCCTTCATTATGTGCTTTGGTAGAAAAATGTTTCCTGACATCAGGGTACTTGGACTGTTCCAGCTTTAGCAAAGAACAGATGCTCAGGAGGAGATAAAACAGTCCATCTTGTTGACTTTGCAGGAGCTCATGTTAGAGCTGCAAGTGTACGCTGAGACCTTGCAACCCTTTCCCTGCTCCCTGGGGGCTTAGCTGCCTGTGTGTTAGGCTGGCTCTGGTACAATGTGCTCATGTAGCTTTGGATGAGGCTGCAGTGAAAAGAGCTGTGTGATGAGGAGGACAAGGAGGTGTAAGGAGCCTCCACAGTAGCCTCTTCCCCTTCACTTGGGAGCTGTGTTTGAACTTGGGCCCTTGCCTGAGCGGCACCATGGGGGTGCCTGTGCCTGGCTACATTCCTTGCTGATCCTGACCCAGTGACTTGACTTCCCAGCTTCACCTCTGACCTGCTCATGATTACAGATTTGTCCGGAAACTTGCCTTCTTGGCTGACCCTGCTTGCCATCACCTGCTTTGCTTTTTTGTTTGGACACTGTGAGAGTTTGGGCACTTGTTGGCGAGGTCACTGCCCTGCCTGCTTTGTTGTTGTTGTGCTCAGCTCCTGGCTCACCCACCCTTGCAGGGCACCCTGCCCTTGCTGCTCCTGACAGCTTAAATCTGCTCACCTTTGAGCCTGCATTTACATGGTAGTGGTGGGGTTTTTTATGATAAATGGCATATTTTCTTTCATAATGGCCAAGGCACAACTGGTTTTTGCAATTTTTTTTTTTGGTGTGTAGACAACAATAAATGCAGCTGCAAATAGCAGTCTTCTTATCTATCACATCTTCACAGATCTGATCAAAAAAGGTACCAAAATGATTTAAGATTAGCTTGGGGAGATAATCCATGTTATTGCTCTCTTTACCATGGCCCATGATACAATGTGGTGAATGACATCTCATAGTCTTTGACATTAACTTTCTGTGTTGTAGAAAATAGTATGACATAGACATGCATGAAATCATTGCTATTAATTTAAAATCATGTATTTGCAAAAAAGCCCTCCACCAAATTAACTGCCTAAAGCCAATAAAATTCTAACCAGACTCTCCTATTGTGTCAGTGCTGAAGTGCATTTTAAAGATTACAGCCTGCAGATGATGAAGGAAAGATAAAAGGTACAATGTGACAGACAGTTGCTGGATTTTGAGAAGTCTAAACTGTGGTTGAGGACACAGTGCAGTCCCAATTTTTTAATAAATATCTGAAGTTAAATTCAGAGAACAGCTATCAAATCTATGCTGCTAAAAGCAATGTATTTGCCTCCTCAGGATGTTTCTGGATCCCGATACTAATTTAAATTTACATCGAGTCCAGACATCCTCTTCTTGCAGATGAGTTTGATGACTAATTTTTTATAGCCTAAGATCTACTACTTTTTCTTATTAATCAGTACAATCTATTTTATAATTGCTGTCAATAGCATTATTTCTATTCAGCTTTATGAGGCTCCTATCTGCTTTTGCTGTCACTGAGTGTATTGCAAGGAAACACTGTAGAAAAGAATTACTATTATTTCTTCACAAGAAAGGTTCTGCCTATAGTGCTATTGCGACAGACTACAATTGTTTTATATTAATTTCTTAGAAAGATGCAGTAATAACATAAAAGTTGTCGGTGAATCTGGTTTCAAACCTCTCAGGTAATTAATTTGTAGTCTTCTAACCAAATTATGCTCCAGACATGTGATTGCTACTATTTCTAGCCCAGCTTGTGGGGATGCACGTCATTTTCCTTTTGTGGCTCTAGAGTTTAACCAATCTGTCCGGTGAGATTTTCAGTCAAGACTGTATTCAGTAATTTGGATTAATAAACCAAAAAGGATGCTGTGCTTTGGAAACCTTAGAACTGAAAAGCTGAGAAAGGAGAGGTCAGTTTAATAAAAATTGTTTTACCAAAGAACCTCAGCATAACTGAGAATAACCTTGCAGCAGAAACATGCTCAAACTTGCTCAGATGCTGCTAGTGAGAGGACAAACACACTTCCCCTTTCTTCATTAAAATCTAGCCTTTTTTGATAAAAAAAGGGGTTTGAATTTGAGCCCCTGACACTGTTTTTCAGCTGTGTGGAAGTGGGTTGGATCTCCTAATCCAGTACTGTTTTGAAAGACAAGTGTTTGCAGTCTGATGACTCACCTTCTAGTTTTAAGCCAGTGTATCAAATTTAGGGTGCTGGTTTTGTCTCAATAGACCCAACAAGTGCTTTGCTTCTGTTCATTAATTCTTAAGCAATTCTGTGACTTTGTTTTATAAAGCCTCCTAGAGAGAGAGAGACACTGTCATATTAGGTTAAGTTAGTAACTCTTAAATGAAACAGCCAGATGTTTCTTAAAACCGTTTAAGAGTGAATTTATTGCAGTTTTCAGGAATATTAGTTACAGGCCTAATTTGGATTTAATTCAATGGGAGCTATACTTCTAAGTCACTGACATACTCACTGGTGTTTTGAATAGTGAATGCTGTACCGCTTATCTAAAGGATGACGCACCTGTGTTTAGTTAAAAGTCAGGAGATGTCCAAGGACGCTTGTTGCCACATGATGGGTGCACAGACTGCTAAGTCCTTGGGTTGGTTATCTTTAGAAGGGACATTCTGTCTTAGATTCCTGTTGTACATGCAACGTGGTGAAGACAAAGACTTTAAACATGGCCCCTGAGGAATAGAGTCTGCGCAGAGACAACTCCTCAAGGACATTGTGCAGGCACGAGATATGTAAATGAATTCTCAGAATTGTAATGAATATGTAAACTATTTCCCAGAAAACTAATGAATGGGTATGAGTGCAGAAGAATGGCTGCAGAAGCATGGCTTTAGAATCTCTGAAGATCTGCACAATCCAGGCCTGGTATTAGAACAGGCCTGTAATCAGAATTGTACTGAAGTTGCTGTGCTGAAGTTAACAAGAAAGGTAGCCTTGAGCTATTCTCGAATCCTGAGACCAAGTAATTATGTTGTGCCAACAGGCCGTGGCTGTAACAAGCTACAGCTGCTGGGAAAGCAGGTGCAGGGCCAAGAAAGATGGGGACCCGTATGGGAAAATAGGGAGTAACAAACTACAAGGCTGAAGCACAGCAACACAATTAGCTACATGGATAGAATGCTTATTTTAGTCATGATAATTAGGGGTGTGAAACCGCGCGCTTAGGGACTACTAACCAACTATATTTCTGCTTTACAAATATGCATGTGTATCGGTTCTATATAAGTAGTGTCAGAGTTGAGCAAGATGCATAACTCATATTGAGCGTCTTCTTGACTCCGGCGAACGCTTCTTCCAACATATGAGTAGCTTGTGTAAAGGAGGGGGAGGGACTGAAAAGTCCCCCCTGTGTGCATAACTTTGGTGGAGCGATCCCCCACGCACCCAGCGCTGCCGAATAAAGATAACCTCTGCTCGCCTGCATATTGCTGACTGATTCTTCAAATCAGTTTTCAGATGCAGCCAGCTACATCTTTAGGCACCTAAACCCATTGAAAAGAGAGCTTTAAAAGCCAACATTTTCAGGGAAAACAAAGCCATGTGCCGTAGTAATCTCTTCCACAAAATAAGATGTTGAGATGACTTTACTGAAAAGAAAGTATTGATTTTATTTTGTTGCCAGGTACAAAATAGCAAAGGTCAAAAATAATGCTTAGGTACGGAGAGTGTAAAGTCACTCAAGTGAAGGTCTGGAAACTGTAAGGTGTTTTTTTTTAATGTTTTTTGTATGTCAGGGTTCAGGGATAAATGAAACTGTACCAGACAGTAGACCTTTCAAGTGTGGTTTTGATACTTCATGTACCAATAACAGGGAAGAAAGCTTTTTTTTGATTGAATGACTAGTTGTAGTTATTTCTAATTCAATTCCTAAAAGAATGCACAGGAACCCGAACATGAAACACAGTTGGCAGCTGGGAGAGGACTACTGTCATCTCATAATCTCTCAGTTTGATCTGTTGAATCCAAGAGAACCTGATGCAAGATAACACGCACTCCGAAGACCTGGGAGATGTAAACAAAATTATCAAAGACTGTCTTTTAAAGTAGGTCCAGTAAATGCAAATATTTCAATAGTATTTGAGTTGCATATCTGTCAGAGTCTTAAAACATTGTAACAATTCCAGTTATTAAAAGCTATGAAAATGTACGTAGATCACATTTTGCTGCTTTTATATGGTATGCATGAAAGGAGGAACTGCAGCAGCCTTGTAATTTCAAATACGAAGCAGTAATTGTTGAACACTTAAGAACCTAAGATCTGAGGGCGAGGAAAGCTGACAGTGCAAAAAGAGGTCATCACTAGGAAGCAGATACTGCTCTCCAAAATGGAGAGAGAACTGCAGCTGCTCTGTATTCCCACAACTGGCAGAGGACAGGTCTGCAAGCCAGGACCGTATGGAGCTTCCCAGCAGCCCGTGCCTAAACCAACAGGGGCTCCCCTCCCCTCCCCTCCCCTCCCCTTCCCTTCCCTTCCCTTCCAACAGACTAAGCATCCAGGAGTTCCCACTACTGATGGCAGCACTGCTGTGGTCTCATCTAGAGCCACAGTTTCAGTTTCTTTAAAAAAAAAAAAAATACCATCTTTCTCCAAAAAACAGCTCCCTTCTTTCTCCAAAACCATCTCCCAAACCTTCCTGACTTGCCTTTACCAAGTGGCAATATTTAATGATACTGTAAGTCAGACGGTTCACAGGAGCTTTAGGCATGCCTGCGTCAGCCTGGAAAATTAGTTGCATACTTTAATCCTGTGAAATGCTGAATATGTCTGATAGAATAGGCATGGAAATTAGGATACACTCCATACTTTAATCATCACTTAGGGTACGCCTAAAAGGCCACTTGTTGCATTGATGGAAAAAACTTTGAGGAGCTGAGATGGCATCATAAACCCACCCAGACATCTGTGACTCGGGAGGGAAGCATGAAGGTAAAATCTGGAATCCAGAGAAGAACATGAAGAAGAAAATAAACAGAACTGCCAGAAACGGGAAGATACTGGTACCATAGTGCAATGTATTTCAGCAGTTTAGCATTCCTGGTGCTCTGCTGACCTGAGCTCAGGAGGACTGGATTCTGCCTAATACCCCATTCGCTGGATCTGTATGGTGTCCAGGCAGTGCAGCCCCAGGGTGCAAATGAAGTGGTGGAAAACGTGCCATTTCAGCTTGTCTCAGCCAGGGCCATACCCTCTGCCACCCCAGCATGCCGGACTCGGTGCTGGGGAGGAAGAGCTTCTGTACACATTGCGAGTCAGCGGGGCAATCCCAGCTCTGGCTCCTGGCAGAAGGCTTCCCGCGTGTCATTTCAGCAGGCAGAGGGTGGAGCTACGCCAGTGTACGTGGTGTACACAATATTCCCTAGAAACTGGAAGAAGAGTTAGATGAGCTGCCGCATCCCTGTTAGAAGGCTGTGAGCTCATCAAAAAAGATAATTATGTTTTTTGAAAAGATTACTGACTGGAAGAATAGAAACAAAACAGGCAACAGCACAAAGATGATTGCAGAGAAGGAAGAATAAGGGTCAAGAATGGGACTGGGAAAATGGAGCAATGAGAAGGAACTGCATGCTGGGTTGTTAAAATAGAAATCACAGGGAAGGTTGCCATGAAAGCAGAGTGGGAGAGAAGAGGATTTAAGTCTACCAGTAGATCTCAGAGGTACAGTGAGCACTTGCTACATGCCCTTGGCAGGAACACCTTGCCATTTGACTGCTAATCTGACCAGCATTGTTCTTGTGTACAGGTGAGGTTTTCTGCCACTGCTATCTGTAGCACATAGATATCTGAAAAGTCATGTTAATGCTGCAATCATCCATTGTTGATGAAGTCTGGTATCTTTGTTCGCAGTGCCTTATGCCATAGGTGTCTTCATCATGGGGCTTGCTTCATCACATTACTGTTTGTTTAATTTCTTTTTAATAATTTTAGTTCTTCTCTGCTTTCCACCATGAGTTTTTTTTCTGGGAATCTTGTGCTTCTTCTTCTTCATCCATTTTTTAACTTTTCTAATCCGTGGGCTCACACAGAACTTTCTGCCTCCTATGTACAGACTGCCAGAGCAAAAATTGGTTGTCAGTTTCAAAGAAAAAAATGTAAACCCCCCAAATTTTTCAAACAATCATACTTATCACTCGCCTGTGAAGACCACAGAGTTAGAAGTGGTCAATCTTAGTTTATGTTTTATACTGTGTCTACTCACTTTTTGTCTGGTTTTAAATATGTGCAAGTTAGAATTTAAGGTTTACGTGATTACACTTGTGTTTCAAAATCTGCAAAATCTTTCCTACTTCAGTGGGTCTGAAAAGAACTACAGTGCAAACCAGTACATTTCTATGGCCAATAAATACGTAGACCACTTTATCATTATTAATATTATTATTATTATTGTCATGATCATCATGCAAATATCTAGAACTAAAACATGTCCAGGATTTCTTTGAAATTTATCAATTTAATGCAAACTGTGTGATATCATACAAACAAACAAAAAAGAACAAAAAGAAAAAAAAAGAAGTAGCTTATGTACAAAAGTAAGGCTGATTTAATGAGTTTAGGCAAGGTTGGCATAGTTGGAAAAACCCAAAGAAGTCTCAAGGTGCATGAGTCATTCTTCAGTTCTGAAAATAGAGCAAGTGTCAGAGTTAGTGCAGGCTGAATAATGATCAATATTATTGAAAAGGAAATTCAATTTTAGCAGTCAGAAGTTTAAGTAGCGCAAGGAAGGACAGTTCTTAAATCACACACAATCTTGTTTTTCATTGCGTTTGTGTTAGCATCCTAAGATTCTACTTGTTTAAATGGCGCCTGATAGGTTTTAACTTGACAGTACCCCTTTCACAGTGACTGACACAAAAGGTCTCTTACATAACAGCTTCTAGGTGACACAGGCCATCAGCTCTCTGGATTTCAAACCTCTCCACTCTTCGGAGAATTCCTTTGGGAATTTCATCTGAAATTTTCATGCAACAGTTAAAGGCCCCAGGGAACAAGGCTAAAAAGAGTAAAAACAATGTCAGAAACAACAGAGATATGAAGATGACAAGTCATATTGACTTCACAGAATAACAGAATGGTTGAGGTTGGGAAGGGGCCTCTGGAGGTCATCTGATCCAACCCTCCTGCTCAGGCAGGGCCACCTGAAGCTGATTGCCCAGGACCATGCCAAGACACCCTTTGAGTATCTCCGAGGACAAAGACTCCACAACATATCCGGGCAACCTGCTCCAGTGTCTGACCACCTTCACAACAAAAAAAGTGTTTTTCTGTGTTCAGGTTGAATTTCTTGCGCTTTAGTTTGTGCCCCTTCCCTCTTGTCCTGTCAGTGGGCAATACTGTGAAGACCCTGGCTCCCTCTTCTTCATTCATTCCCATCAGGTATGGGAATGACGGTTACAATACCTTGATGAGAACTCACTTGAGCATTCTCTTGTCCAGGCTAAACATTCCAACTCTCTCAGCCTTTCCTTATATGCAATATGCTCCAGTCCCTTCATCATCTTTGGGGTCCTTTGCTGGACTCTTTCCAGTAAGTCCATGTCTCTTTTGTACTAGGGAGCCCCGAACTGGGCCCAGCACTCCAGATGTGGCCTCACTAGTGCTGAGTAGAGGGAAAGGATCACCTCCCTCGATGGTGTGACCCCCTGCTCCCAACCCCTGTTGATGTGGTTAGCATAACTAATACCATTTTATGAGGCAAGCATCCATTCTCTGTGATGATCTCTAGCAAATAACGTATTGGTTCCCTTTCCCTCGTTATCAGCCCCTGAAGGTCCTGTGAACCAAGCAGATGAACCGAACAGATTTCTTCCCTTCCGTACTGGATCCCAGCATGTACAGCTGCCTAGCATTATTCCTCCACGGATGCATGACTTTGCATTTCCCCTTGTTGAATTCAGTAAGATTCTTCTCTACTCATTTCTACAGCCTGTTGAGGTCTATCTGTAAGGCACCAAAACCATGTAGTGCATCAGCCACTGCTCCCAGTCTTTTATCATCTGCAGACTTGCTGAGGGCACATTCTGTCCCATCATCCAAGCCATTAATGAAGATGTTGACCAGTATTGGTTCCCATGTAGACCCATGGGGTACACCACTGATGACTTGCTTCCAATTTTTCTTTGCACCACTGATCACAGCCCTCTGGCCATTTGGCCAGTTTTCCATCCACCTCGCTATTCACTCATCTAACCAGTATGTTGTCAGCTTGTCTATGATGATGTTATGGGAGACAGTATGAAAGGCACTACTGAAGTAGAGGTAGACATCCAGGGCTCTCCTTTTGACCACTAGGCTAGTCACCCACTGTAGAAGGCTATCAGCTTGGTCAAGCATGATTTCCCCTTCATAAATCCATGCTGACTACTGCTGATCACTGTCGTGTCCTTCAGATCTTTGGAAATGCTTTCCAGGAGGATTTTCTCCATCACCTTGCCAGGGACTGAGGTGAAGTTGACCAGCCTGTAGTTCCCTGGATCTTCCTCCTTGCCCTTCTTGTTATATTTGCTCTCTTCCAGTCTTTAGGAACTCTGCCAGTCACCGTGACTGTTCAAAGCTAATTGACAGTGGCCTCACAGCATCAGCCAGCTTCCTCAGCACTGGTGGGTGTGCATCCCATCCGTCCCTGTGGCCTTATGTAGGTCCAGTTTTTTCAAATGCTCCAGGATTTGGTCCTCCTCCACTGATGACGTCTTCCTTGCTGCAGACTTTCCCTCTGGTCTCAGGGATTCTTGAAGGCCAGTTTGAATAGTAAAGAGTGAGGTAAAGAAGGCACTGAGTATGTCAGCTTTATCCGTGTCATTTGTCACCACTTCATGCCCCATTCAGCAGCAGGTTCATATATTCCCTTCTCTTTCTTTTGCTATTTATGTGCTTGTGGAATTCTTTCCTGCTACACACCACATCCCTTGCCAGGTTCACCTCCAGCTCAGCCCTGGATTTCCTAACCGCATTCCTGTATGGTCAGACAGAAACTCTATACTCCACCTGGGTCACCTGCCCCTGCTTCCACCTCTTTGTTCCGCACTATGTTTTTATGCTCAAGTTCAGTTAGGAGATCTGTGCTTATCCATGCAGGTCTCCTGCCACTTTGCTCTAATTTTCTGTTTGTTGGGACAGACCTTTCTAAAGCTTGGAAGCGATCCTCAAATATCAGCCAGCTGTCCTTGACCCCTTATATTCCATGGGATTCTTCCAGGCAGGTCTCTGAAGAAGTTGTAAATCTGCTTTCCTGACTTCCAGGGTGTGATCTTGCTTTTTGCCCTGCTCCATCTTATGGATGAACTCCACCATCTTATGGACACTGCTGCCTCTGACTTTCATGCCCCTGACCTGTTTTTCCTTCTTTGCAAGTATCTGGTCCAGCTGAGCACTCTTCCTTGATAGTTCCTTGAGTACTTGTGCTGGAAGATGTCATCAGTGCACACAAGAGATCTTGTAGATTGCTTGACCACTGCTGTGTTGTCCTTCCAGCAGATATTAGGGTGGATAGAGTCCCCCATAAGGACCAGAGCTTTTGAACGTGAGGCTTTTTTAAGTGGTTTGAAGAAGGCCGCATCTACTTCTTCCTCATCAGGAGGTCTATAGTAGACACCCACTACAACATGACCCATGTTGATCTGCCCCACTAATCCTGACCCATAAGTTCTCAGCAGGCTCGTCATGAATCCCCCAGCAGAGCTCCATGCATTCCTACTGCTCTTTTGTATAAAGGGCAACTGCATCTCCTTGCCTTCCAGACTGTTCTTCTTAGAAGCCCACATCCCTCCATGGCAGCACATCAGTCATGTGGTCCATCCCACCATGATTCATGATCCCAGTGAGGTCCTAGCCCTCTACTTGCATACAGACTTGTGGCTCCTGTTCGCTCCCCATGCCGCACGCATTAGTGGAAGGGCATTTTAGAGAGGTGTCAGGGGTTAGTTATCTTTACAGCTTATGGGATGAGATACCGTCCTCTCAGCTTCTCCCACACGACAGATGGGTGGTTTTGTTGTCTAAGGAACAGTTTCCTCCACTTCTCCTTATGCACACGTATGTAAAGGCTTGTTGCAGTGAAATACAGTAAAAAACATCTAAGTGCTTTATTTGTGGAAGAACACCAACGTTAATGACACAGGAAGTGTCAGAAGTATCATTTAAAAGCTCTGCCTTGTGAGGTTGAATCAAGCCCATTAGCTTTTTTCTTTGAAACTGTTAATGCTGTTGCTGGGTTTTGGTGTTTTATTTTGCCCCAAGGGATCCCATGGATGAATGTGTCTCCACTAGGGAATGATCTGCAGGTTTTTTCCTGCTTGCTCTTACCATCTTGAAAATAACAAGTCCCTGAACCCTAAAAAGCAGATCCTTAACTTTAGATTTTTTGATGACAATTACTAACAATGTGGTGCTTGATTTTCTTCTGCTGTAGCACAGAAATAGATCTTCTAAAGGGCATTCCCTCCATCAGCTCAAGGACAAGAAAAGCCATGTGGCTCAGGGATTTATCTAGTATGTGAGGGTCTCAGGATCAAAGCAGTGCTTCAGACTGAGCACAGCAAAGACCCCTGTGTCCCTGTCCATGAATTAATCTGGGAGAAATGGGTCAAGAGCCTTCTTTCTATTTGTTTTGATATTTTTTTTTCCCCTAGCTTGTAAATCATGCTGTTCCTTAAGTAATCATTTAGTCCTGGAGCGCAAGAGTCATAGAGCAAGAAAAATAAAAGCAGGAGAATGAGTTGCAGTTCCTGTAAGAAGGGAATGAGAAGTCTTTTTAAGAATTTTCCTGTGAGCAAGAAGATGGTGTGCTCTGTTCCTTACAAGAGTGCTTGCTTAGTGCTGTAGTTGCTGTAGCAAACAACAATTTAGATGCTGGCAAAGCTGTAGCAGTGAGCTTGAGGAGCCAGCAACGTAGCAGGAGTCGCTGAAGACCAGTCACACTGTCCACTGCAGCTTGCAGGGGGCTTTCGTACCGGTGAGGCTGATGACAGAGCCCTGGGATTTCACAGTTGAAAAGGAGGGTGAAAGCAAGCAGCTGGCATAGCAGTTGCCTCCTCAGCAACCCAGAGAGGATGATAAATAATCATATGGTGCAGATGGATTAATTAAAAGTTGAACATTACCTGTATTATTTCCCTGTTGTCCTTTGCTTTTGTCTTTTTTTTTTTTTTTTTCCCCTGAGGGCTCAAGAGAGCTTCAGTGGCACTATGAACTTTTGTTATTGCCAGTTAGCTCCTGGCAGAAGGATCACATGGGATAAAAACTCAAGGAAAGGTACCTTCTTTGAACTCGACCTGAGGTTGCCAGCTGTGCGTTTTGGAGAGGTCTAGTCCTCTGCTTCTTTGGGGTCTAGTAAACTAAAGCACTTGTTAAGCCCAACACTCTCAGCCTCCCGCGGAACAGCTGCATATTCCAGAAGGTCTTGAGATAAGACACCTGTCTCCTGAACTTTTCTTCACCTGGTTTCTCCAGTGCCTGGCTGCCATCTCTTGCCCTCATCCCACTTTACATACTCAGAAATGTCATTCACTTTGATCCTCAGACCTGAAACATCTGTTATCACCCTTTTTATAGTGCAATATACTGTACTATATAGCACTATGTTAGTCATTTGAACACTTTATAACCAAAAATTAAGAAATTAATACTGATGTACTTTTATAGCTTTATAAGGAAAAATATACACAAACTTTAAAGAAAATGAAGCAAAATTCTTGGTCCACCCAGGTGGACTTATGAGCATCTCACTGGCCACTCATGACAGACTGCCCTTTTGCCAGGAACTTAGCCAACAGGAACTGCATCTTTTAGAAACTTGTTTATCATTGCATCTTTACATACTGCTTACATAACTAGACTAGCAGTTTTAGAGTGAATTCAATTATCTGATGCTCAGTTGATCTTTGAATTGGAGCATTAAGCCACTGACATCTAAGTCATGCAGCTACACAAAAACCTGTGCCTCTCAGCCTGAGAATATGCAGCTGACTGCATGTACAGCTGGTGAATACGCCAACAGAAAGCAGACTGAAATTTTGTATAAAGTTTGAATGAGGTGGAGCTTATATTCTTGCTAAAGAGGCAAAAACATTTCTTATGCAGAGTGAGAGGCTGCTAGTAACTTTTTATTTGACGTGTGTGCTTGAGGAGGCTGTCTTGCTTTTAGAGGTTTGTGTGGGTGTTTGCCTTGAGGAATTCTGATCTGCATCATCTTTTTTGATGAAAAAGAAGCTGTCGCTTTTAAATAATTTTTGTTATTGTTGTTCTGTGCTTGAAAGTATAGTTACAGTATGGAAGACAGAAATTATCTTTGAGTCACAGATTAATACGTGACATCAGGGTCTTTTTGTCAGACAACATGAAAGTGTCAGAAACATTGTCTTGACAGAGGCAATTGTGGTAACTGGTACCTTTTTAAATGGGAATCTGTTGAAAAAGTGATTCCCCCCCTCCCCACCCCCACCCCCCACCCCCAATGTGAAGAACGCTCAGGGCAGTGAGCCAAGGAATTCCGGTATTTCCCCAGAGCCTCAGGAGAGGGGACACTGTTCTCCTGGAGCACTGAGCCATCCTGCAGCTTCATTGCCCAGTCCATTATTACTGTAACTACAATCTAATCCCACAAGTGGGAAGGAACCAGGAGGTATTAAGCAAAGCTAATGATTTCATCCCAACCTAATACCATACATTTTTTGTGGCTTCAGCAATTAGATCAGTCTTATTAGTAATAATTGGCCTAAACCATGGTTAAAAGGAAAGAACTGTGATTTTCCACAAGGATGTTTGCATGGACTTGTGTGTGCCATTAACCAAAGACATTTTTTTTCACTGCTGCTCACTTCATTTGTCTCTGTAGCTCAATGCCACAACCAGAAATCCACAGTTGCTTACCCAAACGTTATTTAGACCTGTTTTCTGACACTAAGCCTCTTTAACCAGAAAGGTAAAGGAGCCACTGAAAAAATCAGCAAGCTTAGCAATGGATCTTGAGACAGGTCTGTCCACTCAGGGACTGCTCTGCTGTTATTTCAGTGTATTATCTGTTTTGATATTTCTTCCCTGGCAAATCTCACCAGGGAAAGACCTACTCCTTTTTGAAGATTTTGTTGCATATTTTTGGGTGGCATCTATCTTCAATCTTGCAGAAAAGTCCACTGGAGCAAGTTAAGTACTTTGCAGAGTGCAAGCAAGATATTAACTAGAATAATACCTTCACTCACCTCACCTTCTCTCTCAAGGATACCTAAAAAGGACCTCCTTTGCAGATGTATGTGGCTCGCAGAATTCAATAGTCCTGATATTTTCGTTGTACTGTATTTATTTAACATGCTATGTATAGCTTTATCAATTTCAAAAGAAGTAGAGAGAAAAAGCTTTGACTTTCTAGTGAGAATAAGTTGTTTAGTACATGTGAAAAAAAACCACTTGACTTTTTTCTAAAACAAAAAAGAAAATCCCTGAAATTCTGAATTACAGTGCTTGTTGTTCAAGGAATGTAGCACAAGAACTTAAGTTTGGGAGCTTTAATTGTTTTCAAGTAAGTAATGGGAGCTAAGGCTCACATTGTGGCCAGCTTTGTGAAGGTTCATGAAAAGACTCAAATTCTGAATGAAGACTGTAAGAAGCTTTGGGTCCAGCTGGTGCGATTGATGAAGCTGGTCAGCGGGCATCCGTTCCTAAAACAGTGTACAGTTGAGAGCATTTTCCCGGGATTTCCAAGCCAAATGATGTACATGAGGGCACTGAACACGGTGGCACTGATGCCCATTATGTACTCCTGGTCCCCTCTCCAGCAGAATTTCATGGTGGAGTATGAAAACATTCTGTGTAATATCCCTTACATGGGAGATGAGGTGAAGGAAGAAGATGAAACTTTCATTGAAGAACTTATTAATAACTATGATGGGAAGGCTCATGGAGTGGAAGAAACTATTTCAGGATCAGTCCTCCTCAGCGATGCTGTGTTCCTGGAGCTGGTGAACACCCTGAATCAGTACTCGGGCGAGGAAGAGGAAGGACACAATGATTCTGAGGTTAAACAGGAGGATGGGAAAGAGGAGCTGCTGGTCACAAGGAAAACAAATTGTGGCAGAAGGTAACAAGAAGTGTTCAAAGAAGCAGTTTCCAAACGACATGATATTTACTGCTATTTCTTCTGTTTCCTGAATATGGCTTCCCAGATGACATGAATGCTCGTTTGTTTCCTCGGAAACCTGTCAAATCTTGGTGGCACGGTCATCAGTCACTTCTTAGGGTGGAAGGGATAAAAAGTTGCCAATTAGAGATTACTGTTCTCATCTGCATTCAGCTCGACCTGTTAGAAGCTCTTTTAGTAAAATGTTGCTCTTAACTGGAAAAAGATCCCCAAAGTCTGTGAGACCTGGTGAGTTTGAACTGATGTTATTGAAGTGAAGTGCTAGAGGATGATGCGCAGCAAAAACAAGGATGAAACTCTGATGGAACAAGACCTCCACAAGTATTGTTCGTGGTATCTGTCTTTACACTTCTGTTCACTTGATCAGTGTCAAGTCTCTTTGAGGCTGAAAACTTTCATTTTCCATTTCCTATCTGCTACCTGGCCAAACTCAGTCCATAGAAACTTTTTCTTATCCTTTCTGCTTTGCTGTTTTCACCATCATTCTTAAACTTGAGAGCCACGTGTTAAACAGCTGAGGAAGGCTATGTCATTTAGGGTCCAGGCAAAAAATATTAAAAGCAATTATTGCTGCCTGCTCAGTTTCTGGTGCAAGAAAGAACATTTCCCTCCTTCAGTTTCAAGCTGATATTCTTAGATTTGCCTACCCATTTATAGAAACTGTAGTGTCTGATGAAGAGCCCTCCTATGGCATACAGTAGCAGTAGCTGGTGGCTGTTCTTCTGCTCTCTGGATGTAGTTTTTAGGCAGGTAGGACTGGGTAAATGTCTCAATATGCATAGGACAGACTGCTGGCAAGAAGAAACACAGCAGTCATTGGTTCAGCCAGCCTCTTCTGTAGAAAATTTAACACAGCAAGGCAGGTCTTTGCCTTATGAGGGGGGACAGATGCAGAAAAAAGAGGAAGTGAAGCCACAAGGAAATAGATAGTGAGTGATAAAGCCATTGTGTTCCCCACCCCTGTGCTTGCGCTTAACTATGCTTGGTTTCATTTTGGCCTCTTTTGGCTGAAGATGATAGGAAAAGCTGGGTTCTTGGTAAGAATAGTAGGAAAGGTACTTTTGGTCCCTGTCTTCATTCCTGTCTGCTCCAGACCCAACCCTGCTGCCTTGTGCAGCTCTTTTCCTGGCAGGTTTCACTCCAGCAGTTAGTGTTTTGACCAGGCCTTCAGTGGTCCCTCCTGGATCCTGCTGGCAGCACAGGGGAGCCTGTCAGGACTGCTGGGAGAGCACTTAGTTGACCTTTCTGAACTGGATGTGACCCATGGACTGGTGAGTGAAAAGCCACACTGCGGATGTTCTTCCATGCAGCCAAAAAACCAGGAGGAGAGTTCTTGCACTTACGCAAACTAAGGCAGCCCAGCAAAAGTGCAAGTAGTTGCTACGCAGAATGGGTTCCCCCAACATGGTGTGTGGTCTGAGGGGCAGTGTCTCTTGCATGGCGAGATCCGTAAACCTGAGGCACTTTCTGTACCTGTGCTGAGATGTAAGATGTGCTGCTAAGGAGCCTCGAGTTCACCATGAGCTGATGCAGCTCTGCACTGATTGCACAACTTTGGCACACCTAGGGCTATTAGTAGCGGTCATTAGTGTTTCCTAATGGAACTCTTTTGCGGTTACAAAGTAGGCTTTGTACATCTGGAAACCCCCCTTTGCATTGATTAATCAGATCAATGTCTTGCTTAGTCAGAACATGAGACGTATTGAAGTGCACTGGTCTCGATACAACCATTTCCATAGACAAGTTTCAGCTCTTAATCCAGGATTGTTATTTATGAACATACAATCCAGGCTGTGTCCTTGGCAGGAAATTTACTATTACATCACCTACACTTTACATTAACTACTGAGTACTCATGTGCACATGAAGCTGCCAGAAAATGTTTCTCTCATCTAAAATGTGAGGCTGTTTTTGAGTTCACTACCTCAAAGCAGGTCTTTTCAGCTTAACCTAAAGCAAGTCAATAACTACTTCATTTAGCAGAAGGCTGTGATCCTGGTTGGCAGGTGAACAAAGGAGGATGCTAGAATCTTTGGCAAATGTAGCATAGCTCTACTTTGTAAAAACAAGGAGGCTGCTTAATAGCTGGAGGTGAGAGGGGAACTCAAATGCTGAAAAATGCTCTAATGCATCCTACTATTTTTACTGCTTGCTAATACACACAGTTAAAGCTTAATTCTGAAAAAAGAGATAAACAAAAGATAGAAGAGATCCTATACCTGCTGAAGTGGTAGAAATAACTGTAAATAAAGTACAAATCATTATATATAAACAAACAAATCATACTATAAAATTTTGTGGCCAAACCCAAATGAAGTTATGCAGTGTTGCTTTTCCGGTTCTGCTATGAGGACTGCTGTTCCTATGGACATTTTCAAGGCTGGAAGGCTGAGTAGAGATGAACAGACAGATGGGTATGTCATACAGGTCATGATTTTCAAATGGGCATTTGTCCATCATGCTATCATTTTGCAAGCTGTTTGTCCCCTGTCCCTGTCTGGGCTACAGAGCATCTAGGAAATGCAAGCTGAAAACTGGCAAAACACAGTGTAATATTGATGTGGACCAGCAAACACTAGTTTCCAATGCCTTATCAGAAGGTGAAATTTGTGCTATTCCTAGCAAAAACAAAACACATAATGTCTTGCACATCAAGATGAAAAAGAAGCTGTCATGTGAATATACATTTTTTTTCTGTAAAGCAATGCAACTTGGTAAGAGGGAGCCCATCTCCCACACTGCACAGATCACCCTCACTCTGACCAGCATTACTGGAGTAGCTAGGATATTGTAGGAATAACTTGGATAACTCCAGCTAACTCTTTAAGGAAGACTTGGACAATCTTATTTAGTTGTTATTCCTACCCTGTAGCATTCAACACTTGGTTTGGATGCTTTTACTGTATAGGAATTAGCAAATTTCTCCCTTCATATTTTCAAGATTAAATACATGTTGGAGTTCTGAAAAAGAGCTTCTGTCTTCTCAAATTGAAATTCAAACGAACCAGTCAAAGCTGGTGTATACTCTGTCATGCAGTGCTGCCCACTTCACTGCAGGTGTGGCAGCACCTGGCACTCTCACATAAATGGATGCATAATGGCCAGCCTAAGAAGCGTAACTCTAGTTAGGGTTAACCCTAAATGTAGTTCAGAACAGGGTAGGGTGTGCCTGTACCTGTGTAGCTACATTCAGTTTTGCCCATTTTTGTTGTGGGTTCTGCTGTTTGAATATTGGTGCTAAGTATGGAGCATGTTTGCATGAGGAAATTTAGGTGGTAAAGGTATTTCCCCTGGGCCACATGGTTCAGTATAAAAGAGTGTTCTAAGAGAACATTTACTTTGACCTGTGCAGGTATGTGCCAGTCCTATTATGCAAGATCTTGATGACTGGCCAGATCATATATCTAATAAAAGAGCACTTCAGAGTTTTCTCATGCCAGCAAGTGCAGTGGCCATTTTAACAGGATAAAATTTTAAGGCAGATTTTGTCCATGTGCTCTCTAAATTTTCAACAAACTCCACAATTCCTACTCCTACTGAAACCGGTGGAGCTTGAGAAAGGAACATCTCAAAGGCTGAAGTGCTCCAGAATCTGAGTTATGTTCTCTATGAACACAGCTTATTTTACAGTAGAAAATTACAAAGGAAAACTAAGAATTCAAGCACAGCACTGGCTGAATTTTTTTTTTAAATTTTTTAATTTTGATGAAATGCAAGAAGACAAAAGCAAGTGTTACTAGATTTCCTGACTCCTTGAGATGTGCTGCACCAAACGCAGAGCAAATCTGCATGTAAAACTGCATTTCTGCTGAGAGAGAAGAGTTATGTGAAGTTTGCATAAAAATCTTTTTTAAATCTTTGCCATCCAGGGCAATTTCACTTTAAAGGAAAAAGACCAAGTGGTTTTCTGAACCTATTCCCTCTCGAGAAGCTTTGAAAGGAGGAAAATGCAGCTGAACTAGAGAGACCCCTTTAAACAAACAGTGACATTTTCTTAGGTGTTCCCTCAGGAAATCACTGCTTTAAAGGTCTTATACCTTCAGCAGTTAAAATCTCTCAGCAACAATGTTCTTGATAATGTTTGCTTTGACAAATAATCCACTTGGCTTTTCCTTGCTTAAGTCATTTTATGGAATCATAAAGTCCCCATATCTGTTGTGGAAACATCAAGGAAACGCTCAGGTGAAGCCCTGACTTGACTGAAGCAAATGCCAATTGTTTTATGCAGTTTAAGACAGCCTGGTTCCACTTTTTAAATCTTCCCATGCTACAGCACAGACCTTTAAGCTATCATCTGCGGTTCCATATGGAGCTGCAGAGGCTCAAGCAGACGCAATGCCAGGTGGACACCCTTTGGGGTTTTTTTTCTTCTACTTTTAGGGTATAGAATAGGGTACAGAAGTATAGAAATAAAGTACAACTTTACTTACTCTCGGATGTCTGACCAACCACGACTGCCAGAACAGCCAGAACAGTGACGAAGTTCAGACCCATTCCTCCTGGGAGCGGTGGAAGCAGAGCCCCGGAGCAGGCGGTGAGCTGCAGGAACTAACACCTGACCCTACCTCCCAGCTGCCAGGGATGAACGTGACTCAATGCCCAACCCTGAACAGCAGCTTGAGTCGCCTCCTTCCCATGTGGCGCTATGGACTTCAGCAGCATTCCTCTTCTCACCTGTAGATGTGTGGCTAAGCGTTTTGCCAGATGGTAAAATAGGCTATTGTTCACATAGTACCCCAAGATTATACTGCCTTACGGCCAGATCCTTGCAGCCCTCCTCACTGATGAGACTCTTCAACAATAGCAATGCCAAGGAAGGGTATAAAAACTTCAGAAACAAATATTTGCAGGATTAAGGCAGAAGAAAAAAACAACCCTCTGCTATGATGTATCATCTCTGTGAAAGCCAAACATGCAACATCGTGGGCCAAACCTGCTGTAGCATGAACAGGCATAATGTCAAGAAGACCCAAGCCTTGGACTAGCTTTGCATCCGACCTGTGCATTTTCAGCCTGTAAAGACCCTGAGCAAGGGCTGTATTATTTAGCACGTTGTACTCCCTTATCCCGTTTTTGCCCATTGGTAGTGCAGCAGCCGTGGTGTTTGTGCAAATTTGCAATGGTTCTGGTGAATGACAGCTGGAGAGAAACTGCAGCTGGTGTGTCTCCCTCCATTTTCCCCCTGATTCTTATTTCTGCAGCCCATTTAAATAATTTCTGTGATACCAGAGGAACACTCAATCTGCACAAACATGTAGCTTTCAGCTGGGGGGCAAGGGGGAAGATGCATGTGTGGAGGCTGACAATTTCTGTTAACACTTCTGTGAGTGGCATTGGGAAAATCTTTCTCTGACTCATGCAGGTGATGAGGAAAAATGTCTCTGGGGAAAATAACTCCTCAAATTTCCCGCTAAACTTGACATACATGACAGGTCCAAATCTTCTAAAAGCCTAAAAGATTACTCTGCGGTCTCTGAACTGAACACCATGGCTGTATGGGTAGCAAGCAGTTGCCATATTTTGCCAAATTCTGCTACTGCCACTGCAGTGCAGGCTGTCTGCTTTGACCTTTCCCAAGGCTGAACTAGAAAAATCAGTCAGGGAAGTCCCTGAACTGCTCAACCAACCTCATCTTTGCTCTGGCTCATTACAGCCACTCACTATTCCTCAGTTTCCAGAATAGAAGGTAGAAGAAATGGCTAACCTGAGGGACTTTATACTTACAATGTCCCAACACCAGTTTTGCAATTCTATCTAATAATAAATTAATACAGTGCAATCAAACTTTCTGGCTATCACAGTTCTACTTTATAACTCTTGGTTTCTGCCTTACACTGTTATCTACCAGGATAAAAGAACCAGGCAAATGCACAGTACTATACTTTCGAACAAAAGTCTACTGTTAAGAGGAGAGAGAGTAGTAGATAATGACCTGTGCTGTTTAAAGTATGATTTCAGGGAAGTTATTTATGTTGAAATCAACAAGCTGATTCATTGTCACCATTTAATTACAGTGAAAAATCTGTATTATAAAAGCTAAACCACCACAGCCAGAGCCAAGACAGCTCAGAACACCTTTATTAATATGAAAATAGATGAAGACAAGACTGTTAGCAGCATTAATGTCCTTCAAAGTAGCACAAAGAGGAACAAGCTAGATTCAAAGAAATACAGTGAGACAGGTGTTACTGGAGTAACAGGTTAAAGAAACAGCTTCAATCAGTGTTAGATTTTGTATTGCAGCACCTGCTTGACACTGCAAAATGGGGTGCTTTGTGCCCTTGCAGTTGGTTCTGATAAATGCTTCCCATGGGATCTTCAGATACAGTTTTAAAGGCCTGATACAGATTACAAAAGCCTCACCACAGTAAGAGTATGGAGCACGGCAAGCTGTAGCAGTGGTGGGGACATGGGAAAAAACAAAGCACTCAACTATTTTTAAGACCAGTTACTGCAGTGGTAAGTCCAAAGTGTTCCCAGGTGGATGCTCAAACACACACACACGTGCTGTGTTCTCAAAAACACAGAGTAAATACAGATACCTGCAGAAACTAATTTCTCTGTTGATGGCAGTGAGCTACAGCATACTGAATAAAACTTCCTTCTTCAGTCACATTACTCAGTTTGAGCTCAAGTTTCACATTGTATATTCCCTCAGAGTTCATGGTGCCACTTATAGGTCCAAAATAAAGTAAATGTCTATTTACGTCGGTGGGAGAGTGCAGCAGGGAAACTATGACTGTCAGACCCGGAACATGCTTCCCACTTTATGGAGGCTATATAACATGTCAGCAATTAAAAATGCTAAACCTATTAGAATAGGACAAAATGCAAACTGAGGAAACAACTCTGCTTTGTGAGACTGAGGAATTAAAAGCAAAAATAAACTCAGGGAACAATGGCAAATGCTGTGCTATGGCTCCACATGAACACACAAGCAGCCATCCAGCTTACAAAGGAAGAACAAGTTACCCAGAAAAGCTTTTCCAGGAATTGCACTGACATAGTTGACAGTGGCCTTAGTTAAAAGTACATCTAAAGGAAAGTGAAGAGTTTTATTGACATATTGACTTGGCTTACATTCAAAGCTCAAATGAAAGTGCAAACCTGCAGGCAGAAAGTGTTGCAAATGAGAAGGTAGTCTTCCATCCTGAGAAATGAAGCAAAACATTGTTTTAATCCTTTTTGAAGTTCTACCTTTTATTTGTGAATGTAGGACTGCTGGAAAGGCTAAAACTGAGCTGTTTTAATTTGAGCCTTTAGTTTTTAACCAGAGGTTAATTGTTGTACCTTTTCCAACCTTAATACACATTGTAATATAATGCCTTCAGTTATATATACCTTTCTCCAGTTACTCAGGCAGAGGCAAGAGTAAACTCCATCTTTAACCCACTCCTTGCCTCCAGACATCTTTGGCAACAGGAGTGCTGATTACTGAAGAACACTAAAACCACTGACTCCGTTTGTTAAAGCAGGGTAATTCATGTTAAAATAACTTTGGATCACTGCTGTCTCCAGCAAGACTTAATCTGATGAAGGCTTCCGATATATTGATAGATGTAATAGGCTTATCTGTTACTCGAATACTTCCTATTTGTAAATGATCATAATAATCAACTCACAATAATAAATTTTTTCCCTAGGCTGGCTTAAATCGTGAATGGACAGAGGATGTAATTTACAATTATTCTTTAGACTTCCTAGAAATGTCTCCAATTGTTTGTGTGGGTGTCAAAATCCCAGACTGTGACCTCTTCAGATGTGCCCTGTTCTAGGCTGCAGGAGCCCCGTGCCTACCATAAACCCCCCGCATTTAAAATTCTCTGCATAACTCATATTCAGCCTCCTGCATACCCGAAATTTATCTGTGGGTAGTTTCCTTCAGAGGAAAAAAAGACCACAACCTCCCCCCCCAAAAAAGTTCAGAAGAAAAATTCAAGCTGTGAACATTTTAAATGGTTAATCCACTTACTAAGAAGCAAGCCAGCCACATCCAGCTATCTGCCCGAGAGGGAGGGTATAGATACACCCGCTTCTTGGAAAAGCTGCCCCCACAGCCAGCTACGGCCGCAGGGGGCCATACATCTTATCGATACACGAAATAGAGAAGAAGCCTGAGGCAGGACTGGAGTGCCCATTTCCCTCCCTTCAGGTGAATGGCCCCATAAACATAACTCTCTCATGCTCATCTGCAGCACAGATGCTAACAGAAACAAGAAGCTGACTGACATTCAAAAGAGAAGTGAAAATCTCTCACATGAGAACAAAGAGGAAAACTGAGGCTGATAAAGTTCTGTGACCCCCTTCCACTATGAAGGCAAGAAGCAGAGGCTGCAAGGGAAGATGGGCGTGAAAATGCTGCAGGATAGAGAATGAGAGGCAAACACCCAGAAACCCATTACTGAAGAAGCAAGGAGTACCATTTGATAAAAAGCTGTGTTAGCACCACGCGGCAGGTGTTGAATGGTTCTGGGAAGTCGCCCATAAGCACAGCACCAGGATTAATCTTTCTTTGAGACTGTCAAGGAGTAGATTATTGCTGGTGACCTGGAAAGCTTGGCTTCCAATAGCTTGTTTCCATCGTTTGAGACACCCAGATTATAACCCTTTCTGTATGTCCAATATGATGTTTACAAGTTTGCACAGTATTATGCAGCTTTAGAAGAAGGACCTAATTCATTGGGGAAATGAGCAAAAGGACAAACTGAAGACCCTTTCCTTCTCAATCTCTATTTTTTCCAAAAATCAATCATAATCTAGAAGAGGACCACAAGAGTGTGCTGAGAGGGTCTGCAAGTGCTGAAGAGAAAGAATGGCAGAAGTTTTCCATGGTTGGCTGGCTCAGGAGAAAACCTGATGCTGAGATATGCAAGCAGGAAACAAGTACATTGGGATTTGTGGGATTTAATAGAACAAATACCAGCGATGCTGCATGCTTCCTTATTATTGAAAAAATAAAAATATTTCCTTGACCACATAGCTTAGTCATTCTCACAAACTAAAATGAAAAATGTGATCTTTACATCACTTGTCCTCACGCTGTCTCCCAGAAGACTTCTCATGACAAAGCGGAGGAGTGCCAAAGTTCCCCTTAAGTTTTGATTTATTTATTATTTTTTTTTGTCCTAGGCTTTAACTAACTTTCTGAATGAGGAAGTGAGTCTGTTATTTGATTCCAAAAGGCAAAAAGCAAAATGTGGAATGGACAAAAAGCCTACTCACAAACACACAATCAGTGAAAGCTCATGCCCTACAGAGGCAATATCTGACTGCACAGATCAGCGGTCTGGTTCAGCATGATGGCTGTTTCTAACCTGCTTCTCCTCAGTCCTAAAAAGCTTGAAGTTGGCTTTCAGGACAACATCTATTCTGAGCATCTATTCTGATCTCCCTGTCTTTAAAAAACAACACTGTATGTATAGGGGGATAACAAAAAGTGACAAATGTTCAATGGAAACTTGTAAAACTCAGGGTTCCGTACTGGGACCAATGCTGTTCCAACATTCGTCGGCGACATAGAGAGTGGGATGGAGTGCACTCTCATCAAGTTTGCTGATGACACCAAGCTGAGTGGTATCAATGACATGCTGGAGGGAAGGGATGCCATCCAGAGGGACCTTGACAGGCTTGAGAGGTGGGCCCATGTGAACCTCATGAAGTTCAACAAGGCCAAGTGCAAGGAACTGCACATGCGCTGGGGCAACCCCCAGGATCAATACAGGCTGGGTGGAGAAAGGATTGAGAGCAGCCCTGAGGAGAAGAACTTGGAGGTGCTGGTGGACAAAAAGCTCAACATGGCCTGACCTAAAGCAAATTGCATCCTGTGCTGCCTCAGAAGAAGCGTGGCCAGCAGGATGAGGGAGGTGATTCTCCCCCTCTACTGGGCTCTCATGAGACCCCACCTGGAGCACTGCATTCAGCGCTGGGGCCCCTGACATAAGAATGACATGGACCTGTTGAAGCAAGTCCAGAGGAGGGCCACGAAGACAAGAGTCTGGCTGGAGCACCTCTGCTATGAAGACAGGCTGAGACAGTCAGGGTTGTTCAGCCTGGAGAAGAGGAGGCTCCAGGAAGACCTTATAGTGGTCTTCCAGTACTTAAAGGGGGCCTACAGGAAAGATGGGGAAGGATTCTTCGCCAGGGAGTGTAAGTGTGTAAGACAAGGAGTAATGGTTTTAAACTGAAAGAGGGAAGACTTAGGTTAGATGTTAGGAAGAAATTCTTTTACTGTGAGGGTGGTGAGGCACTGGAACAGGCTGCCCAGAGCAGCTGTGGATGCCCCATCCCTGGCAGTGTCCAAGGCCAGGCTGGATGGGGCTTTGAGCAACCTGGGCTAGTGGAAGGTGTCCCTGCCCATTGCAGGGGGGTTGGATCTGGATGTTCTTTAAGGTCTCTTCCAACCCAAACCATTCCAAGATGCTATGATTCTATGAAAGCAAGTTAAAAAAAAAGGTTGGTTCTCTTCTCTTCCAACATGAACAAATACAGAAATGTTCTGGTCTTACACTTTGGCTGAAAACATGTTTATAGTGACAACAGACATGCAGGGACAAGTGCAAACATAACCGCTGCACGAGGTTATACTAACACAAGGCTGTGTTGAGAACGTGTAGTGTATTACATCAATGCATGAGGATCAACAGCCTTGCACCAATTTTACAGGGAACAAATGTGATTCTCCCTCTTTTCCTGGCTCAGTTTCATTGACTGTTAGATACAGTGGCTTGTGAAGTCATCATTAACCCTGAACTATGGTCTCTTGCAGCCCTTGTTTATATCAGGAAATTAAATTTTGTCTTATAAAACATCATGCCCATGTTACTTGTTTGTTATTTAGCTAGCATGGAGATTTTTATACAACTTCACATGATGTCACATCTGCCAGGTAACAGGTAGTTGTCCTCTCACAGCTCTCAGGCTATGACATGCTCTTTAGACTCACACAGTATGCTTGGTTTTTTGTTCAGAGTTGAATTCACAGTTTCTTTATGCCCAGCACAGGTATGGAACCTGGGGAAGAGCAAAAAGAGCTTCAGGAATTCTTATATGCTTCTCATAGCCTGGACTAAGAAATAAGAGGGTGGCTCTAATGAAAGTTCCTTCCTTTCTGAATGGGCCCCATGGCCCACTGACCATGAAAAAGAGCGGTGTGCTTTGACCCCAGGTCCTTGCGTAAGTTTCCTATCAATGTCCATCCTGTTTCAGGAACTGCCAGGTAGCTTGGCAGAAGTGGGGAAACTCCCCACACAGGTTCACCCAAACCAGCTTTTTACTCGTGCCTTTTTCATTTTTTTGGTTCCCTTTTCCCAGAAGGGCACGAAGGAACTTCAGTATGCAACTCCATCATGTTATGATGAAACATGGCAGGCAGGACTGCAGCTGGGTTAGTTTCTACTGCATAATTTGTAAAAAATCTGGTATGTCCTGCTTTTGAAAAAGGCCATACTTTACCAGCAATGGGAAACATACACAGTAGGTTTCTGAACACTGCAATGATGCACGAGTTGGATACAGATTCTCCCCATCCTCCTCCACGATGTCACTGTGGAAAATCTACTTGAGCATTGATTTGTTTTAAACAGAATTTAAGGTGTGTGTGGCAATTCTCAGCAGCTCTTTTTTTGGAATACCAGATGCATGAGCTTCACAAGTCCAAGGAGTATAGGAAATGCCAGCATTTTGAAAAAAGAAGTACTAATTTGCATTTTTTAGCCTAATTTGCATTTATAAAGTCTGTTACTTGAAGTTAAACAAGATCAGAATAATTTCCTCTATTTTCATACTGTTGTAGTTAAATGTTATCTATATGATATAAACCAGATTATTTATATTGTAAGACTCCTTGGGCAGGGACTGTCTTACTGTGACACAACAGCTAACATAATGACTGACTGAAACTTAACTGCACTACCCAGAAGAAATAGATTATTAATAAGAATGTTGTTAATAATGACTGCCTCTGCAGTTCTCACTCACTAATTACCAGGAAAGGCTTTGGTTGCTGGATTTGGCCTGCTTTTCTTTTAAATTCCACTTAATGTGATCACCAAATATTCCTCATTTGCAATAAAGGTTACAGTATGAAACTTGCACAGTGAGCCAAGCTCACCTCTCAGCTAACAGAAGAGGCTGCACAGACGTAAGTCAGATTTGATCCAGGAAAATAAGACAGGAACAAATCTGCACTCAAAACTCTTTTAAGCTACATTTACTGCTTGAAGTTGGGCAAGTTAGTATTCCCTTTTGTTTCATCTCCTCAACATTCAGGCACCACTGAGTGTATACTGCCAGTTACAGATGGGCCACCCTAACTTGTCAACTTTTAGGGATCCAGTCTTTGGGTTGCAATAAAAACTGAATAGGAATAAGAGACAGATCTTTCCTGCAAGTGCTGACTGTTCTTCCCAGGGGTGGTTCCATGCCCTCCAGAAGACATTAAGCACACTCTCTTCCCATAATCTCTTTCACTCCCTTTTTTTCAAACTATCCAACGGTTTTCAGTCCATCAAACACTTGGATGGAAGAAGACTCCTGCACATTTGTATTGTACTTATTGGGCAGGGAAGTGATTTATTTTGGCAAGTGAATTTGGTATCTTAGTTCCTCATTGGTATTCCAAAGCCTACTTCCTGGAATTGCAAAGTTGTTTGCATTCACCTGCTCTCCTTTTGTTTTAAAACCCAGAATCTTTGGTCACTTTAGGTCAGTTAGCAGGAAGTGACTGATATATATCATTTAACCATGAAACTCCAAGCTGGTAATTATGGAGTTTGAAATAAGCTTCTCTCTAGAACAGGCTTCTTCTTGAAAAACTACATTACATCCTAACATACCCCAGTCAGCTCTACTTCAGCTTTGAAAAATTTATCTTTGAACACACTTACCTGACCTAGCTTCCTCACTGGTTCACGGAAGACTTTTGGTTTTCTCCCCACTGTAAACTAATTAGGGACCTTGTGAGATTGGGCAATGCTTATAAAGCACTTTGGAGATAAATGTGAAATGCTACCACCACCAGAGTCACTGAGACAGGAATACTAGAGGGAAGAAACAAAATGGCAGTTAAGAAGTTTTACTTTGATGAATTATGAAGGGATATAACATTCGATAGCATTAAAATGCATTTTCACAGAACACCTCCGTTCAACTGGTTTGATTTTGAAAGCCTAGCAGTTACCTTCTCCAGAAGGTTGGTAAATAATTTTCTCCTCTATGTACTTCTGCAAGTTCTTTCTTTCTCCGTGAAGTAGACTGTTCAGCTATTCCTAAAGGCCTGCAAGTATGGGTTACTTTGGGATAGGACGTAAGCAGAAACAGCAGATACCCTTTGTAAACATGATAGGAGAGTGTTGAAAACACATCTTCAACACAAAGTATTCTGCTTCCCCCGCCTCCCCTCCCCCCCCCCCCCCCCCCCCCCCAAGTCTGGATATAGTACAAACATGGGAAATTTTAATAGAAGCTGTTCTCATTACACAGGAAAAAATCAGTGTCTGTTACCTCTGTAGATCTAATTATGCCAGTGTGCCAGATCAGGTGGAATCTTAACTGAAAACTAAACCTTTTATCTTCATCAATAAACTTAACTCCTGCCAGGGGAACTGGAGCAATATCTTGGCATAAGGAAGCATCACCAGCACCAGGGAAATAGTGTGTTCCCCACCCTCAAACAACACTACCCCTTTTAGAGATGCTTCACCCCAGCTGGTATTGTGCATCATTACCAACTCAGGAACAGAGCGTGCCGCTATAATCATACAACTCACCTTCACCTGTGCACTTGAAACCTTTCATCTTTCATGTAAGCTTAGAGTATGTGTACACTGTGTGGCAATGTGAACAAACTCACTAAAGGGCCAGTCCTCCTGCAAGCTAGCGAGGTAGAATAACCAGGTGGAGAAAAAAGCCAGAGCAAAGCAACCCTGTCTTCAATACTCTGTTTTTCCATACCTATTTTATGCTATCAGTTACTTCCTTCCAGAAACCAGGTATCTATAGCCTGTTGTGTACACAAGTTGGACAGATTCTGACTAAAGGCTCAGTGTATGCCTAGGCCAAAGCATTTTCCATTTGTACTGAACCGCTTTTGTAATCATTATAGGTGAATGTGAATATGTGCCAAAGGCAAAAATGTTGTACTCAACGTTTCCAAACCTTTCTATCTGTTCGCTATGAAGAGGGAAAATGCTCACACTCCTGATGACTAAGAAGACACTGCCTTTTCTGCAGAGCTAATCCAGGCAGAGAACCAAAGAAATGTGCCAACATTCATTCCTTTGAAATAGACAGCAAGACTATACTGTCTGGTAAATCAAGTAACAGCCAAACTGGTTTTCTTATCTGAAACAAGTTTTCAAGAAATTTGATCATTGAAAAACACTTCCACTGGCAGAAACGAATTGGGGAAAAAACTTTTTTTTCCTTTAAAGTCAGGATTTTCTTTTTAACAGAAACAGGTTTCAACACCCATAGAAACTGCTGAAGCATGGTGCCCTATGCACCACATACTAAAGCCATGGTTTTCCTTAACTAACACTGCAGCACTCCTTTCTTCATACTGAACGAGAAGATGGCAACAACCCACTTCTCCTTGGTAGCACTGGAAACTAACATCAGAAGTTTCTAACTGCAATAAATATTCATCATTACAGTAACAGGTGATCAGCTTTTATATATTGCCATTCAGACTGACAGTACCTAGTACAAGCTCTGCTGTAGGATACACAGGTAGAGCCTCTTCCAAGTCAACTTTCAAGGGAAAAAGAGGTGCAATCTTTTAACAGATTCATGGTTCCCAGTCCAAGTCCCCATACATTGGAGCTACAGCAAATCACTTTTCAGAGAAACATAAACTGAAGCAAAGACTTAGCACTGAAAACTTCAGCCATGACACTGATTGCAATTGTTAAATCTTTTAAAGAAAAAACTCCTGACTTTGGAGATTTTGATTTTGAGAAAGAAAATCGTCTAATTTTACAATAAAAGTTTGTTCTGCATTTAAAAAGTTACAGTTCATTTTAAAAAGCTGGTCATCCCTTCCTCTGAAATGTTAAGTCTAGAAGTGAAGTGCCTCATGAGAACTGCCTTCAGTTGTTCCACTTTTTCATGTTTCTCTGCATGTCAAAGCATCTCCTGGATAAAAGTCCTTGAAGAGACGGTTTCCTTCTCCAGCAACAGGAAATCACGGTCAATAACAGGAAAACAACCCAACATATAATCCCAATTTTAGTCAGCTACCATCTAGTTAGCGCAATCGGCAGCGACTGAAATGCAATTCAGTGCACCAGAAGTAGGCATCTCTTTTAGGGAAGGAGCAATCACATTTGAAGCACTGCTGAACAGACTGACTAGCTACACACTGAATACAAAGGGACTCTGATGATTTGCTATGAGATACACGTCTTCTATTTAGTCCGCTAAACCCAGCTGAGGTATCTGGGTCAGGTACACTGAAGCAGAAGCACACTTTTCACCCAACTTGATCTAAGTCAGGCACCAGGAGAGTGCATGAAACACTGCTGATGTCTCTGTAGCCATACAAAATCACTAGAAATACCACTTGGCCAACATTTATATAGACACGTAAATGCAAGATGCATGATGCAAGATGCAAGAGCATGTTAAATTGCTTTTACTTTGGGAAAAAAATATAAATAATTCATGTGCATACATTTTTATGGTATGAAGCTCTAAGTGCATTTGTTTTGCTTATTTATGTTTGATGCACAAGGTGTACAAAACATTCACCCAAAAGATGCTGGCAAATCATGCAAACGTTCATATTAACAAAACATGCCTAGAATAAAGGAAGATCTCTCTCTCTCCAGGGACTACTGAAACAAAAGTTACTTGCTAAAAGGTTTTGCTAGCTAGAGTATTCCCCAAGCATGCTTCCACAGTAAGACCAGGAAATAACTGAGTGCTTGTGTCTATACATTATATATAGTTAAATCAGCAAAAAGACATAGATGATTTTGTTGAAAATATATTGATAAAGCCTTATTACTCAAATCTTACAGTATTCATTTGGCCCAGAAACACTTCATAATTTTAGAGCAGTTATCACAAAATATGCTTCTAAACTGTTGGCAGCAATACATAAAAAAAAGTTGGTTTTGTTTGACTTATCAGCAATTTAAATGAAAATGTAAAAGTGAAAATAGCAGCATTGTAAGCCTGTAAGTTCAAGTTCCTTATGGCATTGTTATGCCTGCCACCCTCGTTTCATTTCTTTACCACAGTTACTGTACCACAACTCAGTTACCAGTTTCTTTGGCTTATCTTTAAAAATTGTTGCGAAGGACTGGACAGCAGAACAAGGAAACTGCCCCACACCAGGACCCCTTACTCAATGTCACGCAATATGTAACGGGAAAACCAACTATGACTAAGTAAGATTAAATTCCCTTGGCAACACGAGCAAGGCTCCATGAACATTAGTAATGTTCCTTGGACAAAGGAATGTTTCTGTGGTGGATATGGCAACAGCACACAGTCTGACTTAGTCAATTACCCCTGCAAAAGTTTCAGTATACAAATCCATTTTCATACAGATTTTCCACCCATATTTACTAATACAAATGTTTTCAGTCAATTAATTTTGACTAAAATATCTGTTTTTACAAACTGCCTAGAAATCTAGTTAATGTTTCCATCAAAAGGAATATGGTATCAATTTTTTTCTATTTTCAATATTCTGAAGATTTCCTTAACAACACATGAAAACGTATTTGCCAAGTAGTTGCTTTCCCAGGTTTCCTAGTCATTGAGACATCTAAACACTTCTCCTTACCCCTAGAAAATTCAGTACACGTTAGGTTAAGCAAATGGAAAATGATTATATGAACACAGAAGGAAACACCAGTGTGCGATATATGTATCTATAAATGCAAGTACTACTTAATAGTGGGTTTATGTTACAAGTAACAGAAAACAGCCCTACAACAGAGCATGCAAATTTATAATTCAATGTAGACGATGTAAAACTTGAGGAATTTTAAGAAAGAACTGAAGGCAACAATTTGTTATTTCAAGAAAATGTGTTACTACTGTTTTTTTGTAATGAGGGCAAAGGGTACTTTAACTTGACAGTCCCCGGTTTCAATGCAAGGTCTGCCCGTAGCAAGGGAACAAAACCTAATTTCTGGACTCAAAATTATCAGTTGATTAAAGTCCATGTGTGGCACACTTAAAAAATTTCTTCTGCTCTGAATAAATCTGTGTAATTTACAGAATTTAGATCGGCTCCATTACTTAAACAGGCATGTATTCTTTTGATGCATTTTATCATTTACTTTCATACTGACAGTAGCTGATGGAATATAAACACGTGTTCAAAAGTAACTATGTACAAATATTTCTTTTGGACTGAATTTTGACACCTTCCCTCTCTCTCTTTCTGGAATTTTATTTCCATTAGCAAAGGAAATGCTCTTCTGATAATAAGCTAATACCAATGACCTGCATGTTTCAGTTTAATTCAAACTCAGCAGTGTTTTCCCTGGAGCACAGCATCAATTCTGAGTAATTCACTTACCAATAATCAATGAAAGGCACATGATACAATATACTTCACTGTATATGTATCTGTCATATACATATACATGTATACTTCACTGTCATGCGAAAATACAGATTACATTTTAAACTAGAATATAAACTGATGGGAAATGTATTCACTCTCTCTGTTAAGGCCACTAGGGAATTAGGAACTATTTTATTTCTAGAGGACTGGGGAGAAGAAAAATCCCAACATTTTTATTTTAGCTTGGCAATTATTAGTACCTACGTTTTATGACATCAATCCATCTAAGCAGGAAAAAAAGCAGCAAGTTCTAACAAAAAAGTCAGAAGCCCCCCCTCCGCTTTGTTCAGCTTTGTAAGTAAACTAGAAGATACATGGAAAAAAATTAGATTAGCATAGTAAATGAGCCACTGAAATAACTGATATTTTAGTGATGTGCAACATTATGCATAACATTATTAGCTTGAGTTTGCTAATTTTTTTGTGTAGTTCACATGTTTTCTGTAATTCACATTTACTCTTTATTGTAATGCATGCAGTAAAGCACAAATTTGTTACGTTTTCAGTATCTTGGTTTAATTTTGCCATGGTTTTGCAACACGTGACCAGTATCGATGCATAGTTTTGAAATGCACATGAAAGGTGCTGGTAAGGAACTGTTAGGCAATTCATAATTTGCAGGTGGCACCTCCTAGGTAACACAAACTGAAACAAATATTTAACTTCTCTTTTGTTCTCTAATCTGTCTACCCACAAATTACAGCATTACATGCAGCTTGTCAGTTTACCTTGAAAAGCTGTCAATGGACCGAGCTAAAGTTGCGTAAACATCAGGATGAGGTGTGAGACTGCCACCTCTGTTGGAGGGAGAGACAAGTGCTTACCGCTTTCCTTACATTTCTGAGTGGTGCTCACGTATGGCTGTGGTAGAACTGGTGTAAGAACATGATCAGAAAAATAATTTTGAAATACAGCTGAAAATTATTGTAATCCCCACACAGACAATTAGCTAGAAATACAGAGAATGAAAAGCCGTGTTTTTTAAACTACTAAAGATGCATTCATTAACTGATCCTTAAACATAGGCAAGAGAGTACAGTACCAATCCTAAAGGACTGCTGGTGGACATACAGTTATCAAAAAAGCTACAGCTACAATCTAAAAATGAGAACATGTAATTCTTCACTTTGTTCCTATATACATTCCCCTTTGCAAGAAATCTGAGTAAAACAAAATTATACAAATATTATACCATGAAACAAGAATACAGAAAACTTTCTACACACATTTAAGTGTTCACTTCTTGCACAAAATATATTATTGGCATTTCATAACCTATAGTGTAAAACATAGGTCAGAAGTAAATGAACAAGCAACATTCCTCGTCTACTAAACCATCATGCCTTTGGATAAAAGACAGTTCTTGCTCTGAGGGCTCTGAAGCAAGACATTTCTGATGTTGTTTCTGGGAAACTTTTACATACTATAAAAGACAGAAATCCACGGTATGAGGATAATCCTTTAAGGAATGTTCTGCTTCTCCGATCTTCTTTCCAAGAAAAAAACTTTTATTTGTATTAGAATAAAGGCTAAACAGGCCCGCTGTACTGTCAGACAAGTTTCCATAAGCATACACTTCTAACATGAAGAACAAACAGGGCAGAGACTGTTCTTTTTGTGGGAAGGCACATTTCAAAAGGGTGAAACACTTTCTGTAACTAGCTCTGTAACTGCAGAGTCTTTAGCACTCTGCAGCCATAGAAGATCCCTGTATTCTTCTGTAATTTTTTTGTACTTTGTACTAATATACCTTTACTAATGTAGATGTAGTATGAATGCATCACATCATCTTTGCACTCTTTGATAACCTAAGTTCAGCACATGCTACCCTATACATGCTCTTCCGTAAAAATAATCCCTTTTGACAGCTATTTGTCACAAACTGGAATAATTAAGGCCCCATCTCCTTACTGGCCAATGGAATTCAAGGAATAAAAAATTACCAAAACAATTATTAATAGACATTCCTCAGCATGTACACTGTACACTAGCCCAGAGCTTAATTTTTACTTTGGTACTTTTTCTGAGGAATTTCTGTAAATGAAAACCCACTTTAAACAAATGTCACAGTGCAAATTACTATGTTATGAACCTGCAACATCATAACATTTTTCCTTAAGGAACTTATTTATAAGGAAATGTCTGTATCCATATAATAATAATGCATTTTATTTTATAATAATAAGGATGATCTTGCACTTAATGGAAAATACTCTTTATGAGTACAGTAGGAAGGTCTTTAAGCAAACTCACATTCTGAGCAATTTTCATTTCCTTATACCTTCCTGAATCTTCCCTAAAGCTTATGTTTTACTGTAATAAATAAGTTTGCCTTTACACAATCCTTAAATATTCACTAGAATTTCTTAGTTTAAAATCAAGTAATATTCATAATTAGTACATTTTAAAAACTAAACAGTTTGGCCAATGCACATAATACTGTAACCAACTATCTTCTTTCCAATCACACATAATAGCTAGCAATTATCAGTACAAAGCAACTACAGAGGAACAGTATTTAGTAGAAACACTATATGATAGCAGTGTTCAAAGATGTGCTGATACGCAGTTGTGCATTGTGAAATACAAACAGAATTTCTTGTAAAACAGTTGAATACAGGAGTCCAACAGGAAAACAAATAAAATCCAAAAGACTAACATGTTTTTTAAGTGCCATACACTACTAAATTCTCACTAATACTTAGCATTTATATAGTATTTTACATTTGTAAAGTGCCATACAAATGCTATCTAGATTAAATGTATTATCTAAAGGCAGAATACAAATCCAAAGTGAATGATCAGATGAACAGCACCATGACAGTAAAATGTGATGTCATTACTAGAGGCACACCAAGTACTTTATGAATCAGCAAGCTAGGCATGAATTATAATGGAAGACTACATATTTACAAGGGGAAGGTATAGACATTAAATCATTACCATTCATTAAATAGGTTTCTATGACCACAAGGAATTCACACAGGAGCTGTAACTGGCTCCACAGCCTTAAAATGCCTAACTCAGAAGTTGTAGGAAACATAAAGAAACCATTTCAGTGATAAACAGCTTATTTCAAGTGCTAATACAAACAACCTTTAAGAGTTATCATTAACTTCCATTAATTCAAGTGTTAATACAAACAACTTTAAGAGTTATCATTATTACACATCAATGTGGATTCCATGTTTTATAGACATTAATTCTCTAGTGCCTGTTAAATACATAACAAATGAACATAGATGAGGTAAAGATGCTGTAATTGCCACGTACAGCCAATATGGTAAAGGAGGAGTTTTTCCAAATGGGCAGATCCAGAGGCCATGACGAATCCCATCACGGATGTGGTGAGAGGTCCAGGATATGAACAACATCCAGGGAAGAAAGCACCATGAATCCTTAAGCCTGAAAAGGTGCATAATAAACTTTAATGTCAGAGCCACAACAGGAATCACAGTAGAACAATGAAGAAGTGGTCTCTGTGGAAGAGTCAGAGCAGCCTGCGGAAAAGAAAAATATAATTGGCAATGGCTACAATCATAAGAAAGGTTTGAAGTACTATCAAGTGGCTAAGTGGACGTGCAAAGAAAAACACACTGTTCCTTTCCACTGTAGTTGATCAAAATCAACAGTATGACTATATTTAGATACGCCAGAGCTGTGTGCTGCTCTCTCTTGTATGATATGAATCATGCACCCTACTAAGCATCACCAATGGCAATACAGCGAGGGAGACGGATGAGGCAAGCTATTTGTCATACTGTCATGTAGTATACAGGAACTTGCACAGTCTGCTGCACTGATTATTTGTATTTAATTTGAAGATAACTGGAAGGAGAACAACTACACAATACACTTGAAATATTTAATATGCTTTACTTGAAGTATTTCATATACTTTAATGGCATTCATTTTCAAAAATACATCCTGTATTATACCACAGTTAGAACCCGTGAAGTTGTTGCAGCTGGACAGTATCTAAAACAGAAGAGTAATTTCCAATACAACAAAAATATGATCTAATTTACATGTATTTTAATTGCCTTGACAGAGTATTCTTTATGAAAAGGCAAAAGGCAAGTTCAGAAGCCAGCATTTGTACCATTTATGACTGGGGTTTTTATATCAACAACTTGTTTAACGTTACCTTAGTTTAAAGCCTGGTATTTGGTTTTAATTAAGGTGAATGTCCAGCTAGTGAGATAAAATTTAGCCATTTTTAAAAGTGGTATTTATCAATTTAATATACGTATTTGACAAAATATTCCAGATGTACATACCAGCAAGAGCAAGAACTATCTCCACAAGTTCAAAGACAGTAAAAAAAATTAAGTAATAATATTTTGGATTTCTAAGTAACAAACTAAGTAGATTCTTGTTTCTGTAAGCACAGGAGAAATACTAGCCCATTACTAAAAGATCTATACAGGTGCTGATGCAATATTAATTGGCTCAATTCAGATACTGGTGAACATTTGGAAAGACTAACAGGCCCCAGAGGCATCTCTTTGTGCATGACGGTGCATCTGATCATTATGTTGAACACATCCCTCACTGCATCTCTTGCAGAAAGCAAACGAAGCATAGCTACAAGACACCAGCCAGTAACCCAGGGGTGCTCAAACTGTTTAACCAGGGGGCCGGCGCGGCTGAAGTGGCAGGCAGCCATCTGCGTCTGCTTGGTTTCCCCCCCCAACCCCCAGCGAGGCGGGGGGGGGGGGGGGGGGGGGGGGGGGAGGGAGGTGTCTGTAAATACCGGGGGCCGGATTGAGGACCCTGGGGAGCTGTATCCAGCCAGTGGGCTGTAGTTTGAGGACCTCTGCAGTAACCCATTAATAGTTCAGTTGTGTTAACTATTGCAGCTATGGTACCTGACAGTAGGACTCTGGTGTAACTTCAAGTTCTCATGGATAATTTAGACAACTGCTTGGAACCCTGTCTTCTCTGTAAGGAAATTCTGATGTAGCTTTAGCCAAGAAAGAGAGATAGAAACTTACAGACTATCTTGAAATAAAGAGTCTGTACTTTAAACCAAAGCCAACATTAAAAAGCTGGCAGAAAGCTTTGCTCAATTTATTAGCTTCCCACCACATGCTTGTCCATGACTCTCTTGACCAGGTGATGGGATTAAAAAGCTCACGAACTGTCTCAACAACTTTTAACTGTAATGGTACGGACCCAACTCCTTAAAACCAGTGCAAAGGGTGCATCTTCTACAACTTAATTTCTTTTCATCCAAACAGATTGTTCATGGATTAAAGTACAAAATCTTGTGATGGTGAAATGGTTTTTCAACTGCCCTACAGTCAGATTTTTGTTACTGTCAGCAAGAGCCTCAAAAGTCCGTATTAGCCTAATTTTGAAAAATCACCCTGGCTACTGATACATTTTGGCAGATAACCTATTGATATCTGGTCAGTATTTCTGCATTTTGAAAAAATCGGTGGCAAAGTCTAAATAAGTCTTTCCCTTCTTCCCTACACAGGTCAGGTGCCAAGAGCAATGCAGTAAGGAGAATGTTAATGTTAAATTATGTATGCAATGTTATCAGCATTAGTGCCAATCTTTATCCAGTTTTGGGAAGGTGATGCTTAATTTTTTTTTATACAAATATTAGAAGGCAGGGTTGTTCACACAGCAAACTTGAGCATTCAATTTTAGCACAAGAAAACCCTATTTTGTAATTGCAGTACGGTCATTAGGCTTCAGAAATGCTACTGCCCAAGTTCTGAGGGAATAGCCTGCTTTCTCTTTTACATTCTGCAACTAGAGGCACATTTACATCCTTGAATTGCCAAGTCCAAGAGTCAAACACATAGCTCTACTTGGTAATATAAGCTGTTAAGACTTTTTCCTAACAGGCAAATTTGTTTGCCTTTATAAGTCACTGGATCTTAAAAAGCCTTTTCTGCCTCAAACCTCCTGGAAAGAGATGAACGTGGTTTGGGTGAATTTAGGGGAAAGCCCGCTGTAAGAGACATCAGGCTGCAGCTGCAAGCAGGATATATTCATAATACAAATTACCTTTGCATATGCCTACATGTTCAGTTTTAGAACATGTTTTTATTTTTACATGTAGGGTTTTTTTACATGTTTTAGGTGCAAGATCTTGAAGTTCCTACTCCTCCAGCCCCTCTCACAAACTACAATGAGCAGCTGGAGCCAGGAGACAACAATCATGCAGCACAATCTAAGCAAACTCTTTAATACCTAAAATGACACCATGGAATTTATGTAACAACATGGGCTCCCTCACTTCACAAGCGTAACATCCTGAGTTTTGAGGATGATGTGTGAATTCAATGTTAAATTAATTGTGTGTGTGTGCAAAGTTTATTCTCCAATTCCAGAAATGCTCTCATGTAGCCCAGATTAGTTAGCAGCAGCACATTAACCAGCTCTGTTTCATACGTTTGCTGCTACAATCTTGTTTGGCCCCAGCTGCTTTCTCTACACTTTTAGAAGCTGGTGAGTCTTAAGTAGCAAGCTAGCCATTTCTGCATGTCTGTTCTGCAATGCGAGTGTTTGGGCTACAAGCCTGCGGGACACTGGGAACAGCCCATCACGCTGTTCTTGTTCATCAGCAGTGGTGAGTATGACGGCAGGCTGCAGTAACTTTTGCTTTTAGAGCTAGTCAATGAGACAGATTCTTCAACACTTTTGTGCACATAACACACAGTAAACCCCACAAAGAATACAAAGAATTACAAATTCTAAGCAGCAAAGTCTTTGTAGACTTTACACTTGTTGCAAAAATGATGTGGCCAAAAGGGCAGGTCACACACTACTTGGTACACAAGTATTTATCAGAGTAAACATAAATACCATAGGTGACTATTTACACTGAATACTCCAGAAAAATGATGACACCATGAAAAAAAGCCCAACAACCAAATAATCCAAGCAGTGAGCTGTGTCAGCAGGAACAGGAGTAGATGACTCGAGCAACGTGAAGGTAGCAGTTGCATGTCAAAGGCAATACTGCCTTGCACTGCATAGAAGGGTTACTTCAGAAAAGTAACCCATCATTAGATTTAAGAGTGATGAGGAAAAGCTTTATAGATAATTGTGTACAGTAATGTGAAAAATACTATTGCTACAAATTAGTAATAGTGGTGTGGTTAGTTAATTAGATTTCTTATTTTATTAGCTCCTTAGTAACGTGTTGCATAAGCAGTGAAGATTATCATCTCTCAAATCAATTACTCTCAATCCTGCAATCTAAAGAGGGAAGAATGAGACTGGAACTAACAAATACATAGTAAAAAAGTATCCCACAACATACTAAATTACATAGGCAACAGCCTGAAATTACCACATGAAAAGGTAAGGTGCATCATATTAAACTGAGCAAAGAAAAATCACATATTAAAACCAGGTCTAGCTAGCCAGGCACTAACACAGCAGAAACATTTGTGTGGATTTCATTATATCATAAACTAAAAAGACTCTGATGGCATTGTAAGAAGACATAAAAACTTCAACAGATTTTTTTTTTTCTTTTTAAAAAGATGGAAGTATTGTATGCATGTGACATTCAAAGGAATTAATCTATGCTATTTGGCTCAAATGAAGTCTCACCTAAAATACTATACACAAGTTGGGAACAGGACCCTTTACAGGTAATGTAGGCAAAGGGCAATCCGGAGGAGATGAGAAAAAACCTAAGAGGTGTAGAAAACATAAATCCAGACACCCCAGATTTTTCTGTGATTTACTTAGTCAAGAAGACACTTTTTGTAAAGCATAATGGTTTTCCTGGTTATAAGAGTAATACTGTCAGTGCTGTAAGGGTCAAAAGACCTACACAGGATATGATTTACAAGTAAACATCCTTTATCAGCCCCGTTAATGTATGGAAGGGGGAGGAGTCTGTAGAGAAATGACTATGAAAAAGCCTTTGGGTACCTTGCCTTCTTACCTCAGCTAAGTATGTTTGGCTACTAAAAGGCTATTCTTTTACCTGTGATACCTTCTACCACTATATATTCTATTGTGGTTTTTGATTTGAAAAGCATTTTCTGGGAGATCACAGCAATCAGCTGTCTTTTTCAGAGAGGTCTTAGAAAGAAAACAAATCTAACTATCAACACTACTTTAGGCTGGGCATTAGAAAACAACTGCTAGCTGCTTGGGAACTGAAACAACTCAAGAACAAATTAGTGATGAAATTGCAATAATTTACTTTGTTTGGGATACTAGAGATCGGCTACACAAGCATTCTCCATCATGTAAAGTGTAAACGTATTTAACCTTGCCTCACTGATGGTAGTGAAGCGACAGGTCACCACTCAACTCTGATACAACACTCAACTTTCTAAACAGACATTGGTGAAGTGTGTCATCTAGTGGTCATAATTAAGAAAAAATACTGGTAATCTCAAATGCAAGAAAAAGCAGCAATAAAATTTTAACAACACTTTCTAATAATCAGCCATTCATTACTTGCATTTTCTGATTTTTAAATAAAATATGCATGAGAAAAATTATAATTTAAATGCTATACCAAAATGATAATATTACAGGACACATTAATCAACCAAAGTAACTTTCCTTTTCTTTATATGGTTTTATAATTTCATAGTATTCCCATATGCAAAAAGTACAGAAAAGGGAAGAACTAGAGACTGCCTAGAGAGGGACGACATCAGGCACCAGTACAAGCTAGATGCTGGCTGGCTGGAAAAAGATTTGGGGGAATTAAACTTCTTTAATAACAAGCTGAATGAGTCAGCAATGTGACCTTGTGGCAAAGGCGGCCAGTGGTATCCTGGGCTGCACTAGGAGTGTTGCCAGCAGGTTGAAGGAGGTGATCCTTCCCTTTCTCCTCAGCACCAGTAAGGCCACTTCTGGAATGCTGAGTCCAGTTCTGGGCTCCCCACTATGAGTGAAAGATGTGGCTACTGGAGATTGAGATCAGAGAAGGGACACTAAGATCGTGAAAGGACTGGAGCATCTTGCATATGAGGAAAGGATGAGAGCTGGGACTGTTTGGCCTGGAGAAGGGAAGGCTCAGGGGAGATGGCATCAAGGTGTACCAGTATTTGAAGGGAGGGTGTAAAGAGAAGACAGCCAGGCTCTTCCCAGTGGTGTCCTCTGACAGGGCAAGAGGCAACAGGCACAGATTGAAACACAGGAGGTTCCTCCTGATGTGAGGAAACACGTTTCCACTGTGAGGCTGACTGCACACGACAGGAGGTTGCCCAGAGAGGTTGTGTAGTCTACATCCATAGAGATACTCAAAACTTGTCTGGACACTGTCCTGAGCAACTGGCTTCAGGTAAGCCTCCTTCAGAAAGGGGAATTAAGAAGGCGACCTCCAGAGGATCCTTGCAACTACAACCACTCTGACTCTGTGAAAATGGCCTCTTTGTCAAAGACTGTCAAATATAAGGGGGAAACTAAGCAAATGTACAAACAGGAAAATGTCTTTTCCCTACAACAAATAGGGATATTGTATGTAAACAAAACCTGATTTACCACCAGAAGTTTGATTTTTACATCTCCATTATAAGCAATAATGCTTCTTGCATTTACCTGTCTCCTACATATTTTTTTAAAAAATGGTAAACTATTTTGCATTGTTTTACTTTAATTAAAGGATTACAAAGAACAGTAATTTTCCCTCCACGTCTTTGCTTCCTCTTCTTCCTAGGAGCTACTTCCTTTGTGATCCACATGAAGACTGTAACAGCATTATGAGCAAACTGAAGGAGAAGAAAGAAGGACAGATGGTCAAACAACTCAGTTATGCTCTGGTTGAATGGATTAAGGTTGGTATCTTCCCCTTCTCCTATGCAGGTCCATCCGTAGGTGGGAGCGTACATTTTTGCAGGGGGGACAGTAAGTAGCATATATGTATATGTATGCTAGCAACACCAGTATAATCAGCCTGTGAGGAACTGCGCTGCTGTACAGAGCAAATGCCTGATGTAGAGTGGCAGGGCTCTAGCCATGGGGATCAGGAGCCAGCTGGTGTTGTCTGCCTGAGGTATGAGACCTGGAGAGTGTTAAGAGAACTGTGGCAAGGGCTGGGGCAGCTAGAGCTTACAGAAGGTGCCAATATATCAGAGGGTATACAGAAGAGACTGTTGTGGTCAGTGAACGCTGGGTATGCATATTTAGAGTAGGCAAGAAGATAGGGATATATATATTTATGTATGTGAATGTGGAAGCAGAAACATGACACATCTAAACCACTGGAGAACCACTGAGTAAGAATTCCATAACCTGGTATACTAATCCTATTGAGAAACTTTGTCCTAACAAGCAGTTCTGCAAATAGATGATTATCACATACATTCCTTAACAGGAGCCAATTCACCCTTTTAGTTCTATTAACAAGTTTGACACTTGCTTTTTTGGTTTTTTGGTCTTTGGGGTTTTTTTGTTGTTCTTTTTTTGGGGTGTGGTTGTGGTGTTTGGTTTGGGGTTTTTTGTTTGTTTGTTTTTTACAATGAATTATATTTGAGGGCAAACTCAGACTGCCTTTGTAAAGGTGACTGCTCACATACAGCTTGTTTGTGGGAAAAATATTTAGGGCCAGCTAAACCCAAATGTACTACTCAGTAAGACTGAATGAAATCAAACAGCAGCTCAATTATCTACTTTCCAGGTATTTCCACCCTTTATTGTAAACAGAAATGGAGTAATCCACTTTATACACAAAGTGCGCATGGCAGCACTTAATTGTTTAACTTATAGAACAAAGTAAATATGCTATACACATAGGATATCATGTACAAGGGCTTTCAGAACTCTTTTCAGAGCCTTGTAAGAAGCAGAATTTAACAGTAGACAAAATATTTTTAGGGCTTTTAAAATCTTAACTGCATACAAATAGAATTCCTATATATCTATTAAAAATGTATCTAATTAAAGTATCATCGGAACATCTTTTGTTTAGGATTTGGTAGAATAACAATAAAGTAAAACTTAAGAACAAAAATAAACAATCACTGATCTACTAACTTACCTTTAGCGATAGGGAGCCAGCCAGAAAGAAGTGGTCCACATCAATGACAGAGGCAAGGAAGCCAGCCAGAGTGACCTCAGTGAAGTCACTTTTCTTCCGAAGTCCAATCACTATTGCCCAGGACCACATTCCTAGTATACCATGCACTGCATTATCAGAGAAGGCTCGGAGCCAGTCATTTTGCTGAATGAATGAAAACTGCAGAAGTCTGTCTGCTACAAAGCAGAATAGCCCCAAACCTAGACTAGATATAACTGAAGCTGTGCTGAAAGTTTGGAGAAGAGCATGGGCCTTTTCAGTCTCAGATGCCATGGCAAAAACCATGTCACAGCACACAAAATGTCATCAAGATATACACTGTGCATTGTCCTTTGTATTGTCAGTTGTTCTGTAAATGTCAGAGAACAGAAAGAAAACTATTCAAGAAAAAAGTCCGTTAGCACAAAACATTTATCACAGCTACGACAGCACAAAACCCCCAAATTCAATGTTTACACTTAATATTCCTACGAAATTTTTTATTTCAGTTAATTTGTTGACCTGAACACTACAGCTCTGAATTAAAACACTTGTCCTCTTTTAATTAGAAGAAGCACCACTGTAACACGGACAGCTCTAACTCCACTTTCTGAAATCTCAAATTTTACAAGATAATCTGAAACATGTCTATGACATTGAATATGTTTCATGATTCCTCCTGGTCTTAAATACATGATATTCATTAAATTAAATCCTTTACACTGTGACAACAGAAAAAGATTCCATTTGGAGGATTCTTAGGACTGATGCTCAAAAATTTCAAATCTCTCTATGCAACAAATATTAAAACTGAGTTTCAAATATATAATCCAAACCACTATTTTCATTTATATACTTTGTAAACATATGTATTATCACCCTAGTACCCCCCTCTGAGCACCCCCTTGTTTAGCTTGGAGACTGGCATGTAGAATAAGCATTAAGAAAACCAGAACCACTAAAGTACCTTCACTATTTATCGTAACACAAAGCCAACAACCAGTCAAAGAAGTAACCAAAACTCCTTACAGAGCAAAACTACATACCCTTTTCCTTAGCACTTGCTCTTGCAGCAAACTACTGTTACTTTTAGGACTTATCTACGGTCTGCCACACACTCTTAGTAACAGCTCTTTTTTTCAGAAAAAAAGAAACCTGATTTCAGTAATTTTACTTTTCAAAAGCTGACTGTCTAATTTTAAAATAAAGGTGTTATTAGCATTACTAATCACTTAAAAAACTTTAAAAACTACTCATGTTCTGTAATTGTTATAAAACCCTCTCCTACAAGTTGATTTATTGGGAATAATTATTGTCTTTAAGTAACTGCTTGACACCTCAAAAGAAATTCCAGAACCAATTCAAGATCTTAAAGGCACACCCAACCCCACTCCCAAAAAACAATCATAGGATACCTGGATTATAAAGACAGAGTACTCACTTCTGTAATAACATGAAAAAGAAGGCTTTTGAAATAAAAATCCTCATATAAATGACATATTTTCTATCTTAAGCACACTGAAAGCAGTCTTTGAAGGACAGTATCAGTTCTAACAATCCCAACTGTTACATGTTTTTCTGTATTTCTGGGGAGTCATGGAGATAGACCACAGTTTCCAAGCCTGCATCCTATCTAAAAACTGATTATTCCCAACAGTTTGCTATTTTTGTACAATATATTTTATCTTGATAAACCTTCTTCATACAGTTCTACCAAGTAAATTTTTATTCTAAACGGGCTTTTCATGAATGTATTAGACTTCCTTTAAAAATGAGTACTTCTAACAACTTACAATGTTGATAAATAATAGTCTATGATTTTAAACACATTATTGATTACAAGATCGAGAAAATACAAAATGTTTCTTCCAGATTATTTACATGCCTGTTTATTGTAGAACTATCCACAGGACATATTATTGACACTGATCTTTATAGAGAAAAGACCCCCGAATCATTTATTTGGAAAATGTTAAAAGAAGGAAGCATAAATAATACATGGAGTTTGCACACAGATGAAAAAAAGTGGGTCAAGTTTAGAGTCTGTTAACCATGACCGTGCCTCTTCTGAATGAACATGTAGAGACAAAGTATAGTCTAAAACACTGGAACTGCCATTTTCTAGTGGGTGACTGTATAATATACAGTGCGTTGCTGAATAAATCCCATTTTAAGGAACAAATAGGGATCTTCTCACAGTTTTTTACTCTATATAACCATCAGTCAGATTGGTTTTTATTTAAAATTACCATAAAATCTGTGTAAGAATACAATCTGTGAAGAACTGATGTAGCAACATACCTAACATACCTTTAAAAAGCACACCAGTATTCAGAATCAAACTTACCCTGCTACTAGGAGAATGTATTTTTTCCATTGCAGATGCCTTATTCCAGTAGCAAATGGGCTCTATGCCTCAGCATTGAATCTCTGTGCTTTCTGAATCCCGTTTGCCTGGTCCAACGCAGGAAAGACCAAACACCGTTTCTTCCATCCTAAATAAAGCAAACCAGGCATCAGTAAGCACCAATAATACACAAAGCTCTTCAAACTCTCTAAAAAACATACAAGAAAACTGAATGATAGTAAAAAAATACAGAAAGAAGCAACAATTTTTTCATGAATTCCTGAAATATAATTGAGCTAAAAGCAACTTCAGCTAGGGCTTAAGAGGAAAAAAAAAACCATAAAATGAGAGAAGGGCACAAATAAAGATGGAACAAGACGATAATTAAAAGATAATAAACCCCAATGCCATGCAGTCAGAAAAAGGCACTTCCAGCCTTCTGTTTTAAGTAACTGCATTTCAAAATACACAGAGATGGATTCTAACAGATTTTTCCTTGTAACTGTGTGTCTGGAAGAATTACACCTAATGAAACATACCTGAGTCATGTTCAGGGATCTCTTTTTAAAAACAAGTATCACCAGGCCAACTAGTGACTTTGGAATATATAAGTAAAGACCTATAAATTCAAAAGCAACAGAGGTCCGTGCCAGTTCTGCGACAGGTTTACACTGCTTTGCTATGAATATCATTAACACGTGCATACAGTATGAGAGACTTAAAAGAAACCCCCAAAACAGACTTGTGTGTCATGAAATAAAAGTAACAATTCCAACTGGAAAACAAGGACAATATGTGAATGGGTATCTCTAAACCAGAATTAAGAACAGGAAGCAAAACTGTGGCTTCAGTTTACCCTTAGTCAACAGCCATGTCCATAGCATGACTGTTCTTTTTACACAGTCTGTCTCTGGCATCTTTTAAAGACAAAAATGACAGCTGCCTGTGTAAAAATGAAATCACATTGCCAGCTACAATGGCATAAGTATAAATATTCTGCAGATCAAAAGTGAAATCAGACTAGAAAAATCAAAATTCTGTTCAACCAAAATAATTGCAGATATTACAAATTTTTATGTAAAACTATAAACTATATTTTTTCTCTGAAATATAATGATTTTCAGACTGTTTACAAAATATCACAATAAAGTGTCACAGATTTTTCTATCATATAGATCTCAAAACATAGTGGCAGAGCTTACAGTCTTGTTAGAACAGCGAGAAACAGATGTGCTACACAAGAATGCTTAGAAGCCTATGGCTGGTCAGTTAACACAATGAAGGAAGGATTTAGGCTGAGTTTACATAAAACACATGCACACAACAGCTGATAAAGTAACAGTGCTTAAGAGTTGTGATTTTTCATTACATTGTTTTATGAGATAAATATTAGGCACAATGTCCACCCATTCCCACAAAACACAATTTTGCTGATATATTTGATTTCATTTAAGTAAATTATTAAAATAATTTTAACAAATGCACAAATTAACTTGTAAATTACCGACACAAGAAGATATTTAGATCAAAGCACTCTAAATATGCATTTAGAGAAACAGCTGTCACTAAAAGCCCTTCCAATTCATGCTGTTAAGAGCAAAACAAAAATCCAATGGCTAAACCTATCATTTAGGAACACTGCTCTCCAGAATTTTTGCCACCATTTTGCAGGTCATTATTTGGTACATGAATACATACAGGAATTTAACACATAAAATCAGTACAATTATGCACTTTATGCAAGAAGTCAAAAGACTGCAGTAGTGCCTTATAATTCCATAATCTCTAAAAAACATTACTTGATATTGGATGTTAATTTATATGAAAAGCTCAAGGATACGTATTATCTCAAGGAAAAGTCGATCTGAGCCTAAAGCAATGTGAAGAACTGATAATGCAAGTATTTTGGGGTCAGAAAATTGCAATGTATAACTGAGGTTGGAGTGTGGAAGAAGGCTGAAGAGGAAAGAGGACAAAAACATGCTAGAAATCTGTAGGATTCTACCAAGATACTGAGGAAAAAACTGAATTAAACCATGAGAAAATTAAGAAAAACAAACAAAACCCCAATAAAATCAAGATTTAGTTACATTTTTAATTTCAGACATCATAAATTAAAGTGTTTGAAAAGAGGTATCAAGACACCAAAATGTGGACCTTCTCCTTAATAAGTACTTTGGAACTGAGATGTACCTAAAAGAGTTGAAAGAAATATCCTAGAAGTATTTAGCAATGAGAAGCAGACCACAGTACTATCCATCCGAAGAAAAAATTGTCATCCTAGACAGAAAAAAAAAAAAATCAAAAAGGGAAGAAAAACGCGTGAGTATTTATGTGTTACCCTCATTAATTACAACATTCAGAACATAAACCAGCTAATCCAATTTAAGATTAAAATACAATCCGTATGTGTAGCTAAGGAGAGGGATGAAGGCAAGACAGGCGTGCGGCAGTCAGACACGTAAAATTACAGAGATCAGCAACAATTTTCATGTCTTGAGGAAAGGGTGTGCGTTGTCTCAGCGCCCAGCACCCAAGTCCCTCATCAGCCATCTCCTCAGTCACTAAGAAACAGAAATGTACTGTCATCTCAGCCGCAAAAACGTAGCCAAGACTGTCAGGGAGCCTTAGAAGTAAGTGACATGCCTGTCTTTAGGTAAAGCACCACGTCACCGCTTCTTATGTTAAGCCCTCACAAAACGTACGGGCACCCGCGTTAACGGAACACGGACCTGCCGCTGGCTCCTGCCAGGCTGCTACAGAATTCCTCCCCCGCTTCAGCTCCTCAGCAAAACTTACTGCATTGTAAACGCACCGGGGCCCCTCACCAACGGCCGCCGCAAGCCCGCGGCCGGCGGCCCGGAGCCGTGCGGAGAAGCCCGTGTGCCCGGCCCGCCCCGCCGCGCCCACCTGCGCTGCGGCCGCTGCCGCCCCCTCCGCCCCACGAGGCGCCACGGCCCGCCCCGCCGGCGCAGCGCTGCGCAAAGCACGCCGGGACGGCGGCCACCCCACGCCGCGGTGGGAGGCGCCTGTCCGCCCTGCCGCCCGCTGCCGCGCTGGCGCAGGGGGCGGGCACCTCGGGTCTGAGGGGGAATTTGTCCAGAAATACTAAAAGCAGGGTTTGGGTATTCACAACAAGGTTAGATAAAGCTCGGACACAGAAACCGACGACATAAGGCTGGTATTTTATAGCTAAAGATACGGTGCACCTCCGATTGCCAGACCACACACGAGAAAGGGCTGAAGATACTTCTAAGTATTTATTTACCACAAAACAGTAGAGTAGAAAGTGTCTAGGAAACTTTTTATCCAATATTGGCCTACTTCATGTAAGCTTCTGAACAAAAGCACATTTTTACAGTTATAACTGCTTATCCTTACCCTAGTCACTTCAGCAATTAAGTTGCTTGCAAAATCTATAAAATTTAAACTATTAAAACAGACCACTCATATATTAAAAGCAGCACTGTTAGGCCAGCCCTGATGCGTTTATACAGCTGTGCTCTTCCTACCTCACCTGTTCTTTCTGGCTAGCTACAACACACAGCTGTGGTATGACAATGGCAACTGATAGGACTTTGCAGGTTTGCTGTGGTATACTGGCAACTTGGTGACTCTGCCTGCAGCTTTCATTCCTATTGCACCTCAAAGCCTCCTCAGAAGCAGTTGGCACAGCTCCTACAAAGATACGGAGCGCAAGTCTTCACTACGAGGCTTCACTTCCCAGCAGCTGCAAGCAGAGATTCAATATCCTGAATTACTTTAGAAGTTTTTTCCAAAGCCTCCAAGACACACCCTTCTCTTATTTCTTGTGGCTCACTCCCATTTTCTGTTTTTCTGATGGTAATACCAGATGGATTGGGTTTTGCAGCAGATGTCCTTCCCAGAACATTGCTATTATCCAATAAAACTAGTGTTATTTTGTTAAGAAAAAAATACCAAACTCTTCCTCCTAATCCAAAAATTACTTCCTCATACTTCTATTCATCATTCTGCATTACAAAGTCTCACATTTCATAACATGGTAATTACATAAAGCTAAAAAAGAAAGTGTGTATTATTTAAAATGTCTACAACATTAATAGGTAACTAAAAAAAGTTAATTTTTTTTATTTTTAAAATAAATTTTTAAAAAAGTAAAGTTAAACTAAGTCTTTAACTAAGATTTCAATTTATCCAAAAATTACTTTAAAAAGGGTTACAATGATGTCATGCTGCACAATTTAACAGCATGCACTTTTCATACCAATAAAATTGAACACTGGCTTAAAGACGGTTACAAAGTGGATTTAAGCACATGCAGCCCAGCACACTTTTTTGAGCTGGCTGAACACCAAGGAACAATACTGATGCAGCTGATAAACAGAAAGGTATTGTACTGCAACAACAGGCCCAAAGGCAACTGCATCATCCCTCTTTCAAGAACAGATCAGCAGATGAGTGTTAGCAAAACTAATGCAATACCCATTAAAGGGCTACCTTTTTTTCATTTTTATTTTAGTTTTGTACTCTGGTCCCTGTTTTTGTTTCTGGTGCTGTGATGCAGAGTTTGGACAAGATAAATGATAAAAACTATAAATAAGAAAACATAAAAGGGCTTTAAAAGGTGATTCTAAGAAGTGGGTACAACAGTAAAAGGAGGTGAGAACAGGACTGAAAGCCTCTGATGATCTAAAATACAGATTTAAATATACAGATGAACAATAGAACATAAAAGTGAAAAAGCTTCACAGCTTTCAAAAGGATACAGGTAAATCTCCGTATTTTTTCGAGCTCAGCATCAGCAGACCTGTCCAAGGAAATAAAGATTATGAATTAGTATCGTAAAAAGTTCTTAAATGTATTTTCTACTTCAGATTTTAGTTTTCCTGTTTCCAGCAATACTCAAAATTAGACAAGCAAAATGCAAATGAAAAAATGCTTTATTTTTTGCCTTTCATACTACTAGCCAATGGCTGCCATTTGCCAATCATTTTTGTTGCCAAAAATCTGGGCTCTGCTTTAGGAATAGTCTCTTTGCTTTATGCCTGTCTGTATGTATAAATACAGTTTTCATTTCATCAGCTACTGAATCTGCTATAATTTGAGTAACAAGTTAAAGTGCAATTGATTTCAGTTTACACATTTTAAAAAACCAGAATATATATATATGATGTTAGTAGCATGTATTGAAAAGGACAAATATGTTAGCAAGAGATACAAGTGTCATTTATTGTTCTGTTAAAAGATGCATTTCTTAGTCTAGTTTCTCTTTTTCACCTTGCAAGATACCATCTCCATAACATTAATCCTCCTTTGGCAATGTCACCATAATTCTTATTTTTCAGTAAGGCAGGCAGAAGCACAATGAAACATGCTTTAAATAGAACTCAACACTCAACTTACCAAATGTTTAAAACACTGAAAGAAAAATATGAAACTACACAAAATAAATGGGCTTACTATTTTCATTTTTGACCCTTAGGAAATGCAGTTGATAAAATTCACAGTTTATAGTCTTTTTGAGTTATATTTTCAACATTATTTGTAGTCAATTATTTAGGATAAAGATGAATACCAATTTTCTTCAGTTACAGAGTGTGCAGTATATTCAGGAATCCCATTCCTTTCATTCAGACTTCTGCACCATTCTATTGCTGTTCTGATGTACCTATGTCAACATGAAAAGTCACAAAAAGATAGTTATTTATGCGAGAAATGCACTCTAATTCAAGCAAAAACCTGAACATTAAAGCAATAGATCCATACAATGGATCTGAAAGAAAAAGCCATCATTAAAAATACAGTGTTTTTTATTTATATATATATAATACATATTTATATTCTTAGAATCTTAGAGAAGTTTCCTTGCCATTTTTGATTCCACTTTTTGTCTAGGATCTCCTTCATATTTAAATCTGTGCAGTTATAGAAAGTTATAACACAACTTTATGATTTGTAATGCACAGTGTACAAGTGTTTATTTTTGGTTTTGAATTATCTGCTTGCTAAAATACAGCACAGTAAGCTTCTGGTGATTCCCATAACGAGGCTGTAACTAGAGCAAGCGGATTAGAGAAAATAACCTGAGGCAGAGGTCAGTAACTGTAACAAAGCAAAAATTGGATGAAGTTCTATCCAGTTCTATGTATCAGCTCTACATAGGACAAAGATTATTTTTTTTCTTTATCCACCAATATAAGTGCCAAGTTGCAGCTCTAGTTATTTTTCTAAAAAGACATTACTGTAACAATTATAATGGAATGACAGCATGCAGTGGTACTGAGTCATACAGGTCCTGAATCTCTGCCAGATGTACGATGAAGCTTTTACCATTATGTGTTTGGTTACCCCCACAACACCACTGCCCCCAGCAGTAAATACCATTTCTTCATCTAAAAGGATTTGTACATAGTTCTTTCATGTTTTACTTTAAATTGTTTAAATTGATTATACCTTTCATAGATTCCAGGATGACTTATTTGTATTAGCTGCTGTACCCCTGCAGGAGTAGTTAACTTACACCAGCCTACATCTTCATTTACCTTAGAAGAAAAAAAAAGTATTCATTTTCTGCTGCAGTCTGAAGAAAAGAAATGCAAGTATAACATACCAATTTAAGAATTAATTATCTACGAATATGCCACTTTGAACACTTAAAGTCTGTGTTTTGCTAAGGACAGAATTTGATATAGTCTGCTATGACAAATGCAGGGGGAAAAAATAAGAACACCTGGCATGGCCCCAACACTTGTTTTGTACTATTAAAGAACAAATTATTTCTAAAAGTGGATAGAAATATTTCCAAACCTGTAGAATTCTCAGTTCTTCCTCCTTCTATAATAACAGAATATACAGACTTTAGCTAGCTCACATCAGGAAGTTACACTGTATCTTTTGACACTCTAACTATCATATCTATATTGCTTGTAATAGAGATGTTCTCAGACTCTTAACATCTTTTTTGTGTCTCGTCACCTTAGGGTAATGAGCAAAGACACAGAAGCCAAAAGTCTCAGCAGTCCACAACCTTGAATCCCACACTCACATAATTTTCTCTGTAGTGCCATTTTGCAAAAATCAACATTATCTTTTTAGTCCTGTATTAAGTAGATTTACAAATGCATACAGAATACCATATACACAAGCTTACTTTTCTCAGTGATTTTTTGCTATGCATCTACTCAATTATAGGTAATTTGCAATAAGAAAGACTCCCTTTGATCAATGTGAGTGACTTCTTGAAAGGATAAAGTTTTATTTGCCTCTTTAGGCATCAGTTATGCATTAAAATATTTTTCTCTTCATTTCTGGTTAGAATGTTTGCAGTAAATTACTGGTGATGCTTGTGGATAGTTCCTACTTTCATTTAGGCTACTGTAGTAGCTCAAGAGTAAGCAACAGCAGCCAACTGTTTAGAGTTGGTAATCTTTCAGACAAGATTTCAGTTTCTATTTTACAGGCATCAAAACTTTTGTTTCATTTCCTTGTTAGTTTCTTAGTAACACTTCTTCATGAGGACTTTTAAGAATAGTAATTCCTCAAAGTCATGAGTTACCTGGATCCTACTACAGGAAGAGCTGAAATCCCAGACCATATTCAAGGTCACCCCATCCCAAAAAGCAGCATGGACTTTATGATCCGAGTACACCACAAGTATTCCTATGCTGGGAATAACCTTTTCATACAGCAAAACCGGCAACATTTCTCTTCCATCTGTCTCAGGTACCTAGAATCAAACAAATACATTAAAAACCTGAGGAAAAGTCACTTACCAGGTTTTGGCTGGGATACAGTTAATCCTCTTACCAGTAGCTGGTACAGTGCTGTGTTTTGGCATTAGTGTGATAATAATATTGGTAACATACAGATGTTTTTAGTTATTGCTAAATAATATTTATACCAAGTCAAGCCTTCTCAGTTTCTCAGGCCCTGCCAGCAAGAAGGGGCACAAGAAAGTGGGAGGGGACACAGCCGGGACAGCTGACCTGAACTAGCCAAGGGGATATACCATACCATAGGACATCATGCTTGGTATATAAACTGAGGGGTTGCCCAGGGCCTGCAGCTTGCGGCCTGGGGACTGGCTGGGCACTGGTCAGCAGGTGGTGAGCAACTGTATAGTGTGGGTTTTTTTGGCTTTTTTTTTTTCTTTCAGATTTTATTCCTTTCTCTCCATTACTACTGTTATTACTATTATTTTATTTCATTTCAATTATTAAATTGTTCTTCTCTCTCCTCACAAGTTTTACCTTTTCCCCCAATTCTCTTTCCCATCCTGTTGGGGGGGTGGGGAGCAAGCAAGCAGCTGCATGGTACTTAGTTAAACCATGACATCTCTACAACTGTTTGTATCCCAAATTTTCAATTCACTTGTTTTCCCAGACCACAGCCAGCTCTCTATCATGCAGTTGCCTTCACAAATACACCTTTACACTGCATGCTTTTGGTTCCCAAATGTCTACCTTCTGGTCTTTGAGGATACATGCACCATTCTTCCCTCTAGAGATTAGGTCCTATTCCCTATAGCCTGTATAATCGTAACACTGAAAGATTTATAAATCTTCAGCTACATACCATTTTCCAGCAGCAGAGATAATAATTATGAGTTAATGATAGTTTAGTCTTGTAGCAGTATTGAAGTATTCTGAGGAGAAAAAAAAGCAAACAAAATACTAAGTATTTCACACTCACTATGTCTTCTAAACAGTTGCAATCTTTGTTCTGTAAGTTTATACACATCCTCAGTGCTAATACAAATTCCTTTGATTTTTACACTTAATGTCATCATAAGTATTATGTGTAATTTTAACTACTGTCCTTTCATAGTCAGAGGAATTAATGTAACAAAAGAAAAAACAGTAAAGTTACTTGATTGCTTGAGTAATAATAGAGGATATAGAGTACAGATTTCCAGGTACATCAGGAGGTAGGCTGTTTATTGAATACATCTTTTCTTCTTTCTGCAGTAAAGAGCAGAGAGATGAGTGAGTTAGTTACTGTAGCATGAAAACAGTATTAAGAGCTTGCAAGACACTAGATTTCTGACCTCCCAGAAAGCAACTATAATCACATCTAAATTTGTCCCACAACACAGACAAGTATCTCCTTGAAAAGTCAAAAAATGCAGTTGTATTCTTTAAGCCTACTTGTGTGAGAAGAAACAGCTTCCATGCGCTTTGTATGGACCAAAAAGTTCTCTTATCAGAGAGCAGACTGTTCATTGCTGAGTAACTACATTTGACCACAAGTTTAAGGCTAGGTTTGAAGGGTACAAAGCTGACCCTTAATTCTGCTATAAAAATACAAAGCACTGCATAAGCACTTGACAGGACCTCTACTCAGAGGAAACTTAATAGACAGAGAGAGGCAAAACCATTTCTCCAGCACTGAACAGCTGGTCTGCGGCAAAGTCTCCATATAGTGACAAAGTAAATACTTCCAAGTACATAAAGATTAAACTCTAATCAATATATTAGTTAAAATAATTAAACTTAGGTTAATTAAAAATAATTAAACTTATCTTCAAGTTAGTGAGAAATGTTATTGTAGAATCTTACTGCAGTACAGTTGAGCTTGAGAAATAAATGTTACAATGAGTAAAATTTCTCTTATTGTATCTACAATTTACAGAAATCTATTCTGAGACAGCAGGAATAATCTCATTTTTTGTATGATTTGATTGCTGGATTCAGTCATTACAGTAATTACCAATGTAGGGACTTCACTGTAGACTGCACAGCCAAATTGTCTTAAAGCTAAGAAAACTGCTAACTTGACAGAATACAGAACATATTTTAAAATAATAGTTTTATACCTTTTTTGTTCCTTTCTGGATTGCATAATGTGTGAAATAGTTTCCCAAAAATGCTCCTTCTGACCTGAAAACTGAGTCATCACCAGGGTAAATTTCTGTGATGTTTTTCCTACCATGGATAAATCTAAGAGAAATAACAAGATTTTTAACAAGTATTAAAAATGCTGTGTCACTAAGATGTGTAGCAGGTTAGTACACTTGAAGGAAGCACTAAGCGGAAACACATCTTCAACAGAACTCACATAAAAAACTTTTTACTGCTTCACAAACAGCAGAGTGTACAATATCTTTTAACAGAGAGGATTAGGATTAGTATTACCAGGCTCTTTGCATGTGTGCATGAGGAGCTGTAGAGGAATGAAGCTGGGTTTATTACCATTGCTAATATAGAACTGTGGGCTGGCTGATGTAGATAAGGTGCAGCTGTGGCTGGTTCTGTTAAGGGGTTGGGCAGCCAAGGAAGAGACAAGGAAGAAGCAGAGAGAAGAGAGAACACACGCCCTGGGGGAGGACAGACAAGGAGAATGCAGCAGAGGGACTGGCATGAAGACTATGCTGGTATGTCATGGTAAAAGTCCTTGTTGCAGCCGGCTAGTTTGGAGAGTGCTGCAACAAGGAGCGGGAGTTAAACAAGCTAAGAAAAGCTTTTTTGTGTTAGGTAAACATCTCACAAGAACTGCTCTTTCCACTGACCACAAAATATAATCACTCTAAAAAGAAAAATCCAATCTGCTTAGTGGATGAGCTGTACCCAGTGTATACAGAGAACTGACAGACTGAACAATTCCTGAACAGCCTGAAGGTTTTGTCTCTACTGCAGTTGTGTGTATTTCACCAAGATCAATATCTTTTACTTGTGATCATATGGTATCTTGGAACCTAAAACGCATTTAATGACACAATTCTGTAATTCTGTGGTTACATGCCTGGACTTTGGAAATGAGACTAACAGACTAAGTATGGCTGCTCACCATACTCTCAAAGAAATGAGGTATAGTACTGAAATAGCTGCTAAACATTTTGTTCACATGAGAGGAAAATTTAGGAATTACACTGAGAAAAGTTAACAACACGGCAGAAAGAGTAAAGCTTTAAAAAGAGATTATGCTTTTATGAAAGACTTTTAGATGCTGATAGCAACTGTAGCATTTTCAAAGTCTGTATAACAGAATTGAAAGGGCAATTTTTTTAAAAAGTGGTTTTTTTTAAATCATATGGACAAGGTGATTTGCCAGGAAACCCCACAGTTTAGCTGCCTGCAACATGTGAATTATGTAGGTCACCAAGACAAACATTTCTAAAGCATGAAATCTTCATCATCAAAAGGATCAATGTAATTTGCAAAGAAACAAAAGCACCATAACTGTCAGTGAAGTCTGCAGGAGTTCCAGCTGTCCAGTAACCATTTAAGAAATCAGATAATCAGATCACTTCTTTAAAAGCCTTAAACGTGATTTCAGATTGTTTCAGACATATCCACTTTCAGACCTGAAATATACTGCACTAGAAAATCAGAAGTCCAGTGAACAAACTGCAGTCTAACTCTTACCTGATGATTGTGTACAATTTCTCAAGAGTGAGAAAGGGACAAAGTAAGACAATTCATCCTAAAGCTTAATTCCTATACAAACAGTCTTCTGAAGATGAAACGCATGATCTCCTACTTACCTGTACAAAACACCCTGGCACCATACAATTTGAATTAGCTGAGGGCATGAATAATCTTCAGTACCTTCATTCCGAAAGAAATCACAGAAAGTCCACCTGTAAAATACAATAAAAGCTTCAGTAAGTCCAAAGGTTGTGGGGGCTGGGGGTTGAGTGCTGGTAATCATTTCTGGACCAAGAACAGATGTGTGCACACCTATCCAAAGGAAAAGAGGCCACATATTTTTAGAGTCCTCTGATCCCCGAGTTACTCCCATTAGTTACCAAATTAGTTTTCTCAAACCTGCAAAGGTTTCTTTGATTATTTTTAGTGGTGCTGACCAAGAACGTATGCCACTGGCCCAATTCAGAAGTATTACCTTGTCAAAAATGACAAAAAGCCAAACCAACCCAAAACCTATGTTCTTTTTCCAGTATTCTTTTTTTCATTTACATATTTATACAGCATGTCAGAAAATAACATTTATTTTTCTCTGGACTAATTACTATATATGCACTGCAGTAGGATCAAGAATGTTGGTTTGACAAATTTCGTGTTTCACAAAGTTCTTAAAAAAAAATTGATAGTGTTTTTTGGTTGGTTTTTTTTTTTTATAGCTAGAATTCAGTTATTTTGCTAAAGGCTGAATTTCCAAACTGCAGACTTGTAAAACATATGTTAACAACTACAAAGTAAATAGTGTATATATTACCTGTGTAGGTGTGGGGCTTTGCAGCTAAGTGGCAAAGCAGTAGGCAAACAAGCAACTGTTCCAAGTGTTTCAGGGTCTATTAAAACATCACCTTCTACAGATGTATGGTTGTTTTTCTCACATGTCTTCACTACATTCTTAAGAGTATTTAAGTTATAGCACAGGAGCGCCAATGACAAAGGGTACTTCCATTCTTCCGGGTACGAGGAAACAGACCAATGCTGTGTAACCCATGTGTATTCAGAAGAGCAATTTGTGTTGGACAAAGGGACTCCATCTCTGTCTTTTTGATCCTTTGGTTTGGTTGGTTCTCTGTATTTACCTTCAGAACCACCATGTTCATTCTTATTCTCTATCTGTGTTTGTTGCGATGACATTTCTGCAACAGGATTTTTCCTTGATTTTCCATACTGATCTCCAGTTCGATAGTTGCTGTTCTTCTGAAAGGAGTGTAAGGATGCTGCAGATGACTGGCTGACTTTGCATAAGAACTCCACTGTAAATTCTTGCTGCAGTTCTGGCAGGTAAAGGTGAGCATAACCATCTACTGACGAGATCTTCACACTGCCATTGTCTACACATGTTGACAGATTGGCTGTAGCAGGGTCAGGCCATCTGACTTCTAAGATATCACTGAAAAGAATCTAATAAAAGAAAAAGGATTGGAATGTGCAGCAAGATAAAAATGACCTGCTTCCCAGAAATTACAATGAAGGTTTTACATTTAAATTAATTCAGCCCTTCTCCAAGGTGATGTACACAAGAAACTTTACTCTGTATTTATCTGCATACAGGAATTCAAGAGGAAACAAAATATCTAACCTTCATATCTGCTTCCTCCTGTTCTAACAGACTTCCATCTAGCAATAATGCTTTAATTTAATATGCATTCATAAACTAGACAGCCAATTACCCAGGCACAACTCCCCACAGACAGTAGATATTTCTGTTTCCAACTGCTTCTTAAAAAACACTTAAGAGAAAGCCTAAATCATCTTGATCAGATCAGTTATCAGTAGACTTCATGGAAAGCCCACATTAAATTTGTGTACATTAAACCCCCATGTGCTCTGAAGCCTTCCCTTTATTTATAAAAATAAAATAAGCCTGTAAAATGATATGTAAACATATATTTATGTGTTCTTATTGTCACCAAAATCAAGAATAAGAAAACTCCTTAACACCCATGTAGCGTTAAGATACAGGTGTTCTTTACTGCAGTGCTGGATGCACGGGGGATTGCTCCACCTAATGTGCATGGCTTCCTTCTCTCAGGTACCTCGTTTTATGCCATACGTGTATACGTGTTCAACCACCTTCCCGGAAAAGACACAAATATTCATGAGATTACCCAAAGCTAATTATAATATTCACACTTCCCCTCACTTGTCCAGAGCAGGGGTCTTCACTGGTCTTGAGGGTCTGCAAATCTGCCCACTCCTCTATTCAGCTGGCCAGAGTTCTCCTTTGCAGTCCTCATGTATAGTCTTAAACCAGGTCATTTTGGCCTCTTTCTTGGACTGGAATTGCGGGCTTTGGGCCAGTTTTCCTTCATCCTCCAGGGCTACTTCTTTGTTAGAACCCGAATTTATTGCTTACAAGTATAACACTAACTGTTCAAACCTAGGATGCACGACTACTTCTACATTCTTAAAATTAAACCTTAACCCTTCCATGACATTACCACAATGGAAATTTATTGAAAATTTTTTGCATCTAGGTGGGTAATCTTACTTAATCCTGCAGCACCACAGATTAAGTTACACAGCTATTGCTAGGATATGGATAAAACATTATTTCTGAAGAAGAATTTAACATATAATAAAGATTTTAGACTTTTCAATACAACATTTGGAAAGTCTCAAAAGAATACCCTCATCTCACTGCTGTGATATTCAAGTACAGATTGCTGCTTCAATTAGCACTTTCGTTCAAAACAAACAAAAATCTTTTTCATGGCGTAGGCCCTTGTGTTACTACTACTTCAAAAATGAAGCACATGATTCTCAACCAGTTACTCCAAACAAGCACTGCATCTACCTCAAACCCCAGATTAAAGTTTTTCCCACAGACAAGATATAGTTTAAAAAATACACTAATCACCTTCTGAAATTAGAAACATTCTGTTAAGATAGAATGCCTTTCTAGCAAGATGCAAAAGTTCTCCCCTATAATGAGGTATTGTCATTATACTTGATCTCCACACAGAAGATATTCTTAGTCTGCTTCCAGTTGAAGGCTCCAATTAAAGCACTAGATTCCAAATAAACAGAGAAATGCAAATGCTCCCAAATAAGATGTTAAAAACCTTAGCAAACAAATATCCACACTCCTCATAATTTTGTTTTCTCTCAATTTAATCAGCTTTGTCTCATTTGACTGAGCTTAATCAGATATGTTTCAGCCCTGATCATACTTTGGCCCAGCACTGGAAAAGCCTGGAGTCCAATAAAAATGAAACGTGGCAGAACTAGTGTATTAGTAACGTGGGAAAGTCTGCTGAAGGTATATAGGGCACTAAAGATGAAAATTTACCATATAAAATTGCAAAGGGTACCTAAAAAAAATAAAGTGAATAGACAATAAGGCTGCAGAGAAATTTAATGGGATATAAACTGGGAAAAGCAATCTTAACTTGACATATAAAAGGATGGGCTTGGAGCTGACCACCAGCCAGGAATAAGATCTTGGTGTTATGTTGACAAACCCATGCAAATATACTCTATGCTCAGCAGCAGTTTAAATAGCGTATCAAATGTTTGAAAATTCTAGGAAAGGAACAAGAACAAACAGGAGATACAACTATAGCACTGAATATATTCATGGTTAACCTGCGTTTTGAATGCTATTTGCACTTTTGAGCAGGCCACACCACTAACAAGATCCCCCTTGTCAACCTGTTTAGAGACATCATCCACATCTGTATGATGATCTGTTGTTAGTCTGACCAAAGCAGACCCTAAGCAAACTGTAGTGCCAGGTTATTTTGAATTCAATCATAGGCAAAGTAATACAGCACTGTAGAAGCATTTTGGTACCCAGTGGGCCCAGTAAAAGTATTGTCACTGCTAGTAACAGACTGCATACCACTTGGCTACCCTTGATTCCAGTTCATACTGAAGTTCTAGCATGTCTGGCACAGCAGCACTCAACAGCAGTGTGACTTCATTCAGGCCACGATAGTCCACTGCTGGTCTCCACTCCCCATTAGGCTTTCACACTGGCCATATGGGCTATTAAAGGGTGAACGGGTCCTGCTGACCGCTCCATGGCTCTCCAGCTGGCAAATCAGCTTATGGATGGGAATCAGGGAGTCTCGGCTGGTGCGGTACTGCCACCGGTGCACCTTTGTAGCAGCCATCGGCACCTGCTGTTCTTCGACCTTCAGTAACCCCACCACAGACGGGTCTTGTGAAAGGCCGGGCGAAGCGGATGCTGCTTACATTCCTCCCCTTCCAAGGCAGCTATACCAAAAGCCCACCAATACCCTTTCGGCTCCTTGAAATACCCTCTGCTAAACCAGTCTATGCCAGGGATACGCAGAGCCTCTGGGCCAGTCACAAGGGGATGTTCTTGCCACTCGTTCCCAGTCAGGCTTATTTCAGCCTCCAACACAGCTGAGCTGTTGAGATCTCCCTGTCACTCCAGAAACACCGATGGGTTCTGCCCCTTCAAAGTTTGATGGCATTAGAGTTCACTGTGCACCAGTATCTACTGGAGCTTTACATTCCTGTGGGTCTGATGTGCCAGGCCATCGGATCCACACGGTCCAGTAAGCCCAGTTATCCCTGACGTCCACCTGGCTGGAGGCAGGGTCCCTCTCATCCTGGTTGTAGGATTCTCCACTAGGACAGCAAGTGGTGTAAAGCAGATGTAGTGTGGAGCAGTTCTGCTCACTTATGCCACCCAATGCCTAGGAGCAACTACAACACTTGAGTACACAGACCAAGTTAGTTTTACAACCAGCAAGTCCATCATATCATAAACCAGTACTACATAGTACAACACATGAAACGTTAGCCCAGGTCCCAAGGAAAACAAACAGCACAACAGGGAACACATACTGTAAGTAAATTAAACAATGCAACCCTGAGACCATGGGCAGCAACTTCAAGAGCAAAAGAATCAGCACCGTGGCCAATGATTATCGATGCAACAAAATGAATACCAAAACCAATTTCATTCTAACATGCTCTAGTTGGACCTGTTGCTATCTCAACCCTTCATTGCCTGTTCGGGCACCAAAAAGGACTGTCGGGGTTTAACCCCAGCTGGCAACCAAGCATCACTCAGCCACTCGCTCACTCAGCCCTCACCCAGAGGGGTGGGGAGGAGAATCAGAGGGGAATGTAACACTTGAGGGTTGAGATAAGAACAGTTCAATAATTGAGATAAAATATGAGAGCAATAATAATAATAATAGTTATAATGAAAAGGAAGGAGAGGGGGAGAGGAATGAAATCCAAAGGGAAGGGAGGAAAGAAAACAAGGAATGCACAATAGCGCTGATCACCACCTGCTGACTGATGCCCAGCCAGTCCCCAAGCAACGATCAGCTGGCCCTGGCCAACCCCCCCCCAGGTTATATACCCAGCATGACGTCCCATGGTATGGAACACCCCTTTGGCCACTTGGGGTCAGCTGACATGGCTGTGCCCCCTTCCCATTTCTTGTGCCCCTCCAGCCCTCTCACTGGCAGGGCCTGAGGAACTGAGAAGTCCTTGGCTTAGTATAAACTGAGAAGTCCTTGGCTTAGTATAAACCACCACCCAGCAACCACCAAAGACACCAGTTTGCTATCAACATTGTTCGCACACCAAAGCCAAAAACCAGCACTGCACCAGCTACTAAGAAGAAAATTAACTCTATCCCAGTGAAAACCAGGACACCGTGTCTTACGCTAACCATACAAGGCCCCAGGCTAGCCTGTTAGGCTCAATACTGACTTGTAATAAGAACATGGTGAGTGAAATGGAGCTGGATAAATGCTGAAGCGTGGGAAATCGTAAAAAGGCCTTGAAAATACAGGCACTGTATTTTATATAATATATAAGAGGCCGCAGACCAATGAACAGATAGCAAATTACTGAGGAAGTCCAATCTCAAGAGCCAGAAGACTGCTTTTGCTTTAAGAAAAGCAGCAGCTGAGAAACCAAGATGGGGCAGGGTAGGGGTAAGCGAAGCCAAAAGAAAAAGTCAAGCAACAGGGTAAGGCACTTTGCTGTGGCCTGGGAAAGTTATCCCTGAACATCCTGAAGCAGGTAGTCACAGTGCAAGCTCTAAGTTAGAAACTGTCTAGAAACCCAGCCATCTTCCAGAAGAGCAAGATCCTGGTGTGGGGAGGGTGGAAGGCTACCCACTAGTGTCAATGACAGAGCATTGTACCGTGCTGTCGTACCTTGCAGTGAATGTACTGTATGACTGTTAAGGACTGACTGCTGTTAAGTAGGCAGTCATACTGACTGACAGTTTTCAGCAACTAAACATTAGCATGAAGTGTGTTACTAATAAAGTGTTAAGTCTAAAAGTTTTCAAACTCCCCTGATTTATCAGTTGTCTTTAGACTCCCACAACAGTATGCACACACTCATGAGGTGTAAAGCTCCTAGGAATAGTAAATGGGGTCTCTGGATGGACCTTCAGTCTGACCTGGAGCAGTCACTCCCAGTGTGACACTGCCTCAGCCCTCCAGCAGGCCCCTGCAACAGGCTCACATGGGTACTTCAAGCGGGGAAACAATGGGATTCTGAACCCCACAGCCTCTCAGAAAACACCGTCCTACTTCACCAAGTCTTCCCTGAAAGGTTTCAGGTGCAGAAAAGTGTCAGTATGTAAAACAGCTTATTCTAACATACGTAGAAAATCCTGGGTTTTAGTCTTATTAGGAGTAAACAAACCCTTTAGTGTTTGGCTATGAAGGATATGCATAAAAAGCTGCATTAGCCAAGCTGTACCTCTGCCCATCTGCCAGGCCTGCACCCAGGCACATGCACGTATGGTCAAGCAAAGCCGCTCTGCCAGACCACTGGCGAAGTTTGTTTTACAAGAGCATTACATGTGTAAATCTCACCTTTTTTCTTTCTGGAGGTATAACACGGGAAGGTAAGTACGGGCGAGGAGAAAACTTGTTCCGGAAATCTAGAGCTCGCAGAAGTCGTTCCTATTGAAGTGGGAAGAACAAAATCAAACTTTAGAACGTGAAGCTGATTTCATCCTCTTCTATAATGGACTGAGGGTGAGAACCCCTCCTCCCCGGTTTGACAGAGGAGCAGCCACCCCGGTCCCGGTGGCCCTGACAGGCCGGCGGCGGGTGCGGCACAGCCGCAGCGGTGCCCGGTTGCCCCCCGGGCGGAAGCCCAGGCGCTCCGCTCACGCTCCGCTTCACAGAACCCGCAGAGGCACACACGGGACTCCCTCCCCTCCCCAAACGGCCTGTGACAGCGCCCGCCCGCCACGTACCCTGTGGGCACTGACGACGAAGGCGACCCGCTGGCGGGTGGTCTCCGCCGGCTGGAGGGGGTGGGCAGCGGCGGGGAGCGCCGCTTCGTAGAGGTACTCGCCGCCGCAAGGAGACAGCAGCAAGCGGGACCCCCCCGCGTAGTGCACCTCCATCGAGTCGTCCCCGTACAGCACCATCAGGCTTTCCGGCTCCATGTCCCGCGGGGCCGGCCGGCACGGCGCGGAACCGGCCGTCGGCAGCGGCGCAAGGCGGGAAGCCTGGCGGGCGAGGCGCCTGGGGGGCGGGGCCCGCGCTCTCTGCCCCACCCTTCCCGGCAGCGCCTGCGGCCGCAGGGGACGGACCGCAGGTGGGGCGGGGCTGAGGGAGCCTTGCTGGGACGGGCAGGTGGGCGTGCGCGGCCTGGCTTTGTACTTTAGCTTTTGGGGGTTTTTTGTAGTTTTTATCCCCTGGAAGCAGCGAGGTCTTGCCCTGCCGCTCCAGAAAAGAAAACAAGCCGTACCAAGACCTAGACTGTAGAAAAAACCCCGCTGAGTGTAACCGTTCCCTCAGGAGTGCCGCGGTCCGGAGCCGGACGGGGCTGCCCGCAGCCTCTCCCCCCACGGCCGCGGCCGTGCCCCGGGGTCCGTCTCTCGCCGCCTCCCCACAGGGGCATCGCTGGAACGAGGGGGCTGAGGGGACGGAACGAGGGAGAAGCTCTGCAGCGCGTCCTCGGGACGGATGGCGGATAGTTCTGTGACTGCCGCTTTACATTCGTGCGTCTGTAGGGTCTGTAGGGCAGGAGGTCTAACGGATACGGCGTACTGAGGCCTGGTCGCAGAAGCCCCAGCTGAGCAGCCTGAAAGGCTGGTTTCTGAAAGGCCAATTTAAAAATTATGCCCGGTTGCCTTTTTGGAAGATACGTACAGTCTCCCTCACTGTCTACCCAATATGGTCAGTTTAATCAAAGCTGTTTAAAGTGGATGACAGTTTACAGTTAACTGTCAATTTATTACCAATTCCTGCTTAAAGCAGTTACATGTAATGCAAGATCCTTTGCTATGCAGGCCACCCCATGGTCTTATCCAGCCGCAACAATCACTCCTTTACCTATGGATGTAGGGGTTTCTCAGGTCAGCATGCCATCGGGGGGAGATGCATTCAGTACAGCTCCCCGCTCCCTACAGCTGCTTCCTCAGCAAGGCAGAAAGCAGGCCAGCATCCAGCCAAGCCCATGCATCAATCTGGGTCTACTTGCAATACCCTTTTTAATATTATTCTGCATAATACCTGCCTGAAGCAAGTTTGAATGTGTATGTTTGGCCTATGAATCTTGCACTGTTGTTGTTTGGGTTTTTTTGGTGGTGTTTTTTTTTTTTTCTGTTAACCTCACTGCTACAGTTGGAACCCTTGGCGTAGGAACTATGTAAGTAGGTCACGTAGGCTGAACTCGAGGTGGCAAATCAGCAATTCACAAACAGTGCAGGATCTTCCCAGGCTTTTGGCTGGAATGTCATTTTCTGTCCCAGTATCAACTGCTAGGATCCACAGGCATAAACTTGATCATTAGCACATAATTCATTCAGAGAAAGTTGCGAACTTGAGCTATAAATGAATTTCTGTGCAGCAGGAAGGGAAGACTGAACATGGCAAGGAAGTACTGTCCCACAGAGAAGTTAAAATTTCTATTACAAACCAGATTGGCACTTAATGCCATAATGGATTATTCTATTTAAAAAAATAATAATCGCAGCTATGTGCAGTTTGTGATACTGGAACATAGCTAAACCAGTCTTGCTTCTTTCTGTAGAGCTATAATTACACTTTGAACCCAGCACTCAAAACCACTTTTTTTTTTTTTTAAAGGCAAACTACTGAGAAAATGTTTTCATTTCTTAATATGTAGCTCTCATTCAAAAACAAAGCATATGCAAAGCAGTACCTCTTGCAGCCCAGTTTGAAACTGCTTTTTAAGCTATGTATAATTAACTATGTATAATAATATATAAAATAGCTATATAAAATAGCTATAAAATATAGCTATTATTAGCTATGTATAATGTATAATAAACAATTTTGTTAAATCACAAGCGATTTGTAATGAGTGACTATTACTGTGCATACTTTTTCTGATGTGGTCTGTTTCTGAAGCTTGGTCATGCACTTGAATTTGAATCCAGATTATGTTTCTTTTTGGAATCAGTGCTAAATAAGTTTAAGAAGTCAGCTTCACTTCTCCCCCAAAGTTTGCTCTCCATGCTTCCGTGCCTTCGCTAGCTTACCATCATGCCACAAAGAAAATAAATCTTTTTAAAGGGTTGTTTATCTTCAAGGTACTGTTCAGAAACTTGGAGATGAGAAACACTTTCACACAGTGCACTTGGAATTTCTAAATGCTGAAATTCAGGTGAAACCATCTTTCAACCTCTCAAGACCCCTCTCTATCATACATAGAACTATCAGCAGCCAGAAGCGGGCAGAGAAGCAGCAAATGGCAATTATGACAGTGCGAAATGTGCTTTCTTCTGCTCTCTTGCAGAAGGTCTCATTACACCATCACTAATTTGTATTAGATTCCTGGAAGATTTAAGACAAGTAGGAAAGATTAAGTATTTAAGGCAAAGATTATCCTGTCTCCCTTACTCAGTAGGCCAGAATTAAAACTAATTTTTCCTTATTGCAGTACATGCTTAAAGCTCTTACAAACCTTCGTATGTACCAAGACCATGAACTTCTCCACTACCCTAAACAAAAAAGTCTTACTTCATGATTTTTCAGTATTTCTGGTGGAGGACAAAGCTTATTTTGCAAACCTGCATCTGAATTGCTTCATATAAACAATTCCCAGTTCCCAGCATTTTCCTATGGAATGACTTGGCATTTTTTATCTACATGTAAGACATACTGTCTCCACAAGCTGACAGAGTACACATCTAGAGCCTGACAGCTACTTTACAGAAAAAAGACACACTACAAAAGATGTAAAACTAAAACATGTAAAGTGGAGTCTCTTGAAGACACAATTATTTTACTCTAATGCATATATAAATGCTTGTTCCTTGAGATTTTAAGTTTTGAGTAAGTATGTTTTCCACAAGACATCTGCTTGTAAAGTCAGCAGGAAGTATGAAAAATACGCTCAACGTCAGAGAATGTGTGTGAAAACCATCTAATCTAATTTTCACTTTTCTAGTTTCTGGATTTTAGTCTACAGACTTTGAAATGGTGATACAGTTTTTACAACCATACTGCCCTTTGGTAAGTTTTATTTTTCCAGTGAGTATTAACAGATAATACTCTCTGCAACTGTGTACTTTAAAGAAAAACGGGGAGACAAAAGAACACCCCCCCAATTTTTTTTTTAAAGCAAAATGACAAGGTAGTGAAATTATACCAAAGGAAACAAAGCTAGTTAAATTTTATTTTTCAAAACTCCAAACTATGTAAGTATGTTAAATAAACACCCAGAAAACAGTCAGTGCTCACTCCATTAGCAGATGCAGAAGTTATTTAACCAAACAAGTAACAGTGAAATATTAACAGAATTATTTACATGCATATTTACAACATGTGTTCTTTATAGTAGCTAACTTTTGGGAAATATTTCCCTTTGGTTTTGGTAAGGGATTCTACTCAGTCTAACCAGTAACATAACAGGAAACAGTACAACTGAGTTTTGGCAACAAAATGGAGTATCCTAGGAAAACTAACACGATTATATGGAGTCAAAAAAGAGCAGCTGGCTTCAGAAAGTTAACATTTATGAAATATATGAATTTACTCCAACTACAAAATCAAACCAAACTACACAGAATTAGAAGAACGGAGAAAGTTACACAGGTTGCTGGATGGTTAGACATGTTAAATACATTACAAAGAAAAAAAAATACAGGGCACTACACATACTCTTTGAGAAGCATGGGTTAAAACAACTGTATGCATATAGTCTTAAAAACAAGAATTTATAGGTTTTTGCTTGTAAAAGTTTAAAATAAGCTTATCTGAACCAAAGATCTTGAAAGCACCCGACTTATAAAATACTGCTTGCTTTTCACATAGCAACATATAACACATTATTCCACAAAAAAAAAAAAAAAAGATCCAGACCTCACCCATATGGGTTTTGGAATAGGAAGAAAAAGAGAATAAACAAAACAAGAAAACCCCCACAAAACAAAACCTTCACAAACCACTTCTCATGATTGTGATCTACAGAAAAAAAATATCCGTATTTGTATCATAGTCTCCTTAGGGGGAAAAAAAATAATTAAATACCTGATATTTTGTATATGGTGAAAAGGATAAGTAAATCCCAATATATACTAAACCAAGCAAACAAGCAATTAAATTTAGATCAAGCTATTCTTCCCCCCTCTCCCTCAAGGGAAATTTTATGGGACAGTTCCACATTAAATTTTCATGTCAGTTATGGTAATTTAAAAATTATTTTTATTTCAGCCAAAACATTGCTCATATAGCTGTACATAAAATAAACTATGATATATACACAACATTTTAAGTTACCAGGTGTAAGTTTACAATTTTTGGCAGATTCTGTTAAAACAAAATGGAAATTGTGTAACTTCAGTACTTAGAGAAACTTAAGTTCCTTATTTTGGTACAAATGTTTTGTGTCCCCTTGTGTTCTAACCATACCTGAACTGGCTTAATAAACTAACATTAATGTGTAACATCTCACTGTCTTCTCTTATGTTCTGATTCTAGACAGAATTTTTCATATGCTTCTTCAATTTCTGGATCCATCTCATCATCAATGTCATCGAAATACCTTAAAAAAAAAATCACCAAAGATGTTAAGTTTACATACAGGTTTTCAGAAACATTTATGTAGATGTCAAGAATAACACAGAGCTTTACAAACAGCAGTTAACTGTAACTTTTTCTTAATGGGGATGAAGAGGAAAAAAAATCATGGGCACTAGGAAAACAAATGGAAACCTCAAAGCAGAATAGATAGAAATAGCTACAGTTTTTTGTCACCAATTTACATCATCTTATGCTGTTCAGAGTTTTAAAGACAGAAGTAATTCCTGAGATGATAGAAAATGTGCTAAGACAATCCAAGCTAAGACAATAAAAGCTTCCCAAAATTTAATAATGCATCTGTACTGATCTATTTGCAAAAACCGTAATTAGCGTCATATTAACATAATTCTTGGTTGGTCAACTTCCTAGTTCCGGTGCTGCATCAACCATCTTGGCTGCACACTAGTCAAAAGATGTATTTATGTAGAAAACATACATTCCTGTTTGTTGATACATGAAGGAAGGCAACCTTCATTCCCCTCCCTATTGCATCTGCATTACATTATGTTCTATTCTATGGTAACCAGCCTTTCAGAAAAGACCTGTCTTAGGTCACAGAAAAGACTGGATCCCATTAATGACAGTAAGTATTGCACAGAGTGGAGACTATTGCAGAGTTTCAAAATAAAGCTGGGAAGTGATGAGCATCACTTCAACTTTCTTTCTCCCCAGTTACGGGGACATAACTTGAGTATTCCTTGTTTTCTCTAGGTTCAGCTGGAGTGTTCGTCAACATAAATTAAAACAATGGACATGGTAAGTGTATATAATTCTGAACAGCCTTAAAGAAAAGAGTCAGCAGCTACTGATGCAAAAAGTGTGCATTAATTTCAGGTGCTCAGTTTATCATCTTCTGCATGCCTTAGTTCCAGACTAGGGAATGAGCGTATTTTATCTGTAGAGAGGTCATAAATAGTATGTTTCACACAAAAATTACAGTAAGCGTCATAGAAACATACAAGGAAAGCATTTTTTTCTTCAGCATTGTGCATTGAATCTCAGAATCGTGGAGTATCTTGAGCTGGAAGGGACCCATACATATTTATTTGTTCTTTCTTGTAGAAGTGTAGTGTTGAGAAGGGAGTCAACACAGAACCTTCTCCCTGATCTTGGTCATGAGAAATAGCTGACAGAGGATCAGCATATATTTGGCTAAGCTCTTCTTAAACCTTCAACAAAAGAAGGGTCCACAGCCACCTTGCATGAAGGTTGACTAATGGTCTTCCACATGTCACTCTTCAGATTTGCTGTGTTTCGTAACCTTCTGTCTCCATTTTGCATTTAATTTAATCTTCTAAGCACAGAGGTTCACATGGCTCTTTTTTTCCCCTCCATATGAGCTTGTTGATTTCTAATGACATGTCTAGTCTTCCAAAGTTCTTGCCATGCCCCTCAGCTAGGTGCAATCTAAAAGTTTTCTAATTTACTTACAAAAATACTGATCCAGGTCAGAACTCTTACCACACATAAAACACCTGAACACTGAAAATGTTCTTAGGTATCAAATCATGATCTGAAAGTCCTCCTCCTTCAACCAGATGAGTACAAAGCTCACAGCAATTTATTTCAGACCGTACTTCTTTTACTGGTTTCCTACCGAATTCTCATAAACCAGTGTCAGAAAGTCTGACTACAGTCCCATCCATTCCTTCCCCCTTTGCCATTAGATTGCTTTTCTAGTTCTACAGGAATAAGGAATAGCCATTTAATTGAGGGAACACTACTTATCCTAAGGAGAGAAACAACCTCCTCCCTTTGAAAAAATGAAAATTTTGTAATCAGCTCTAGCTGGGATGTGTATGTGCATCAGACAAATGAATTTAGGTTGCCTCGCTACCAACACTTGAAGGTCTGGTGCTTCATTTTGCTTGTAAATTAAAAAAAAAATGCAGAAGAGAGTATGTTCATACATGTGCATAAATATCTGAAATTTAATTACCCTACTCCAGTGAATAAATATAAGATTTGTTAAAACCTGTCTGATTACAAACCAACTTATTCCCAAACAAATGCATAACTTCCACTGTAGAGCTAAACAGTAATTGTATTTAGTTTCATTTTTGTCAGGATTGGATTCCTAACCCTGCAGCAAAAATAACTTCTATTAAAAAACCCTGTAACTCAAAAAGAAAACATACGGATCTCCAGGTCCCGATAGATCTGTTCCATTTTCTTCATAATCTGGAAACAAATCTTCTCTTTCAAGCAGCTCTTGGTATTTTTCTTGATAATCTGGCAAAGTAAAAGTGAGACTAAATAATATGTGGGAGTAGCCCGCTATATTACCATACATCTATACAGTTTGAAAACAGCCTGTTTAACGAAACATAAATGTCATGAAACATATTCTAGAAAAAAGTTCTGCTAGTGTTTTCTCAGGACGTCAGCTGACTTCTAAGAATGATACCTAAGCTCCCAAAGAACTGTAAAGGTAATCACAGATGTCTTTACCTCAAATGATGCTATACCACATTGTACTCAGTTTACAGAAAACAAAAGAAACCAAGGAAGAAACAAACCCTTTTGCTACTAACAAGTGATAAAACAAAAGAAGACTTGAAGATACCCGACTTTCTGGAGAGACCAAGTGCTGAGGATTATGGCACAAGTTCTGAACTATAATAACTCAAATATGTATTCTCCATTTAATTTACCTTCTTTTAATACAGAATAAGGCATGTGTTATACAAAGCCAAGAATTCAGATACAATTTTGTCTTTTAAGTTGTATGAATTTCAGACATGTGAAGAACAACTTTTTATGTACTTAACTAAAACTTTTTAAAGAAGACTGAGAAGACAGGTATACTAAGCTTGTGACATACCTGGATCTGCTGCAGTGAAAGGAACACCATCAGATGTGTAAAATGTTGGCTCATTCTAAGAATAAAGTTATACAGAAAGTTATATGAATTCAGAAGAGACAGCTGTTTGTAGTTTTCAGCAACATGTTTGTCTATGAACCAAATTAAATTTGCATTAAATTAAGGAATCTTAAGTGTCTGTACATCCTTACCATAAAATAGTTTGGGTCATTTTCAGGGGTAGCTTCTGTAAGTGGAGAAGTTCCATGAACTCTACCCCAGTTACTCGATCGCAGTTCTACTAGTTTCAGAAGCATATGTTTCACATCTCTGAAATAAAAAGAAGCACTGAAAAAGTTAGAATATTTTGTGCTAAGCAGTAAACTGGGCATCCCTTATCTTGCAAATACTAGATAATTAAATACCCACCCTCCCCCTCCCAAGCTCTAGAAGACTGTATTTGGTCCAGTGTCTAGGTAATTTTGAGTTTGTTTTTTTTCCCCCCCTGCAAGTCTAGATGCTTTATGTGTCAATTATGAGACAGTCACCCTCTCACTTCCTCTGTGGTAAAATAAGGAGCCCATATGAAGCAGGAATTGTTATAGTTTTTATCAAGATACCAAGCCTGAGCACAGGTTAAGGAACAAATCCTTTTCTGATAAAAGCATAGGACTGGGAAAAACAAGGGGATGATCTTCAAATTCATTTTAATCATCTAATTTATGCTCCTAACTTCAGCCCTCTTAATCACACTGAAATTTTCCAGTCAATAGTGAGAAGTAATGTCTCTCACACATTAGGTACTACCACCTATTTCATCCCTAATATAAGAGAAATTGCGTTCTTCTTTTGAGCGAGTCCATTGAGAAGAGTCTCATTAAGGAATAAAAATACAAATAAAATCTTCAGTTGTAGTTTGTGCTTCTGTGTCTTTGAAGCCTTTGCCTGTGCTATCAATTTTCTCTTGTTCCTGAAGCAAAATCTTCCTCATCCTCACTGGGGGAAACTCAAATTACAACCCACAGATGCTATGAGCTACCTGTTGGCCTCCCTCCATGTGGCAAGAGATCAGGTCACAGTATCTGAACCCTCTATAGGTTTTTATTAAGTCTGCAAGAAGCTGAGGATAAAGCACAGCAAAATCAGGTAACCTCATGCATGCAGTTCTTTGCAAAAAGAAGCACAATACATCAACTAACCACTCATTTTTTTCCAGACTGCATGAAGAACCTGCCAAAAAGACATGCTCTCCAGAAAAAAAAACACAAAGCATATTCCATTTTGCCTTTACATGTATAGTAATTTGCATATATTTAATACTGTTTGTATCGATTTAATACTGTTAAATTCAGATATAAAAGTATAAACTATGAGATTTCAACACTATTGTCTCTTGTATATATACTTGCTCTTAGAGCCTAAAGCACTTATGGAAGTTTTCAAGACCTAGAAGGTTAAAAAAAAATAAAATAAATCATTAAGAGTGGAACTTGCAACTCTATTAAAAAATAAAAAAAAAAAACAAAAAGCCCCCAAACCCCCTCAACTGAAAAATACCCTTTTTTTAACATAGAAAGTGACCGAAACATCATCTTACTTTTCATAAATAAAAGTTTTTAACGTGTTCATGATTCTTGCAGATTTTATAGTGTTCTCTGTAATATAAAAACAAAACACTGCACATAAATTTATCTTCTCACCTGCTACAGTTTGCATCCAACACAACATTTTCAATTCTCTGAATCATTTCCTCCATATCATTCTTTCCTTTTTCTTTCCAGGCATCTTCTAAAACTGAGCCTGTCAACTAAAGACAGACAAAAGGATAAAGTTTGGGTTTTTTAAGAAGAAAACTACAAAAATTTAATAAACTATCAACAGAAGAGATTCTGTAACAATCCATAATGTTCAGATACAGTGTGTGACTGCCTGAGGGCTGAAGCTCCCAATTGGCTACATCTTTTTGCCCCACAGATTAACAGACCTTGTAAATAAGACTATGAACAGTATGGTAGCTCTGTGTCCAATGTTTATTTTACCTAGAAGTTTACAGCCACTTCTCTCCTTTCAGTGAAATAAGATTTTAAAACAACTCTTCAATGACATGTCAGATGTTACTTGATTAAAGTACATGCTTCAAAAAGGGGAACCTATTTTTGCAGGTTATGCCACCAGCTCACCTCACAGTTACAAGTGGTTTAATAAACTTTAGAAACCCTTCAGTCAACTTAGCTGACATCACATGTGCCAGAGAATTTCATCTGGGTGTATATATGAGGAGCCAAGAATTATCTGACCAAGCCAGCCTGAATTTTAATACAAAAAATCTGTGAGACTGAAGCTGCTGCTAAGAGAGCTCTAGAACTGCTGTGGATGAACACATTTTATGTTAAGAGTAAGTGCTTCATTGCCCAATAATTGCACAGTAGGAGTCAAATTGGAAAAAAATATTTTGACCCTATGTCCTGGTTTTGGCTGGGATTAACTTAATTTTCTTCTTAGCAGCTGGTGCGGTGCTGTGTTTTGGATTTAGCATGAGAAAAATTGGTAATATATCAATGCTTTTAGTTGTTGCTAAGTAATACATATTTGTATCAATTTATACCAAGTCAAGGACTTTCACTTTTTCTGGCCCTGCCAGAGAAGGCTGAAGGGGAATAAGAGAGTGGGAGGGGACAAAGCTGGGACAGCTGACCTGAACCAGCCAAAGGGATATTCCATACCACAGAGCATCATGCTCAGCATATAAAGCTGGGGGAGGAAGGAAGAGGGGGATGTTTGGAGTGATGGCATTCATCTTCCTAAGTCACCATTACGTGTGATGGAGCCCTGCTTCCCTGGAGATGGCTGAACACCTGCCTGCTGATGGGAAGTGGTGAATGAATTCCCTGTGTTGCTTTGCTTGCATGCGTGGCTTTTGCTTTACCTATTAAACTTTATCTCAACCTTCTCACTTCTCCTGATTCTCTCCCCTTTCCCACCAGGGGACAGTGAGTGAGTGGCTGCATGGTACTTAGTTGCTGGCTGAGGTTAAACCATGACACACTATGATCAAAGTTAATTGCAATTCCTGATCTACTCAGCATAAACATTACATGATCCACAATGCCTGGAATGGCACCTGACCATACAAAGGAACAAAATGCAAAGATAAAAGCAAGCATCTTGTTGGTATTCCCAGTTTTCTACTGTGGTCCTAGCTTGATCCTAGATACTTAGATAATAGCACCAAGAAAGTTTAATTAAGAGTAAACATACTGCAAAGCAAACAGGTGAAAAATCTTTATCTACCACTATATTAAATGGAAAAGACAACCGGAGACATTTATTGCTTCAGTAGTGTTGTGGTCTAACCCCAGCCAGCAATGAGGGTTTATCAGGTTGCCCAATCTTGCTACAGATACACTCAAACATTTGTATATACTGTAAGGCATCAGAAAACACTTGCATTGGAAAAAAATAAGTATCTGTTCTGTAACACCTTTTAGATTTAGCAACATGTCATATAATTATTTATTCACTGTCTTTTATTTTAGAATGGATGCTGTGAAGCCAAATAAATATTCCAAGAATATCCACAGAAACAGTGAGATCTCCACCTTCTTTGGGGAAAATAATAAAAAATAGCAGCACTGGAAAGATTCCTGATCTGTGTACTGTCTTTCTGAAAGGTCCTTCAGTGGGCCTTGCTTCAGAGAAGACTGCCAATATAAGGATTAACCACAGCTGTGAGTGGACTTGTTGAACACCCTCACACTTGCTGTGAAGCAACCTTCATAAATATCCAAACTTCAATAAGGATTTAAGTCAGAAGATGTAAAATCTCTCTTCCATATCCTCTATTTACCATATCAAAAGAAGCTGCCAGAATTGGAATTAAATTCAAAAAAGAACAGTGTAAGGAACTGTTATATTGATAATTGCCTTAAATGTTGCTTAGTACACAAATTCAAGTGGAGGTGGTGCAAAGCTGTTCTGCACAGACTAGAGAGGAACTGAAGAAACTTCTGTGGTAACATAGCGCAATTGCTGATGTGCACAGCAAGGGTGCCCTAGACCCCTCACGACCACCAATGAGGACCCCCTGCTACCACAGCTCACATGGTGAGCTTGCACAGACCATACCTCACTTTGTATATAAATAAGGAGGCATCCTCTAGAGAGTATAACCCAAATCAACAAAAAGCTTGGGTGGGAGCCCCACCATGAAAACACCCAGAGTGAAAAGATCTAGTGGGATGCTGCTGGAACCACAGGTAGTGATATCTCTTTTTTCTCTTTCACTCTCTCTCTTTTCTCCTCTCCTCTTGTTCTTTGTATTGAATAGTGACCAGATCTAAGTTACAACGTGTGGCACAGGACTTGCTTATCCAGTTAAAATAACCACCACTGAGTTATTGTATCTGACCATGTCTTGTATTTTGTGTTAATAAATCATAAAACTAGTTGGTCGCTGGTCCTAAGGGGAAGAAGGTTGTCCTACACAACTCCTTCTGGGTCAAAACAAAAAAGACTGAAAAATAGTGGAGTGGCAGGAAGAGGGTAGAGTGAGGAAAAACAAACCTACCAACCACAAAAAACCAGAAATAAACCTCCAGAAAAATACTGTTTAGCTTTTAAAAACCCTTCATTTCTAAAATAAACTGTGTTTTCCCAAATATGAGTATAACCATGGCTAGTGAAGATAAAAGTTTCTCCCTGTATAGGGTCTAACAATTTTTTTAAGAGAAAGTAAAACCTAAGAGCAGAGGTTTGTTTTTATCATGAAAGAGACATACATATTTCTACAGCAGTAATGATGCAGACAATACAGGATGAAGTCACTGATATCAACAACCTTCTGCTACAAAAAGTAGTAGACCCTAACTGCTAAGTGTCATTCAGAACAGAGAACATACCCTAACCCCCAAAATTCATTCAAGTTGTGTTAATTTTTCTCCCGTAGCAGAAGCAGCAAAAGGAGCCCTGAATAGACTGCTTACTCCTTTGTGCCTTGCTTCAGTTCTATTGCTCTTTTATGTACATAATTAGCCTTGCATTTTACTTTCACAGCAGTATGTACTTTTTTGTTGGCTCAGTTTCATAATGGTACTAACTGGCGGGGAAGTACAGCTTGCTTTGCTACTGATGTAATGCATAAAACCATGTAAAGAGTTCCCATTTGCCGTTTCCCCCACTGCTCCCAACGTAGGAAGTTTAAAAAACTTGATGATTTTTTTAAGAACTACTGTTTCACCTTCAGGAGTTTCACTGCACATATCAAGTTACTGTCCACAGGGTTAGAGAAAAGCGCATTTAGTAATTCCCGAAGGCCTTCTTGAAGAATTTCTGCTCGTGTTACCTGTCCCTTTGTTCCTTTAATCTGCAAAATACATATATAAAAAATATTTTAAAGACTTAAATTTTAGAAATTAATTGTTCTATTTTCTCTCTTGAATGCTGTATGATTTGGTTTGTGATAAACTTATTTGAGCTCTTCAGTTGGAAGAACATACCAAATACAATAGCTATTTTCAGAACACAGACTTCAGATTAACATCCTTCCAATTCCGAAATATACATAACAACGCATGTCTAGCATTCTGTTTCTTTGCTAATAAATTGTTAAGAAAAGCTACCAAATGCCTGGCATTGTCCACAAAATCCGAAATTGCCCAAATCCTATGCTCTTTCCCATACTACTTTAGGCACTCCCTAAAACTGTAGTGGCTTACTTCCAGAAGACACTATGTATTTAAAAATTATAGAAAATGTTTTTTTAAAAAAATGGTATACTCCAGAGAACTGGACAACTCCCTCTCCCCCAAACCCATAGCAAATCTTCCTTTTTACTTCTAGCAAGTGAAAAGTAGATTTCAAGGCCCACTTATGATCAGAAATGGACGAATCAGAGAATTATTTTCTATCGTCATGCCAGCAGAACATTTTTATAATGTCTGCTTAAATCAAACCATTGAAATTATCAATCAAAAATGTATTTTTAAGTACATTACAGCACAGGTAGCGTAGTTACTGAACTCACAGGTATAAAAGTCAAGCAAGTTTTAAGTGTACATACACTTTTTTGTACATATCACAGATACAAAAAAAGCAATCTCGTTACAAGATTTCATGCTTCGTGCATAAGCCAAGGACTTGGCCTTTAGAAGAAATATCTTTAAAGGTCTGCATTTTTAATTGCTCATTTTGATTTTAATTGCTCAATCATTAATAGGAACTATTAGCAAACCCTTGAGGATTTAATAAAAAGGGTTTGCTAATAGTTCCTATAAGTGGCTGAATACAGAATTACATGGTTATTGATCCTGCTTCTGCTTCTGCTAGATTGTAGTATTTCCTATGTTGCTTAAGCACAGTCATCTTGGTGGTTTTGCCAGTTAAAGAAGGTATCAAAAGCTTCATTGCAAAGGTGGTTTATGGTTGTTTTTTTAATGAATTCTTACACACACCCACGCACACACCACTCCCCACTCCCTTTATATACTTCTCTTCTAAGGCCTTGTCCTTTTTTTGCTTATCTGTTTCTTGGATATGCATTACAATGAAACTGTTCTAAGTTCTTTTACTGTATTCCTGTCTCCCTTCAGAAAAACACCTCATATTATATTCCATTTCAGGGTTTACCTAAACACAACAAAAAATTAATTAAAAACTACCTGACATGCAACTTTCTTCTTACCTCTAGATTAAGGTAAAGTTCAGCCAAGAACAGCACAAAGGCATGAAATTGTTTTCGAGTAGTCTCATCCCCTTTGGTAGCTTCATCTCTGTTTTCATACTCTGTTCGACACCTGTAAACATTAAAACAAAATCATATCTGTAGACATTGCAACACATGTAACATGATACTTATTCAACACAATACTCAACTTACGAACTGCATTAAAACTGCTAAATGCTGAATGCTGGGAAGTATGATTTGTGAAGGAAAAGAGAGGACTTCACAAGGACACTGTGGATTTGTGTCCTTTTAGATGAATATGTATGGTTACATGATTAGGCTTTCAAGCACTGAGATACTTGGGACAGCAAAATTAAATAGAGCAAACTGTAAAGACAGTTACACAGCATATATACTAGAATATGGGACTAGGAAATCTAACACAGACAGCCAAATATCCACAGAAATATAAAAGAGATACACTCTGAAAGACATTTTCCCCTTTTCAGGGTGTTGCCCACATTGTCTTAGATGCCTTTACACTTGTTTGTTAAATTCTCTATGTCACCATTTTAAGTGGCAGTGATGTGTAATTCATGACACTAGGCTGAGTGGTGCAGTTGATTCGCTAGAGGGAAGGGATGCCATCTACAGGGACCCTGATAGGCTTGGGGTGGGACCATGTGAACCTCAGAAAGTTCAACAAGGCCAAGTGCAAGGTCCTGCACATGCACTGGGGCAACCCCCAGCATCAATACTAGGCTGGGCAGAGAATGGACTGAGAGCAGCCTTGAGGAGAAGGACTTGGGAGGTGTTGGTTGACAAGAAGCTTGATATGACCTAAAGCATGCGCTTACAGCCCATAAACTCAACCATATCCTGGGCTGCATCAAAAGAAGCGTGGCCAGCAGGTCAAGGGCAGTGATCCTCCCCCTCTGCTCAGCTCTCATGTGACCCCACCTGGGGTACTGCATCCAGCTCTGGAAGCCCCCAACATAAGGAGGACATGGACCTGCTGGAGGTCCAGAGGAGGGTCACAAAGATGATCAGAGGGCTGGAGAACCTTTCCTGTGAGCAGAGAGAGTTGGGGTAGTTCATCCTGGAGAAGAGAAGGCTGCAGAGAGACCTTACAGTGGTCTTCCAGTACTTGGAGAGGGCCTACAGGAAAGATGGAGAAGCATTCTTCACCAGAAAGTGTAGTGATAGGATGAGGGGGTAATGTTTTTTAAACCAGTTTAAAACCAGTTTAAAGAGGGTAAATTTAGATTAGGTATCAGGAAGAAATTCTTTATTGTGGAGGTGGTGAGACACTGGCACAGGTTGCCCAGAGAAGCTATGGATGCCCCATCCCTGGCAGTGTTCAAGGCCAGGCTGGATGGGGCTTTGAGCAACCTGGGCTGGTGGAAGGTGTCCCTGCCCATGGCAGGGGGGTTGGAACAAGATGATCTTTAAGGTCCCTTCCAACCCAAACCATTCTGTAAGTCTTATGGTTCTATAATTTAGATATAAACACAAATAGAGACAATTAAGATAACATAGCAGTGAGGTAATTTTTCTAGTAGGATTCAACAACTGTACCAAAAATATACAAGTTTACATAGCTGTTCAAAAACAGAAAAAAAAAAAAAAAAAGAGATAAATGGAAAACAGACAAATTCTAATGTATCCTCAATGATTATGTAATGGATTAAGAAACACTACAGAAACTGAAAAAGCTAAGAAGCTGAAATACAAAATTTAAGGTAGAAACTCAGGCTGAGAAATAGAAGAGGAGCTCTCTGAGGGCATATTGTTAGGTTGTTCATTCCCCAACCCCCCCCTCTAGTTCCATCAATATTAGCAATAAAAACATAAGCAACTTTAAATTCATGGCTTCAGAGTGCTAAAATGAATGTTACCTGTTGGGTTGGCTTTAAAAAACAGGAACCAGATAATCCAACACTAACAGGGATTTCCTTCAAGTTCAGTAACAAACACAGTTAAAAAAAAATCAGCAGATGAAAGTGCTAATTTTGAAGGCAAAAGGGCTCATCTGCTTTGGGAGAAGGGAAAAAAAAGTATTCCCAGCTTCTCCATACAGTAACACTCCTGAGAAAAGATCATCGGAGCACACTGCTGTCAAAAGTTTATCACGCTTTTGCTCCTAAATATAGGTGGACTAGAGTGAAACCTTTAAAATAGGCAGCAAGCCTACGACTTAGAAAGCCAGAAGTCCTTAAAGAAAAAAAGGTTAATTTCTAAAGAATTCTGAAGTGTTAAAGTGTACTACTCTTTCAAATGTCATGCTGTTAAGATTTTAAAGGAAATATATCCATTTAAAAAACCTTGCATTTTTGTTAATTACAAAGTCTAACCATTATTAAACCGTACGCTACCAGAACTCTGTAGTAACTGAAAATCGAAGAAATTAATCCTTCTGGATTTTAGCATCTACTTCATAGACACAAAATCAGTTAGCCGATCAATGAATGAACCTTACACTGCAACTGCAGCTGGAAAAGTAATTAAAGAAAAAACACAATGAAGAAAGTCTTGGCAAGAGTCAAAGGACAGGGACAGTACATATGCATTTAGTACACTTTTAAAGTTGACTAGCTTTCAAATTTACCCTGTAATTTGGGATCAGTCTAAGATACTCAGTTCAAAAGAGCCTACAGTACTCTGAAGAGACCTATTTGCATGTTTAAAAATATTAAAATATTTTAGAATACATATATTCAATATCCAGTACATACCTGTGCTTATTAACCCTCAATCTAAACTTCTGTATTAAATATATACCTCTTTGCACACAACGTTGACAGTTACATACAAAATAGGAAGACGTAACCTGAGGAAGTAATAGGTTTAAAATTACGTGCTGCTACTGACCTTTGAAGCAACAACTGTCGGAAGTTCCCACTTTGTGGACTAATGGTTAGATGGTGAGACAGATAGTTACACAACCGTGCTCCCATGTAGGAAAAGTTTGGGACAGATGTGGCCTTCCAAAAGAAATGTGAAAAAATACATTATTCATAAAACTCATGATTGGGCTGTCAGGAAATACCTTTACAAGCTTTTTTGGAAACTGTGATAACAGTTGATTAGAAAACTGAAGAGCAGAAGATTAATAATTACTATTTTTCATGTTAATTTTTGTATGTCATCAACACTTTGCTGTATGCATATCAGCACTCAGAAATTCATTATACTGTTGTGGTTTTGAGGCTCTAAGAAAACAACTGTCATTATGCCACGTATCCTCAAGACTCCTCTGTTTTGACCTACAACCAGAGAGTGTTTTAAAGTCACTTACAAACTGTTCATACAAAAAAATCAACAGTGGACACTAAGATACTTTTTCAAAGAGTGATGAGTACATTAAAACAACATTAAAAAAAGTTGCCTTAATTCAGTCTAAGAGCTCTTTAACCTAGAATCTGTGCTTGGCAATAGTGAGTGCACAGGGAAGGAGTGCAAGAACACAACTAAAGATAAGTATTTTCTCCTGTACATGCTGTAGCAATCTGCAGAATAGCAAACTCCTCATTCAGACATTAAAACTGTATCATGACAGTTAATAGCTCTTGACGGATCCTTTTTTCCAAAGCAAGTCCTGTTTCTGTTGAACTTTTACACTTCTGTCATCGAAAAACAGGTGGTAGCAATGAAATTCCACAATGGAAGTTACAGACTGAAAATATTTTGCTTTAATCCTGATACCTTCTTCCACCCCTTGAAATTTTGAAGTAATTGGGAACTCAACAGCATCTACATTCAACCTCTCATGGCACTTAACACAGAACATGCCCTTATTTTGGCAATTTATTACTGTTCTCTTGTTTTGAATTTCCTTTCAACACCACCTGAATTTGAGATTTTTTCTCAGATACAGCTTCAGTGAAAATAGGTTCTGGTGTAAATAAATCCATCAGCTCTGCCAAAAAGAAAACATGGACACCAAGAATTCATTAAACTTCTCCTTCGGCTTTATCATCTTTGAACATTCCTTTTACATCTTGATTATCTATTAGTGTCATAGATGTGCTTGCATGCTTCTGCTTCTAACATGTTCAAAAAAAGCATCTTTCCATTAGCACGTCAGTGCATTACAGCTAGTTACATTCTACAGGCAAATAAAAAGATGCACTCACTGTAACTGTACTATATGCATAAAGTTGCTGGAAAAAAAAAATAGGAATATACAACAAATTAAGTAATTAGCATAGTCTAATAGAATTTCGTTTCCAGTAAGAGACATGTGAAATAGCTAATGAGCTTTTTTGGTGCTTTGGTTCAATCAGTTATTTGGACCAGAAGAGGTGCCCTCTTTTCTGTGCAAAATACATCACTTAAACTACACTTCTCTTTCCTAACAAAAAACACACACCCACACTCAGTTCTCCAAGCCTCATTTGGGTTTAAAACATCATCTTCCTCATTAGTTAGTCTGTATTTGTTGTTGCATCAAATACTGAAACAATTAAATTTTAGGTATTATGACCTGGCATAGCACACAGAGACAAAAACCCCCACCTTATATCATCTTAATAACTAGTCATTAAAACACAGTATCATCTTCCCTGAATTACTGTTGCTGATAAATTCAGTCTATCTCTGACTCAAAAAAGTCACAATCTAAGCATGAAGGCTAATCTACCAATTCATATATTGAGAAATTTTAGTTGCTTTAACACAATCCACTGTATTAACTACACAACTGTAAAGATTCTTAAACTATGAAGTCAGTTCAAAAGTTCAACTTTTGGAAAACAAGAGAACTGGAACTTCACTCCGTCCAGAGACATAAATGGATTGGGAACAACGGGGAATTATGTAATTAATACTTTTAGATAGGTGAAGATAATTGACACGCAGATGAAGGAAAGACTGTACAGGACTTGGGTTTCCTTTATTTTAGTCTTTTTCCTTCACAAACCTAACAACTGTAAATCTGCTCATTTGGGCTAAATTAGTATCACTGACGCAAATGCTTATAAATGTACTTCAGCAATTTTAACTGTTTTTTGGTAAGCCAAGAAACACAAATACTTGAGCCTCTGCTCAAGAGAGAACAAAAATAAGCATAGTTGACACTGGAACACTATCCTATCCTGACATACAACAAAACTAGAATCAGATGCTTTTGGATACTAGCACAGATGTTTTGTGCTGTTCTATTTTTCACGTAATTTCAGACTGATAACATTGAATGCTTCTCAGTTAAGGAAGGCACAGCCAACCCTAACACTGTACTTGTTTTTAAATAGAGGGAGAGAGGAAGAAGCAACATTAAGACTTACATTAGAGTCAATGTATTTAACATGTAAGAAGTTAAAATGGGATAAATTCCTCTTTTTTTCCTCCAATAAAGGTAAGAGAGAATATGCTCTTTTTTAACTATCATCCATGTGTTCAAATAAATTACGGGAAAATGATGTCACCAAACATAGCACAGGTAATCTTAACATCTAACTAAATCATCCTGAATTGAATGTGCATCAATTCTGTATAATAAGAAACCTGAGACTCCACAGTTCTGTACAACGACTAACCAGCCATGCAGATTCTACATCCCCCAGATTACAATATTCTGCAAGTACCTGCACTTAAAAGGCGAGTAAGAATTTGCACTCTTCAAGGTAGAATCTGAAAGCAACCAACCCAGGAAAGTGAGAGACACTTGATGTTAAACATAGCAAGCACAAGCCTGACTTCACCCTTTGCAGCAAGACCAAAAGACAGTGACAGCAGCTCATTTGCTAAGCAACATGTATTAAGCTGTTCTTTTCAATGGCTCCCCCAATTAGTACAAAGTTCAGCTCAAGGTCTGTGTCCTCATTTCCACATCCATCAATGGGTTTGGACGCAGTTACCATTAGATGAGCTTTCCTTTTCTCCAATTATGCTATTGTGAAATAGGTACATTCCAAATGAAGAAAGCCTGTCAAATAAAGGAGCATTTCCAAAGGGTGATGTGTACAGTAGGTATATATATATATATATATTTATTTTAAATACCAAGGAATTAAAGGTCTCATAGTATTATGAAAAAAATTTTTGCAGGGTAGAATAAAAATGTACAACTCATTGCTCAAGTTTCTTCAATCTTTCCTACACAAATACAGCAAGTCAAATATAATTCCTTCAAGTGCTGTAATTTCAACTCTAGTACGTGACCCAGGAGATCCAAACACACAAAGGAAACAGAGTAAACCAGGGAAATTTATCAACCGTCCAGGTGTCCTACTTGAGCTACCATTTCAATTTATTGAACAAAATCTTTCCCTGTATGTTTCTGTTTAAAAGGAAAAATTCAAACCATCAAAATACTGTGTAGATACGACTATGTAACAGATAATACTGGTATGCATATCTTGGATACCAGGTAACAGAGGTATAATATCCATGTTTTTAAGACAGAATATACAGGCTACCTGCTGATAGATGAGTTCAACAAGTTCTTGTAAAGCTTCATCTGCAGTGACCCAGCCATTCAGTGTTCCGGCAAACTGCTCAATTTCAGTTTCAAAACAACCTGGTTGCTCAGTGAGATGGTTTAGGAAGTCTTGTACATATTCTGCCAAAGTCAGATAGCCATCGTATCTATCTTCAAAGGAAGAATCCTATAGCAGTGAAAGAATATACCAAATATTTAAAAGAATCTAAAATAATATTGTTACACTTACTAGCTCCAGAAGTAACCATACAGTGCTTAAGTCTTGAGTCTCTGCATGCTTGACAGTGATCTTATTACACAGTTCACGTCATCATTTTTAGAGAGCATAGGCCTCAATGCATCTGAAAGCTCCAGCAGTCCTATCATCTTAAAAACTAGTGTTTTTATAGATATTTGGGTCTCCCAGCAAAACACATCAAAAGACAGATTAAAAATAAATCAGTCTGCAAAGTTGGGTGCAAGATTAACTAACAAACAAAGTGTATCTGTCAAGAACAAGCTGAGGCTATGTGCACATAAGCTGTGCTACAGCTATATGAACTGTAGAAGGAAAATCTGAAAATTTGAAACAAACTATTTGGGTTTACACAGAGTTATAGCGTTCTACAATATGCAGAAGAGGGAGAGATTACAGAAGATAAATACAGTGTTCCCATGTAGAAAGTGTAGCCAGGAAAACTGATCTTTTCAAGTTTTCAAGCGAATTCGCATCTCTTAGCAATGGATGAAATATTACAAGGTGTGACATGAAACTATTCAAATGGTACTGCATTATTTCCAGCTGCTGAGGTTAAAAAACAGACAGCAAACACACCTGTCCCCTAGAGAAAGGATAAGGTAGCATAATATCACTTTATTGATGTTTATGCTCCCGCTGACAGAACAGAAGCCTGCTAATTTTGTCCACTCAGAAATGAACATGTGTAACAACACAAGTCAATAACGTGCTGGATGATTACAATGCTAGTGTGTGAGAGGAACAGCAAAGGAAGCAGCATACTTTGTGATGTCACCAGTAATGTACTGGCCCTGGCCAAGCCCCACGGCATCCATCATAGTGCTGTGCTTGTACTGGCAGCCAAAAGGGTGGTAGTAAAACACCAGTTTTGACTACTGCTAAGCAGTGCTCACACATCATCAAGCCTGTCTCTCCAACCTTCCCTTCCCCACCCGCTGTCATGCCCCACCCCCCGCCCCAGTAGGCTGGGGGTGGGCAAGATCTTGGGAGGGAATATAGCTGTGACAGCTGACCCAAAGTGACCAAAGGGATATTCCATACCATATGACATCTGCTCAGATACAAAAGCTAAGAGACAGGAGCAGGAAGGGGGGCACTTATTATTTATGACCTTTGTCTTCCAGAGGAACTGCTATGCATATTGGAGCCCCAGTTCCCAGGAAGTGGCTAAACACTGCCTGATGATGGGAAGTAGGGAGTAACATCTTTTGTTTTCCTTTGCTTCCATGTGTGTGATTTTTGCTATTGTTCTCTTTAAACTGCCTTTATCTTGACCCACAAGGGTTTTTTTTTTTTCCATCTTAATTTCTCCCCCACTGTTCTAAGGAGCAGAGTGATGAGTGGCTTGGTGGGCAGCTGATGTCTAGCCAAGGTGAACCCACCACAAGTAGTAACACAGTACAACAGTGTCATGCTACACAGAAGGTTGTTGAAATGCATCTCATATAGATGTCAAAAGTGCAAGCAGGAGCTGTAGGAGAGACTGCTAAAGAAATTACTTATAATTAACAATTCAAGATGTAACTGTAACATACAGAATATCAGAATCCTCAACTGAGGTACTACTTACAAGAAAAAGGTTTACAATACACCTACTGTAATGAAAAATTTAGCTAAAAATGGTAAAAGTTTCTTTATTTAGCAGACATAAATACATTGATAAGGTTTATAATTAAATTCTCCCTCTCCCCACCACCCCTCCCTCAATGACAGGGTGTTGTTTGCTGTTTTCAAAATGCCTCAGTCTCTACTGTGAGGCAACATGGATCTGTGAAAGATTTTTATCTCGATATGCGCTGTGGAGAAAGGCAGATACACATTTCTGAAAATCAAGTATTGACATTAATTTCACAACCTGTAAAGAACATGTTAGGAAAAAAATTTTTTTCAAAAGCCTTCAATAGGTACACAACTTAAGCTAACGGGGGACATATCAGTATAACAAAAGGAAAAATAGAAATATTTCCTAGGATGTTTAATTAGCTAAAGTATTTGCTCAGTGAACAATACTGAAGATAAAGTTACTTAATGTTGCCCATCAGAAATAGGAAAAAAACCCCACGAGTTTATGGAAATGGTGGCAAATTGTTATTACTTATAAGGGTAAAACCTTCAACAACTTGACCCAAGTTGGTTTTGCTTTGACTTGGGGACTGAAGTGGAGGAGCTTCAGAGGTCCTTTCCAGCCTAAAATATTCTACAATTCTAATGGTTTGGAGCTTATAAAGCCAAAGAATAAAGGCTAACAGGCCTATGTGTAACTTGCTAAATATTCTGTTTCACTGAAGGAAATCAAATGTACTAGGCAATTTCAAATTGCTCAGTAAAAGTTCTGTACAATAAACTTATTTTGTTCCACAGAACTATGACATCATTGTGCAACAACTGCAGCTTAATCACACACAGCTGAACTAGCATCTCTCCGAACAACCTGCTTGGAAACTCTCCAGCCAGGATACACCAGAAAGCTGTGCTGCCATTCAGTGAGACCTGGACAGGCTGGCAAGTTGGACAGAGAGGAACTTAATGAAGTTCAACAAAGGCAAGTGTAGGGTCCGGCACCTAGGAAGGAATAACCCCACGTGCCAGAACAGGCTGGAAGGCAGCTGGAAGGCAGCTGCTGGAAGGCAGCTTTGTGGGGAAGGAACTTGCTGTCCACTAGGGCTCCCTGGTGCCCATGAGCCAGCAGTGTGCCCTGGTGGCCAAGAAGGCCAGTGGGATCCTGGGGGGCATTAGGAGGAGGAGCGTGGCCAGCAGGTCGAGGGGCGTTATCCTCCCCTCCTACTCTGCCCTGGTGAGGCTGCACCTGGAGTGCTGTGTCCAGTTCTGGGCTCCCCAGTTCAAGAGAGGCAGGGAACTACTGGAGAGGGTTCAGCAGAAGACTACACTTAAGATGATAAGGAGATTGGAGCATTTCCCTTTTAAGGAAAGGCTGAGAGAGCTGGGCCTGTTTAGCCTGGAGAAGAAAAGACTGAGAGGCAATCTTGTCAATGCACAAATATCTCAACGGCAAGTGTCAAGAGGATGGGGCAAGGCTCTTTTCAGTAGCACCACGTGACAGGACAACGGGCAGTGGGCACAAACTGCAACACAAGGAAGTCCATCTGAATATGAGGAGGAACTTCTTTACTTTGAGGGTCACACAGCCCTGGAACAGGCTGCCCAGAGAGCGTGTGGAGTCTCCTTCTCTGGAGACATTCAAAACCTGCCTGGACGCAACCTGCTGTAGGGGAACCTGCTTTAGCAGGGCGTTGGACTAGATGATCTCCAGAGGTCCCTTCCAACGCCAACCATTCTGTAATTCTGGAATAATCAAATGTTGTATGGACACACATAGTAATTACAGTAATGTGTGATTAAACAAGAAATCAGCATTATTTCTAAAACAATAAATGCTGAACAGCAAAACTACAGTGTAGTTCATAAAAGAAATGGGAGTTTTCAGATTGATAAATTCCAGGAAACATTCTAAATGAAAGCTAAAAAGTATTAATTTTAGGTCATAAAAATAGAAGTTTCTCAAAACTTTGATTCAAATTTTAAAAGTTGTCAAAATGTGTGTAACAGTAAAGTGATAAATTTATTTTTATTGCAGCTGGGCCCAATTTATGAATTTAATTCAGTCACTAGAGTAAAAATTCCAAAACATCATAATAATGAAGAACAGAAGTCTGAAACACCACTATTCTGTGCCTAGAATATTCTGATTAGATTAAGGTCCCTGCAACATACTTCCAAATAAATGTTCTAGGTGTTGCTAGCATTTTAAGACTTATTTCTACCAGTAGATGAGTCACATATAGCATATTCCCACAACATAGCAACCAGGAACTCCTACATACTTGTGTGTTTTTGCAAAACAGCTGAAAAGCAACATTGCTGGCCTCACAACTTTTCAAGTATGCATTATGTACGCCATTCCCAATGGTGGGGATTTTGGCCTTTATGCGCTGAAATCCTTTATTTACAGAAAACATGTAACAAGTACGGGGGCAAAGTAGTTATTTTTCCCCTGACTGTCCGTCACTGAAGCATGTTTGTGTTGGCATTTTGTTAACAGTTGTTTGGCTATGGGTTTGTATTACCGAGGACAGTAATTCTATTCAGTAAGCTGGCAAAGCTGGTAACGTTTAGATAACATCAATTTTACTGCTGAGGAAAAGACTTTTAAAACACGAAACCACTGTATTTAGCATTCAAATCAACTGTTTTTCTGTAAGTTATTCAAAATTCACTTGCTTCAGTATAATTGATCACTTGATTGCACTTGTAAAAGTAATAGTTCCCATCTGTTTATATATAGTAACAGAGTTTGGCTGTGTAACAGAAGAATATTCCAAGAATTCACATAGAACCTCCCTGGAGTAGAACTACTAAAGCAGTAACATGGAAGAAAATGGCGTAGACAGTAAGACGTATCAACTTTTTATACATGATGCACCTACAATATTGATCTGCGAGCACCTTTAGTCTGGCTGCAAAATTCCTTACAAGGTATGTGGGTAGGTAACTGCTAGGAATGAGCCTAACCTATTTTTTTTGCCCTCTGGGGATACGATATCACTGAAGGAATTACAAGACACGTGACTGTACACTGAATTAGGCAGTCATGGCCAATCATATCTATGGCACGGTAAGTTTAGGAAAGGTAAACTTTAGGCTCAGAAAAACTAAAGTTCAAGCTTTCTCCCACACTTCCTTCAAAAACCTGTGAAATCTGCATAGAAGTGCAGCCAAGCCTTTACTTAAATTGCAGTCTTGGTGATAGAGGCATCATAGTTCTGCCTAAAATCTCAGTCACCAAAAAGACAGCTTACTGTGATATTGGGTGTAATCAACAAGGAACATGGTTATGTACAGCAAGCTTTTGCAAAATATCCCATGATAAAAGCTCTCATGTACACTGTAATATTCACTCATTATCACTTAACATTCTGACTGTGACTCTGGGGGGTTATGATCAGATTTTCTGGAATATCTTCAGTAAATGCAGCATTCAAGTTATCTGATATAAAAGATCTCAAGAAAACACTGTTAATTTGAATAGAAGTAAATTGGCATATACTAAGAAGAGAAGATAAACACTCACTGTGAAGTTCTGATGGAAGTTCTGGTTGTATCCTGATGGATAAAATTCAGGTGCTTTAACAGACAACTTTGACGTTACCACAGGAGCCACAGCCACCTGAGGTTCAGCCATTTCTCGTCCAGAATCAAGAACTGAAACTTTATCTTGTGATCCAGATGGAATTCCCGTTTGTTGCAGATGTTCTGAAAAGTTTTTGTTAACAGCTTCTCTCAGAAATCACTAAACTAGTATGTATTCACACAGAGTACACACAGAACATGTAATTTTTTTGGGACTTTAAATATACTTTTACTACAAATATGCTTTCAAGTTTGAGTATACTGCTTTTGCTGTTTTTCTTAAATATGAAGTTTTCACTTTAGCAATCTCCAGATGTCTTTCAATGCGACATAAAGTAAACATAAGGGTTATGTGAAGGTGACAAAAAACCTAGGGAGAGGAAGGATAAAAAGAAAAAAAGAGCTCTCTCCCCTCCCATGAAAACATGTTTTCTGAAAGAGCTAACCTGAGAAACTAAACTAGTATGTCTGCTTATGGTACGCTTGCTCATCTTGTGGGTTTTTCTCAGATTTCAGACACAAATGCAAGACTCTGAGGGTTGACGAATGGAAGACATCACTAATCTTTAACATAATCTTCAAAGAAACATCATTCTTGTACATCATTTGCCAAAAAAATCCAATGAAATAGTTTTTTTAAAACCGTATTATCCACATTTTCCAAATGTACCTCTATAGATTAGCAGCTCCTGAGTCTACGGAAAACAGAATCTGATACGTACCTGAACGCTAACTGACAAACAATGCTTTGTGTTACTGTTCGGTTGGGTTTACTTTTTGGCAAACCTGTAGGCTGGAGTTCTTCAGCGAGAAGGTTGAGGCCATCTGCGGTCAGATTAACGGACGGATAAAACGCACACACCGATGTGCGGGCACAGAACGGGGGGAATGAGCAGGGAGGCGCTGCGAGCGGCTGCCACACCGCACACCGCTGCCTGGGGACAGGCCCGCGGCTCGGACACGCCGCGCTGCCGAGGCCCGGCGCCCCCCGCGCAGCGACCAGGGGCCGGGCGGGCCCTCACGCCGCCGCCACCTCTCTGCGCCTGCGGGGGGTGGGAGAAAGGCCGCGTCCCCGCCGCCCGGCCGGAAGGAGGCGAGGAGGAAGCCCCACGGCTCCGGCCTCAATGGGACGGCGAAGGGAGGGCAGGGGAGCCGGAGCGACAAGCGAAGCAGGAGCAGAGCGGAGCGCGGCGGGGTTCAGGGGGCTGCTACCCGCCACCTCCGGCACTGGGGGCCTCCGGATTAGCGGGGAGGGGGCCGCTGCGCGGCGGCCCGTACCTGTGATTCTGGTGCCCAGCGGCGCCGTCTTCGGAGGCCGCAATGGTTCCTGCTGCGGGAAGAGGCCGCCCGTTTGCTGCTGCTGCTCCTCAGCCGAGCCCGAGCTGTGGGCGCCGCTGCCCTCGAGGCGGGCCGCGCCGCTGAGGGGAGCGGCGCTTCCCCGGCCCCGGCCGGCACCTGGAGCTCGGTCGAAACTCTCCGACATGCTCAGGCCGGGGCAGCTCAAGCGCTCATGGGAGGGAGCTGGCGACCGGCGCAGGGCTAGGCAGGGGGCCAGGCGCAGCGCGGCAGCTCGGTCCCGCCTCCCCGCGGCCCGATCTCTTCACTTTCAGTTTCACCCCCACGGGCACCGCCGCGATGGTCGCGGCCCGGCGCCACTGACGGCACCCTCTCGCGGCTTGGCCACGCCCGTCGCCATAGCAACCGCGGCGCCGGGCGCCGCCGGGGGCGGGGAGCGCGACGCGCCGGGGAAGCCCGGGGCGCCCAGGGGGCTGCCCCCGCCCCACGGCCCGCTCGGCTGCCCCGGCTGGAGGCCCTCGCCCGCGCTTCGGGCCGCGCTGTTCGCCTCGCGTACGCAGAACCGGTACGTCGGCATTCCGCCCCCCCCCCTCCCGGGATCGGCTTCAGCATCCAAGCAGCGTGCGCCTGCCCTGCGCTAGCGGCCGGTTCCGTCCCTCCGTCCCCGGGAACCTCGGAAGCTTGGAAACGACATTTCCAAGAAGGCAATATTCTCTGGTAGTTGCTTCCCGACACGAACAAACAGCGCAAGGTGTCCGTAACGGGACCAAGGCTGCAGCTACACCTAGCAGGACACCTGTAGCTACAGGTGCATCTCACCCCGCCACACTGTGCCCTGTGGCTGCCTCCGCAAGGAACAGGCTCCTGCAGAAAAGCTGCAGGTGAAATTCTAAATTTAATCCAACAAAGTTAAGCCTCCAATGTGACAATATTATTGAACTGTCGAGGCTATTTAAAATAAGTGTTTTTTCAGAATAATATATTTTCGTGCATAATTTATACATGATGTGGTAACAATCTTTTTAAAACCTTCCACACCAACAGGAACTAAATGAAGGAGCCACCATGTAATGCATTTTTCTAATATTATCACATTAACTGCAAATGATTGAATTCACATGTCCGCAGCACAATTTAATTCACCTATTTTTGTTCAATTTCAGTCCAGAGTCTTGCTCCACTTATGCAAACTCCAGATCACAATTTGCTTTTAGGATGAGGCAGATAACTGATATCTGGGGTGCCCAGAATACACGTCAGCTGATCTGCTGGTTATGCTTTTATTTTGTCTCCCTGAACAGGCTGGCCTGTGCTGGCCTCACCACCTGGTTCCTTCCACAGCCAAAGTCAAAGGCTGGTGTGATGCTGGGTCAAACTCTGTTCCAATCACTCATGAGGGGATGGAAAAATACGAAAGTAGGTATGAAACATTATTAAAAAACTCAGAATAGCACTGTCTTGTATTTTTAAAAAATCCAATTGTATTGTAAAATGGTGCCTTTAGAAGTTCTGTTCCTATTTGTTTTATTACATTTTTACCATTTTTGATTATTAAGGTGGAGGGGGGGCATGGGGTGTGTGTAGGGTGTAAAGTATTTGTGACTTCCCCAAGGTGTGAATTGGACAGGCTTTTGGTGAGAGAAAAATTTGGGCAGACACTAAAGGTGACACAGTTAAAATTAATTAGGCTCATATGAAAACTGTTCCTAGGCAACCTTACTGACAGTGAAGACTAGCAAACTAACAAATCTATACTCTGCTACTGAAATGAGAGCAAATGTAGGAGATTTTGATGAGTCTTCAAAAAAGTTGGAAGACTTCCCTTGTGTATACAATTGTCAAAACTAGATTTAAGCAGTATTACCAATCCTTTAAAGATCAAATATTAGCTACTAACTATATTGGAAATATTCAGTATTCTTGTGTTATTTCAGGTCCACTTTCAAAGCCTAGATTGTGACCTCTGGTCAGACTTTACCTTGCCAGGGAGAGAAGGAAAAGCTTACATCTGTATGAAAAGGGAAGCTGAGATTCTCAATCGCTGGTCTCAGGATCCTGAGGTTTTAAAAAACCCATCATCATATACTGGCATCACTTTTTAATATGCCCATCTTTCAAGAAAACAAAGCTTATTCTTTAACGTATATACCTATTATATGCCTCTGGTTATCACTATTGAACCAGACAACGTTTCACCTTTGGTCCTAAATGTGAACTCTTTTCACTTAGTGGATGTTCTGTATTATCTTAACGCCTGTTTGGCAACTACTCACCATTTACAGTGGAATGTGATCATGGATCCATCTTTTTGTTACAGATACACTACTGAAGTTTGCATGAGAGCAGTTGTGTTTGGTTGGGAACCCAATTTCTCCTCCCCGATGTAGACACTTCAAACAAAACCAAAAGAGATTCTTTCAGTTAAATCCATAATTACAATCCCCCCAAAATACCTACAATAGTCAACCCCTTTAGACGATGCCTGAAATTCTGCTTAGAATGTTCCAGTCTGAGTCCTGACAATTACTTCAGTCCTCTGAAACCAAAAGAGCAGAAAACTGGAGATAGCTAAGCTAGCAAGACATATCCTAAGCACCAAATGAGTGGGTTAAAACTTTCACCAAATGCAGTTATGACCACTTATAAATATCCAGTAAAGGAGTCACCGGCTTTGTCCTAAGTGTGTTACCTCATAGTCTAAAACTTAATTCAGAAGCAATACTGTGCAGACCTGCAGTACCTGCTGCTAAAAAACTACAAACTGCAACTTTTGTCACTATTCAGAACAAGCACTTTAACTTTTTCCTTTTTACGCTGATGACATATTTTAATTAGGAAAATGGAAAGGGCTGGTTCTAGCTTTTGAAACTGAATATATTATTAGTAACTGGAATTATGCTGATCCCTACCATACTGATGAGGCATGTTGTTGCACTAGTCAATGGTTACTGAGTGCAAAACATAAAGCTCATATATTAGGCTATAAGCTGTAACTTCTAAATGGAATCTTTTCCACAAATTATTTAAAGGCATGGTAGTCTCCTGAACATCTAGTAATAGGGTACCCTATTAATTACTCCTGGAGACTTGTGTTTTCAGTGCTTCACTTCTAGTCATGCATGTATGAGACTGGAAGCTGTGTGACACCTCTGGCAATGCCTGTTTTGCAGGAACAATTACACAGATGTAAATAAATGAAAAGCCCGATGTACATAAAACACTCTTAGCTCTTATGCAGAAACTACGGATTGTGTGAAGTAAGACAACATACACAGGCAACAGGTAACCTGGCAAGTTGTCCTCTGTGGACTGTCTCTTTTAATAGCATGTTCTCTTTATGGATTCACGTATTATTTACGCGATTGCCAGCTCTCCTCTTTGTTATCCTCCAGCACCATAGCTAGCACTCTTGAGTCCAGCACACACACCAGACCACCTCTTTACTACACGTTTCAAGAAACAACAGTAATAAGGAAGGTACCACCTATACGCTGCGGCGTTTGTCCCCGTGAAACAAGCGCGCTGCAGCCGGCCTCTCCGCAAGACGCCCGCCTCGACCTTCCCCTCCTCGCCCCAGCCGCTGGCGGCCAGCCACGGGAGCGCCCGCTGCTGCCGCCCGACACCCGCGGGCTCCCCCAGCGGCTGCGACGCCTTCAGCCCTAACAGCGGCACCGCGGCGTCCCCCGGGACACCCGGCCAGCGCCGCGGCATTGGGCGCAGCGCAGCGCAGCAGCGCGTAACGGGGCCGCCCCGGCGCCCCTCAGCCGCGCGCGGGCTCGAGCGGCCGGCGGCGCACAGGAGCCACGTGACAGAGGCCCGCCGCCGCCTTCCAGATGGGGGACGGGGAGGCCGCGTCACACGACCGCTCCGACCTCCGCGTTCCCGCCACTCCTTCCGGGTTGGCAGCCAGCCCCTCCCCCCGCCCGCCCCGTCCCCCGCCCCGCCCCGCGCCTGCCGCGCCGCCTTCCCCCAAGGTCGGTCAGTGCCGCGGCGGGGCTGGCGCCGGCGGCACCGTTGGTGGGTACGGCGGGCTGGGGGCTGGCGGGGCCGGGGCGGTGGCACTGCCACCGCCGCTTTCCCCTGGCGTGGGCGGGGTCTGGCCGTTGCTGAGGAGAAGGCGGCGGCGTCCCGCTCTCGCAGCGCCCGGGAGGGGCGAGAAAGGCGGGCGGGAAGGGCGGGCGGGAGGAAGGACGTGCGGGAGGAAGGACGTGTGGGGAAGGCAGGTGGCCTGGGCAGGGGCCTGCGGGGGCGCTTCCAGGCGGGGAGCAGGGAGTTGGCGGCTGCGGGCCGATCCCGGGCGGGCGGGTGGCCACCAGCCGTGGTGGCGGCGGAGGACAGCGTGCCCGGGCGGCGGAGGGCGAGCCGCCCGCCCAAGGTCAGTTAGTGGCCGCGGGCTATAAATAGCGGCGGGAGCGAAGCGGGGCCGCCGCTGCCTTGCGAGGCGGGCCAGCGGGGAGCGGTGGGCCGCCGCCGTCAGCAGGAACGGGCCGGCCTGGCGCGTCCGAGCCCGGCGGACGGCGGGGTTGCGGGCGAAGGGCCTTCCCCTCCGCCGGCAGCAGGCAGCCCCCGCAGCGGGCGCGGCCCGGCCCCGCTCGCCCGCTGTGCCGCTCGTCCTGCCCCGGGTCCTGCCTGGGTGCAGCTGCTGGCTCCCCGCAGGCTGCTGTCCCGCTCCGTACCTCCTTCGGGAGCTCTGCGGGGGGTGGGGGGTGTGTGTGCGTTGTTTGTCCGGTTCCCTGCGTTGCGGGAGGTTTTCCTCTGTCAGATTTGCTTGTTTGGACCAACGGTGTAAAGAGAATCTGATCTCGAGTCGCAGAAATACGATCTCGTGGGCTTGCTACGTTAGTCTGATAGTTGTCTTAGTTTTAAAAAAAGTTGTTTTCTAGCTAGAAAGAAAAGGGGGGGAGAAACAGTCATCCCATGGCTACTGGCAGTTGACCAGTTTTAAGCTGCTGGGTTTACATACCTTCTATCTATTGTGATTAATAATTCTTGCTTTGTTTTTGCATGTGCAGCAGGGATTCCATACGTGGCAAGGAGTCTGCTGTGAGGTCTGAGTGAAATGGCAAGCCTTCTGCGTATTGCTGTTAGTGGGTGCCCAGCTCTTGTTTTTGGCAATGTGTTGCCACCTAAGGTGCATTCTGCAAAGATGCCGTGTTTGCGAATGTTTAGAACCCACCAGATGCGCATGTCTCAGGCAGCTCCAAAGCCAGGTAAATTAATTCAACCGTTGTAAATAATCTTTTGGTTTAAAACGTGAAGATAGCTTGAATTTTTCTTTCAGATATGCATTAGTACGGAAAGACTTAAAAAGAGCACTTCAGTTGTATCAGCAGCATAAAGGGCTTATACAGAAGGTGTTTGTGTTCATTATGAATACTTTGGATACAAGTAGTTTTTTACGGGTGGGGGATCAGAGTTCCTGCTGACACCTTGCTTGAGGGAAGTATTTAAACAAATGCTTTTCTTAGTTAAAAACCTGAGTTCTGCATGAGTTTTGGGAGTGCAACTCTTCATGCGCATGCAGGGGAAAACAGCCCCAGCAAAGAAAGCATCTGCAAGTGTGACTATATGTAGATGTGGTTAGCCCATCTAAAAAATCTCTTAACTTTGTTTTGGAAACTCTTACGTTGTACGACCTTGAAGAACTTTTGATCTGCATCTTCACATGTAGGGTTTGTTGGTGTATTTGCACTAATTACATTTCAGTGCAGGTAATAGACAGCTTTGGGCATTTTCAGGAAAAAAAGGAGGGGAGAGTGGGTCATCCTTGATTCCAGTTTATGATGTGAGCCTTGTGTATGAAAATCAGAACGGACTTTTTTTGCTCAATCATACGCTGTGGATAGCCTGACAGCTGGAAGACTGGAAGATATATAAAACTGAGTTAATGATATTTTTGCCCATTATCCTGCATGGCTCATGTCTCCCTGAAAGAGTTTAGAGACCCTGCTTCAGTGCAGATCTAGGTTCTTCTCAGTCTGCCACAGGTTAATGTGGAGAGTTAGACTGATTATACATGTGCTGTTTGGTTCTTCCAAATATACACAGTAGGTAACTGCATTAGATATTTTAGAGTATTAGGGAAGTAGTGCTGTTTGTGAACAATGTGTCTGGTTGTGAAAACACAGCGACGTAAGACTATGCTGTATAACTCTGAGAAGCCGTTGTTGCATGGAATTTATAGTGATATTAACAGTGGCTGGTGCATTTTGGGGTCCTTTCAAATCAGTGACTTGGTGTTCTGGAGCTTCTGAAGAAACGTGGTGAGAGGAAGAGTTTATTTACCCTGAGAGGTCTTGATAATTGTATTGCATGGCTTTTTACCCCAGTTGCATGGTGAAACATGAATTTCTTTGCTGTGACTGACAGATTTGTGATGTTCCAATTTTTTTTCCATATTAAGTATCTGAGTGAGACATCTGTCTGTCTTGATATGGCAAATTGTCCCTTGGTTGGGAGTGTTAACCTGGGACGTAGGAAACTAGGTTCAAAGTTCTTTCTCAAATGACCCAGGTAAGTGCCCTTGTTGTTTGAGTTTGGTATCAGTCTTTGTATTTGACTTAGATCACAAATTTGATCATGAAACTGAAAGATCTCTTCAGTTCTACTGAAATTAGTATGCTTGTCTCTGTGTGTGTGTACTTTTCTTGTTTTTATGAATCACTTTAGAGAAATTTTTCCACAAGGACAGAGAATTCTGGTTAGTGTCATGTTTAAGAATTCAGTGCTGGCCCTTCAGATTTGTTGTGTGGAAGCCCTTATTTAAGGACGAGTAGTATTCATGCAACGCAGTTATTTAATGCTGAGAATTGTAAGTTTGGTAAGTCTTTTGATAATTAAGCTGTCCTCATAGCTCATTTTGGTAACATGAGATTTGTCATTTGGTAGAGGACAAACCAAGGATAAAACAGCCATTGAATGGCAAATAAGTAACAGTACTATTGCCTACGTATACTTTTTAAGTGCTCTTGAATCAGAATTTAACAGCATATAAAATAAATTTTATTATTTTAGAAATTATCTTTGATTATAGTGGCACTTGGTAAAATCACTGTAATATTAACAGGAGTAAGTTTTCTGAAAAGACTAGTGTCACAATAATTCTTCTTAAGCCTGTCGCTGTTACTTCTCTCAGATTAGCTTTCATTTAGTGGAGGATATGTTATGTACAAGAACAATAGCTGCTTGAGGAGTGAAGAGATTGAGTCAGTCAAAAAGTAAACTTGGAGGATGGATAATTTTCTTATTGCTGTTTATTTTGCTGCTCTTTTCTTTGTTTCTTAGAAACATAGGTGTTTTCATACAAGAGTAAACTAGTATTCTGTAACCTGTCTCAAATTGTTGCTAGCACCAGATGCTTGAAATGGATGCAAAACTTTCCAAAGCCCTGGGAAAGCTGCTTACAGAGTGACAGACTCAGAGGTTTCTGATATACTTCCAGATTGGTTTATCCTACAGCTCTGTGACTTTTACCCCACGTATTTTGGAATTTTTAATGTCCTTTTTATTTTGATGCTTCTTTCTTGCAGTTCTAAGTCTTGCAGAACTTTTAAACCTTTTATAGTCTATTAAGTCTCTAGATAAGCTGTGCATTATTTATAAAATATAGACATTCTCCTTTAATTTCTTTGGGTTTTTTGAATCCTCTTGCTTGTGTAAGAAGAGGGATCAGGTGTTTGTTTAATACTCTGTACTATTCTTTTTTTTATTTTTTTTCTTATTGCCAACAACATATTGCTGTTCTTCGGAATATGTCCTCATCTTCAGGACAGGTGAGATGGTGTTTTTAAAGCTGCTATTAGAGTAACTTAGAAATTAGGCAGGTTACATGTCTTGTTTTCCCATCCCAGAACATGTGGTATGTGGTCAAAACTTCTCCTTCCTCTATTCTCAAAGGCAGTCTCTAGTACTGATACTGTTTTGCTACAGACTACTTCCTGGAATCAGGTTAAGGAAATGAAGCCCTGTATTTTCGTCTATTTCTCTATGTAAAGTGTTTTGAGTTTTCTTGATTGTTTTAACTTGGGATCTTCTTTAAACCCTCAGTTTATAGATAGAAGTTAAATGGAGAAAATCGCTTTTATAGTTATTTTCAGTTGTTTGATTTCTGAAACTTGGAGATGTAGACTACCTACTTACTTTGTTTAGAAGTCTAGGGACTGTGCTTTGACTATGTCTTCATTATGCAGGTGAGATTATGTTAAGGGGATGAGAAAAAGTGGCTTCTTTACTAGTTTTTCTAAATTGTAATTCATGTATATTCCATACTAAGCTTCTAAGGCCTGTGAAATTTAATGATTCTACTTTTGATAGTGGCAGGATCCTTTTGCTGTTGATTTTTGGTATCAAAAAAAGTCCTGCATTTCTCCTACTCAATGAACAGTATGTTAAAAATCTTCAAGTAACTCAAAGGTGCTCAAGGTATGTGTGTGTTGGTCTGTTTCTGGAAAATGTTCTTTATGTCATAAAGCAGTAAAGTAGTTACTATAACATACTTGAAGCAGTTCTGAAAGAGATTATTTGGTGTGAAGGCTTAGGAAGGCAACTTGGAAGCTTCACACACTCATGCAGTTTTAAACCCATGGCAAAGGTGGCAGATGTGCTTCCTCAAAACCTAAATTAAGATCCTACATTTTTAATTTTGGATTTCAACCTTTCAAAAGTGATTACTTCGATGAAATTGCCAAGTTCAGCAAACCAAATCTGTGTTCATGGTATAGCTTCTTTCAAACACAGTATTTATCATACTCTGTCCTGAACTTTTAACATAGACTTCGCAGTTGTAGACATCTACTCTGTTGCTCTGCTGAATGATGTGATAGCTCAGGGTAGTCTGCTTGAAAAATGTCCTATATGTGCTGTGGCTAAAAGCTGGCAAATGGACATGTATTTGCTTCTGTATTTACTGGTTGCCAGGAATTTGGTAGTGGGACAGAGAAGAGGTGAGAGGTAAATGATACTTGTTGAATGTTTATCTTGAATTTGATCCCCAAAACATTGGAGGAGGGCATAGTCCTCAGTATGGGTCTCTGATCATTCTGCTTACTAAATAAGGTGCAAATACTTTCTACCTGAAAAAGGTTTACCTACTTTTATTGCATGCAAGATGTAACAACATGAAAGGAAAAAAAGGAGGAAACACATTTGGCATATAGCAAGTGCATATTCATGTACCATCCCTCCTAGCCGTTTACTCTTCTACTCTGGTACTCCACACAAAAGCAAGTGAACAAAAAGAAATCAGAAGCAGCAATTGTCATTTGAGCCTTAGGAGCTAAAACCCCCAAATCTTAAGTTTTTTGCTTGAGAAGTGTATAAGCTTTAGTCAAGCGTATGTGTAGCCGAGTACAGGGGTATGGTCACTTCCCTACTCCTGTTGGCCACGCCATTGCCCATACAAGCCAGGATGCTGTTGGCCTTCTTGCCCAGCTGGGCACACACTCCTGGCTCATCTTTGGCTGGTAGTCAGCCACTCCACGCAGGTCTTTTCCCACCAGGCAGCTTTCCAGTCGCTCTTCCCCCAGCCTGGAGCGTTTCATGGGGTTGCTGTGACCCATGGGCTGGACTCGTCACTGAGCCTGGTTGAACCTCATACAACTGGCCTGGGCCCATCGCTCCAGCCTGCCCAGATCCCTCTGCAGAGCCTCCTGCCCTCCAGCAGATCAACACATACACCCTAACTTGGTGTCACCTGCAAACTCACTGAGGGGGAACTCAATCCCCTCGTCCAGGTTGTTGATAAAGGTATTAAACAGAACTGGCCCCAGTACTGAGCCCTGGGGAACACCACTTGTGACCAGTAGCCAGCTGGATGTAACTCCATCCCCCACCACGCTCTGGGCTCGGCCAGCCAGCCAGCTTTATACCCGGCGCAGAGTGCACCTGTCCAGGCCATGAGCAGCCAGTGTCTCCAGGAGAATGCTGTGGGAGATGGCGTCAGGCTTTATTAAGGTCCAGGTAAACAAAATCCGCAGCCTTTCTCTCATCCGCTAAGCTGGTCATCTTGTTGTAGAAGGAGATCAGGTTCATCAAGCAAGACCTGCCTTTCACAAACGCGTGATCAGGACCTGATCACCTGGTTGTCCTGCACATGTGTGTGATGGCACCCAGGATCTGCTCCATAACCTTCCCCGGCATCAAGGTCAGGCTGGCAGGCCTGTAGTTCCCTGGAAGAATTGGAAGTAATACACTTCTTTGTCTGGTGATCTTCCATTCTGTCTTGTTGGATGTGTTCAATCAGGCTTTTTTAATGGGTTGGAAGACTGACAAGTACAGGTAGATACATAAGTACCAGTTCTTAGCAACTCTGTATTGTGTTTTCAGAACATTCTAGGTTGATAGTGTCTTGAAAATCGTTAATTAAAAACATTTTCAGATCTTCAGCTTTAAGCACCTTTTAGTCCCAGTTTTATTTCTTAGATTTAGAATTAAAAATATTAAGATAATTCAGTTCAAAGCTCTTACGGTATGGTATGCTTTTGGCTTTGTTTTGCTTGTTTCTGTCTTAACAAACAAAGAGGGGGAAAAAAAAAAGTGAAAAGAAGACCTTCCTGAAATGTGCAACACATTACTAATCTAGTACAATTTTTGTAGGACAATACATAGCGTGGCCAAATTAAAAGCAGATTTGTAATTTAAAACAAGCCTTTCATCCCCCTTCTATTTTGCTTGGGTGTGTTTTTTTGTTTTTTTTGTTGCTTAATCCTTCATATGAGTGACTGTTTAGGCTGCTCAAGTTATATTTCATTAATATGTAGTAAGTGTCTTGTGCAGGAATGTCACAATCCAGGTTTAAGTATTTGATAGATACCGGTGAAAGCTGGTGTGGAACCGGGCCTGTATGCTGGACTGCATGCTGTGTATTGTAACTGATATGGTAGTTCGATATATGATTGTTATGCTTGAATCTGTGTATTTATAAATAATATATCTTAAACACTTGATTGGATCTGAGAAGTTTAACTCTCAGATATTAGACTGGATGCCCACAAATTCACATGAACAAAGTTTAATGTCTGTAATTTGAAACCTAAGATAAAACTGATAAATTGCAGCTTCAGCAGTTTCCTGGTGTAGTTTAGCAGAGCTTTGAACAAGTTAAGACAAGGAGATAACATTGAAGAAACTATTTATTGGACTGATATTGCATTATTCTTCAGCTAGTCCTAAATTCACATTTTTCATTTCTGTAGCAACTCTCTTAAGATTACCTTACTGATGTGGTTCTGCCTTTCAATGTACTTTGTGGTATGCAAGTTATGCTTCATTAATAGATTTCTGAGACAACAGTAATTTAATAGACATTAAAACCATGTTCAGTTAAAATGCAGTTCAGCTGTTCAAACTCATTTGCTTATTTATTCACAATAAAGTTGAAGTAACTAGAGAGGCATTAAAATTCTTTTTTGGGAGCAGTGTGTTATCACCAGAACACTGTGTATTCTATAAATCAGAACACCAATTAGACAGTCAGAAATATATACATGCAGATGGGTATGAACTGCACCAAACAGTTGTTACCCCTTGTGGAGCTGATTGTGCTGACCTGCTGATTCCTGAAAGAACTGGGATCTCTAGGAAGATGCTGTAATTAAGGAAATGTAAACTACACTGCTAGAAAATACTGTTCTGCTTCCTCTTCCCTTAGGAGGGAGAATTGCTGAGTGTGACATGTCTGCATGTGTCTCTACAAACACTGAAGAGTGCCATTAATATCAACTAATCTTCAGTCCAACTAATGCTGTCTTATCTGCCATTCTTACAGGAATTCCATATAAACAGCTGACTGTAGGTGTCCCCAAGGAGATATTTGAGAATGAGAAGAGAGTGGCTCTATCACCAGCTGGAGTTCAAGCCTTGGTTAAACAAGGTTTCAATGTTGTGGTAGAATCTGGTGCTGGAGAAGCTTCTAAATTTTCTGATGACCAGTACAGAGAAGCTGGAGCAAAGATCCAGGGGACCAAAGAAGTCCTGGCTTCTGATTTGATTGTCAAAGTAATTGCTTTATTATATATTTCCCATTACGTTATTTTGGAGAAACATATAGGTCTTTTTTTTTCCAGTAGTCTGCTGAAAGTTCAGTAAGTAAACTCCTTTAATATTTTCCATTTTAAGATCTGTTTCAGTTTTAGTCTGTTGTTTTTTTTTAATAGCTCAGATGGGCACCTACAGTAATGAACTAGTAAATGGCAACGCTGAAAAAAATTGAGGGTAATTTCTTATGAAGGTTTCAGCTGCTTACTGTGGCTTAACACCAGCTGGCAACTAAGCACCACACAGCCACTTGCTCACTTCCCCCTGGTGCGATGGGGAAGAGGATGGGAAGGGTAAAAGTGAGAAAACTCATGGGCTGAGGTAAAGACAGTTCAATAGGAAAAGCAAAAGCTATGCACACAGGCAAAACAACACAATGAATTCATTCACCACTTCCCATCAGCAGGCAGGTGTTCAGCCATCCCCAGGAAAGCAGTACCTCTCCGTCACGTGTAGCAGTTACTTGGGAAGACAAATACCATCACTCCGCGCATCCCCCTTTTCCTTCTTCCTCCAGCTTTATATGCTGAGCATGATGTTCTGTGGTATGGAATATCCCTTTGGTCAGTTGAGGTCAGCTGTCCTGGCTCTCCTCCCTCTCAGCTTCTTGTGCACATGCTCACTGGCAGAGCATGTGAAACAGAAAAGTCCTTGACTTAAGAGTAAGCGCTACTTAGCAACAACTAGATAACAGCGGTGTGTTACCAGTAGTATTCTACTAAATCCAAACCACAGTGCTGTACCAGCCAGTAGGGAAAAAATTCACTCTATCCCAGGCAAAACTTTGAGGAGTTGTTTTCTAGAGCGAGGTAGACTGTTCCAGGCTCTAATGAGATGAGACGCCTGCTCTAAGAAACTGTCACTCCAAAATTCATTAACATACATGCAAGTTACTCTTTAGAAAGAGTGGCTTGGAATTTTGAAGATACAAGTTCCTAGCTTTTCTTAGTCAGACATCCAACAATTCCACAGCAGCAGTGTGTTTCGAAAGTAGTTGTAACTAGTTGATTTATAGCTGATGTGGGAAGGCTGCTAAAAGTGAAGTTGCTTAAGAGGTATTAGGTTGTGCAGAGTCCTGAAGCAAAAAAGAAAAAGCTTAAGCTTGGATGTTTAAGCTTCCTTTAACTGCCCTCTTTGAAGTTATCCTGTCAGGTTTGAACACAGAATTTCTGTGAACTACTTTGTGAACAACGCTTTTAAGTAGGTTTCTTTTTGAAGAAAAGTGAGAAACTTGGAAGAAGTGAAGGCATATCAAGATGAGTATCTGCTGGACTTCATCCTTGAAATTCCCTGCATGTAATGGTGCATTGCAGCCTTATTAATGATTCTTAGCCTGTAAAGCTTAATTGGCTTATCTATTCAGTAATAATTTTGCTTAAAAATGTCAGGTTTTGAAGCAGCTGTCTGTCATAAAAGCCAATAACTGCTCGTTGGGAGCCATGAGATCTTGCTGCCCTGCCACCAAGAGGAAATTCTAGTATGTGCACTGCAGTTAAGTGCCATTACTTGGTTCAGTTGTGTAAACAGCCTTTGATACACTTCCTTCCTTCTGTCGTTGGTGGGTGGGAATGGACAGCCTGCAGGCTGGGAGAGAGGAAGTGGAATGTGTTCTGATTTATTGCCTCAGATTAATTTGGAAACTTCTTTCTTTCTTCAGGTGAGGGCTCCTATACATAACTCGACTCTAGGTGTACATGAGGCAGATCTTTTTAAGACAGCGGCTACCCTGGTTAGTTTTATCTACCCAGCACAAAATCCAGACCTCCTGAAAAAACTTGCAGAAAAAAAAACTACTGTGTTGGCTATGGATCAGGTTCCACGGGTCACCATTGCTCAGGGATATGATGCACTTAGCTCCATGGCCAACATTGCCGGGTATGAACCTTACTTCTTGTGATTTTTTGTTTTTTTGTGGGTTTTTTCCCCCCAGCCTGAGTAAGTATAGCTCAATTAAAAGCTGTTAGGTGTATCTAAAGCAATTCTGCATCTCTGTACAGCTGTTTCAAGCAGGATGACACTGTTGGGGGTGCCAAACAAATTTTCTTATGGTCAGCTTTGCAGCAGATGAGAACAAGGCTTTGAAAAAAACTAAACCAAACCAACCAAAACTGAAGACAGTTTTAATTCCTCAGCTGCTTTGTCTAGTGCCTTTTTGATCTGTACTAGATTAGAGCAGGCACAAAGATATCCTTAAGACAGCTTGAACACAGATTGTCTGTAGTTGGGATCTGATGATTTTGGGAGATAATTAACCCAAACTGCTTAGTATGACTGCAGTTGCTATGGCAGTTATGAACAGACCAAATACTCTCAGACATCTTCATGCTTTGCGCCTGGTATTCGCCGTAGCGAATTAAGATGTTGTCATCAAGCTGACTCCTGTTATTAGGTTCTCTGTTCTTTTTTTGGTAATATTTTTGGCTTTGTACTTGGTTGATGTCTGTGAGGTGTAATAAGCATTGGAGAAGGCCACCATATTTTGTGGGCACCAGCAGTGTACATCCATATACATGTTTGGCTACTTCTCTGTGTTTTTATTCTTGGTAATTTTACTAAAATACAGAAAATCATAATTATTTAAAGATATAAAATCTACAAGCTGTATTCCAAATTAGAACTAATTTTATGGCATACGGATCTCTATATGTGCCTGATAAAGATAGGGAAGAGAGTGGAACACGACTGTTGAATGACAACACTGTTAGGAAAAAAATGCAAGAAAATGTGCACTGTTGTTAAGAAAAGGCATAATTACACATTAATCTGCATTTTCAGATAGCTCTACTGATGTCAACTTGGCATCCAGCCACCGATTCTCAGATGGCTACAAAGCAATGGGACAGAAGGGGTGGCAAGGTTAAGCCATATCGTTCTGCAAAATTAGGGTCAGAGTATGTTTTTTGAATGTGTGCTTGCTTGTCTAGGTGAATTTACATAAAATTATTCTGGGTTTTGCAAGTGCTTGTCTTCAAAGACCACAGAGTTAACTTTTGGAAAGTTACCCATTTATTGTTCAGATAAAATTGTATTTGAGAGTGAACAGTTGTGGACATGTAGTATACTGCGATCCAGAAACTGTCTAAAAATGCATTCCATGATTTTTTTTTTAAAAAGGAAGAAATATTAAGAAAGACATACTATTAAACTTGTGCTTAATAGTAAAATATTGAATCTGCATGCTATTGTCAAAAGTTCATCCCTTTGATTGCTGTCATGAATGAAGTTGTACTGAGCCTGGGAAAATACTGATGTGTGTTCATCCTTAATTGACAGTTACAAGGCTGTGGTACTGGCAGCAAATCACTTTGGCCGATTTTTCACGGGTCAGATCACAGCTGCTGGTAAAGTTCCTCCAGCAAAGGTATGTGCAATTAAACAGATACTGTGGCAGAAGAATATTTGGGTTTGAGTACAGCTAACCATTGCTGAAACTGTGTTAAAGGACTTTTCTGCCTTGAGGCTAGTTCTAGAGACTTCAGAAATCCCTGTAGTTATTCCCATACCATTTTTTGTTCACTACCTGTAGTGCCATGTTTTTGGGGGAATCACAGAATAATTTGAGTTTTATTTATGTTTGCTTAGTTTTAAACATCAAACTCTCTCTCTCTCTATATATATATATATATACACACCTTTTTTTTTTTTTTCCAGATGGGGAAAGGCAAGGAGGCAGTTAAGTCAGAGATGGTGGAATTTCTGGTGCATGGAAGGCTGTGATGGAAGGGATTGCTTGATGGGAATTGCAGGTGGATGGGATTGAAGAAAAACTACAGTAGAATTAGGGAAGGAAAAAGAAAGAAGATAAATTAAGGAGAAAACCTGTTCTTACATAAACTGATGAGTTGGCTTTTGGAGTTAGGAGCTTTTAAACTGTTAGATTGATGGGGCAGCTTTACCAAAGTCATTTTGGGTTCTCTATCCTGATGTAACTTATTTAAATGGCTGGTTAATGAGATCTGTCTGCAGTTGTGAAAGCAGTATAATGCCACTGCTCTTCTAACCAGCTGTAGTACTAGTTTATACTCCAAGCATAATAATGGTATCATTCTAGGTCTTGATCATTGGAGGAGGAGTGGCTGGCCTGGCTTCTGCAGGAGCAGCTAAATCGATGGGTGCAGTGGTTCGTGGATTTGATACTAGGTGGGTGTGTAAAAATGGTAATAGCAATCAGAAATAATTTTAAGATGAAATAGTTTATGGCTGTATTACAGTGAAAGCACTTGTACTGCATTGAATCACAATTCCTTTCCTACCATTTTTACTCCATCATTATTCCTCCTTTTTTATACCTCAAAACAACCAAACCTTCCAAAGCATCCTTCTCATTAAATAATTTGAACTATGAGAAATTTAGGGCTTTTATCCAGAAATTCATGTCTCTGTTCTTCTTGGGGACATGGAGAAAATAATAAAGAAATCATCTTTAATGCCCTCATTTATAGCTTGTTTTGATCCAGGTTCCTAGCTACATACTCTCATTCACTTGTACTCTCCTGGTCCCAGAGAGGCCAGCTAGGATCTCTATGGAGTGACACTTCTTTCAGTCTGCTGAAGGAGAGAAAAACATAGAGTTACTTTGTTCATGAAACTCAAGATTCAAGAACAGAAACTGCAGCTGAAGCTGCTTCAAATACTGGTTTCTCAGGTCTCTTCTTTATGTTCAGAAGGATTATTTTGTCCCATAACCATTTTTTAGAGCAATAGACTGGGAAAATTACAGAGCACAAGCATTTTCCTTCTTATAGCTACAGGGTCTGCAAACTTGATTTATTTGTTTTTCTATTATATGGCTTTCTTATATTGAATTTGTATGTGCTTAATACTGTATTTGCATTAAAATTACTTGTATGTTTTTTTGCAGAAGTGGCATCTAGTGCCACTTTGCTATATCTAATATGAAAGAATAAAAATTAATATATCTGCAGTTTTATGATGTGCAATATGAAAAAAACATTTGCTCTGGTTTGCTAGAAAATCTGCATATGCCTTAAAACAAACTGGAAACAGTGTATTTTTTATAAAAGTATGATCAAAATCTGTCTAAACTTCCCAGATTTTTTTCAATTCCCTTCTTAAGCATCCTATATACTTCTGTCTTGGTGTGCAAGAATTTGTTAAATCCTCTGCATGTTGCAAATGTTCACCCAGCACTGAAATTTAGTCTCATAATTTACTGTGATGCCACATGATGCAGACTAAATTACAGATTTACAGGATAACCGTAAAAAAAGAAAAAAAAAAAAAAAAAAAAAAAAAGAAAAAACCCAAACTCCAGAACAGCGTCACCTGCCTGCACCCCCCAACCAGTTCTCCCTGTTCAAGTGAGACTGACTCCTATTCCCATTTCACAGATTAAATCAGGGCCACAGGCTGTGTGTTTATCACCCATCTTAGACATCGGAGTTTGGGCTGTAGATTTACCTGGTCATGACAAGAGAAAATGTGAGCAGACAGTTAACAGTTAAAGTTCCTAGGTTTGAGACTTTTCTTGGAGCAACTCTCCTGATCATACAGGAAACAGTAAGCTATGTTCATTCCTCATCCAAGTATCTTTATTAGGACATAAATAGTGATGCAATTACTTTTTTCACTAAATACACAAAGTTAAGGACTTTAGTTATGGTCTCCTTAATCCTAAAATAAGTTTTAGATCTCTTGTCTGAAGACTTGCTACTAAAAATACCAGAAAAGCCATGGTGGATTTTTAAAGTAGTGGTTGTTTTCTGTCCTGCAATTTTCTTTTCCTAGAGCTGCAGCTCTAGAACAGTTCAAGTCTCTTGGTGCTGAGCCTTTGGAGGTAGACTTAAAGGAATCTGGAGAGGGAGAAGGTGGTTACGCTAAAGAAATGTCCAAAGAATTTATTGAAGCTGAAATGAAACTGTTCGCCAAGCAGTGCCAAGATGTTGATATTATTATTACTACAGCGCTTATTCCAGGTATGTTTTATGTGCAAGATGCTAATTTACATTTATTTTGTGTAAGTTGGCATGTTTTGGAAGTGCATATGCAGTGAAAACAGAGGTGGTAACGAATTAGGTCTGTGTGAGCATGTATCTTTTTCTCTTTCCTGATAAATGCCTGTTTTTAAAGTGTGCGCCTTTTTCTAAAACTTGGTTTTTCACAAATTAAGTCTTTGACTCAGTATCATCATGTTTTCTTATTAAACAAGGACTAGATAGTAATAAAGTAAGAATATATAATTCTCTTGCATATTTATTGCATCATTGCTACTTTGCTATCCAGTTTGTGTGGTGAAACAGGACTGTCTCTTGTAAATAACTTACGATGTGGGGTTCTGTTTTTTTGGGAGGGTTTGGTTTTTGGTTTTTTTGATTATGACTTGAATTGTAAGATTGGATGTTGTCAGTTTACTGAGGACAAAATTGGACTTGTCAGCACCTTTAGTAGACTGCCCATACTTTTTTTTATACACCTGGGAGCAAGATGTTCTAACATATCCTCTCTGCCTGTATAAACACACCTTCTGTGACACTTCAACCCAGGTACCAATGACTTGAAAATTTGGCTTAGAGAAATACGGTTTAGAGAGAGAGAGAGAAGGGAAGAACTCATCTCCTGAGCAATATGGATGAAATGGTATTATTTTGTGTTTAACTTACTATGCCTTGTCTTGTCAGGCAAAAAAGCGCCTGTCTTGTTTAAGAAAGACATGATTGAATCAATGAAGGAAGGTTCAGTTGTTGTGGATTTAGCTGCAGAAGCAGGGGGAAACATTGAAACTACAAAGCCCGGAGAATTGTATGTTCATAAGGTGAGCATTTTAATTGCAGATTATTCTCAAGTTTGCATGAATTCATGTTGTGTTTTTTAAACTGTATGCTGAAAATAAGTAGCCGATTTTGCTCTTTGGGTTTAAGTAATCCTTTAGATTTATATTTGATTGCTAGTCATCTCTGTACCATTTTGATGATTTTTAAAGAAACAAATACCTTTGTATAGCTTTAATTTGGTTGTTAAGTGTGGAATTCTTACTGCTCAGACTTCCAAGTCCACTGATGTATTTCTGCTGAGTTGAGGGTGTAGTTTGATGTCTTTTGTCTTGATCTACCTGAAGAGACAGCAGTAGGAATAGCTTCATTGACTTATCTCATCACCTCCCACAACTGGAGGTTAACAGTCCCTGTCATAGGTAAGCTATGTCAGTGTTTACTTCGGTGCAAAGTCTCTGGCTTAGCACGGTATAATTTCAGCTTCAGGAGAGTGATGATATCTTAGTATGTCTTTAGGCTTGCCAGCATGAGGGTGTCTGCTCTAAAGTATCCAAACCACTTGTAACCCAAACTAGGATTAGCATGAATTGGTTTATTAAAATACACAGTTTTGCTCTAGATGAAGCTAACTGCTTTGGTTTTGCTCCCGTGTTCGTGACTCAGTTAAGAACTTGTTTTTCTGCTTTTTGGGTTTTATTTTTACTACTTGGGACAAATCTTCTAGCAAATAGAAATCTGGGTGATGAGATTTAAAGTAAGCTGTTATTTGGTAATGTAAGGACATAATGCTGTTATTGGGGAAGCCTGTAGCACATATTGATGCCATGATTGTCATTAATATAAGCAGGGCTGTGTGTGTATGTATGATGAGTCACGCATTGTATTTGGCTTTGTGGTTTTCTAGGGCTTTTGATTTCATTGCTTAAAAACTGAAATCAGAGTATGCAAAACAGAAATAAGTAGATGCTTGCATAAAGAATTTATATAGAGCACTTAGATGAACATTACCCCTGGATATAGTGTACTGGCACAGAGCTGTGGGCAAAACTATCAGCAGTGTGCTGGAGTATTGCATTAAGAAACCAGAATTCCTGGAAGCGTGTGTGGATCTTACCTGTAAGTTGTTGGAGCAGTATTCTAATACAGCTTGCTTGAACAGGAAGAGTGTATGCCAACCTCAGCTTTCCATACATTCCAAAAGCCTTGATAGCTAGTTATAGTCACATATATTCTTAAAACAGTTTGGATATATTGTGTTACATATTTACGTAAATGTGAACAGGGGCATATTACTTGCACGGCTAGCTAGCTCTGAGGAAGCTCCCTTTGCTCTGTCATACAGAAGGTTACATCCAGTGCACACCCTCCAGAAGGACTGGGAAGATGCCAAGGATTGGGCAGAATAATCTGTTACCTGGTTGCTTTAAGAATCTAGGTTCTGATAGAATGGTAGGATTTGGAGAGGACAAGCTCTTGCACCAATAAATCTTTCTTGTTGAGTAGGCTTATTGCTAATATCATTTAAGGTGTTGAGTTTGATCATGTTGGATTCTGTAACTGTTGTGAGTAATATGCCCCCTATATAATAATATTAGAGCTGCAGATAATAGTTTTAGCTGGGGTTAAAAACAGAAATCTAAGTGAAACAGTTTGCATATATATTTCCAGAAGGATATGTTGGAAGAGATGCGGCTTCTTCAGAGATTGTGCTAATCCTTAATATTTGATTTTATTTTTTTTTTTTTCAGGGTGTTACACACATTGGCTACACAGACCTGCCTAGCAGAATGGCTACTCAGGCCAGTTCTCTGTATTCCAACAATATTACCAAACTCCTAAAGGCTATTAGTCCTGACAAAGAGAATTTCTATTTTGATCCGAAAGATGAATTTGATTATGGGACTCTGGATCATGTTATTAGAGGAACTGTAGTAATGAAGGTAAGTCAGTAAATATTATCTTCCTAATCTGTTGTCTCTTTAAAATGCATTCAAAGATACTGCATACAAATAGACTTCAGATGTGATTTGATGGACAAGTGTGGGCAGGCATGTGTGTTCATACTCAGCTCAATATTCCTCTGTCTGTTCTTGTGAAGGGAAGCCTCTTTGCTTTTGTTATCTTGTCGTGGTTAAACAAATACCTAATGTCTACTATTGAAAAATACAAAAAATATTAAATCTGCATGTTGTATTCATGTGATGAAAGCATAGTTATTTAGAACATGTTTGAAACATTACTACAGGACAAGAAAAAGTCTTCCTTTTTTTAAAAAAAAATACATGTTTCTTTTCTTAGAAGATTAAGTTCAGAAAAAAATGGTGGAATTAGATTTTGCAGGATACTTTTTATCTAAGCTTTTCTAGGAAATAACAGAACACAAACTTAGGGCATGGGCCAGTGCAGGCTCTCCATCTGCAACTGTTAGGAAATAATAACTTGCAGTTTAGTTAAGAGGTATTAATTTCTGTTGAGTTTCGCTTCATAATGTTGTCAACATTTTGTAGCGCTCATCATGTCTGCTCTGGAGAAGGCTTGTATGGATTTCAGCTCTCCTAGCTGAAGTGGTGTGTACAGCTCAGGTCTGACAGCTCCACCAGTTATTCTTCCAGAGGCTTGAAGAACAGCAAGCAATGTGAGACCTACCCTGACGCCTAGCTGAGGTCTGGTCAGTCTGTAGCAGACTGCAGTTTCAGAGACCCTGTTTTATTTTGCATAAATGTTTTCCATTTAAGGAGCTTCACCTCTTTGTTTTGGTTTCTACTTTCAAGCCTTATGCTGCATTTCTACCAGGTGCTCTTGGACACTGATATTAAATCTTGTCTGGAAAATGTGTGAACTGGTATGGTTAACTTGATCAAGCTGTACTGATCATCCAGCCTTGCAAACTTCTGCAGATGCAGAAAAGGAAAATGTTCCTGTACAATGTTAAGACTTACCTGAGTTGCAAGGTTAAGAAGAGTAGGCTTCTCTAGCTGTAAAACATCTGCCATGTCAGGGATAACTGTAAATATCTCTTGTCAGGATGGCAAGGTGATTTTCCCAGCACCTCCACCAAATAACATTCCTCAAGGAGCCCCGGTGAAGCAGAAGACAGTAGCAGAGCTGGAAGCGGAAAAAGCAGCTACTATTACACCTTTTAGAAAAACTATGACTAGTGCATCTGTATACACAGCAGGTAGGCAACTTCCAGAGCTGGAGAATCAGTGTAGAGTGCTCTTCATTTGCTTAGTACTTTTTAAGTGATTCCTCATCTTACTCATTCAATTTAATAACTATTTGGGGGAGCAGTTGATTGGCTTGTGTATCCTCATGCAAAATCAGTGTAGTGTAGTAATTGCTTCTGAGAGGGGAAAACAAAATTTTAGAAATTTAACCAAAAGTATTAACATTACAAACAGTGCTGACTCATGTCTTGTGTATGTGTTTGGCTTTATTTAAATATCAGTAAAATACTTAAGCTTCTGAAGGACTGCTGCTAGGGACTGTGTCCATACTTCGCAGCAGAATCAATTCAATGCCATTACTTTCTTCAAACTTGAATATACTGTATGGGACTTACATGTCCACAGTCTACTGAAGTAGTGAGACGAGGACATTTGTCTTCACAAATAAATATTGGCTCTTCTTGTTAATTGGTATTCTGTGTGCATCAGAATTTCTGCATGAGGTAATTAAAGAATTCAGTGCTCTTAATTTTAATCTCTGTTCTTTGTAAGCACATTTCAAGTCTTCCAAGTAGTGTCTCAACATGGTTGTGATTCGGCTACGTGTTTGCTGTAGAACGATAGAGGAGGATTCAGTATTGGTGCAGAAACCTTAACTTTCCTGGTTTGTGTTCATGTGTAACAAAGATGTGTGTATTATATCTAGGGTTTTATTTTCTACTGTCAATGAAACACTAGCACCAAAAGAGCCTGGTAGTTGACAAAGATGATCCAGCTGATCTTGCAACAAGTCCATACATAAAACTCGTTTTTACTTTTAGCTCAATAATGGACTCCTGTTGTATAGAGTTTAAATGTAAGAAACCATTGAAAAGTTACAGAAATGTTTTGCTGTGCTTTTCTTCTAGGTTTAGCTGGCATGTTAGGACTGGGCATGGTAGCACCTAATAATGCTTTCACACAAATGGTGACGACATTTGGCCTAGCTGGAATAGTGGGGTACCATACAGTATGGGGTGTGACTCCTGCACTTCACTCTCCACTTATGTCAGTAACTAATGCTATCTCAGGTAAGTAGCTGTCACACAACTGCTTATTTTCTGTTTCAAGTAGGCACAGCTCCTTTTACTTGCATTTCAGACAGTAGTCTGCTGATAATGCCTTTTAAAATGCCAGACTTTGCATGTTCTGAATTTACTTTCATAAATGTCAAGGACACCTCAAACACACTCCTTGTGAGAGTGTGGATTTTCAAAAGGAGGGAGAATGTGATGCTGTATGTTTTTAATTTTTATAAGTAATTTTTCACTCTTAACATACTTGCCTTAAAGCTTGTTTTGCTTGGACTGCTCTGGTCTCTCCTTTCATAGAAGACATTTTCTTTCCCACCTCTCCAAAATGTTGCCCTGAAAGTAACTTCCTTTTTATATTTTCTATGTTCTTTCTCTCCTCAAGCTGTGTGTTTGGAGAGAGGGGGAAAAAGAAGAAATTCCTAAACAACCTCTAAGATTCATAACTATAAATATGTAAGATTTTATAGATGTGGGTGTATATGTAGAATTGTAGAATCATTTAGGTTGGAAAAGACCTTTAAGATGAAGTCCAACCCTTAACCCTAGACTGCCAAGTCCACTGATAAACCATGTCCCTAAGCACCACATCTACATGTTTTTTAAACACCTCCAGGGATGGTGATTCCACCACCTCCGTGGGCAGCCTGTCCCAATGCTTGACCAACCTTTCAGTGAAGAAATTTTTCCTAATACCCAATCTAAGCCTCCCCTGGTATAACTTGAGGCTGTTTCCTCCTGTGTTGTTGCTTGTTATCTGGGAGAAGAGACCAAGCCCCAGATGCCCACAGCCTCCTGTCAGGCAGTTGTAGAGAGCGACAAGGTCCCCCTGAGCCGCCGCCTCTCCAGACTGACCCCCCCAGTTCCCCCAGCCGCTCCCCACCAGCCTTGTGCCCCAGCCCAGGCACCAGCCCCCTGCCCGTCTCTGGACACGCTGCAGCCCCTCTGCGTCCCCCTGGCAGTGAGGGGCCCAACCTGAACACAGGAGTCGAGGGGCGGCCTCGCCAGTGCCCAGTGCAGGGGGACAGCACTGCCCTGGCCCTGCTGGCCACGCTGTTCCCGGCACCAGCCAGGGTGCTGCTGGCCTCCTTGGCCACCTGGGCACACGGGGGGCTCATGCCCAGCCGGCTGCCGACCAGCCCCCCCAGGCCCTTTCCCCCCAGGCAGTTCCCAGCCCCCTGCCCCCAGCCCGCAGCGCTGCGGGGGCTGGTGTGACCCACGGGCAGGACCCGGCACTCAGCCTGGTTGAACCTCACACAACTGGCCTGGGCCCATCGCTCCAGCCTGCCCAGACGCCCCTGCAGAGCCTCCTGCCCTCCCGCAGATCAACACTCCCCCCAGCTGGGGGTCACCTGTGAACTCACTGAGGGGACACTTTATGTATGTGACAGGTCACAAGTCTGATCTACTTTGACTATTTAAAGCAAAGTGACTCTGCTTGAGACACTGTGCTTCAAAACTGTATTTGTATACTAATTTTTTGGAACATGTTTGTATTGATGAAAAAGACCATGGCAGTCTTTGTTTAAACAGTAATGTGTAGAGTAGTGGTCTAAATTTGGGTCAGTGGGTACCTGTTTGCTGAAAGGAAACTTGATGCAGGTATTAGAGCTTTTTAAGGTTCAGTGACACTTTTTTTTCTCTTTTAAATAGGGCTAACTGCAGTTGGTGGGCTGGTATTGATGGGTGGAACCTATCTCCCTGCAAACACTCCTGAAACTCTAGCAGTGCTTTCTGCCTTTATCTCTTCAGTTAATATTGCAGGTATGAATGTAAGTTTTCTCCTGAGGGTAACTTTAAGGCACTTGTGTAATTCTTTTATTTCTTCTAGCTCATGTATTGTATAGATGCCAGAAATACTATTCAGGGAGTAGGATCTGAGAGCATACATCAATAAAGAACCCTCACCAAAATTTTCATAGTAGTTATTGCATCCAGTTTGTACACCCTGTGGTGTAACTTTTTTTTAGGGAAATATTTAAATGTGAATTTTTCTTCTGTGCTATCCTTTAGATGATGATAATTTGAAATACCTTTTCCTGTATATCCCAAGATGGTACTGTACTTGTCCTCATATTTCTTTTCCTACTTGAAAAATATACTAGTGGCAAAAACCAAAATTCTGCTTGCTTAAGCTTCAGAAGTCCCAGCTTCATGAATAAAAAAGATAAGAAAATGAGCCATGTGACTTGTAAATACTGTTTTTTGTTGGAGTAGATAGGGAAATGGACACAGTCATAATCTAAGCTGTATCCTACAATAGAGTATGAAGCCAGAGCAAGTCTTCAGGCTTTCCAACTTCTCCTTTTATGAATTTCTTCCAGAGGTTAAAAAAGACAACAGGATCTCACCCTGATTACACCTTTGTTTCCTGGCAGTTTTCCAGCTTCCTAGCTTTTCAGAGGCTTTATTGGTGTCATTTGCTAACTTTGTGTGATAATATGGTTGAAACAAAGATTTCTGTAATACGTTGGCATATACTTAGTTACAGATTTTAGTTTTGAAAAGTGTTCCCTTGCTTTGGCCAGGTGGGTTTCTCGTTACGCAGAGAATGCTGGATATGTTCAAACGTCCCACAGATCCTCCTGAGTACAACTACTTGTACTTACTTCCTGGTGGTGTGTTTGTGGGAGGCTATGCAGCTGCTCTCAGCGGTGGCTATAATATTGAACAGGTAAGATAACTTTGTGGCTTTTAGCCTGCTGTTCACAGCATGGTATGCTTCTTCACTGCCATGGTCTCTTCATCAGGTTCATATTCCCGCAAGGGCAATCTGAAATGTTACTAACTTTTAAGCTTTCATCATACCTCAGATGCTGAATCTGCAAACTTTAAAAAGCTTTGGGGTTTTATTTTTCATGTGAAGCAGCAGGTACTTTGTTATTTATTGGATAGTTTTCCCTCAATTACAGCTTAAATATTAGAGTAGCTACAGAAATCAGTCTTTGGTTTAATTTTTTTTGAAATTCACCTTGGAGTGACAGTTAAAGTAGGTATGACATCTGGGTGGGATGAAATTTCAGCACACAGGGATAGACAGGGATTGTATCTATAGAACCTTTTACAGTACATTTTTCTTTGCATTTGTTTTAATGGTGAGTAAAATCAGTATTTATTACCTTCTGTGTTTGGGAAAAGTGATCCAAGCATACCTTTATGCCAGGGGTTTGTAATATATTAGTTTTTCCAGTTATCTAGACAGGTACAGTTCATTTCATTTGTCTGTTTATACTTTCTGAAAACAGTTCATATATGCCATAAGTAAATCCTGAAACTGTTCCTATAATGAACAGGACTGTTTAGCTTTGGGCTTGTACTAAAGGAAAACTTGCTTCTGAACTGATGATGAAAATTGGCTTGACTCAAGTTTAGCATTCACAGTGCAGATAAACCAAGGTCATAAAGTGGGGAGAAAGTTTTGAGAGATACCACATTTTATTTGACCAATATCACATCCCGTAGAACAGTTTCTAACAATCAAGAGTTTTGACTTAAGAATTGTGACTTATACATATTCTGGAGAAATCAGCCCTTTTGTGTAATAATCACAAAGATTTTTATAATGATTATGCAATTTGTCTCTATTTCATGTATGCATTTTGATGTTTTTCTTACTTTAAAGATTATGTATCTGGGCTCAGGCTTATGCTGTGTTGGTGCCCTGGCTGGTTTGTCCACCCAAGGAACAGCTCGTCTTGGAAATGCTTTGGGTATGATTGGTGTTGCAGGAGGTTTAGCAGCAACTCTTGGAGGCCTTAAACCTTCACCTGAATTGTTGGCGCAGATGTCGGGTGCAATGGCACTTGGTGGTACCATAGGTATGTGTATGATACTATAATAATACATGCTCTGTACATGCATTTATGCAAGTTGTATATACACAAAATACTGCATAAAAATAATGTGTAGCTCACAGGTGAATTGACTAACTTGCATTTATGGAAGTTCCAATTTTTCCATTGCAACAGGCATGTGCATGCATGTATTCATTGCACACTGAACTGTCCCTGATACGTTAATTTCTAGCTGTACAGATTGGTTGTGTTTTGTAAGACTTCCCTTCTCAACTCTCAATAGGTTTGACGATTGCTAAACGCATCCAGATTACAGATCTGCCTCAGCTAGTGGCTGCTTTCCATAGTTTGGTTGGTTTGGCTGCTGTGCTCACCTGCGTAGCAGAATACATGATTGAATATCCTCACTTTGCTACTGATCCAGCTGCAAACCTCACCAAGGTTGTGGCGTATCTTGGCACGTACATTGGTGGAGTGACTTTCAGTGGCTCTCTTGTTGCCTATGGAAAACTTCAAGGTGAGACCTTCCATTTGGAATAAAGTATTTGTTAAAGGGCATTCCCTGCTCCCCTGCCCAGGGTTTAGCTCTGCCTTTAGACTGCTGTGTAATTGGAAAGAAGTCTTGTATTTTGCATCGGGTAGAAGTTTATATGTTTAATTGTTATGAGTGTACTTTTTTTATTAATTGTATTTAACTTATATACAGCTTTAGCTATGAAAAGTTTTTCTCCAGTGCCTGAGCATACTACTGCTGTTAATTACCAACTCTTGTAACCTTACCTCCATTCATCTTGTCCAGAAATGTGTTGCTTTAGTGTTGTTAAGACACTGCCTGTCACTGTTTCTCTAATTAATTTCATTGAACTTTTATGATCACAACTTCAGATTCCTGAGCAGACATTTTAATTGAAAATCTGGTATTGCTGCACTTAGCACCACTTATATTTATGGGATGTTGTTCTTAGCATAGAAGGCTGCATTTAGTTAGGTAGGTTGCAGTATCAGTTCAGACTGCCTCACTTTAAACGACTCAAGTTCACTGTCTTTTTACCCACAACGCAAACTCCATCAAACTCCATGCTTCATACCTCTTACTGTTTTAGTAAATATGCCTTCTAAATTAAATACTCACTAATTCCTGATTCTTAAGCACCTGAAGGTTTCTTTATCACATTTATTTTTGGTTTTGTAAGCACACAGCTTTTGAGAGACTGAGATAATACCATAATAAGAAGTTCCAGCTTAGAGCTTTTTTTACTACTAATCTTGTTACTAGCTTTGCAATAGTTCGTTTGGGAGACGTCTGTTTGCTTTCTTCAGTGTTTATGAGACCAGCCATTGAGGGAGAAAGCATGACACGGATGGAAAGCTGTCTTCTCTAATAATCTTTTGAAGGATTTGTCAGTAGTATGTATTTCAGATGTATTTCTTCTAAGTAATTACTCATTACTGAGATAATACTGTACTGAGAAGCTCTGGATAAAGGCTTCCTGTTACAGAGTGTCAGACACAACGCGCAAAGACTTGAGGCTAGAATGAGAGTACATTTTTAAAAAGGCTTTTCAAGAGAAGAGTTTTTTTGGTTTTTCTGAAGCACTTCAGTGAGATTAGGAAGTAAGACAAGTTTAAACAGGAGTATTTGAGAACCTAGAGGAAGTTTGAATGTGTTGCAATACTCAGTCGGCACAATGTCTCAGCTTCAGCTAGCTTGTTTTTTCTTCAGCCCCTCCCTTTTTCTTATTTTTTGATTCTTCTTTTGCTGAAGTATTCTGTCTTCTCTGAAGGTGAGAGACAGGCCCTCCTGCATATATCTGTCAGTCTCTGAATATGGATTTGATTGCAGGTATCCTGAATTCTGCACCACTGCTGCTGCCTGGTCGACATGCATTGAATGCAGGATTGTTGGCTGCCAGTGCTGTTGGAATGGTTCCGTACATGATGGATCCTAGTTATACTACGGGAATTACTTGCTTAGGTTCTGTGTCGGCTCTCTCAGCTATAATGGTAAGTTGGGGAATTGCAGGAGGTGAAACAAGTTAAATAATCATTTTGTTGTTCAGCTTTGCAAGTTTCCTGGTTATGATTATATTTTACCATCCCGAGTCACAGTTGCCACAGGTGCCCATATGCTAACTTTCAGTAGCAAGTAGCCACTGACTCTCTGTAAGCCAGAACTGTTGCTGAAAACAGGTATGTATGTATATAATTACTTTTTGCAGCTATGTCTTAATGGAGCCTTTTATATGACAAACTGATATTTTAAAAGACTTTTTGTAAAGTTTACCCTTAAAATACTCAAAAGAGCAGTGGATCTACAGGTTATGATAATAACTTAGTAAGACTATCCCCAGGTGTAACTTTTTCTGTTCACTCACACCAGCTCTTGCAAAATTTGTGCTGAATGTTACCATTGTGTAAACTGAGTCTTGCAAAGACTGCTCTGTTGTGAATCCTTTAAGGGTATGAACAGTCCCGTGGAGCTGGTAGGATATTTTGTGAGTAAAAATATGTGGCTAAACACAAGACTAAGACAGTGGAGTGCCTTGCTGTCTCCTCTCAAAAGCCAGAACCACTGACTCCTATCTCAGGCCACAGCTTCATGCCTCCTACGTTGAAAATACCTTAATACATTATTAAGTACCTTGGTGTTTGTTTTTCAGTGCTGGACGCAGACAGTCTTCTCTGCATGTTCTCCCTGGTCATAGCTTATACTGAAGTATTTTCTTTCCTTTTCCAGGGTGTCACTTTAACAGCAGCTATCGGAGGTGCTGACATGCCTGTAGTTATTACTGTCCTGAACAGTTATTCTGGATGGGCTTTGTGTGCTGAGGGCTTCCTACTGAACAACAACTTGCTGACCATTGTTGGTGCACTTATTGGCTCCTCTGGGGCTATCCTCTCTTACATCATGTGTGTGGTAAGAAGTCAGAAGAAACTGTGCTTGTTCTTGAAGTAAAGAACCTTATTCAGCATGTTTGTTAGGAACATAAGCAATCAGAAGACCAAACTGGTAGGTGTTTACAGAGTAGAAAATTCTTGATTGAAACTGTTGGACTGGATGTTGGTCATCTCTCTTTGTTTTGGAGAGATAGGTACCTCAAAACTGAGGAAAACTTTTGCATTGACTTGGACATTGAAGATTTCAGTCTGAACTGAAATATTTATGATTACATGTGCTCGGTCGTTTTGGTTTTTTTAGCCTATCACTCCACAGTGTTGTTAAAGTATCTCCTGCTGATAAATTTTAAATTTAGCTTAAATTTAAGTAGTGCGTTCCTTTAAAAAATTATTAGTTAAATTAGAGAATAATTTAAAATTTGGATTTTGGAGTGTAAGAAAGTGTGCTACTTTCTTCAGAGCTGTTACTTTGAAGTACCACGTGGTGGCAGCAGTTTTGCATTAATGTATTGCTGATGCCAATGTTTGTGTCAGAGCAAACCTTAGCTTCAACTTTGTGCATAAGTCATACTATATTACTAGTAATGGTCTCCTTTTCTCCAAAACAATTGTTTGGAAGTGTCGTGTTTTCCTCTGGCTCTCTCCTTTTTGTTTTCAAAGGTGGATGGGTAATGACTTTAAAGAAAACTGTCCACAGTGCAGCAGCTGCCAATGTCCCGATTTTCTGTAATGCAGTTCTGTTTCACTTATGCTCTTGTGTTCTTGTATGGCCATTGTCACTGTTCCTGTCATGATGTTTTGCTATGGTCAGTCCTAGCTGTCTTCTTTTATTGTGTCTCTGCTGATAAATAGTGGTGTTACCATGTATCACAGTCCACTCAGTGGACCCATGATGGTTCGTTAACCATGATCTCGAAGTGCAAAAAATCAAGGCGACCATGCCAAGGGGTTATGCTTCAATCAAACAGCACAATTTTATTGTTTGCCCGTAAAGCGGAGTGCAATAGAAAGACAAAAAGTGAATAAAAGGAAAAGTAAAAAGAAAAGGAAAGAGGATTGTAGCTACCACCACGGGTCCAAGGCGTCCTGTGGTCCCAGGTCCAGGCAGCGTCCCGCCGGTCCTTCCGATTGTCGTGATCCCTGGTGGGGAAGATCTCCAGAGTTCAGTTGCTAAGAAGGCATCTTTTTATGCTAAGCAACACACCTTGCTCCTCCTCTGGTCCATGGACTTCTGCCAGTCTCCGCCCTCTCGAGCCAGGTTAGCTTGCCCCAGAAGTGGGTAGCTTCAGACCAGGAGGCATGTTCTCGTATTGTTTTCTGGTTCGTTGTTATGAGCACAGTTGTGATCCATCTTCTGGACAGCTGTTATGCAGCCTTATTCAATCCCAGGTGGCAGGGAATGGCATAGTACTCCTCGTACCGTTCAGTTCTCCTTCCCAGGGTGTTCAGTCCCAGGTTGCAGGGAACGGCATCGTACTCCTCGTACCGTGCAGTTCTCTTTCCCAGGGTCTTTGTGTCTTGGTGTCCATGAGGACCACATTCCATCTCCAGGTCTCTGTTGGCAATGTTGAGACAATATTGTTCTCTTTAGACCGACTCTTACACCATGTTAGGAATGTTTAGTATGATTAATTCTTATGTCTCTTGAGGAACAATTGCAGTAAACCTTAAAAAGTATTTTTGAGCAGCTTTGTGAAGGTGAGTTCAAATGAACAATCCTAGGTATGAATTTTAAAGAGTCTTGTTCTTTCTTGAACATTTTGTGTATCCTTATCAAAAGGAAATCAGATTGTGGCTCGTGGGACTTCTTTTTAGATGTAAGTGTATATACATGTGTATTTGTATACAGTCAGTGATTTAGTCCATGTCATAGAAAGATTATGCTTATGAGCAACACGGGCATGAAAAGTATGTTGTTTAAAGATCAAATTCTTGTAAGTCTTGTGAAAATACAATCTGTTGGGTATGGACTTAGCAGTAGGCATTGTCATTCTATACCTTCATTTTAATTTTACTGTCCTGTTCCTTTTTTTTTGTTTATTTACTGGTAGCTTCTCTCAGCACTTGTAAGAGTTTTGAGGTATTTACATCTGTTGGTTGGAGGAATCTAGGTAAATAGGAAGCCTGGGGAAGTAATTGTTGAAATAGTATGCAGTGACAGAGTGGCTTTCCTCTGTGTTTCTCAAACTTCAGAAAGTTTAGCTTTTGAGGTAGTAATCTAGAAATACTGTGCTGTGTTACATAAGCTTAGACAATTACAATTGATCAGCCATTAAAATTAAAATTACTTTGTATGGTTGCTGCACAATAAGCAGAATAACTTGTTTCTAGCCCAGCGTTTTTCTTTTTTGCTTTACTTCCTTTAATGGAAATCATTACTTTTAAAAGCATTGTTATAACCAGGGGATTCACTGTGATAGTATTGAAGCTGCATTTCATGAGAAAAGATGTTCAAGAGTTTCAGTGAACTCTGCTTCAGGCATTTGAAACCTGTGCTAATGAAGTACCAGGTTTCCCCTCCCTCCCACCCCTGTATGACTTCCATCCAAAGCAGTACATTTATTGAAGCTTATCTAGTACAAATGGGAAGGTGTTTGTGGAAACATCTTAATGGTTGAAACCTCCTTTTTACAACATTTCCAGTTACTTGTTGTCATAAAAGTGCAGCTTAATCATCCAAAGCCTATCCAGATAATCTCTTAAAAGTTTAAGTTTATAAAATTGGATAGTGTGTATTCAGATAGCCACTTTGGTTTTGCACTCTTACCTACTTGATTTTCCATCCATCCCTTTTACACCTACTAGTAGGGTGAGTTAAGGGCAAATAAATGAACTTCAAATCAAAAAAGCAAAGGCATGTACTGTTCACTCATCCTGTGAATTGTGACATTTGAAACACTAGCACAGTGTGTCTTCTTCAGAACACTTGATTGTATTAGCATATCCTTCTCCCATTGTTTTGCAGAGTGAATACTTGTTGATTGCAACTGTAGTGTTAGAATTGGTATGCTTGGGGACGGAGAAACTGCTTCAGGTCAAAGAAGAACCATTAATTGGAGTGATGAAACAGCAAGAGAAGGGACGAGTCTTCTAAATAGTATGCTGGCCCATCACCTATATTAGCTGTGTGGTTTCTGTGGGCACAGTGGAAGGACTTGGGAGTTCTTGGGAGTCAAGAGTTTGGTTTTCCCTGGGCTGTAAGCTCCTGGCCAGTATCACCTGTGTATGCATAGCATAGAGGGCTGTTTGCTGCTGGTTGAATTATTTGTGAATGTACTTTCTTCATGTATGTTTGTGGTGGTAAAGAAGGTGGAAGAGGCTGCAGAAGAGTTTCCACACTGTCTGTGTGCTGAGTAGGTCATAGCTGCATTGGTTAATTGTTGCTTGGTGAGTCTTGGCTCATTTTTAAGCCTTCTGTACCCACCCCCTTTTTTTTCCCAGACTTCCCTTCTCTTTCCTTGACTCTTTGGTGCAGACCCAGGCAAGGGTGCTTCGATCTCATGCTTGTTTTGTGTGGGCTCTCAGATTTCTAATAGTTGAACTTTTTTTCCCTTTGGCCTGGTCTTACTGTTCTTTTGGTTTAGTTGTGTGTAGAAAGTGGTTTGCTTCTTGTAAGCTTAGTGCAGTGTCTGAAGAGGGTATTTTTCTGTCTAGGCTATCTTACCTAGATGCTTAACTGTTGTCATACACCAAGTAGTCTGTTTTTCTGTTTGGCAGTTTAGTGTTGTGATACACATCAAAGGCAGTGTATTCTTGGAGGATATGAACTTGGAGGACAGTAGCAAGATGATGGTTCCACTGCCTTTGTGTGTTTTCCTTACAGTATCTGAAACGGTGATGATTTATCAGGAAAAACAAAAGTTCTAGTATCTTTGTTGTGCTTATTTCCTAGATGATGAATTTCACAGAATAGCATATCTTAGGCTGTAGCAAAAAACTTGTGGAGTTGCATGATTTAAAATGTCAGTGAAAAATGGATGCTTGGAAGCATACTTTTGTGTGGGTGTTTCCTCTCACTTGTATGTGTGCCTCTCCAGATCCATTCTTAAAATTTGCTGTGGTTTCTGAGCTAGCACAGCAGATGTATGACACACATGTTTAATTAAAGAAGCAATTTATCCTGTTCCTTTCCTGCTTCTAAAGTTTTGTTTACTGCAATTACAAGTTTTGCCTACTTCCAGATACTGCTTTGGGACCACACTCGCAAGGAGACATGCCAGTGAAAACATTTAGCCAGTGGCTTTTCCTGGCTATGTATCTAACAGAACCAAATTTTCAGGATGTGTTCTCCTCTTAAAGCTCCTAGTTTAAGATCTCTTGTTCCTATTTGGTGCTCAGCCAGTAAGTTAATGGTCCCATTCAGTTCATTACAATTTATTTTGAGTTAGCATTTGGTTAGTTTTATGTGGCTACTTAGCTTTGTTACGTTCTTTCCTGTCTTGGTGCTGTAGGATCATTGCTTCTGTACTACCTGTAAGAGCTGCTGTCATATAGCAGTTCTGTGCTTACATGTTGAATTGTTCAAGAACTTAAGAAAATATCTTGCAGAAATTGTGTGGGTGTGTATATATACGTATGTAAAGCAAAAAATCAGTCATCAATTGTGCATTCTTTTATATCCCTCCCTTTTAAGATATTTGCTGTTTGTGGTGTTTTGTTCTCTCTTGTCTTGGGCCACTGCTGTTATCCTCTGGTTACATGTGTAATGCAGTGTATTAGAAGCTGATGTTTGGCTGTTATGTTGATCTGGGTCTCTGTTTTAAGGACCCTGTTTTAGAGAAGCTCTGGCTTGTAAGCAGGGCAAAACCAGCAGATAAAAACTATTGTCAGGAAGGCTGTAATATTTTCGTAAGTTTTCTGTGTGGTCATTTTCTTTCCTTTATTGTTTTTATTTCATCTTTAGCTGATCAAACCCTCTTGCCTTTCAGGCTATGAACCGTTCCCTTGCAAATGTGATTCTAGGGGGGTATGGCACCACATCAACAGCTGGTGGGAAGCCCATGGAAATTACCGGAACCCACACAGAAATCAATGTGGACAATGCAATTGAAATGATAAAAGAAGCAAATAACATTATTATTACTCCAGGTAAGACACTCTTTGACTTCCTACAGCAAGATGTTTAGATGATGTATTATTAAAAAACCAAAACAACCAACAAACAAAAACCCAAACTAAAAAACTGTAGCCTGACTTGCAGCTGCAGCATCTCAGTATGTCAAATATTGACTGGGTCTGTAGAATCTGTTTTTGTTCCCAGGTCAGTTGTCATTCCTCTGTGTAGACATGTGTATGCCACTTTATTTTTCCTTGTGTATGTCTCTTCAGAATTCATCGTATTTTTTTAGATTTTAAATTCTTCAGCACAAAGGCTGTCTTTTGTAAATTTTATTTACAGTGAATTTTGTGTGCAGCTGTTGTGGTGTGAGTTACCAAGCACTACCACAATACCAGTGGTATCGATACCAAAACACCTGTCTGTTAAGTTACTGAAAGAGAGGATTTTATTTACACTTCTCATCTACTTGCTTGATGCTGCATTGTTTTATTAAAAAAATTTGCCAGAAACCCATGTAAAACTTAGTTAGTTTACCATATATACTGGAAATAAAGTAGAAAAAACCCTAAAAACCAAACCCCTGAGTTTTCTGAAACTGTTACGTTGGCTGTAGGCTCATACGGTTTGATAGCACATTCCCTGTTAAGAGAGGTAAGGTAGGGAATAGCTCGAGACTTGCTTTCCTTCAACTGAATGCTACAGCTATTGTGTTAAATTTAATTTTACTGTTGGAATGAGAAGGTGGCTAAAAACCAAAGTCGTCTTTTATTTTGCTTTAGCTCAAGGGAAAAACATCAGTGAGGTGGAGTTCTAATTTGGGAAGTTACCTTTGTTTCCAACAAAGTTTGCAAACATCTTCAAGGAGTTTTCCTCTTACTGCTGTGGTCAGACCTTGAGGACACCATTAATAATTTATACTTTCCTTTTTCTTCCTGGACATTGTTGCTGTGATGAATTAATTCAGACAGAAAGACTGAAAAGAGTATTTGCTGCTAAAAGTCATATTCAACTACTAGATTTGCATTATGCATAATTTTGTTGAGGATAATGGTGGTGAAGCAACCTGACAGTAGCCTCTTTATCAATTTTTCAGTGTCTGAAACGTCCTTTTTTAAAAAAGGAACATGTATTTTGTGAAGCTGAAATAAGTTGCTTGTGTAGTTTGGCTGGTCAAACAACTACATTATTAGTGGCCAGGAGACCAAAAAGAAGAGATAAAGTGGTTAGGCTGTGAATGTGAGAGTATCAGAGGGATGTGTGTATGTGTATATATATTTATAATTTTTTTTTGTTTATTTTTATTTATGAGAGCTTCTGTTGGTGTGTAACTGTTCTGTCTGCACCGAAACAGAAAAATAGTTTAAAACTTGGAAATTCTTTCAGGTTATGGCTTATGTGCAGCAAAAGCTCAGTACCCCATAGCTGATTTGGTGAAGATGTTGAGAGAACAAGGGAAAAATGTCAGGTAAGTACTTGCCTTGATGAAAAGTATTCCAGGTTTTTGTCTTCCCCCCCCCCCCCCCATTCCATTAAAATCTCCTACAAGTGTTTGTTTTGGTCTCATTTTTCTTTCAGCAGTCATGATTATGTTGACCTCTTTCTTGCAGAAATAGTAGCCGGAGGAATGCTGTAGTTTTATTAACCTGTAGCTGAATATCTAGAAATTTTATGCTTTAGTGTAAAAGATCCCTTACTTTCTTACATTCTTCTTAAAATTGGCTTTTGGAGGTAACCCCAGCAGCTGGAGAATAGGTTTTTGGTTTTTTTTGTTTGGTTTTGTTTTGGTTTATGTCATGCTGAAGTTCAGTTAAAAAGAATGGCTTTAAAATGTCATACTTTATTGTAGCAATAAAATCTTACTTTCTTGGAAGGTAAGTTAGCTCCTTTAGGTATGTATGCTCTGCCTTTTTGATGTAGTAGTGTTTTTGTACAAAACAAGCAGGAAGTTTTTTGTAAAAATAAAACTATTGTAGCTTTTCGTATTGTGTTCAAGGGAACAGTTAGAAGCCTTTTCTAAAGGTGGGGAGCTTGGAGAGCTCTATGAAAGCAACCGTTTGTGGAAATACGTTACCGTGAGGAGTAATCACAAGAGCAGACTTCAGTGCAGGAAGAACAGTTACTCGTTACGCTTGTAGTCAACAGGGAGAGAGCACAGGCCTAACATAAGTGCCTTGAATTGCCTACTAGAGAAACCTCCATTAATGGGGATTGTTTACTAGGCTAAAATAGCTTTATTTTTTTTTCTAAGTCCTGATTTCCTAGGGAAATGGACTCGTCTGCTTGGGGAGTAGTTAAAGGTTTGCAGTGGGAATAGTGTGAAGATCCTACACAGAAAATGAGAAGCCCCTTGCAGTATGGAGAAGTGTTTGCTGCGGTCAGTCTGGTATGAAGTAGAAGGGTAGATCGGATTGGGTAGCAGCCTCTGCACCGTGAACATGGGACTTTCTTCTTTCCTGGGATAACTGACTTGCATGGATAGAAGTGATGCTTACTACTACACAGAAACATTTTTATATATATAAACCCCAAAATATACAGACAGTAACATCTAATTCTGATTGACATGTTTTAAACAATACTGAGAAGAATTAACCACACTATAATATTAGGTGTCCTTAGGTTAGGAATCCACAGTTTACCTTGCCTGTTCACTCTTCTGCTAACCCCTCCTGCAGCTGGAATAGCTGAAGACATTCAGTGTGCATTGATGAGAAGTGTCTTGCAGATGCTCAAGAGCTCCTGTTTCTGGACTGCATATAGTGTCTCTGTTAAAAGTAGATCTTATGCCTGTTACATTCCTTGCAATCCTCGTAAGTCAGTCCATGTGATCTTAACATTACCAGCAGGACTTTAGCTACCACAGATAGCCCTTTGCCTCTTACAAGCGTTAAGGTTGTGGTATCTTCTTTCATGCCATGCTTTGAAAGTTTCTACAGTCTGATTTGTTCAGAAAGTAGTTAGTGAACACAGGAAGGTCGGAGGGTTTAAACGTCTGTCACTGTTTTGATGTAACTTGAATCTTCACAGAATTCCAGAGTGGTTGAAGTTCAAGAGATCTGTGGAGATTGTCTGGTTCAGCTAGCCCCCTTGCTCAAACTAGAGTCAGCTGGAGAAGTTTGCTTAGGATCTTGTCCAGTTGGATTTTGAATACCTAGTCCCCCAGAGATGAAGACTTGAAGCCTTCTGGGCAATCTGTTCCAATGTTCAGAGTAAAACAGGTTTTTCCTGTGTTTCAGTTTATGACCGTTGCTTCTTGTCTCTTCACTGGATACCAGTGAGAAGAACCTGGCTCTGTCATCTTTACTCCCCTCCATCAGTATTTATACACACTGATAAGATTCCCTTGAGCCTTCTCTTCTGGAGGGTGAAGAATTGCAGCTCTGATCCTCTCCTGTTGTGATAATCCAATCCATTAAGTAACTTAAACCTGCACTTACTGGGTTCCTGTAGTTTTTTGCTATTGGAAGCAAGGCCACTATTAGACTTATTTGATTACTTCATGGAAGCATTATTGGAGTGCATGTGGCCAGTCCCATGGATTTATTCTGGAGTGCTGCTTCAAAAAGCAGAGATAATTCTTAGGTGCCAGTATTGGCCAAAAGTCATTTCCTCCTTCAATTTTTCTTAGGCCTTACAGATATTGAAAGTACTGGAAAGCTGACATTATGCCTGCCTTGCTGATTGTTTGGGAAACTATTTTCCAATTATGGTAACTTAATACTTTAAAATTAGTCAAGGCTTGGTTTTCATTTTGACAGATGCTGGTTAGCCAAACTCATTCTCTGATTTCCATGTGTTTATTTCAATTGGGTGGTAACGTTCCTTGGGACTCAGTATTCTAGCAATCAGTGTATTTTGGTTTTGGTTTTTTTTTTCTTGCAATATTTTTCTAAGCTTACTAAAAGTTCATGGGCAAGTTTTTGCAGTGTTTTACAGCAGGTGTTGTGATGGATAACAGCAGGGTTACTGTAGGGTTTATAGGCAATTACTTGTTAGTGTTAACGCAGAACATTGCAATTTTGCATATAAAATTGCTTTATCAATGTATTTGTTCATGCATACATGAAAAATGAGTGTGTGTGCTGGTATATCTGCTTCCTGGAGCAGTTCTCTTCACACCTTACTTCTGTGTTTAGCAAAAGCTCTGTGTGTGTCCAAATGGCATTAAAAGTTTTGAAGACCCATTAGCTGTGCGACAACAGAACCTTTCTTGGCTAATGCAACGAGTGTCACATGCTTTTGGCTTTCCTTTCAGCACTTCTGTGGGGGTGAGCTTTATGTTTTTTATCAGCCTTAGTGAAATGAGAATTAATGGGTTTGCCTTTTATGTTGGCTTTGCAAGGGAGAAATGTGAATGAATCCTTGAAATAACTGGCTTATACTTGAAATGAGTCGATTTCAGGAAAGGATCACTGCAGTGGTTACCTAGTATTTAATGAAATAAATCTGTATTTACAGTTTGTGGTAATTCAGGCCTTTCATCACTTTGTGGAGCTCCCACGGTGTTCATTAAGTGCAGCTGCTGTCCCTCTGGTTTCAGTTGGCCTGGAGTGCCTCGGGACCCTAGTACGGTCACCATCCAGATGTAGTGACACTCACACATCCTCTGTGGAGGGGTGCCAGCATGGACATACTATTGTCATCAATTTGTAATGCCCATGCTGTGCCAAGGAAAATTGCATCTGTCTTATGGGTTTTTTTTGCTTCATGACTCACGATTGATCCAGAGGAGCTGTTGTTTTCATTTACTTTGCCTATAGCCATAACATTCTCAGTGAAGTGCACAGATTATATAACATGATGCATAACCTTTGACTAGGTTTAAATTTAGAAATATGGGAGAGTGTGGAAACTTCAGACTCTTTTAGTTATTAAATTGCATAGCTAACATCATTGCTTACTTGAGATAGTTTTGCAGCAGAATACATCTTTAATGCATTAGCAGGATCACATAGAAAGCTGGGTATTGCTGAGCCTTTGTTATAGTTTTCCCGTGTGAGGGATGGGTAGAACAGCAAAACTACTCATAGGCTGAATCCTGTAGTCCCCAGAATCCATTGGCCTTAGGGAGGAAATGCCTGTTCTGCAACTGGTGTATTTCTGCAGAGTTACAACTGAGGAAATTGTTGAAAGATCTCACCAAAGTTCCTTGGTGACATGCTGTGTTGTTTGTAGGCCCCTAGTTGTGAAATTCTGAGTTCTTTTACATAATTAAATTATATTCCATCGTAATCTTATATGTAGATATATAACGATTCTGTGTCATTATAGTACTGTTAACTGTATATATTCCCATAGGTGCATGAGTAATTGACGCTGTTTGTGTCCATGTCTAGTTAACTGTTTTGCCACAGTATGACTTTCCTGAGACTTTTTCTAACAATGAGGGGCTTTTTTTGTGTAGTAAAAAATTCTTGCTAAGAAGAATGTATTGCAGGTGAAAGGACTCTTAAAATTGTGCTTTGTATAGAGTTTCTAAACCTAACTCATAATTAAATATGCTGCTTTTCTCGTAACTCATAGTTGAGAGAAATGCAAATTGCCTCTTTAACAGCCTTTCAAATTAGTTACTAAGATGCTAGTGTTTTGGTTTGGGGTTTTTTAACCTCATTTTTATGGGTGGATGTCTTAGAATCGTAGATTATTTAGGTTGGAAAAAACCCTTTAAGATGAAGTCCAACTGTTAACCCAGGGCTGCCAAGTCCACCGCTAAACAGTGTCCCTAAGCAGCACATCTACACATTTTTTTTAAACACCTCCAGGGATGGTGATTCCACCACCTCCGTGGGCAGCCTGTTCCAATGCATGACCAACCTTTCAGTGAAGAAACTTTTCCTAATACCCAATCTAAGCCTCCCCTGGTATAACTTGAGGCTGTTTCCTGTTGTCTTGTTGCTTGTTATCTGGGAGAAGTGACCAAGCCCCAGGTGCCCACAGCCTCCTGTCAGGCAGTTGTAAATACGAGTGGTAAAGGCCCCCCCTGAGTCTCCTCCAGGCCAAACACCCCTGTTCCCTCAGCCGCTCCTCGTAAGAGTTGTGCTCTGGACCCTTCACCAGCTGCACTGCCCTTCTTTGGACACGCTGCAGCCCCTCTGCGTCCCTCTTGAAGTGAGGGGCCCAAAACTGAACACAGGATTTGAGGTGCAAAAGTCTTGGATTTCTGTCTTCTGATGTTAGAGAATCTTAATTACTTTTGAGCACATGGAAGCACGAGTTTTTGAAAATGTGACAGCATAGATTTAGTGTTGGACCTGAATTTTTTTTTTTTTTTGTTGCTACCTTTATGGCAGAGCTCTAATCAGATGTTTTTAGGGTTTTGGGTTTTTTTATCTCCATTGTTCTAATTGCTTATGAGTAACAGAGCATGTGAATGGGTGCCATTTATACATTTATGTACAAATTAATAAATAAAACAGATTGGTAAAGTTAATCTTTGTTGCTTTACAAGAAAATCTAGAAGAATTTAAAGGATGAGCTGTTAAGATACTCTCCCAGCCAGTCTTAACATACTGCTTGGCTCTGGTGTGTATAAAATAGAAATTACTGTCACTGCTGAATGGCAGCATAGGAACAACATGTGTTAATGCAAGTTGCTAGGACACTGAAGTGCACTTACTAGGAAGACACTAAGTGTCTACATGTGTGTCAGTTCTTCATTGGTTTTTTCTAGTCAGATTAACTGTGTGGGTTCTGAATTACTAATGATGCAGATGGAGGGACAGATGGAGTCCAACAGTTCTGTTAGCTCAAGTGCTGTCTTGGTGTAGCCAGGGAGAGCTAGCAAACCTTGCTGTATCTGATTTGCTGCTGCAAGGAGGCAGCTATAGCTATATGCTCCTGGGGGTCTATTATAGGTATGCCATTGGTTCCATATGGGCCAGCTGAGCTCTGGGCGACCTTAGTTTGCGATGCTTTATGGAAGCAGACACTTCTTTCTTCCTTGCAGTTGGATTCTTGGGAGGGTTATTGCATTGAGCTAAGGTCCATACCATATATTTGGATCTTGCCCTTGCTGTGATAAACCATAGTGGATGGAAGTAGTTACCAATACTTACTTAAGTGTGCTTAATTGAACTAATTTAATTCAGTTAAACTGACCTGCCCCCAGCAGAACCCCTGAGCTTAGTCTGTGCTGAAGTACTGTTTCTGGGGATAGGTTGCCTCAGACATGACACCAAGCCTAAGGTAGCTATGTCCTTTGAAGCTAATAATCTACATAGTCATCTGTAATGTGTGATGAGAGCATTATACTGTGGTACAAGTCATGCTACACTGCAGCTGTTGTTATATGGCAGGATTCAAGCTGTGGAATATCTGAATGATGTACTACGCAGTTCATCTAGTTGTTTGGTGTTCCCCCCCCCCCCCGTTAATCTTGAGTAACAGATTATTGTTTGTACTGGAAACAGAGGTGGAGAGGTGTCAAAACAGAAATAAAGTGAATGTGGCTGGGAGGAGGTGAGGCAAAACCCTTGGGCAAATTATTCTCTGTATATACAATGTTGAAAGTGTTGAGTAAGCTAAATTAGGCACCAGCCAAATGTTACTTACGTCACTCTGTCCAGCTTTGGCGTAATGACAGGAATCCTATCTTTACATAGATGAAGTGATTGTGACACACTTCTGCATTGAGTTATGTAGATGCTAGCTCGTTCAGTATTCATTACAAGCACATCATCTGGCCAGTTATAGTAATGATAGATGCTGACTTTATGGACTGTATAAAAAGTAATTTCCATTTTGAGATTTTCTGGTGATTTTTTTTTAATGAAATAGTATTGACTGTGGCGGTATGAAAAAGACAACTGCTTTAACTTTTTTACCCCCTGAATTTAAGCGCACTCGATGTGGAAAATGCTGTCCTAGATAGGATGTGTATGTCAGGAGTTTTAGATATTTAGTCTAAATTTAAAATAAAATGTTGGACTCTTTGTATTACACAAAAAGGTTCAAAATATAAACTCATTTTTCAGTGTGCTGTGTTGCCTTTCTAAAACTAGAAAGTATCCAAAAGAAGCTGGTTAAAGAGGCTGGATATCGTTGCCTAGTACTATTGCTGTTCAGGTGTGAAGCTTAGCAGCAAGGAGGTGTACGCTCACTTCAGTTACATGACAGCTGGGCATGATAAGCCAGCCCTACATTACATGGTCAGGGTCAAGAGAAAAATTTCCTGGTGAATTCTGTGTTTCAGTGAATTACCAGAATAATGTTTCAAGTCAGACACAGTATGATTGTGAATCTTTGTTATGAGTAAAGTATATGTAGACTGAAAACTTGATGTTATGTAAACAGAAAGCCAAAGACTGTGAGATTTCTGGCTTGATTTAAAAACAAACCAACCAACATAAGGGAGTGCTGATATTAAAAATATACCAAATAAACTTGTCAGTTTTTCACTTTAGAACATTTTTTTTCCATGAAACATGTCTCTTACAGTTGTATGTGTGTTCAGTTTTTGAATATGAATGAGGTTCATATTTTGAACATCTGGGAGAGCATACATGACAATGTTTCTGCCATAACGCACAATGCACATAGCTTTGACGAACTGCTGCTGTTGCGAGTCAGAAGCAAGATAGGCAGCTTTTATTAGACGTGTTGTGAGCCATCAAGGATTTTGGCTGTCACTGTTTCAGTGCTTACCTGAATTCTGCTTTCTATTGGACAGGTTAATTTTTCTCCAGATGCATATAGAATTTATCTTGTGAAATAACGAAGATAAGCACGTATTTTTAATGATTCTTTTTGACACACTTGCACATCCAGTTTCAAGAGGTACTGGCTGGTTACTGTCATATTTGGTTAACAGGCTCTTAGAAGCAGACCTCTGGGAGTCACTTCAGTATTTATCCAAAAAGCTTTTGTCTGAGCAGCTTTCTCAAACTTTGTGAGTATGCAGTATGTGGTTTCAAGCAGAGTCTGTCAGAAGTCTCCAGCTGCTGATGGTTCATGCCATGACTCTTCCTGAACAAAGATAATTATCCCCTTTATTTTCTTCTTTCTTTGACTTCACCATTCCTGGCAAGAGCCAAAGGTGACATTAATTCTCTTGGCAGCTTAAATTTTGGCTTTCCAGCCCTTGAAATAATATTGTATGTGTATATAGTATTTAATAGAAACCTCACAAGTATTTTGTTTTGTGTATTGCCAAAGTAGCTTTGGTTGAAAAGATGCTCAAATAATTTTATTAGAAACAAAAGAGAATTTTGTTGGAAAATCTATTTTCACTGCCAGAGTAGTGATGGGTTTTCTCAAGTATACTTCAGAATAAAAGTTCTCTTACTGTACTGCAAGTGATTGAATTTGGTACACTTGAAGACTAGCTGCAGTACTACACATGGTTTATATTACTGAGTGGTGTGAAACATAAGCTGTTAATGTCTTGTCCTGTAATTTGCTCACCTTTTTCTGATTCTAGGTATTGTCCTTTGCAAAAGGATCCCAAAAATTTACTAGCCAAATACAATCTATTCTCTTTGTTTCTTTAAAAGTATTTATTTTTAAAGCTAGCGTTTATCCTGCTGTTTGACCTAGAGCTTAAAATTGTAGTATATCTGGTATTATGTGGATTAATCATATGTCCTTAATTTTGTTGCTGGAGTTACCCATTGTCCCATCTTTGCATTGTCTTAATGCTGTCTTGCTGCTGGAGTGTTCGGTTGCCCTTTTAAGGATGTTTTTGCAGAGTGTTAAATTCACAAGTGATCTGTGATGATTGGACTGTGACTTGTGGACCATCAGTGCTGCGTTATCCACTTCCATTGCAGTGGAGTTGAAAATAGAAATATGTGATAGTCTGTCTGTCATGCAGAGCTGATTTATCAGTCTTCCCCTCCTTTCTGAAGAAGTCCTTTTATTGCATTCCTGACTGACTTGGATTTCTGCTCAGAAATTTCTGTTCAGAAATCCAAGAGTTTACAGTTTTCTCATAGGTATTTTATGTCTCTTCCAAAGTACATGTTAGCTTCCTTATTAAACATTTAATTTCAGCCATATACAACATTGACCTGAGGCATTTCTGGTGTGCTTGAGTCAGCATGACATTTGGCGATAGCTCCAAGGGCTGGAAAGACAGAAAATGCATAGGAGAGTAGACTTTGATATGCCTAGTTTATTCAGGGCCAGTAGATGAGCAGAAGAGTACAATCTGCCCACAAGAAGTAGATTTGCTTGTAATTAAAATATATCTTTGGGAGTTACAGTTAGACCAGTTTAACGTCTTTGTTCTGAGTTTTGTCAGGTTTTTACTCTTACAGAACTGCATTCATACCGTAAGATTCCCACTGCTACTGTGTGTGTCTGTCTGAACTTTTAGTAACTCATAAGCAGTGTATTCTATCTAAACTGGTTTTTAGCTGTTCTGAAAACATTTCTTAAATTGTTACGCTTGAACTGGTACAGCTTCTAAACTCTGCATCTTCTCAATCCCCCTGCCTTTTTTTTTTTTTTCCTTTTTTTCCCCTCCTCCTAAGTTCGATCATGAGAAGAAAGCGGCATGTTTAACCTAATTCAGAAAAGCATTGTCTTGTGCTTAAAGTAGAGTCCCTGATGATTTTTCTCTTGGAGTGTTAGACCATGGTAACCACACATACTCTCTTAGAGACACTTGAGTCAGTAAGGTCATTTGCCAAGACCATTTCAAGGTCTATGAGTGGATTTGTGCTTCAGGAAGGCTGCACAGTGTTTAGGCCTTTTTATGAAGAGTGTTGTGTTGTGGCCAGTTCATTTATTCTTTGGTGCTTTCACTTTTCCATGATGTAAGAGACCTACAAAGCATATTAATATGGGTGGTTGTTTTGCAGCAAAAAGGCTTACTCATAAGAAGCAAATCAAAGGTATCTGTCAAAAGTTTTTAGATGTATTATTTGGAAGGAGGATGCAGATGCTTACCGTGTGTGTTATGGCTAAGGCTGATGATTGTATCCAGTCAGAACAGTGAAATTGTCATATTACTTTCAAAAGTAATCGAAGAAAAGCCTGTTGGTATAAGCCATTGCTGGGTGGAAAATTGCTGTCTAGGGCCATCTTACAGTGGTGCATTCCTAGGCATTTTTTGCCACGAGTTCCTTCTGTGTTGCCACTAGAAGAGTCCATCAGGCTCTCCAAAGCCACTTTGCAGATGCAACAACTTTCTTAAAGAGTCTTCTTATGATGGAAAGATTGAAAATGTGCTACTAGCTTATTTAACTTTACTGGGAAAAGAATATATTCTTTTGCATACCTGTTATGTCAGTCATACTTCTAACTTTGCAGAAAAGGAACAGCTGCTCTCCAGGTGAGGAGTCTAATCTGTGGACCTTGTTCCTTTTCCCACCCATTCAGTTCTCTGCAACACTGGGAAAATAATTACAATATTGTTAAGGTTTAACCATTTAATTTTATTAATTCCCGTGTGTGTTTACACTTAAGCATTTCTCAGCCCTGTAGGTCACAGGGGGCAATTTTACTGTATAAAACAGAGTGTGCAGTCGTCCTTAATGGGGTTGAACTTCCTTTCCTGTTAGGTTCGGTATTCACCCTGTGGCTGGCCGTATGCCTGGTCAGCTGAATGTACTCCTAGCAGAGGCTGGTGTTCCCTATGATATTGTGCTGGAAATGGATGAGATCAATGAAGACTTCCCAGGTAAGCATGCAAGCTGTAAGTTTCCAGCAGATTGGATTTGATCTTATCAATTTTTATTTGATTCTGTTGTTACATCACACAACGATTTTAAAAATAGAAAATCTCAGCCAGGCTATTCAGTTTCTCTTGTGCCTGTTGTGATGCCACTGGAGAGAGCAGAGGTCTTTCTCTTGCAACCTGAGTGTGCTCCCAGCTGATGGCAAGTGAGCACAGAGGAGTACAAGAAATAGCCTGACTGAGAAGCAGAGAGTATAGACAGGTAAAACAAAGGGAAATATTGAATGAAGGAGTACAGAAGAGAGTAGATATTAAAGGGAGATTAAACAGGCTTGTCAAACATGTTTCCTCCAGAACCAAGGGCAGGTTTTTTTGGTTGGTTTGGATTTATTTAATTGCTTATAGCTGTGAAATAAATGACAAATTCTGTTTCTCTCTTCTCTCTTACTGCTACATACAGGAAAACTACAATTAATTCTTCAGGTCAGGTGTTGTACTTGACACTGTCATATCTTGCAAACCAGTATAGAATTGTACAGACAACTTCTTGCTTTCTTACGTCTTTATTTAAAAATCAGAAAGCTGCTGGTAAAAGGTTTTTTGAAAGAGCAAGGAAAAGCCAGGCACAAATAAATTGTTAAGTGATGATGTGTGTATGAAATACACACAGATGTGTATGGAACCACATTTAAATATCAAAGGATTTAACTTCTGTATGGCAGTGGTCTAACAGTTCCCTTGGAATGGGGTTGTGGATGCTTGCAGTTTGCTGGAGGTACGTGGCGGACACTTGGACTCTCACATATAATTTACCTGATAAGTTTGTAAAATATTTGTGACCGAAGTCCCTATAAATATTTGTAGTGTAAGGGGTTCTTCTGCCTCTTAAAGATCAGTTTTAACATGAAAATGAACATCAGCCTCAGTGTTCAGGTTTCAGTTAATTTTTCATTAGTTTTCTCTTTTTTGTCTTGCTGCAGAAACTGACTTGGTGCTTGTGATTGGTGCAAATGATACAGTTAATTCAGCAGCTCAGGAAGATCCTAACTCTATCATAGCTGGCATGCCGGTTCTTGAGGTCTGGAAGTCCAAACAGGTGAGATAAGAATTGTGCTAGCACCTGCCATAGTTAGCATGCTTTTAAAAACAGGGTTTGTAGGATAAGATAATAATACTCTACTTTTATGGTTTCCATGAAAAGCTTTTCTGCAAGGCATCCAACAAACCAGTCAGTATTTTGCAAGTGTGATGCACTGTACATGATTTTGTAATCATCAGCAAGTGCTTTAGTGGAACTAATGATGACTGCAGTAGAAGAAAACAATGAAAGCACTTTACTAAAAATGGGATTAGAATAAATTATATTCTGCTGACATCTGCAACCCTGAAGCATTTATGGGAAATTTGACAGTTTTAATGTTGAGGTAGAAATAAAAATATTAGTATTATACTTAAATAATAAAAAAAACCCAAACAATGAATGAGTAGAGAGTGTAGCCTGTCTAGACTGATCTGACACTTTAGTCCTTGCCAGTGTTGCTCTTTGAAAGCAGCAGTGACTTACCTAAGATACGTATACTTGAGTTTCCTTGATAGGAGATCTTTGATCTCTTGTTCTGAAGCCAGTTGTAGCCCCGGTACTTCTGTTGGTTAGCCATTCGAGTACTCGGACACGGGCACATACATTTATCAGTTTTGTGCATAGCTATGTGTTGCAGTTTGAGAAATAAACATGTATATGGTCAAAGCTGGTAAAGCGTCACAATTTCTCTGCTGAAGGTGCTGTGGTTAACTAATTTGACAATCAAGAGCTAACAGTGGCTGAAATGTATTTAGGTTTGTGGGGTTTTTTTAAAACTTAATTTAAATTCCCTGTATGAAGTAATACAGAGTCATAGTCTGGACAAGTACCAGAGAGTGTTACACCAAGTATTGATGTGAACGCTGATCTGAATTGTGTTGCTATCAGGGAATTGGGTTCTTAACATAATTAAAAACAAAAAAAAACCTTAAAACCCTTCTATGCTACAATCATCAGTGTCCATCTTGCTTTGACTTTATTTCATGGAATAAAGTAAGAGCATATGGATGTGTAGTGTCTACAGTCTCTTCATCTGACATGCAATACTGTGTTTAATAATAACATGTTTCTGAACCTCGTTCAGGTATCAATTTGTCTGCTATATTAAAATTAAAAATACATTTTTGTAGCAGTGAGCACACTATTTGGGTTTGGGATCTCTCTTCCTCTGCCTTTTCTTTGTGGCAGCTGGTTTTGTGTTGTCTTTGTGTGGGCGTGGTGGTTGGTTTTTGCTGTTTCAAGCATGAATTCTTTCTGTGCAGGTCATTGTAATGAAGAGATCTTTGGGAGTCGGTTATGCAGCGGTGGACAATCCAATCTTCTACAAACCCAATACTGCCATGTTGTTGGGTGATGCTAAGAAGACTTGTGATGCCCTGCAGGCCAAAGTCAGGGAATCGTATCAAAGCTAAATACTGATTTATATTCCACTCATGATTGTGACTACAGTTTTGTCACAGAGGTCATGGAAAACAAGACTTAGAAAAATCTTTTATTGTTACAATGCAGCCAGTATTTGGAGAAGACTGCATTGATATCTAGGGGATATAGTTTGGTTAGGAAATGTAGGGTTTTATGAAAGGATGGGCACATTAGCGCTTCAGACTAAGTCTCCCATGAGGCAGTACATTAAAGAATGAAAATGTGCTTTTTAAGGTTAACATTGGGCTGTTAGAAGCAGGAACTAATAACTTGGGGTAATCTTTAAGTAGTTATTGGCTCCTCCTCCTTACTGTCTTTACTTCTGTCATGGAAATTCACTAAAAAATACTGTGCCAAAATTGTATTCTGGCTTACCAAAGCTGGATGAAACAACTATTTATTTCATTAAAACTTAAAGCAAAATTACAAATGGATGCGAGCAGATGCATATAGTTGCTTACATGATTTGAGATTCTAAACAATATTTTGTTTCTTTTGTGAATTGTGTGGATGCTGTGAATCAGGAACATTTTAGGAAAGCTAATTCTTTTTAAAATACAGTCCTACTTTTTTGTAGTGCCCACTTACATTACTTAAAACAAAACAGGGGATTTCAGGGACCTACCAAGTCATTTTCAAGCCTGGCAATGAAATGTACACTTACTTGCACTGCTTAACTGTTTTAAGCAGCTGCTAAGTTCTCCATCTTTTCCAGTCATTGCCTTTTTGAGTGTATGGGGAAAAATGTGGTCCAGTTCTGCACAGATAGAGCATCTTGATACATCTGATCTGTTCACAGAATTTGGACCACACTCTTTCAGTTTATGTTCACTTAGACTTTTAACTGTATTTGCTACTTTAAAATTCAATGATGCTTTCTTAATTAACATTTTTGTGATGCTGGAAAAGGCACTTTTGAACATATTTAAGATGCTGGAGTTTATTAGATTTTTTTCTAAATAAATAAGCTATTGTTTGGACAGCACAGAAACATACCAAACTTAATCCAGTGTTTTGATTATTTGACTTCTCCCTAATGTAATTAAAATCACTGTTAAATTCTCATAATAATTTCAGCAAATAATTATGACATTTTTTTTTTGTTTTGATTATGTTAAATGTACTTGAGTGGAACTCAAATATTTGCCTAATAAAATGACTTTATCATCTTTACATAATGATGTAGCAACTGTCTATGGTGACAAAGGCCAAACAGGAATAGCTCTACTTAAATTAGAAAGCATTCATATCAGAGGAAGACAAACTATTAGGAAGTCAGTCTTGAAATTAATCCATCCTGATTGATAGAACAAACTTTTTTTTTATTACACCATGTATAGAGACCTCATGTAAACCATAGTATTTCTACTTAGCTACCTCTGTTTTTGTGAAGATCGCTTAAAGACTTTGAACAGGTAATGCATTAAGAAATGTAACAATGTATGAAAGAAGCTACCCTTTTTACAATATCTTTTATATAATTTGAAATAAAAAGTATCATGTAAGCATTGATATGTCATACACTGCAGGAAAAGACTTGCAATTAAATTTTAATTTAAAACATCATGGCAGCTGTATTTGAATGTAGCGTGTATGGCCTCTTGATTTCATTTTATTCAACTTTTAGGTCTGCAAAAAATAGGAGGGAAATGGGAAGAGGGGGAACACAAGGAAATAATCCTCTCTTTTGCCCTCCTAACTAAGCAAAAAAGGGATTTGAAGGGATTTTAAAACCTAAAGCATTCATTCTTGTCTTGTCAGACTCGAAATATCTAACTGCAGTATGCAACATGTTTCTGCTTATAAGTAGCCAATGTAATACTTAGCTTTTCTTAAATAAACAAAACAAAAACAATAAGGGGAGGACGCTTCTTTTTTCCCTTTCTATTTGGAAAAAACCCATACTGTTATGTTGGTTCAGAGGTACCAGTGTTATCTTTAAAACTGTGCTTTACCATGGAACATCAGGTAATTTTTGAAGTGCTAATAAAAAGTCAATTATTTTTCTTTACTGATTGTTTCTTTTCTCTCCTGTTGTGTTTCCTGAGTAAGTAGTCTGAGATTCTTTCTGGGAGTTAGGAGATTGAAATGCCACAACAGGATGTTGAGGTTGAATAATATAATGAAAAGGGATCATAGTGAAACATGCATATTTCTTTTTATAATTTGAATGGTTCCTTAAAATACTCATGACTGATGTCACCTGACTGTAGCAACTTCACTATGAGCATTTTCTAATAAATGAAGAGGGTTAGACAACTTCTGGGAGTAGTTGATCCCACTGTGTGTTGCCTTTTTGACTTAAAAAAAACCAGAAGGCAAGAAAAAAAAGCTGTAAGAACTAACTTGGCTGAGTACTTCCTTTTCCATTAGCTGAGGTGTGAGGTGAATCCTGTCCCTTTGAGCCTGATACACCATATGAGTTTGCTCTTAGTTGTTTTTTTAGTTTGCTGTAGAACTTCTACAAGATGGTCAAGCTGGTTCTTGTGATGATTTCAGTTTGTACCTTCAAAGTGAGTGATAAATGAATAACTTCAGCCATCTGATAGTCTGTTCAGTTGTATCATTGCACAAGTCTGATGTGGAACTTCCATATTTTCTTCAAGCTATGGTCAAGCCAAGACTTGAGGTCTCTTTCAGGGGCTGCAACCTGGTGTTGATTCATTAAGTAAGCTGTCTTGATCAAGCAGCCCACCTTGGGAAGAATATACCCACGGTATATGGATTTGCAGTCTGACAAATGGCAAAGCCATAGCCTATATCCTTTTGGGGATCTGAATGCTAGTGTGAAGATTTTACTCACTCTACTCCATCTCCAGCTGCTTATTATCACCCAAGAGGTATTTACTCTAACCTGCTTCAAGCAGGCTATGAAAATCTGATCAAGTCATGGCAAAGCACCACAGCAAGAACAAAAGGAGAGGGTAGAGGACAGTAATCTCTGTTCAGCAGTTAGAACTTTTCCATTTGGCAGTGTGTGTCCATGGCCAATAAAACACATTGGATATTTGCTTTTGATACAAGTTACTGTGCTGCTAAAGTTACAGAAGAATGTTGTTTGGAAGGATCCTCTAGAGATAATTTGGCCCAGCCCTCTGCTGGAAAAAGATCAAGTGTGATCAGATTGCTGCAGGCTTTGAGTCTCAGTCTCTTGGGTGGAGATTCCGCAGTCTCTCTTACCCTATTCCAATGTTTGATTCTTCCCATTGTGAACAGTTGGTTTTTTGGGTGTTTTTAAAAATAATTGGCATTTCCTTTGCTGCAACTTGTGTGCATTACCTAGCCTAATCCCGTTACTGTGCACCTCTCAGAAGAGTTTGTTTTCATTACTTGCATCACCTTGTCAAAGGCCTTGCTAAAAATCAAGGAATGCAAATTCCGTTGTTCTTCCTGTGTCCACAGGGTCAGCCATCTCACAATAGAAGGCAGTTGGGTTGGTCAGGTGTGATTTGCCTGTGGTAACATCATGCTGCTTGTTCCTAGTTGCCTTGTCTTTCGTGAAGTTGAGTAGAACTGGCTGTGTAACCTTCACAGGGTCAAAGTTGGGCTGCCTGGCCTGATGCTTTCCTGTTCTTCCCCCTTGCCTTTCTTGAGCCAGCAACATTATTACTCAGATCAGAAATTAAATTCTAACTTTGTAAAAGCTGCTGTTTCTAGCAAATCCACTGTTTACTTTGTCCTGATAATCATGAAGTTTTGTGCTGGTAAATTGGCTTTGTAACTTTTTGGAAGTAGGGGAATTTCACTGATTAGAAAATGATGAGCTTGCAGTTACGTGATCTATTAATTTGTCGATCTGTTTCTCAAATTCTTGCTTTAGTCAGGAATTTTAGAAACCATGTCATGACCATTTAATGAGTCATATGTATCCTGCTGTGTTGGTTTCTTGCAAGTATGTAATTCTGTTTTCATTCAGATAGGGAAATTGGGGACTGAGCTTGCTTTTTTAATTTAGTTTGAATAAAACCCCAAGCTTTTGGGGTGAATCACAGGGTTTTTTTTGACTTGCTGAATTTTGGTTGCTATTGCAGAGCACTCTTGGAGCACACAAACTCAAATTCTTTTGAAACTACCTTAGAAGATGATTTAGAGCTGTGGATGCAGTCACTAGGGTCAGATTCAAGGTAGTCCACAGTAAACACCCTCAAACATACAGGAGAGGATTTCATATTTCCAGCACAGAGTGCCCTGTTTGCCATATTTGGTTCTATTGTGCCAAAATAACTAAGTTAGACTTCCAGATCTCCTGAGCATAAGAGAGAATGAGAGGCTTAATTATTTATAATTCATTACCTTAAATTTTAAATATAAAAAGCACCCCAAAACAAAAAAAAAACTTTACAGGAAGGAATTTGAATACTGGGAGATCGCCTAAGCAGTGAAGTTTAAATGTTCATTTTGTAAGATTTGCAATGAATACTGTTCCAACAATATCACTAGTGGTTTGGTTTTTTTTTTTAAATAATTACAAATGGTAATGACTTGCATAATCCAACTGCTCTGTAGCTGCCCAAGAGGATGTATTACATTAACTGTGTTAGACTAATGTGATACACGTTTTTTCCTGAGGGGAAGGTATGTACTTACACATTTTCATTAATGGGCTTAGTACTTTTTGAAGATCCAAGTTCTCATGTGATTTTTTGAAGTAGCAAGACCAGTCCTAAAACATTAAGATACTACTTGAGAGGTTGAGAGACTCATTTGTAGTCCTTACTCCAGGGTGGTGATCATAATAACTTGTAAGGACAGAACTTTTTCTCCAGTTGCAAAGATAATGAGAAATGTTAGCTATAGTGAGAAGAGAGTGAATGGAAAAAAGTGTTGGAGGAAACATGACCTAACTATTCTGCTTTCTCTGTTTCAGTTTTTACTGGAGACATATTTTCCCTGAGAATGAGGGTGGTCATACTCTTCAACTGAACATATGCATAGGTAGTTTGTGTTCTTCCCTTAATGACAGTTGATCAGTTTTATTTTTCCCAGTATACTCCAAAGCTGCATGTAGCCCTGTACATCACTCTGAAACCTGGCATTCCACAGTCTAATTTTCTGCACAGCATGCAGAAATCAGAAATTAATACCCAGTTTTACTTACATGTTAGGCAAATGGCTCTCTGAATTCTGCATTGCTAACTTTTAAATTCACAGCCCCAACACTTGTTTTTGAGCTCTGTAGGTAGCTTTTGTACTTCTGCAAAGCAGTTTCAGTTAGACAAGGATATGGAAAGTTAAGTATTAAAACCTGTTTACCGACTATAGCTGCCTTTAGAACATTATGTGAGCAAGAGATACAAAATATGCCTGTTACAACTTTTGAAAAAGGATAAAAGTAGGTCAGACAAGATGGGAAAGAAATTGTATGGCAGAGAAGTAAAGTAGTTACTTTGCAAAGACCAGACCTTTAGTTCACATGTAAGCATAGCTTTGAAAATAAGGTTATTCATGGTGCAGTCCTGTTAGCAAATACCCTATTTGGCATATCTAACGGTATGATGTTCTGCGATTAGACGTGAGATCAGGTAAAGGCCCTGTGTGTCTCTTAACCTTTTCCTGTCTCTTGCTGACAAAACCCATCAAAACTGGTAATTATCCAAACCATTCTCTGTTAAAGGAAGGAAGCAACAAAGGAGTTGGAGGACAAAGTGGTTGAGGGGGCTTCACACTCAGTAAGAAGTGTCTTTTGGAAGAAGATTGATGCTGAACTCTAGCACAGCATGAAATTAAGTTATTCTATTACATGGTCAGTCTAACCCATAATTTAAAAAATCCCTAACAGAATGGAAACTAGCAGCTAGTGAACATAAAAAGCTCAAGCAGATGTTAAAGCGGCCTCATGCAGTAATAACTAGCAGTTGCCCATTCTCCCTATTAAAATATTACAGATGTGGATAGGAAAAACCATTTGGTTTTCTGATTTCACATTCTCAGAAGCCCATTGTTGTTGCAGGCTATGGTACAATGAACTTAAAAGTTTAAAGTGTTTTATGGTGGATTTGTTAATGTGCAGACATAACACAAGAAATTGGCTTTTTAATTCGTAGGCACATCAACAGTCCTTATTTTTCATCAGCGTTCTGTCCCCAGATGAATCCATTGGATGTTAGTTTGGTGAACCAGATAATGTGAGGTGACCTAATTATATTTAAATTTTAAAATCAGAGAAGGGTAGTCAACATTGTGCAATGTGCTAAGTAATGCTGTAATTTTCATGTTACATTCCTGATGTAACATCTCTTTTCAGACTTTCAGAGATATCATAAACCACATTTTCTACCTGGTCAATTTGACCTGTGAGCAGTGTTAAAGTTACCCATGGAGCTGCTGAATTTTGTCTGTAGATCTCTGAACCATTTTTTTTTCTGCAGGACGATGGAGCAAGAAGTATCTGTTGCCTTTTTACCTAATTGTTCCTGTTTTGGTTTGTGTGAAGTCATTATGGCATTTGATATTTAAATGCTAACTCTTTCTGAGGGATCTAAATTCTGTTGTTCTCCAGAGGTAGTCACCTTTGCATTTCTGGTGGAGTTGATCTTACTGGAAACCATACAGCAGCCACACCTTACTGTCCTGTATATATAACTGTTGCCAAGCTAGAAAAGAGTGGCAGCTTCCCATCTCTGCTATAGACTGACCATTGCAGTTGGTCCTAAAGTGTTACTCAGCTGCTCTAACATTTGTTTTCAAGTATAAACCTGCTCACTTTTCTTCACTGTGAGGGTGGTGAGGCACTGGAACAGGTTGCCCAGAGAAGGTGTGGTGACATCCCCAAATCTTTGCCTTCTGGCCAGTCCATAATAATTTCCAAGATTCCTGGACAATTGGGATTTCCTATTTGAGTTCATTGTCTAATCACTGCAACCCACTTACTCCATGAAGCCCCAGCTGTGTAATGTGTAGAGGACACCCTCCCTCTAAACATCCAGCCCAGCACTGGTGACCGGGGCTCCAGGAGGAGCTGCACTTCAGTACTGATCACTTCCAAAGCAGCTCAAACCCCTTTGTAAGCTGTTGGTATCTCTTCTCCAGTTGGAGTATAGCAGGCCTCCCATCCTCTACATCCATGACTCCAACAGCCCAAGGGTCGACCTCGAGTCTCCCCTGGTGCTTCTGCCAGAGGCTCCAGGTAGGGCCATTCTCCCTGGTGGCGGTGCGGAGCACATTCTTTACATCTTGCCCAGTCTGAATGGGCCCAGGGGCTACTGCTTGAACTGTCTCCCCTTTAATTTGTTCAGTTTGTTCAGGACCCCATTTAAAATCATCCTTCTTTCGGGTCACATGACAAAAAGGGCTTACAATCATACTGTAGTTTGGAATGTGCATTCTCCAAAAGCCCACACCACCTAAGAAAGCCTGAGTTTCTTTCGTAGTAGTTGGTGGAAACATGGCTGTTACTGTGTTCATCACATCCACTGGGATCTCATGACATCCATCTTGACATTTTCTTCCCAAAACCTGGATCCTGTGCGGGTCCCTTCACTTTACTTTGTTTTATGGCAAAACTGGCTTTCAGAAGGGTTTGGATTATCTTCTCCCCTTTCTCAAAAACTTCTTCTGCTGTATTGCCCCATATGATAATGTTCTGGAGCTCCACCCTGTTCCAGCACAGCCTGGATTGGTCCATGGTGGGTGGCAGGGCTGTGTTTCCACCCCTCGGGCAGTTGATTCCAGGTGTATTGGATGCCCCTTCAAGTGAAGACAAACAGTGGCCTGCACTCCGCAGCCATAAGGACTGGGAAAAATGTATTTGCAGTATCAATAGTGGCATACCACTTGGCTGCCCTTGATTCCAGTTCATACTGGATCTGTCTGGCACAGCAGCACTCAACAGCAGTGTGACTTCATTCAGGCCACAATAGTCCACTGCTGGTCTCCACTCCCCATTAGGCTTTCACACTGGCCATATGGGCTATTAAAGGGTGAACGGGTCCTGCTGACCGCTCCATGGCTCTCCAGCTGGCAAATCAGCTTATGGATGGGAATCAGGGAGTCTCGGCTGGTGCGGTACTGCCACCGGTGCACCTTTGTAGCAGCCATCGGCACCTGCTGTTCTTCGACCTTCAGTAACCCCACCACAGACGGGTCTTGTGAAAGGCCGGGCGAAGCGGATGCTGCTTACATTCCTCCCCTTCCAAGGCAGCTATACCAAAAGCCCACCAATACCCTTTCGGCTCCTTGAAATACCCTCTGCTAAACCAGTCTATGCCAGGGATACGCAGAGCCTCTGGGCCAGTCACAAGGGGATGTTCTTGCCACTCGTTCCCAGTCAGGCTTATTTCAGCCTCCAACACAGCTGAGCTGTTGAGATCTCCCTGTCACTCCAGAAACACCGATGGGTTCTGCCCCTTCAAAGTTTGATGGCATTAGAGTTCACTGTGCACCAGTATCTACTGGAGCTTTACATTCCTGTGGGTCTGATGTGCCAGGCCATCGGATCCACACGGTCCAGTAAGCCCAGTTATCCCTGACGTCCACCTGGCTGGAGGCAGGGTCCCTCTCATCCTGGTCGTAGGATTCTCCACTAGCATGGCAAGCGGTGCAAAGTGGATGTGGCATGGAGCAGTTCTGCTCACTTATGTCTTGCCAGAATGGATTAGAAATCCTTTTCACAGGATCAAAAGTAAAGTCAGCCCTATCACTTTGCCTGGAAAACTGTCCTCTGGAGGCTGGAGCAGCAACCTCCCTGGAAGACTCCTTATCTGTGATTGTCTTTCCTTGTAGTTCATGCACTCGTGCCTCCACAACTGAGGTACGTTTTCCATCCCACCTCCTCATGTCCTCTCTGTGGTCACGCAGGTAAAACCACAGCGTACCCCGTGGTGTGTATCTTCTATATTCTCCCTCCCAAACGGAAGGGCATCTATGGTTGATAGCTGAGATGCATGTCTGTATGGGTGGAGAGTAGGACATATCCTCATCAAGTCGCTGGACCAACCTGTCCACAGCTGAGATGATGGAGGTAGAGATACTATCTTCATAGCCCTGCAGACAGTGAACCACTTCATCCACAGCTGGTGGTGTGTTGTTTTTCCAACCCATTACTGTGAATGAGTTGGCATATGCTGATGGTGAGGGCTGTACCAGTTTCCGCCACATGGGTTGTGTGCATTGGACTTCATCTGGATCAGTGGGTGACTGTGGATCATCCTGGTCATAATAGATCATCTCTTTCACAGCTAATTCTCTCAAGTACTGGATACCCTTCTCTGTTGCAGTCCACTTGCTTGGGCAACATCTACTGTCCTCTTTGTAGGGATACTTTTCCTTAATGCTTGATGGAAATTGCTTCCAGAGGCTGATGGCTTGTGCTCCTTTTCCAGTTGCCCTGTCAATGCCCCCTACTTTAGAAAGTGATCCCAGCCGCTTGGCTTCCGTACCCTCCAATTCATTGCCATTAGCCCCACTATCCCAGCACTGAAGCAAACAGGTGATAATGTGTTCACCTGATTGATGGGCATAATCTTTCCACGTATCTTGCAGTTTATTCAGAGATGGGGATCAAGTGGTTACCTCTTGTTCCTCTTCTTTAGCTTGTTCCTGTGATGGGCCTGCTCCTTCATCCTCCTTTACCAAATGAGCTGCTTTCTGTTTCCATTTCTTCTTCTGCATAGGGGCTACTGGCACTGACACAGGTTGGTCTTCTGCATCACTCACTGTGGGGGCCGAGGCAGCTGCAGTGCCCACCGCAGGGGCTGGAGCAGCTGCAGGGGCTGGAGCCACTGTTCTTTCTGCCATGGAGGCTGGAGTAGTTACAGCTGGTGGCGTAAATCTCTACCAGGTCCAGGAGCTGAAAACCACATCCAGTATTGCTAGCAATAGGGCCAGGACCTGCGCTGTGGTGCTTCCAATGAACCAAAGATAATCAGAATTTCCTAAAATCCTATGTTTCACTAATTAGCCCTGAGGAGAAGGTGGAGGAGTGGACCCCACCCATAGGTCGAGGCTCTCCAGGAAAACCAAGCCAAAGGTGCCGTTGTTGGTGTTCCCACCCAGGGGTCACCTGACACACAAGGACAACTGAGTACACAGACCAGATTAGTTTTATAACCAGAGAGTCCATCCTATCATAAACCAGTGCTATCTAGTACAACACTATGATAACGTTAGCCCAGGTCCCAAAGAGAACTTGCAGCATAACAGGGAACACATACTGTAAGTAAATTAAACAATGCAACCCTGAGACCATGGGCAGCAACTTCAAGAGCAAAGAAATCAGCATTGTAGCCAATGATTATTAATTCAATACAACAACAACAATTTCATTCTAACACTCTCTAGTTGGGCCTGTTGTTATCTCAACCCTTTGTGTCCCTGTTTTTGGGCACCAAAAAGGACTGTCGTGGTTTAACCCCAGTTGGTAATTAAGTGCCGTGCAGCCACTTGCTCACTCAGCCCTCACCCAGAGGGGTGGGGAGGAGAATCAGAGAGGAATGTAACACTCGAGGGTTGAGATAAGAACAATTTAATAATTGATATAAAATAAAAATAAAAGAGCAATAATAATAATAATAATAGTAACAATAACAGTTGTAATGAAAAGGAGGGGGAGGGGGAGACAAACAAAATCCAAAGGGAAGGGAGAAAAGAAAACAAGTGATGCACAATGCAATCACCACCTGCTGACTGATGCCCAGCCAGTCCCCCAGCTACGATCGGCTGGCCCTGGCCAACCCCCCGCAGTTTTTATGCCCAGCACGACAACCCATGGTATGGAATACCCCTTTGGTTAGTTCAGGTCACCTGTACCGCCTGTGTCCCCTCCCAGTTTCTTGCACCCCTCCAGCCTTCTGGCAGGCAGGGCCTGAGGAACTGAAAAGTCCTTGGGTTGGTATAAATGTCACCCAGCAACACCTGAAGACATTGGTGCACCATCAACATTGTTCTCACACCAAATCCAAAGCACAGCACTGCACCAGCTACCAAGAAGAAAATTAATTCCATCCCAGCTGAAACCAGGACACTGTGGTATCCTTCCATCTCAGAAAATGTACCATGACTTCAAACAGCATCCATTTTTAAAATAAAACAAGCAGTAGTCTTAGAAGCACATTGTTCCTGTGCATACATTCTTCTCACAAGAATTGCCTTTAAAATCGTTGGTTATTAAAAAGAAGAAAGCTGGGTCTTTTACCAACCAGAACCTGGAACACATACAGTCTCCAGACTTCTCCCTTGTTGGTTTTGTGTTTGTTAGGTGGTGCTCTACCATTAGTTTTCAATAAACCTGTTGCAAAGCCTTCCATGAATGAGATAACTTCTCACTGCAAATAGCTAGAAAAGCATTTTAGCCAACTTGTCCCTTTAATTCAGAAATTAATTCTAGTATTTGGAAAATGTCTTTCAGAAAACATTTTGTTAGAATTTTTCCCACAGGCAATGCTTCTCCCCCCCCACCCCCCCAAAAAAAAAGCATGTTGGCGAGGTGCAAAATTCAAACCTTAGTTTTCAGCCATTATCTTTTTCATTTTATCTTCAAAATACACTGATTTGACTCTTAGCCAGACTTCCCTGTTCCAACCTAATATATTACTAGGTAAGTAGCTCAAGTTTTGATCAGTTTGACATTAAGTTTACCATACCTAAAGACTGAAGACTTATGTTCTTTGCAGGAAATACTGAAGCATTCTGCCAGAGTTTAAATTCACTAATACTTTCCCATTTCCCAAGCAGAAGTTATATCAACTCCTCTTTGTCTATTTAGCTCCAAAAATTGCTTCCCTCCTGGATTTTACTTTTTCATTTGGCAAATACTCTGATGAACTTGCAGTATAACTTTTATTGGATTCATGTTGTGGGTGACAATTAGTTTCTGTTATTTTCTTAATTGTCTGCATTTTGTGTTGGAGGAGGTGGCCATGGTTAATAGCAGTGAAAACATGGAAAAGACTTGTCATGTTTTGCAAGCATTAAATTGGGTTGAAAAGAAAGATAATAGAAAGGGAACAGAGACAAATGGGACTTGGGCATCTTCAGCAGTTTGTTTTTTTCACCCAAAATTTTAGGTTTTGTATGTGAAAGTTTCATCAAAATAAAGACACAAAAACATACTTTACCCAGCCTGCATCTGATGCTGTATCCACAAATTTCAGTGCTCCTAACATGAATAATTTGTGATTTATGTCAGTATTGTCAAGCTGTCAAAATAGAAGCATTTAAGAAATGTAAATGTTGAGATTTTTCTTTAAAATATTAAATTAATGTTTTCTGATTAAAGTATAGACAAAAAACCCAAACCGTTATCCCCTTACTAGATTGTGTACTTGTGAAGAAATACTGATGCCCAAAATAAGGGATGGCTGAAAAGAAAGCCCCTTAAAGAACAGTATGTTTCAGACCTTTGTGTCCCAGGGAAGGTTTGATACTCTGAGAAGGGGAGTTCCAGTTTCCCCCTTTGACGACCCTGTGATGGCAACACATTTACTTTACAAAAGGAGTTAGGATCTTTGTCACCCCAAGCACTATGCTGAGGATGAGTTACCAGGAAAGAAGCACATCTTTTAAGGCTAGTGTTCTACCATCATTTATTAAATTCTGTAGGAATACATACTGTGGAGGCCCCAACAGTGGGGGTAAAGCTCTGTTTTGTTACATGTGTTGATGTATGTAGATATAAATTGTCAAAATGTAGGTTTCAGCTGATATTTATCACAGTTTGCTTGAACATGTAAGACTTTTACATATGCTGCTGCCTGGTTGCATGTTTAGAGATTTTTTTGAAAGTTTGTTCCAGAAATGTCGAAGTTAGCTGTCTTTGGCTTAGCTTGTGGTGGTTTGATCCTGGCTGAATGCCAGGTGGCCACCAAAAATGCTTGGTCACTCCCTTCCTCAACCGGATAGGGGAGAAAATATAATGAAAGGCTTGTGAGCTGAAATGAGGGCAAGATCACTCAGTAATTACTGTTGCAGGTAAAACAGGCTCAGCTTGGGGAGTTTATTACCATTTGAATCAGAAAAAACACCTTCCCCCCACCCATCCCTTCTTCCTGCCCTTAACTTGAAAGGGAATGGAGATTAATGCTCAGTCCATCACACATTGTTTCTGCCGCTTCTTCCTCCTCATACACTTCTTCTCCAGCGTGTGGTCCTTCCCATGGGACACAGTTCTCCATGAACTTCTCCAATGTGAGTCCTTACTGTGGGCTGCAATTCCTCATGAACTGCTCCAGTGTGGTCCCTTCCACAGGGTGCAGCCCTTCAGGAACTCAGTGCTCCAGCATGTGTCCCCCATGGGGTCACAAATCCTGCCAGAAAAAGCTGCCTCAGAGTGGCCTCTTCTCTCCACAGGTCCACAAGTCCTGCTGTCACTGAGATTTGGAGTAAACCTCTTAACACCAATGTAGCATTAAGAAGCAGGAATTCTCTTTATTCACAGTTCTGAATGCACGGGGTATAGATCTGCCCAACGTGCACACCAAGTTACTTGAGAGTACACATATACAGTACTTACACATTCATAGTGTCTTGCATATTCATTTTCATTTACATACAGGATTGGTTGCAAGTTTCTTACTTCTAATGCAAACTAGTATGCATCCTCAGGTAGCACTACTGAAGTTTTTTACTAACAATACATGCTCCTCAAGTGGGGTTTGTCCTCTTTCCAGGGGGCTATTTGAATTGTAGGTTGTGGTCTCCCACTGCCACAATTATCTTTGTCGTACTTTCAACCAATTTTCTGTGGATTACAACACTTTATCAGCTTGCCTCCTCTTGCAGCCAGAACTTCCTACCTTGGAGGCTTCTTTCTGTGTAACTTCAGATAATGGTGTTCTTTTCCCCATCCATTCTTTCTTTCCCATCCTTCCCAAGGCTGACTCCCTTGATAGGAGTCCCTACATTTATCATTTTAAACACTTTAGAGAGTCAGCTTGGCCTAAACTCTGTGCACAGATTTGTTTAACATACAGTTAAACACTAAATGAGACTTTGGAAATTTGGGAGTTTAGGTAACACTGCCAGCAAACCTTCCTCAGCATGGGCTTCTCACAGGTCACAGCCTCCTTTGGGCATCCACCTGCTCTGGTGTGGGGTCCTCCACGGGCTGCAGGTGGATATCTGCTCCCCCACTAAACTCCATGGCTGAGGGGGACAGCATGTTTCCCCATGGGCTTTACCATGGTCTTCACCACAGGCTGCAGGGGAATCCCAGCTCTGACGCCGGGTTCGTCTCCTCCTACTCCTTCTGCACTGACCTGTGTGTCTGCAGAGGTATTGCTCTCACGTAGTCTCACACGTCTTCCATGGTGCAGATTATTTTCTTTTCCTCCCTTCTTAATATGCTATCACAAAGATGCTACCACTGTCGCTGATGGGCTCAGCCTTGGCCAGCGGTGGGTCCATCTTGGAACTGGCTGGCATTGGCTCCATTGGTGGTGGAGGGAAGCTTCCGACATCTTCTCACCAAATTCCCCCATATCCCCCTGGCTACCAAAACCTTGCCATGCAAACCCACTATATCCCATTACTGCTGAGAAATGGTCCTCATGCAGAATGTGTAATGGAGCAGCTATGACATCGTCTTCTGGAAAAGACCTTTCTTGGGGAGTTGGTTGTTGCTATTGTTTGGTGGCCTGTTGTCATAACAGACTAAAAATGAAAGAGGTAGTTGACATCTTTTTTTAGACAACTGCTGTAGCTGGGATAAGAATAACTGCATTTTTCTGACCTCATTTTCTTCTCATAGTCAGAAATGGCCTTGTGCTCAGCTTTGAAGAGTGCATTAGCCTGAAAGATTATTTGGTACTTTTCCCAGCTATGTTGTTTGGTCTTGTATTATTTCCTCTTATGAAACTTGTTTTCTGTGGTATGTCAGGCAAACCTGTACCTTCTAACATTCCTTATTGCTGTGGGATCTAAAATTATTAAATATTAATGTGGTGTTAAATCTATCTGGTGTGTTTTTCTGGCATTTATTCTTAAATTACTTTGCCCATTTTTCTCTTTTTCTAGCAGCATTGTTTGTTAACCTTTTCATTTTAAATCCTAAAATTTGACAATTGCTAGATAAGAATTTAAAAGAGAATAGACATGTTCATTTTAACACAGAAAAAAAGCATCATACGGTAAGCAAGCTACAGCAAATAAAAAGTGGTGCATGCATGGTGAATAGGTATAGAGGATATTTCAAAGTAGAAAATAAGGACAAAGCTCTTTAAATACTATATTGTATTTTCTACCATTTGGGGTCTTTCAGATTAATTTAAAATTAGCTAAAATACTTCACTTTGTTACATAATTACACAGTTTATAACATTCTCTTATTATTTAACTGGGTTCCAGTCTGTATCTTGCTCATTAATAATAAAATAATGTAAGGTAAATGTCTGCTGTCCCAAAGCTGTTTGGTGTATTCATTATAGCAGTTTTCCTGACACGAATGGTCAGTGTCTGCCTTTTGATGGGACCTGAGCTGCTTTTCTATGCTGTGTCCTCTTCCAGTGAGTTCTGGAATCAGTAGTAAGAACAGTAGCAAGGTCTGGTAAGTCCCTTGCTTACGCAAGGGCTTTTTTTTGCACAAAACATGTGCACAAAAAAATTGCACAATTGCTGTGACTGGGCCTTATGCTTGAGAGATATTCTATTTTCTAGGCATCATTCCAGAGTGCCCAGGCTGGAGATCTGCCCAGTCCCATCTTCCCTGGTGTATAAATTCTGCCCATGTGATATTATGAGAAGTGTTCAGTAAAAAACAGATTAAGGTGATAATTTCCTAGTTCTTTATGTTACATTATCTATGCCAAGCCAGTTAGTATGGAAATGTTTGATTTTTGAGCTCATAAAAATGAAGTTGAATGTAACTTGTAAGTATGAAAGCACCTTTGGATATCATATATTTCTAACAATATTACCCAGGCAAGATATCTATGCTGCTTCTGTGTTCCCTCTCCCAGTCCTAGCGAAGTCTTGCTTGGATTTTAAAGAAACAATTTGTAAATATTCAGTTCAGCTGTTAATGTATAACTTTTTTGAGGGTATTCTATACAGCACTTTGAGATTTTATGTGTATCACAGACAGCTAGCACATTTCATTGGAGTACCTTTAGGGAATCTGTTCTCATTTTGTTTTTTTGAGGATTAAACAAGCTGCGTCATAAAAGGCTTTGCAATCAAATGCCACTGCAAACCTGAACATCAAATGTAAATGTGATCTGGGCTTCCTGCCTACCTCTAAGCATCCTGTGAAAGGTCTCCTCAGACAGAAGAACTGGTTGACTTGCTACGGGCACTTGGTGTAAGCTGGGGTCAGGAGGGAGGGAGAAAGATACGGATTGAGGGAGCACCTGGCTTGGGAGTTGAATAGTAATTGACCACACTAGCCACTGGATGTCACTTGTTCCACATAAATATGTGCAAGAAGTCCATAGTCTGGCATCCCCGTGTCTCTTATGAACATCACAGTGGTGCCCAGGTGAGCATGGGCAGCAGGATTTTTCTTTCTCTGCCTTGAGTTTTTTTGTCTGAAAATCAAGAGAGGTTAATTTAAAGTGACATCTTGTTACCTCGGAATGTAAGATGCTTGTAGCTGACTTTTGCCTATGTTACTTTGTAATGCTTCTTAAGTGGGGTTTACATGTTGACTTTTCCTATAAGGTGTAACCGGGAGACAGCCACCAGGAAGGTTCCCATTCCTGCCACTGCCATGATGGCCTCCACCCCCTCTGCAGCTTTAGCATTGACTTGCACCATGAATTTGCATCAACAGAAATCTGGTTTTCACAACAGTGCTTCTGATCTTCTGTGCCTTTGTAGGCTTCTGTTAAAGACGAAAACATGAGCATGGTGAAAGAGGTATCAAAGGCAGGTAAAGGAAAGAAAGGAACAAAACCCAGGAGGAAAGTATTCTCTTCTTGAGGTAGTGACTATTCACTGGAATATCTAGCTAAGGAGATTCACAACTTGAAAAAAAAATTTGTGGGCAACTTCAACACCAACCATATTCTGACTGTCCTTCTATGTATCTATTGACACATGTGGTTAGACTCGATCTGGTCACGTGTTGTGCAAACAGAATTGTGCCTGTATTTACAGCCTGTCTGTTACGTTATTCCTGACAGCACCATCTGACAGCGTTATGAAAAGGCTGGAATAAAAGGAAGAAGGGTCTTCTCTTGACTAAGCCATGGAGAACTGTGGTCTTTTTTACTTATGAGTCAATGTATATACAGGTAATCCTCAGCCAGAGCACACTGTTCCATTATTTCTTTTCTGTTCCTGGCTAAATTTTATAGAATAATTTAATTTTAATAATAAAATACAACATGATATATTATATAATAAAATATAATAAATATATGTAAAATAATAAAATATAAATACTGTTCTACATATATTAACCAAATATAAACCATGTCAATTAAATATAAAATATATAAAATCCATAATATCAGCAATATATATAAAATATACATAATTAATGCGTTAATATCATTGCCATCTTTATGATATTAATAATACAGACTTTCTGTAGTGTCAGAATGTTCTTTTCTACTTAAATTCTTCCTGCCTAGGTGTCACCTCTTAAAATTCTGCTGGTATTTCAGATGTAGAATGACATCTTGTCCTTGGTGAAGTGGCATCTAACTTCTTCCAAAGACCTCAGGTTGAACAGGTTTTTCCTATGCGTGTCCTATGCGTGGGTTTCCTATGGTATTCTGAGGTGCTATGGCATTCTTGCAGGGGGAGCCAAACAAAACTGTTCTCTGTTATCTGTGAAACAACATTTAAAATATCATCCAGTGAAAAATCAGTTCTAATTTTTATTTCTAACCAGAACTTTTTGTTCAAAATGAAAACACATGCTTTTATATCTTACAAAATTCCGTGCACTTGACTTTGAAGAACAGAAGTTCAAGTGTGGATCCAATCCAAAACCCAGCAATTATTACTAACAACTTGCTCCCATTTGTCATTCCCCTGAAACTTATGACATAAACGCTTCAGTGATAGTGTCTTTGCAGGGTACATTAATACATTTTAAATATGTTTATATTTGTAAATTTCTATTACGTTTCATCTGTTTATGGTAAATTGCTGTTGGAAAGGTTTATCTTAGAGGTTTATTTAGCATTCCGGAAAACTTTTTAGTTTTTACAGTTTGTTTTTTTTTTTTACAGTTTTTATGAGTTGTTACTTGTGAGTGTGTTTGAAACTGAAATAATCTTTTTTTCCCTTCTAGTTATGTTTTTGTTATATTAAAACTGAAGTAAGGGTCACTGCATGGTAGAGTCTTAGGTGGCTGCTTGTTTCCAACTCTACAGTCCTTTTTGCTAAAGAACTGTCTCTTTCAAGGGTCTTTTAGTTGATGTAAGTATTTTCATGTCTGGTTTTTGATCACAACTTTTGTAAAAAAGTTCTCTTAGTTCTGTTGTATCTTGAAAGCCTACAATGAAGTTTTTAGTCACAGTTTTTCATTACTCTATATAGTATTAGTTTCCCAACAGGAAAGGCTGCCTCTGTCTGGTTATTATAAAACCACATTAGATACCAATGGAGACAACAGAGCTTGTTTACTCTGAATTACATACAATTCAAGCAGTGTGTAATACAAACTTTTGCTAATTTTGTTTTAACAGTTAAACATATTGGTCAAATTTGGTAAATGATGCCCTAAAGGACTGTGCTACAGACTACAAGAGCTGAAGTAGTTTGCCAGCTCCTTTCTGGTGCTATCTTAATTAAAAATATGAGCGGAGCTTTTGTTGCCACACACATGTAAGGAATAAAAAAATGAAAATAGATAAAACCCTCACCTTTAACTTATTGTTGTGCACTTCAAGAAATTTTTTTTCTTGTAACAGCTATACCATGAAATTTCAAATGCTCCCAATAGAATTCAGTCAAGGGAGGAGACAACAGTTTCCACTATCGCAGTTCATGGAGGTAAGCTTTCATGTGCTAGGTCTCCATCTCAGTTTTCAGAAGAAGGCGTATTCACAGTTCATTGCTTTCTGTTATGACTCCACTAGTATTTGGCTGGTGTTTTATTTCACGTTTGAGGAGGAGGGCTGCTGCAGGTAGACAGTGGCATGCATTATGGCTTCACATCCTGTTACCCCATTTGCCTTCTGTCCTTTGAGCAGTGTGGATTCTACCACAAGCGAGCCATTCCAAGTAGTTTTGTTTTGGGTCTTTTGTGCCACTTCCTGCTTCACATGGTGAAGAATTCTAAGAAGAGCAAAGAGGAGGCATCACGGTTAGTGTGTCTTGGAGTTTCCACCTCTCCCTTTCTTTGCCTGGTAACGAAGTGAGGGAGACCTGGGTGTTTTCATTTATTTATTGTCTTGGAGTCCTATGGGTCTTTTTGTTTTATCTAGTTATAAATTACAGATGAGTAGAAACAAACAGATTAATCTTTGGTTACTTGCTCTAGGTTGAATTTTATTAGCTTCTTCCAAAGGAGCTGTTCTACAAATTTCATAGAATGTCTCCTATGTCCGATGTATAAGATTGAAAACATACTTTAAAGTAACATTTGATAGCTTTACATCCATGATATGTGAAGTCACAAAGAGTGGTATCCAACAGAAACCCATGTGTATAATGGTACCAAAAGTATACTTAGGGCAGTAGTATATTTATCATACCAGAGCCCAGTGCTGTAAATTTTACTGCAGTCAGGTTGCAGGCACTGTAAGTGATGAAATGAAACAGTACCCACTAGACTTCCTCTTCATGCAAACATTTCAAACAAGCTGAGGCAGAATGAAAAATGCGTGCATTAGTGTTCTGCAGCATGATATATTCATTAATTTTTTTAAAGCATATGGTGGACCTACTTGTGAATCATGAGAAAAGACTAAGTAGTTCCAACCTGCTGAGTGTCAAAATCTATCTGAAAGTGGTAGAAAACCTCATTTAGGCTCTGCTTTGTTCATTCTTTTGAAAACTTGTGTGACTGTATACTTTAAGTTCCTGCTAGGCTATAAAAGAAAACCTTTTTTTCCAGTCTTGTATGGCAAATAATGAAAGAGTCCTGCCACTGACAACTCACAAAATAAGTAGAGAGAAAAAAATCCAGGTGAAATAGTGTAGGTATAAATCATTTTGTCCAAAGAAAATAGGGAAGAAGACCTGACTTTTTCAATGAGTTCTGGCAAGCAGCAAAATGATCTGGTGTAATATCTAACAATGGGTACAATACATTTAAGCTCTATGCTAACATCCAGGAGAGCCCTGGTAGACTCACCATTAAACTGGGAAAAAAGTCTTTATCTGGAGCCTGAGCATCTGTTATCTGAGTCTTAAAATGGTCCAGGTTGGTAAGATGACCATAGCTTAGCATAAAATGGTAACTTCATGCCTGAAACGAGCAGAGTTCTCTTCTTCCCACCCTTCTTGCTTCAGTGAGGAGATTTTGGCATCAGCTCTGGGACATTTGTATGAATGACCCATTTCCAGCAGAAAACCTTAGTGACTCCAGGCTCAGCAGAGCAGGTCCAGCTGAGAGCTTCAGCCTGGCATTAACATACGATGTGTTCATGGCCAGGGTGCTAGTGCATGCAGATAGTCCATGGCTGAACAGCATGTAATGCTAGATTTGCCTACTGCATCTCCAGAAGCACAGACCTCTCGTGGCTTGAGTTCAAAAGGAATTTAAATCCAGATAGCTGCTATGGTTTGGAGAGGTTTCATCCTCCCCAGGTCAACCAACGGGGAAAGACCAGTTTGCACGCAATTTGCAAAATCAGACATTCCTTCTAGTGAAACTGTGTAATAGACACTCAAACAAATACGTTGCAATAGGCAAAGTAACGTGTAGTGTTTTCTGTGATTAGAAAATATTTATATGACAAACCTCTTAGGAAAATGGGGGAAAAAACCTATCAGTTGTCCCACACTTCAAACTCTAGAATGTAACTGAAACCACTGAGGTCAAAAGGCAGAATAAAAAAAAATAATAAATTTTTTAAAAGAACAGGTATATGTCTCGGTAGAGAAGGTAAAGAGACGGAGTCTTTCTGCCTTTCAAAAAATCACTTATTCACTTGAAGTTTTACAGAAGGAAAAGTTATTTACACACTGGGCAAATATGTTCTGTTTATCTGCCAAGACAATTCTTGCACCATAGTAATTCCTTCTCAAGAAACAAATGTCCCCTTTCACATTACAGCTATGCACAGTTTACATTAATTTTTCCAGGACTCCACTTTAGAAAAACTGCAGTAACACTTACATGTTTTTCTTTTCCCTCATGTGTAAGCTGTGACCTTTTTATCATGGCCCCATGCTTATACAAGCCAAAGCACTAGTAGGTGATAACCTGTAGGTGTTATGAAAAGTACTCTGCTAAACAGGAGCACTGCAAGTTTTGTCACAGAAAATAAAGTTTTACCACATCCATGTTAGAAGGGCAGACAAGAACCGGCTTGATGTAAATGTGGGAGTAACTGATCCGTGAAACACCTCCAGCCTTGATTGCTCCCCTTCTTTTGGGTCCCCATCTACCAACATTGAGAGGCCTGTTATGCTTAAAGCAAGTCTCCTAACATCTGTTGTTCCAAGAATTCCATTGTTGCCTACCAATGAACTCTTTAAATAAAATCTCCTTTAAAGTCCATTCTCCCCAGCTTAAAAAAAAAAAAAAAAAAGGCAACAGCTCCTTCTGAACAGAGACTCTGAACAGAAATTGTATAGATTCCTTTAGCCTAGTGGCGTATCCAAATGTTACCAGGAAGATGTGGAAGTAGTGATGTATTCAGTTATGAAGCATCCTCTGCCCTAACAGCTGAAGCTGTTGTTAATGATCTCAAAGCACTTGGTCGGGACTTTTTGCTCTGTTGTCCCTCATTTAGAGATGCAGAACTAACAACAGGGAACCAAATTCAAAAGCAGTCCAAGTGAAATCCTAAGTAACCCCATTTAGCTGCTACCTAATACTAGAAGTGCTTAATCTCATAAAAGACTGCATTTTTTTAAATATAAAAATCTAACCATACCTTTTTTTTTTTTTTTTTATCAATGTGAAATCAACACCTGTCTACTTATGAGGGTCTTCAGGCTGCGCTGAGTGATGGCTGGTTCCCCTGGGATGCCAGTCCTCTCGGAATTCTCCCAGGACACTTAATTCCAGGTGCCCAGTGAAACTGTATTGCTCTGGAAATACAGTTGTAAAGATGATTTATTTTAAAACATGATTGGCACACAAAATGTCAGCAAATAGCCTGTAAAAATTAATCTGCTGCTCAGAACATAGGCTCTGGAATTAGATGATGTAATCTATGAGGAGACATTGTCCTCCTGATTGGACTAAGACAAGTCTCCAAGAAACTCTCTAAACCACGGACTTAAAAAAGTCTTGCGCTTTTTTTCTGTTTTTTTTTTTTTTGTTTTTTGTTTTTTTTTTAATTAATCTTGACTCTTTAACACTACCACGCACAGGCTTTTAGAAAAGGGGTGAACAAGTTTGAGTTGCGAAGAGGGAATTGGGTCCTCTCCTCCTTTGGTGATCATAGTGCTGTAATCACATTTACTGGTTCTGCTGGCCATGTCTGGAGATACCCCAACCTGATTCTGCACAAATAAACACCTAAAAGGCATGCCCTGAGAAAGGGTGAAGCCTCTCAGGGGACAAGGCTAAAGAAACACCAGTCTGGAAGCTGGACTTTAAATTTTTAAGTACTTTCTAGCCATACAGGTGCCCATACATAAGCCCATCCAGAGGTAGGATGGATTTAATACCATAAAAATCTTCCCTGAAAATCTAAGCTGTAGCTGTTTGCCCAGGGTAACTCAGTGTGTGGTGCAGCAGCTCAGAAGGCTTCCTTACGCTATGTCCTCCATGGTCACTTTGCACTAGGACCCTATAGCTCTGCAACCATTCTACTTTAATGCCTTGCTGTACAGAGCTCTGGGCAGGAGGTTTGTTTATCGCTGCTGGTTGCCTAAAGGGCCAGTGTTCATTTCCTCCCAGAGGAACACAGCCCTCCTGCCAATTTGGATGGTTGTAGTGGGTGCTGAAGGCAGTTTCTGAGGCTGCAGCACATGACCAAGGATAGCACCTTAAGTTGCCTCTGCTACCCATTCTTTCAGGGGCAGACCTCTCTGGCCATGATGAGCGGTCACAATAAAGCTGTTCTTGCTGGACTAACATCCCTCAGGTGCATTGCCTCCACCAAGAATTCTTAATAAAACTGTAGAAGCATTGTTTTTAAACTCATAACTGCTCAGATATTCCCAACTGCAAATCTTTAAAATACTTTGCATATCACTAGGATTAAGCATTATTTGCTTTGAGTCACCCATGCCTTGGAGGTTAGCAGTTACATGTTTGCTTTTACTCTTGATAGTGTCTTACTTTATTGAAAAACTGGGTTTTTTTCTTGCTAGCAAGTTCCTCTTCTATTGGAACTGATGTATCATGTCATTGACCAAAGGCTTGTGACATTATTCACATGAAATGTAAGATGTCATTCACAGAAACCCTTTACAGGTGTTAGCTGTGGAGAGTAATATTAAATTGATAAGCTGCATTTTCTAAACACTTGTGGAATTTGTAACTTTCTTACATTGTCTTGTGTTTCAAAAGCAAGCTAAAAATAGACAGAAATTAAATGTGCAACACCAATTTTATGCAGTAAATTTGAATGAAGATGTAACAAATATGTGTCATTTTATAAACATATTTCCCTTTTTTCTGGAGAAGAGTTTGGTCACCATTTCCTGTATTTTAATATTCTTGACATATTTGTTATGATTAGTCATAGGAAAAGTAGCTAGACCTTTGGCTAGTGGAAACGGAAGATATATTGTTGTTTTCATTACCAATTATAACTTAAGGGTTAGGACAAAGGCATATATTTTCTTTTAAAAGGCTACTGGTTGCCAGGTTGTAAGTGCTGTAATAAAACCTAATATATCTGCATGGTGTGAGATTAATATAAGTGAAAGCTTTAAAAATCAAAATTCCAAATTCCACCCCCCCGGCCCTTGCATTTTTCTCTGCTTAGATGGTGAGAGCAGGCCAGTGTGGACTTTAAAAAAAATCTGTTTGGTTTCACTTACTAGCTTTTATAGAGTGAGACATTTCTTAGAAATGCAACAACATTAGGGGCCTCTTAAAATATGAACTGCTTTTTTTGCTGAGACAGTTTAAAATAATCTTAAATTTTGCATTAACTTTACATTTTGTTTTAAGTTTTTATTAAATCCAGAATTTAGGCCTAAGTTATCCTGACACCATACCTTTAAGAAAATGTCAGCATATAGTAAGCACTCTGGTTATGCTTTAAATTTTATTATTGTAGAGGTTTTTTTGGGGGGAGAGGGAGGCAGAGGGAATGTTGGACAATTCAGAGCAAAGGGGAAGAAAACCTAACAAATTCTTGGGTACTGTCCAATTCTTGAGCTAAGCCGTGAACTCCATATTTGGCTTGAAGCAAGGAATTTTCCCCTCAACAGCTGTCCCTGGAGTCAATATAAACTGTTCTGAAATATTTAGTTACCAGCGGAGAGATACTACAGGAAACACTAAAACAAACTGTTGTGAAGCACTGGCTGTTGTAAGGGAGCCCTGATTCATGGGCTGTACTGTACATTGCATAATGATGCAGCTATTCCCCTACATGTTCTCAATGTTATGGCATGTTACATAATGAGAGGGCTTCCGAGGCACCCAAGTGGCTCTTTTGGGAGGAATGACACAGAGATCAATAAAGCTGTTTGTAAGGAAAGAATGCATGACGGTAGAGGCTGAACTGCCTTTCCTTTATTCCTTAGAAGAGTTTTAAAAAGAATACGCTGTTCAGCTCTTTGCCTACCTTTGTACTTTTTAAAGACTTACTGTTCTAATAGATGATGATTTTTGAAAACAATACTTCCTGAAAATGGAAGAAAGCCAAAACCCTCTTAAAACCTAACTGGAGCATTAGAAAGAAAAGGACCCTTTGAGTAAAATTTTACCATTTTGAATGAACCATGTATTCAATCAAAGTCCCAAAACGCTACTTAAAATGAATTCTGAATAAAGACATTAATTTTCTTCTTTCATTTATAAATCATCATAAAAGCAGGATAAAAAATTCTTTGTAAAGTGCTGCTTGATGACTCAGCTGCTGAACTGAAATCCTATGCTAATCTGGTGTATGCAACTGAATAATGAACTGAAACTGTGATTACCTACTTAAGGTATATTTATACTGCTACAAAAGCGGCAACCTTACTGTATATTTAAACAATGTATAAAAGAGTGCATGCAAATAAAGAATGTCAGGTAGATATAAACCAGAACTGGCTGGAGTAAGGGGGCTGTGGAGCTGTATCTTCTCTTACAGAACATTTTCCAGTCTGCTAAGAACCCTGTGCATTTTATTATCATCACGGATGGTGACTGTTGAAATCTGAAGTATTGATGTAGGAAATTTAGATGTAACTTTTGCAAGGAAAGTACTACTAGAATGCACCACAGGACAGAATGGCCTTTGCGATATTTCTCCCTTCAAGGGCAGTTCAAAAGAATGCAACAAAATGGGTTTATTTCGTACTGAAATGCAGCAATTGGCAAGAGCTGTCTTGCAACTAAAGCAAAAGATTAAACCTGTCTTGGAGTTGAATGTGGTACAATACCAAGAGGTAGAAACTGAAGTCTTTGGCTCACAGATAGTAAATTAAGATTACTGGCAGTGAACTCACTCATGGTTTAGATGTTGGATGTTTCAAATGTGGTTAACCTCATTCAGTTAAAGTAAAACTGTTCATACTGTTACTAGAAGGAGAACAGCACAAAAAAAAAGCTCAGCATTTACTCAGTTGAGGAGAACAGAGAAGGTATGGGAACAGCGGATAGGAAGATGATGGTAGAGGACAGCGAAAGGAAAAAAAGACAAAAAATGTAAATACATAAACATGCAGTATGTAAGAATGCAAATGCCTGTGGGCTCTGAAAAGATGACGAATTTTCTTGTATTACCCATAGCATTTGGGGACTGAGCAGTTCACAATAGCAAGTAAATTGTGTATTTTCTAAAGTGAGGCAAGGGCTTGGTATTAGATTTCTTTTCAAAATTCTTGTCTTCCTCAGTAGAACTATTGCCATGAATAGATGTTATATGTATCTGTCCAGATATATAGGAAATAGACATAGGAGTTACACCTAGACATAGGAACTATTTGTTTACATAAATTGGGTCATGTGCCTTGAACTGTGATTACTTTCTACTGGAAAGAAACCATTTTCTAGGGACAGTCTTAGAATCATAGAATCATAGAGTCATTTAGGTTAGAAAAGCCCTTTGAGATCATAAAGTCCAGCCATTAACCCAGGACTGCCAAGTCCACCGCTAAACCATGTCCCTATGCACTGCATCAATGCATTTTTTTAAACACCTCCAGGGATGGTGATTCCACCACCTCCCTGGGCAGCCTGTTCCAATGCTTGACAACCCTTTCAGTAAAGAATTTTTTCCTGCTATCCAATATAAACCTCCCCTGGCGTAACTTGAGGCCATTTCTTCCTGTCCTGTTGCTTGTTATCTGGGAGAAGAGACCAAGCCTCAGGTGCCCACAACCTCCTTTCAGGCAGTTGTAGAGAGTGATAAGATCCCCCCGAGTCTTCTCTTCTCCAGGCCAAACAATCCCATTTCCCTCAGCTACTCCTCATAAGAGTTGTGCTCCAGACCCTTCACCAGACTTGTTGCCCTTCTCTGGACACGCTCCAGCACCTCAACATCCCCCTTGCAGTGAGGGAACCAAAGCTGTGCACAGTATTCAAGGTGTGGCCTCACCAGTGCCCAGTGCAGGGGACAACCACTGCCCTGGTCCTGCTGGCCACACTATTTTCCATACAAACCAGTATGCTCTTGGCCTTCTTGGGCACACTTCTGGCTTATGTTCAGCTGGCTGTCAACCAGCCCCCCAGGTTTTTTCCCACTAGGCAGTTTCTAGCCACTCTGCCCCCAGCCTGCAGCGCTGCATGGGGCTGTTGTGACCCAAGTGCAGGACCCGGCACTGAGCCTGATACATACAACTGGCTCTTCCTCATACAACTGGCCTCAGCCCATCGCTCCAACCTGCCCAGATCCCTCTGCAGAGCCTTCCTACTCTCAAGCAGATCAACACTCCCCCTCAACTTGATGTTGTCTGCAAACCTACTGAGGGTGCACTCAATCCCCACATCCAGATTGTTGATAAAGATGTCGAACAGACCTGGCCCCAGTACTGAGCCCTGGGGAACACCACTTGTGACCAGTAGCCAGCTGGATGTAACTCCATTTACTACCAATCTCTGAACTAGGCCATCCATCCAGATTCTTGAAAAGCTGCTAGACTCTCTTTCCCCTTGAGTTCCAGATAAAGCTCTCTGTTCAGCCATGCAGGTCTTCTCCTCTGCCAGCTCATCTTTTGACAGATGGAAATGGTCTACTCATGCACCTTTAAGACTTCTTGAAGAATGTCCAGCTTTCCTGGTCCCTTTGGCCCTTCCTGCCTCACAAGGGAGCCTGTTGACCAGGCTATTAAACAGGTCAAAGTCTGCCCTTTGGAAGTCCAAGATAGCAGTTCTGCTTATCCCCCTCCTTACTTCTCTGAGAATTGAAAGTTGTATCATTTCATGACTGCTATGCCCAAGACATCCTCCAACCACCGCATCACCCACAAGTCCATTCCTGTTTGCAAATGACAGGTCCACTGGGGCATCTTCCCTCATTGGCTCCTCAACAGTTGTGCCTGGAAGTTGTGCCTGTTTCCGCTGTCTCTTTGTCCTGCTTGGGTGGTGTATAACAGACTCCCACCAGGATATCCACCTTGGTGGCCTTCTCCCTCATTCTTACCCATAAACACTCAACCTCATCATCAGCATCATCAAGCCCTAGGCAGTCAAAACACTCCCTGACATACAGGACTACTCCACCAGCTCTCCTTCCTTGCCTGTCCAAAAAGCCATCCATTGCAGCACTCCAGTTGTGTGAGTTATCCCACCATGTTTCTGTTATGGTGATTATGTCAGTCTCTGCTGCATGATGGCTTCCAGCTCCTCCTGTTTGTTGCCTGTGCTTTGGGCATTGGTATAGATGCACTTCAGCTGTGCTATCGATCTCACCTCCAACCCTGGCATGCGGCCCCAAGGCTCATCTCTAATGAGCTTTATTTTATTCCCTTCCCCCTTTGAATCTAGTTTAAAGCTCTCTCTGTGAGCCCTGCTAACTCCTGACCTAGCATCCTTTTGCCCCTTTGAGACAGGTGATCCCCACCTGTTGCCAGCAGGCCTGGTGCCGTGTAAACTGACCCATGATGAAAACAACTGAAATTTAGCCATTGACACCAGTCCCTCAGTCAAGTATTGATTGTGGGATCTTCCGATTACATGCCCCACCAATCCCTGCAGCGGGCAGGATAGAAGAAAACACCACCTGTGCTCCTGATCCCTCAACCAGTCACACCACAGTTTCTGAAGTTTCTCTTGATTGCCCTCAGACTCCTTGTTTGGACTTCATCATTGCCCACTTGGAAGCCCAGTAATGGGCAGCAATCAGAGGGCCGTACCAGACAAGGGAATATTCTAGTAACATCCCTTACCTGGCCCCAAGGGAGGCAGCAGGCTTCCCCGTGGGTTGGGTCTGGCTGGTGTGTCAGCCTCTCTGTTCCTCTCAGAGTGAAGCTGCTGATGGCAGCCACCCTTCCTCCTCTTCCTGTCAGAGCTGGCTGTGATGCATGGGGTTGACCGACTCCCTAGGCAACTCTTCCAACCTGGATGGACTGACATCCACGTCATCATTTTCCTGGCCTTCAGGTCCCAGAGCTGCATACCTATAGTATCGGGGTGCCTGGGAAGGTGAAGTAGGCTGGGGGGAGACTGGCCTGCTGTCCCCAGCAGGGACCTGTTTCCATTCCTCCTTGTCACTGGGGACCCCTCCATCTGCCTGGAGGCACGTAGGTAGGGGAGCCTCCACTTCTCGTGACGTGTCCATGCGGTGCATTTGTCTCAGTGATGGTAGAGAGTGGCTCCACCAGTCTATCTCCCTCTCACACTCCCTGATACTCCTTAACCTTTCTACTTCCCCTTTTAGCTCTGCCACCAGGCTGAGCAGATCGTCCACCTGGTCGCAGCACACACAGTTGTCTCTGCTGCCCTCCGGTAGCAATGACAGGCTCAGGCACTCCCTACCACCCGTGACCTGGGCAGCTGCATGGTTATGTGGGAGCTCTGTCTGGGTCACCACATGCCTTCTGGCGCTGGTTTTTGGCTGAATGGAAATGATGGCTAAGTTTCTTCTCAGGGGATGATGACCAAGACTGGACCTCACCTCTTTGAGTTGTTAGAGGGATGGCACCCTCCCTGCTTGAACTGCTGTGTCACACTCCTGGTCGCCTGTACCCCCTGGGGATTACTTTTGTACGTGTGGGTGTTTGGCCATCTTCACTCCTCACCCTGCTGATGCTGAGTCAGAGCTGCTGCTCATCAAGGTCTCAATGTTTCCTGCTCTGCAGGGGGACCTGGGGCACCCTCTCTCTTTCTACCCTCACTTCTTGGTTTTGCTGGTTCACAGAAAGCTGCCCACAGTTCATCAGCACAATCCTCTGCTCCAGAGCATGCCTGCCAGAGTAGCATGGCTTGGAAACTTTGCTCAAGCATAGTCTTTATCTTCAAGAATATTTTTCTCTAAAGCCATGGCACTAATTGAGACAACTAGTACTTGCATTCTGGACACTCACCTCCTTCCACTAGTCAACTGACGTATTCTTCCAGCAGGCTAGTGAACAGTCCACACTAATATTCAGAATTTTTAATTGAAACTCTTTTGAACACCACTTGGTTTATTTTCCAGGTAGAGTTTCAGAGGTTGGAGGGTTAAAGACAGCTTCTACAAAAGGCAAGAGTGAAAGGTATCATCATGCAAGTGGTCAAACAAACTGCTGGAAGCAACAGTAGGTAAATACATGCTCCCCTTTGTTAACTTACCTATAGATCACCTTAGCTGTCCTAGGCTGATGCAAGCATTCAGGTTTAGGACGGATGTAGAACTGAAACGCACGCCTGTGCTGCCAATAAAAACCCTGCTAGAAATCAGAAAACTGAAGTTAGGAAGATACGATTTCATACAATTACCTCTCTGTAGTAACCCCTAAATGAAGTCCATTCTCTGGAGAGAAATCAACTTTTTGTGTGCATATTCTTCCAGTAAAGCACTAGTATTTACTGTGCCTGCTACATGACCTGGTTCCCTGTAAGAATATATGTAGCATGAGAATATCCAACATTTTAACTGAATTCCCCTTGGGGAGTGGATTGTCTTCAAGTTTAATTTTGCAAAATAAGTTGTTGACACTTGACAAATTATAACAAATTATAATTTAAATATTTGGATAACATCTTAAAAAAAAAAGAGAAATAGAGGCCTGTTCTGAGAAGTTCTGAAGTCAGGGTTTCAATTTAAATATATTACTTTATATAACATTTAACTTTTCTATATGAAGTTTAAAACTAATAAAGTGTGGTTTCCAAGTTTCAGAAAATTGTTGATTAGTTTCTTTATGGAACCTCTGCAATGAAAGCAGTTGTTAAAAGCTGTCAATCTGCAGACTCTAGTAAATCACATCTTATTTCTGTGAATTTTACTGAACATACCCTTACAAATAAAAATTAACTCACAGCTGTCAAGTGTTGATAATTCATATCTTCTAAAATAACTGATTTTATAAAAATATTCAGTAGAATGTATACTGGGCACTTGGGCACAATCTGCACTCATTATGAAAATAGGTTTATAAGTTTTAATGTCTTAAAATTTATGATGTCTGTTCCATTTCTGTGAATGTAAGAACTTGAGTTTTAAAATTGTTTACTGTTGAAACAAAATAAATCTAGAAGGAATTTTGCTTCAGACTCAGAAAAAGTTTTTATAGGATGATTAGGGGGATATTTTTATCTCACTCTAAGGAGGAGAGTACTGTGTCCGTAAGCATCAGGGTCTGAAGTAGATCCGATTTACCTTCATCTAGTCCATGTTTGCTCTAAGTGGCTATATTAGTAAGATATATGGCTGTTTTAGTAAAACTGCTTGTGTAGCTCCTGGCTGTGGTCCAAGCGAGCTGGTACTTTCACAGAGGAGACCTGGCTGTGAGATCATCCAGGAGCCATTCTCAAGAGCTGGTTTGGATGCTGCTACCCTGGTTTCATGGTTGGATGGGGACCACACCACATGTGGTGTGTGCTATGCCTGGCCAGTTGGCCTTAGGGCCAGCACACAGTCCCAGGTCTGCTGTGAATATAACCAAAGCATCTAGCAAGGCTGAACTGATGACTTTCCCTTGTCAGTGAAATCTTCTATGGGCAAGAACAATTTATCAGTACCTTCTGGAAAAACACCGAATGGGAGGTTTTGTTATGTCCTGTAAAAAAATGTGAGCAGTGTGCACATAGCAGAGAAGTGTGTTCAGCAGAGATTTGCTCCTTAGCATGTCTTCTCCCTGCTCTGCCCAACACTTTCTCTCTGACAAACTGCAATGTATCTTATCCTTTCCTTCTGGGCCTTATTTCGTGACTGACATGAGCTGGAGCTGTTTCTTTGAAGACTGTGGAGACTTAACGTACCCTGCATATTATGCTGCAGATTCTCCCCATAAATGCAGGTGGACAGACAGCTCCATTCATCTCTCCGGCAGATGTACTGTCTTTACAGTAGCTTGTCGTAGTGGAAGACATGGTTTCTCACCCACTTTTCATCCCTTTCAGAAGAAAGGGGAAGAAAACATTCCTCAGATCCTATAATAGCAGTACTGTATTCAGAAAAATGGTGCATAACCATGAATTTAGCTCATAAAATATTTAAGGTGAATTCTAAGATTCTTTCCTCTGGGCTTGATTTCATATTAATGTGTGTGAAAATCAGGTCCTGCAGCATAGTCTACTGATGAATTCAGTCTCCCAGAGAGGTGGGTCCCCAGGGCACTGATTATTTGAGTTAATATATTTGGCATCCAGTACATGCATCTGAAATTCATAATCTCCAGGGCTAAGAGGTCAAAAAAACATTTGGAAATAACTGACAAAGGCATGTTCTTGTTGTTATTGTTTCTGGGATTAACATGGAGACATTTGTCTTCTTGCAAACATTAGTTCAAAGTGTTCTGTGATTACATCTCTAGTCCAAATCTTCTTGTGAAGAAACTAGTATCACTTGACTAGACTTTAAAACAGAGACTATGTATGGCCATACTGCTTTCTTTTGGGATCTTGCCAAATCTGACAGGCTAAGTAGGGTAGAGCATGTTGGGAAACTTCTGAGGAGAGGTTGTAGTTGAACCTACTGGCAACCCTCAAGCCAATTTTTGTCATTGCTTTCCTGGTCTTGTGCTCAGTTTTTCATGCAGCTTCTTGATTCTCAGTATGAGCAAGGGACCATCTGGCCAAAAACATTCTAGGGTACTATTGTAGTAGAGGCCATCGGTGTATGTTCTTTTCTATGTGGCAAGTTTAAGATTTCAGATATCCTTTATTATTTTCTTGGCTTTTAAGTTTTTCACTTTGTAAATTAAGGGATAAGTAAGTACACTGTCATTTAACAATATTCACTGTTTTTACATAACACTGATTTTCCCTGTTTATAAAAACATCAGTCTAGACCTAGTAAGATACTATGGAAGGCCTAGTTAGTTCTTATATTTGTTGTGCATTACCCATCAAATGATGTCTGTCTATAAGATGAGGTGTTTTCCAGTTTTTGAAATTATGACTTCCCCCCTCCCCCGCCCCCTTATGGTATAAATTTTGTTAACTAAAATTTTTGAGTCTGTGTTTGTATTTTCCCAGGCTCTTTTAATGCCTGAGGGAATATTTTATAGGGCTGTAATTTTGTGGGTCACTGTGTTATGACCATTTATAAGTGGCTCCTCAGGGCACTAAAAGGGCCAAGAAAATGTAAATACAAACAGAAAACAGAAACAAATACCTGCAACATGAAGAAAAGTACAAGGAGAGAGAACACATGGCCTAGCAATTCAACGTCACTTAATGGCTCCATTCAGCTCCTATTGAAGTAACAGAATGTTTTACTACTGACTGTAGTAAAAGAAAAATTGAATGTTAAAGCCTCACCTGTCACATGACAATCACTGAACTCTGTGTTTAATAATATCCATACTCATTTATTTATTATTTTTTAATATTGGGCTGCAGTTCTTTACTGCCAAATATAACTCCTCATTGCCCCTTCCCTCCAAATTTAATAACGAATATGTTGAAATACTCCTGTAGTTTTAGGCTTGGCTGATTAACAAGCTCTTTATGACATTTTATGTTGCAGTAGTTAAAGAGAACTGTTGGTTGGGACACCTGATGGGAGCCAGGTACTGTGGGTCCTGGTCATTTTTCACTGGAGAGAGATATGTGCTCCCACAAGGAGGAGGAATGGGAGTTTTGCTGGGCTGAGCTGCCCTGTGGAAACACACACCTTATTGTCAAGAGCATCTGTGAATCCGTCATGGCCAAAACATCTCTGCTCAGAGTATTTTTACCTAATTTAAGTCCAGTGAGCATCAATTTCTGTTCACTGATTTGGGTATAGAGAAAAAAAAGAGAATATCAGCAATCAAAAAAATCACTTAGGCAAAATGCTTTTCCCTCCCTCTTCCCCAGGGTCAACTTCCCCTTTGTTTGGTGGGGGTTAAGCTCTGTAACAGTTACTCTGGTTGGGTGATGTGTAACACAGGAGGTCTGGGGTTATATGCAAAACTGTTTTTCCTCCTGCTCTCTTTGTTTATTTATTTAATTCTAGTGCACTTTGCTTTTTACTGCTTTTCCTCTACTGCTATTTGCTTCTCATCCATTTTCTCTGTGGCTCTTTCCTTCTTTGGTTTTTCTTGCTATCGTGTGTCTTAGTGCCTTTCCTGTGATAGGGGTTGCCTGTGGGCCGTAGTCACCCAGAGGTGTCCCTCTTTTGGCATGGGTCCCCTGTGGTCTGCAGTCCCTTATGGGTGTCCCTGCTGCATTGTGGGCCCCTGTCCCTCAGGGGACTGTAGGGTATTTACAATACATATGTGAGCATCTTGCTCTGCATCATGTGTTGTGAAGCTTGTTTACCTCCACTGTGAAGAGAAAATCTCTGGTGTGCTTCTAATTCCTCTGGAATTAGGTTCCTGAATAGGCCTGAAACCTGAAACGGTATTCTTTTGCCATTGAATTCTCCACTGTTAAAAATGAGTACACCACGTACACATATAGTATACATAAACACCCACAGACCATGAGTGACATGTACAAATGTCTCATTTTAAAGAGAAAATATCTTTTCTTTTATTGTGTGATAGATTTCATGAATAACTACCTGCAGAGGCATTATGGCCCAGATTATGGGCAGTAATCCTGCACAGGACTACCCTGCTGGCTTCAATGAGACAAATGTTGCCCAAGCTAAGCTCTGTGATTTAAAGATTTAGGACAACATTTTTCTATGAGGAATTTATGACAGACAGCTAATGAAATCAAGGCTTTGCTCAGCTTATATTTGCTATACACATGTCCCACCTCCCCTGCAGAAACACTGAATATCCAGAAATAGAAAAAGCCCCAAATCACCATTTTGGGCTATTCTTGCTCACATTAAATCTATTATGAATTTTGCCAATAAATCTGTTCAAACTGGGACAGAAGGCTGTATGAGAATAATTAATGTAGCTGAGATAAACAATCCTACTTTTTTTCCCATCAGAGGAAACTTTTCCTAAATGGTAAGAAAAGGAAAAGAAGTGATGTAATCAGGAAGCTTTTTCAGCCACCCTGGTGGTTTTACAGAAGGGTGGGTGCCATATAAAAAGTGCTGCATGAGCCTCGAAACCTCCTGGCAGGGAAGTCAGTTCTGCATGAAAAATCCTTGCCAAATGCACCCTGTCATGTTTTCCATCAGTAGAGCTGGATATTTGTGTATAATTCCTGTGGGATTGGAGGATGGTAATGTATACACACAGGAAAAGTTCAGTTTCGAGTAGCTGCTAACATCCAGTAAACAATATGTTCCAAATTCCTTTCAAGGCTCCTAGCACACTGATTTTTTTTTTTTCTAAGCACTGCCATTCTCTGTAATGTTCAAGACTATTGGTGAAAAGCCTTCATAACTATAAAAAGAAAAGAATTGGACACAAAATATTTTGTATTGAAGCTGCAACAGACTGTGTGCCTTCCTCCTAGCCACAGACTTCTGTTTTCATTGTGGCCATCACCATGGCTTTTCAGCAAATAAAATTCTAGGCTACTTCAAAGCTGCGTGCCTCCAGTTTCCCTGTTTGGTAATACCAGATGCCCTTGGGACAGTTCATTTTTACCACCATAAAATGTGGAGATTCTAGGCTGTTATAGTATGGGAGACAGTTCAGGAGGCTCTTGCAGAGATTGGTGATAACTTTTTGACACAGGTAGGGGAGGACCCAACAAGGTGAGGTGTACTGCTGCACTTGTACTCACAAAGACAGAAGAGGTACTTGGGGATGTCAGGTTTAACACTAAGCTGCTGTTGCTACTGAAAAGGCACTGAGTGGCAGAGGCACACGCAGGAGAGTTTGAGATGCACCTGTGAGTTCACTGACTTCTAAAAAAGTAGACAAAATCCATGCTCAAGTTTTTTTGCAAAGCACCACATGCATGTATTTGGGTTTACACATGTTCATAATAAGCAGGACCTTTGCTCAGCCACATGGCAGCACTGCAATCCCTATCATCAACACTGAGGCTACAAAAGAAATTTCCTTGAAATGAGGATAACTTAAAAGTCATGATTCAGTGTATCAAAAAATGCACCATGCTTTGCCTTTCAACTTTGAACTTTTAGACATGAGGTATGTGCATCTTTAAACATCAGCATGAGAAACTTCATTTGGTACCCAGGCCACCTAACCTGTGGCTTCATTTTAACCACATCAGGACACTCCTCTAGGATCCATTTCTCATCAAGGGACAGAAGGAAGTGTCACTTGAGGCATGTAGAGGGAGACCCTGTCTGCTTAAATTCTGCAGGAAAGGTGGATTCTTTGGGTGCTTTAGGGTTTCCATGCAAGTTGAATGCTTAAGGTAAGCACCAAAAGGTCCTGCTTGAAAATCACAAACTGAGATTCTTCATGAACTGAGATTTTAAGAAAAAAATAATGTACAAATGTAATGTACTGGAATATTCTTGATAGAATCCTGTGAGCTGACAACCCTATGAGAGAGCAGATGAGAACAATAGTTTTGTTTGCATTACTTAGGGCTATTAAATGCCTACCACTGCAAATAGAGTTTCCATACCTTCTCCTTACCTTTTTTCTTAATCACAAATGGTGATTAAGAGGTTTGTTATATTACGATGAAGTACTACTAACTGCCAAGCCACAAACTGTACTCCAGAAGTGGTTGCGTACATGTCTATCTTGTGTTTATAAGCTGATTTTCCAATACATTCTCGAAGTACAAATGATGAACTGGTTTGGAACATTGCACTGTTTCTACAAAGAAGCAAGATGGTTGCTGACTGCATCCGTCACACTGGGTGGACACACTGGGTTATGCCTGTTCACATGCATTTGGATCATTTGTTCAGTGTTGTAACTGTTGTGTTATGGAGAGCTTGCTAAGAATGTGCGATGCAGCTCTTTCCAGTCCTCACAAGCTTATTGCACCTTTACATGAATAAAACAGGAACTCAGAATCTTCTGCCTTCTACCAGTTAACATCACTAGGTGCTTCAACCCCTGCCTAGAAGCTAAAATCATCTTTTTAGTCATCATTTCTGATCATGAGGTGAATGTGTGTGACAGATGTTGAGTTTAGGTAACAACAGACAGTAAAAGTAAGAAAGGAAATTTCCCCAGCAGTTATAACAGATATGGATCAACCTTGAGGTCTGTGAGTGTAGATCAATACTTATTTTTTGTTTCTTTGTTATGAATTGTTACAGGTTAAAATTTAATCATTTGCTTTGCATTATTGCCTTCAGCTGTCTGGACAGTGCTGGAGTCCAGTGCCTTCAGCTATTCGTTTCTGTCTTTCAAATAGGAAATAATTTCAGGAAAGGGGATACAATTTACCTTGTAAAAGCTGTCATTGTAATGTTAGTTACTGTATCACTGCTAACACTGTATACTGTTCCATGAACAGCTAAAGTCCATAACATTTTTCTTACATCTCACACCTCCAATGACTTCATCCTTTGACTTTGTACAGGACTTCAAACACAGAAGTAAAAAGCAGGATGCAAAGAAGGTAACATTCCACTAAGCTGGAGAAGAACATATTTTGAACTTTAGTAGTAAAAACTGAATTTCTGTTCCAAGCGATGAAGTGCATTGCCTTGCCCTAAAAAAGCTGTGAACCAAAAGAAAGAAAAAATGTCACATTTTAAAATATAGAGTCAATCTTTATGACCTGTGAGCAGGAGGTGTTGGGGCTCTTGCTGTATTGAATGATTATACTGAACTCTGAAGCAAGTGGAAAAATACTGAAGAAATAAGACGAGGTTACGGCCAGAACAGTGGGATGAAGAAAAAGGAGCAAATTGCAGATGTTTGCTCAAAAGCAAGGCCAACGGGACGTGATAAGAGGAGCTGGGAAACCGCAGAAAGGAGCCTACGTGCCAGAGAAAGCAGAAACAGAAATCTTCCCAGTAAACAATTGTTAACCAATCATATTATTATACGCTTGTAAAATAGCCAACCACATTATTGCACGCTTATAGAATGCCTTATAAAAGTCTACCTGGTTTGTACAATAAACGGATCAGATCTTGAACTCTGTGAGTATTTGAATCTGACTCCCGCTCGCCCGAAATGCCCGCAGCAAGGAAGGTTCATCATGCTGGTAGTTCTATTTGTTGTGCAAGCAGTCTACTTTGTATTGACAAGGTAACAAAAGTGCCTAAACATGATTCCAGCACTACTGATTAGATACAGCCATAAATAGTGATTTGTGAAGCAGCTTTAATAAGTGTGGTAATACTTTGCATTTCAGCAGGGCCTATTATCTAAGCCAGAAGACTTATAAATATTAATTGAGTTTTACAAAATTCTTGTGAAGTATAGTAAATATAATGATATTAAGTTTAGAAGAAAGATTATCTGAAATGTTAAGCAACTTGCCAGAAGTTGTATAGTGACCCAGCGCCTGACCTAGGAACACAGCTCTCCAGTTAATGCTCTAAGCTGTTAGGCTGCACTCGGTTACAGCTCATTGGAACTGTAAATGAACTCAGAGCAGTCCTAGTGCATATGGAAAAGATGCCTTAATGTCTCCTGTCAGCAAATTACAAGGCAGCAAGTCAGTCACACTGGAACTTACTAGAGAATTTGATGCTGGAGCAGTTGGATTCAATAATGCGACTAATTATACTTGTTGTGGCATTATATGAGAGGGTTCTCCAGCACAGACAGAAACGACATGTTTGTTTTGAGAGTAGGAGAATCCCATCTCAGGAAACTCATTTGAGTATTCAGGCTTGACTTTGAAGCCTTTGATGAGAGAAGCATGTCTGGTCTAATCTGTGAGTGACAGGTTCATAAACGCACACACTGCAGTTGATAGGCTAACGGCCCTATTATGCTCTGCTGGTTTTCTTTGCCTTGCTCATTCAATTTCTTCAGACACATCCAGAGATGAAAGAGGAAAATCACAGTATGTTGTAAAGACCAAAAAACTCTTTTGCTATCAAGCAAAGAATTAGAAATGTACAGCAGCTCATGTAACTTAAGGAGGTCATGTAGTATGAAACAGTACCATTCTTTTCAATGAAAACCTGTCTGTCCATGGGAGTTAAATGTAGATTAGTGAAGATACAATGTAATGGGGAACTGCAGGCTTCTGTCTTTGCTCACTTTACTGGTCACATCTGTGGAAATAATTTGCTATCAGTTATGACTCCCTCTCCTGCTTTATGTCATGATGTGACTTGCAGGCAGAAGAACAACTGCCTTCACTTCTTACTGGGGAATTCTTCCAGAGAAGGATGAAGCAAGTCTTCAACAATTGCAAACTGATGGTGAAAACAAGGGTTGCTATGGTGCTGTGTCTCTTACTAGTAGGTGCCACAGCTGCACTGAAGCTCTCGGCAGGTGGGACAAAAATCAGGGTAGCCTATGAGCTGCGTGACTGTAGTAAAGCAGTTCTATTGACTGGATGTCTTTGAGTGAAGGTCCCTGTTTTTCTGTGCATCCAGGAAGGTGAAAAACTGTGTCTTTGTAGCCATTAACAACTGGTACAGAGCATTGCCAAGTCCATCATAAAAAAATGTTTTGAATCTTTGTTTGTTCTGCTTCAAAATCAAGTAATTTCATAATGATAGTTTCATTTCATGCCCGTTGGTAAATCATCTCTCTTTAAGATATCTGAGTTTAATTCTCGGTGTACTTTTTTCTCTTACAGAAGATAAAGTGAAAGTGTTAGTCCTGCATTCATGGGCAAGATATTTTTACCACTTTTATAGAAATAAACCCATTAATTTTTCCATTAAAGATTAAAAAAAGTTCATTAGAGCTTTGGTTGCAAGAAAATTATATAGCTCTTGTAGTTATATTTTCTCATTTTCAAATGTTCTGTCTTGTGTCAAAAACTTAAGTACATTAATTCAGGGATATGTCATGGTGTTAAAAAAGGTATTAAGCTGGTTTATCCCCCAGCAGTGCCACTCTCCTGTTTGGCAGCCTATAGTAAGTGACCTCCCCGCATAGTAAGTCTGAGTGCTCCCTACCTTTTGGACACTCAGAGCCTAAGCACTTTTTCCCCCACACTAGAAAAAAAATGGGATTCTATCTTGATTAGGCATAAGAGGCATTCAAAGAATGAACAATAAAGTTCATTTGTGCGTGTTGATAGTGAAAAATAAGGCAATGGTTAGGAATCCACTTCATGCTCTAAGCTCCTCTCTATCCCTGTATGGTGTTCTCTCTCTCCCTGCTTGCCCAACCGGAGTGTAAAAGGGACCAAAAAAGCTCTGAACAACAGCTCTGCTTTCCCCTATGACATGAATGGGAAAATCTGAAAATACAGCACACAGCTGATAATGGATTTGGAAAATGGCTTCTGTTAATGAAAACACATTGCTTCTCTTCAGCCCTTCCTTCAGTTTGGACATATCTGTTAACTGCCCAAGGGAGCTGAATTATTCTTTGATTTGGATGTCTGGAAAACCTTTGTATTAGTACTGCCTGACTCTGAGATTCGCAGCCTGTTCTTTTTTACGTGCTATTGTGCCCATAAATGCTCCTCAAATGTTTGCTGTGTATTGCAATGGCACCCAAAAGTACTGTCTGGCGAATATATTCAGTTATAAATCTAAAGCATTATTATGTCATATAAAATTGCCATCAGTTGACTAGGTCAGAGCAGTAGATAAGTTGTGATGATTTTTACATGTATTTTCTGTTGGACAACCATACTCTTTGGATTCTTGTTGCAGAGTCCAGACACAGCTAGAAAAAAATGCATATAGATTAGTTAATATTTGTGTTGTTTCATCCACCTGTTTAGGTGAGTACATGCATAGTGTAGTCCTAATGACGTGTAAGGTACTCCATTCTTCAATGCAGACTGTCCTTACACGCACTCTATATGTCTTGACTATTTGACTTCAAATCTATCTTGCTAGCAAAACATTTGGTCCATTTATTTGTGCTCTTAGGAAGTCAGCTGGATAACGAACAGTTTGTGTTGCTTGATGCTCCTGCCTCCTCAGTGAACTTGATGATGCCTCAGCTAAGTGACATTTAATTTCCAGTCAGTGTGGAACAGCGAGACCTGGACACAAGACACCATACAGTTTTGTTCTTGTCCTTTGGTGCTTTCTGGTCCCTCGGTCAATAGATAATGGGATTGCAGTGAGACTGGCATACATCATATGCAGGGCCTCAGAGACCTTCCTGGCAACCTAAGGAATGGGTCATCCTCATGGACTTTGAAGATCCTTTTGGTCATTGGTAGGCACTGTGTGATGACTGTTAAAAGCTGTTTTGGGGATGTGGTATAAGAAAACAGAACAGCTTTCTCAGAGCTAGGATTATCCCAAGCAATTAATCATTGAGCTGTTATGACCAAAAGTGTTTATTAATTTGGCCTAATTTGCATAATAGCCATAAATTAGCACAATAAATTGTAAAAAAGAGTTAGACACTTTCTATCCCAAACTACTTTGTTCAGGCAGATGCTTCATTGTTGCAGCTCAGTTCATAAACTAAAATAATGCAATGCCTTTGTTCCATGTTGTAATTAAAAGAACTACATCAATAGCAAAGAAAGAAAAAACCACGACGTTCAGGCACAGAGGAATGAGCACCTCTACAGATGAAAAGTAACAGAGGTGGCTGGAACCCTGAAAGAAGGAGAGCAAGAAAAAGCATTCAAAGGGAAAATACCGTTTGGTAGTATATACTTGCTTTATAGGAGACTGGGTTAGGAAACAGAAAGACAGAAATCCTAAATCCTTAGTTGTCTCTAAGTTTGCGGGCTTAAAAGCCTAATTACAAGGCCTACAGTGGCCAAAATAAGGCAATAGAGAGGTTTCAGAGGGTTATTTCTTTCATACAAGGCAATGTAGAGAAGCATGTCTACTGCTGTCAAGTAGAACCATGAATAAGAAAGAGTATGAGAATGCTTCATTTTTAGAACTTAATTAGACTTGTAACTAAGCTATGTGAGACAAAAAATAAGAGAAACAAGAGCATTACGTTGTGACAGAGGAAAGCTTAGAAGCATGAAAGAAAAGTGGACAAGATGGAATAAAATGTTTGAAGGGATAAAAAATAGATATAGAATAAAGGAATAATTACTATCAAGAGGACTGGCATAACCATCAGTGCATGCTGTCCCTCATGCTCTGAACAGAACACCAGAGCTTGTCATTGATAGTAGTGGGAATGGAGGCCGAGTCCTTCAATGGAGCTGACTCTGCAAAACCTAACAAGCTAGAAGGTTTTGTGAAACAAAGAACCAGGAAATGTAATGCAAGGCAAGGAGGAGATACAGTCATGCATTACATAGTCAAGTCAAGAGTGTAAAACATAAAAAAAGCAATACTGGCAAATGAAATGAATACTCTGAGATAGAATTTCCAGGACAGTGGATAGCACGTGAGAGATGAGAATTCAGTAAAGGAAGGAGAATGGCCTCTAAAAGCAGCCTGGATTAATTTAGTATCAGAAAAGTTAGAAACTGCTAAAATACCTTCTTAAAGTTGTGCCCCTACAAAAGGAATTCAGCACAAAAAAAGAGTTTAGCAAACTGTGGACCAATTGAAATATTATGTAAAAATGCTTCTGACTATTAGAGTGACATGTGAGCCTGTAAGTTCAATGAGAAAAAGCAGTTGACTTCCTTTGAATGAAGACTTAGCTTGGAAGGAGAATGCTACAGTGAAGTCCTTTCCTCCCTGTCAGAGTGGACCTTTGATGACCAAATCAGTTTGATTGGACTGCTGGGTTTTGGGTACTGGGCAGTCTAGTTCTGTGCCTCAGGACTCTGATGCAGTGCTACAACTCCTGGGCAGTCAGCCCCATCTGCATAGAGAGCTGGGTCTTCCAGAGACTTTGCTGACAATAGGAGTTCCCAGCACCATGCTGCTCGGATGCATTTCCAGAGAGCCTACCTGATGGTGGAGCTCTTGTTTCTAGTCTTTAGGGATAAAGTGGTGGGCAGACATGAATTTGGGCTTAGCCAAGCCACAATCACTTTTACTCTAGAAAACACTAGACAGTTACAAAACAACATCCTGTACGTACCCTCCTCCCCCGCTTACTGTGATCTCATCTCTCCTGGGAGTCCTGGTTTGGACAAATCTTTCCTTTTCATCAGGCATGTGGTAGTGGTTTGGCCTTTTACTCACATGATCAACTTTTATCATGGTCTCTGTTGTTCTTTTGTTCACATACTTCAACTGGGAGCAGCCTAGTTTGCATACTCTCCACTCTCCACCGGTTTCTTTACACAATCTACCAAAGCAATGAACTTACTGGTGGAAAACCCCTTTTTCCAGTAAGGAAAGATTATCAGACACGAAGGGATCTTGACTGCTTTCTTATTTTTAATCCTCTCTGAGGTCTCCATATGCCAGCATGAGTGTTGTCAATATTCTGAAGAGTGAGATTGAGGCTTAGTTGGTCAGTGGAGACATTGAAAAGCAAGGATCTGGGTATGTCAAAATGACGGTTCCCAAAGAAGGAGTCACTCCTGGGATAACACGGACAGATCCCAGTGCAGTTGTCCATTTCTTGTCTGTGTATTAGAAGAGAAGTAACTTGGTTGTTTCAAGTGCAAGTGTTGCATACTAGTATGGTATAAGGTTTTGCTCCCACAAGCCGTCTATTTTACCATTTCTAGACAATAAAATTCATACTCACACATTGATAACTTCCTGATGTATTTACAGACAGCACTAGTCAGTTGCTAACCTGCTTCACACCATTCTAGTACTGTCCAAGTCACTGGAAAGGCTGATGAGCTTTCATGTTCTCCAGAGACCATGCTTTTGCTTGCAGGGATTGTATTGCAGTTCTTTCCTGTATTGACCTTTTTCATCTCTGTTTGACTTATTTTCCTTCAAAATATTTAATTTTGTAGCTAAATAAGAGTCTCTTAGATTGTCTTGATCCAGGTCATTGTGAAGATGAATTTGCATCGCAGAGAAACACTGCTACTATGTTTGGCTTTAGCTGAGATCCTCGCTGGCTGTTTGAGCAGAGAGGCCAAGGATTTAATTTGTCAAGGGACTGATATTTTTTTATTACCTCTCCCATGATTTGGTCTCTACTCACTGGAGGACTCCATCCAATGATAAATCTGGCATTGTTTTCAAGCAGCATAACACTTGCGTCAAAGAAAAGGGAAAGAAAAGCACTTAAAGTGTTCTTTCAGTTTTCACTTGTAAACATCCCCATGGGACTAATTTACTGTGATGATACAAACATGCTATTTTGCAGTAGCAGTTTAGAACTCTGCTGCAGAATTGCTAAATAGAGGATTAAACTCATCCTAAGTTGAGATGAATGGACTAAGGCTTGATATCTAGAACGGGTCAGTGCAGATGAAGGTGATGGAGAGCGTGACAGGTGAACATCTTTCCCCCATAGTGGTAATTTACTTTTTAGCTACTGTTGTGCTTTCACAGAGGAACGTTTGGTACAAAACATGTGTGATTCCAGTGGGGGAATAAAAAATTCAAACATGTTTTTCCATCTTTTATTTTTTGGCTTTATGGAGAGTGCTGTCTGCTAGCAGGGACATAGGAATTGTTTGAGGACTGTGCTGTCTCAGTACACAGAATACACTGCCTTTTATTCTGCTCAGTTGGTGAAAAGGCTCCAGTAATGTTGGTCATGTCTGGTAGAAAAAAACAGATACATACTTATTTCATATTTGGAGAGCTAACCATATTTTTGTATCCTAATGCCTGAGAATTTTTTTCTCCCTGTTTTTCAAACAAAGCTATAGAGTCTTCTTTTAGCTGCATGCTACATTATGGATATTTGAGATTAAACTCCTGCGGTGGAAAGAACAGCCAATACTGGGGAAAGAGCATTATAAATCATTCCTGTCTCTAAATCAGTTTTGTCTCAGACATATTTTTGTCTCTATTAAATTGATTCTAGTGCCATTCATGACTATCCCCTGAGTTTGGTAATTTTCCATGGTGAAAGCTAAGATGGATAACTTCTTAATAGCTGTTAGAAAACAAAAAATATTCCATTGCACACATCTGGATGAACTGAAGTCCAGCTTTCCAGGCAATCCATTCTCTCTACTGCTATTTTGAGTAATAATCATGCTGTCTTATTTAGGATTATTTTAAATACTCTGGGCATATTTGCAAGAAATATTATTTCCTGATTTATAACTCTTGCAGCCCTATTGACTTATATGGAGCGCGAGACGGTGTCAGACTCATTGTCATTCTCAAAGGTATGTAAATAGCAGCTGTCAGTACAAACAAGACTGCAAAGGACCTTCCTTTGGAGGCCATGCATGAAGTATGGCTGTTTACTTACTGTTGGAGGGAAAGTGGCTCATGTGTTCTCTGCAGGCACTGATCCAAAGCCAGTCTATCACAACAAGGCATCTCTCTGTCAGAGCATTTGGAGGAACATTTGATCCAGGACTGCATTTTGATGTTTAGAGTATAAACTTATGCCTGAAGTAACCCTGTTGAAGGCAGCAGAGCTCTCCTGGGAAGCTGAACTCCTTTTGCTGTCTGTACAGTCTTTGTTGTGTGGAGTATGTAGATAACAGAGAGCTGGAAACTGGAGGATTACAGCTGCTTGTGTGGTACACTGTAAAAGATGTAATTCCATGATATACAGTGTTGGAACCAATTTCTGACTAGAAAGCACAACTGGATTACTTCATTAGAAAACATAGCCAGCTAGCTTGGCATTTGGTCTTATAGAATCTCTTGTAAGATTATTGTTTCAGTCTGAGATGAATTGTGTACTTCTAATTAACCAGATAGGAGATGGGAGCATTGCGTACGTGATAGTACCACACCATGGCAGTGCTGTGCAGAGGAGAGGAGAAGAGATGATACTGGCATCTTACCCAGGAAGGCATCTGTGAAACAGGTTTGGTGGTGTCAGAAAGCATGGAAGGTGCATGAGAAGGCAGTGGAAGCTGGCTTTTATTCACAGCTTCTTTGGCAGGGAAAACACAGAATTAAAGTTTTTTTTTTTTCTTAAGCAGGCTTCTCACTGGCAAAAGAAAAAGTATGTTACAATTTGACTGGATATTCAGAGGAGAGGTGAAACAAGGGGAAAGAAAAAAGGTGGTTTATTTAAATAGCAATTATTTTAGTTATCCATTTGATGCACACAGTAGTCAAAAAATTGCCATAAATATAGCAATAGCTCTCAGTGTTGACAGTCTGTGTATTTGTAACATATTGTGTAGCGCATAGTATTGGTAGGAGATATTAGTCCAAGCTATACGTAGAGCTGGATGCAGCCACATACTGCTAGAGGGAAAGAGGTGGGATATGACGTTGTGTTACAAAAGGTGTTAGTCCAGCCTCTGCATAGATGAGAGTCACTGTTGACAGGAGAGTGGTTGCTCTTGCAAAGTGATCCACAGGCCTGTGTGTTAGACTTCAAAGTTACAGTGCTTTGTCTCATCTTCTTCTTCACATGTTGCCAGGGCTTGGTTTCCTGTTCCAAAGCGCTCTGCTTGGTAAGCCTTCTGTTTTGATTTCAGCAGGGCATTTCTTCCTCAGGGTTTCTATCAATATCAGTGCATACACTGGTTGCTGCTATTCCTACACTTACCCATAGAAGTTCCAGGTAGGTTAAAGGCCAGGTGTAAAGGAAGAGGAAAATTGCATGTACACTTTTTACCTAAAGGGCAGTCATACCACGGGCTAGGTACAAGCTAGTACTCAGAGGCAGACATCTGTGTCAGTATGCTTCTAATAGGTCAAAGGTTTGCTACAATGAGCACTCTACTCTCTGATGTTAGTCTTGAAAGTGCTCTGCCATGTTACAGAATCAGCAAGGTGTCAAGTTAAGATGTGGAAGGGAAACTATAGATTTTTCTGAATTCTTCCAGTTTGGAATCTCCTTCAAAAGAATGCCTCTGAGCCTTGTATATTTATTTTCTGCCATTTGCAAGTCCCTGTCGTTGTTACCAATTCGTCTGTAGGTGGATGGGAGACAGTGAGTTTCCCCCTTCTTTCTAGTTCTGAGGTTGAAGACACTCCTCCTAGGGGATGTGCGTTCTGCTTCACTGCATGTATTTCACCCTTTTCTGAGTGCACTATTCTCCACAATATGCAGAGGTACATATTGTGTAGTTTCCTTTTTATTTTAGAATTTGGGAACCTAAATAGACTGAATACCTGATCTGTCCACACATATACATATCCATTATTTATTTTGCTTTATTGATTTTTTTGCTTTCTTTTTTTCTGGCATAAAATGATCTCTATGTTGTACATTCTATGCATAAAATGATTAACAGAATTAACAAAAATTATTAACAGAAGTCTATTCCACATCCCTAAGCATCCCCTTCTCAAACAATTTCAGTGTGCTTTAGATGATGACAGTGTTCTTAAGAAGGAAAAAAATATGTAAAGATTAAAAGAGGAAGAGATGTGGGCATCACTGTGGAACAGCAGGAGGAAAACAGCTTGAAAATAAAGAGGGCATAAAGAAATTAATTTGGAAGAAAAAAGTAAATTAAAATACTTTTTTCAAAGTAGACTGGAAGCTGAGGACAGAGCTTCGTGAGGAGCTAAGGGTTTATGCAGAGAAAGACTGGCAAAAACCTTACATTAGCCTGAATTAGATTTAGACACTAAACCCAAAACTTTCACAGAGTCATGATCTGCAGAGTACGTACCCAGCTCTTCATGACTTTCCTTTCAAAGTGTTACATGAGTTATTCTTACCAAAGTAAACCCTCCTGCTGGCTGAGCTGTATGAGTGAATAATGGGCTTGCAAGATCAGGCCTATGTCAATGGAACTCGAAGAAATATTTCATCATTAAACTTCTGTCAAGGCATTTTGCAACCTGGTCTGGAATTAAATGAGGTCTGAGACTGCTTTTCAGTCTTCAGTGTAGACTTAGGAACAGGATCAGGCTGAATGGTGGGGTAGGACTAAAGCTCTAGTTACCTTTTAGATAATTTTTGCAGTAGCTTTGCTAAGTTTTAGGTTCCTGCACTTATGAAGGGTTCTCTATCATTCTTTCTGCTGCATATTGCTTTTAGGTCCACATTCTCAGAACTGCTTCTGCTTCTGACTTCTGTAGAAGCAATCAGGTAGTGACAATTTTTAATGGTTCTTAGCCAAAGGCAGGCTGTTCCTAGACATCTGCAGAGCTACTAAGGGAGCAGCAAGGTAGGAAGTTGAACATTCATAGGGAGGCAGTTGAAAGGAAAAATAAATGCTTCCTGCCTAAATACTAGGCTCTCAGTAAAAATTCAGCGTGGGTTGTTGAAAGCTAAAATTGTTGCTGTGAATGTGAATGAGAATTTAGTAGGGTCATATGGGAGTCCCACCCGGCACTCCCCATTTAGAGGCCAAATTAGGGAACAGACCTTGTGTTGCCCATTTAGTGTATTTGTGATGTTGTTCTGTATTTTCTCCGTGAGTAAAGAAGACATTCCATCTTTGGTGGCTGCCAAATGGTCTTGTAATGAGTAGTGGATATCTGTGTTGTAAAACAGCTTTAGATCATGAAGATGATCTTGACAACTTTACCATTCACAGACTGAAAAGAAGAAAGTGATGAGTGTCTCTTCATTTTTCTCTGATATAGTATCATCACAGATACACTGTAGCTGCAATATAAGCATATCTCAATGGAGTTTGAAAGCTTGCCACGAAGAAGTCAATCAACTATTGCAGGGTAACCAGAAGGAATGAGTCTACCTGTTCTAAAATGTAATTAGAAAGCAGAGATAACACCAGCCATAGTGACCCTGTAATTCTAAAGAATTATTTATAGATGTAGATTATGACCTTGTTTTACCGTCTCTCTTAAGTCATAATGCCATCAGAGCACAGTCTCAGTACATTAAAGCTTGCTCTTACATAAGTAGTCCAGAACCAAGCACCTTTGGAATTAATCAATAACGGTGGGGCCAGTTTAGGCTCCTTTTTCAGGTTCTTATATTATTTAAAAAAAATTTCCAGATTAAACTTAACTTTGGGATCAGGTCAGGACCTGCGATCAGATTTTTTGCATCACCCATGTTTAATGAAACTTAGTATAGTTTATAAATGAGTGCTCTCCTAATGACCTGCCTGCTCTGGTTTACCTTATGAAATCTGAACAAATCAGACACAATGTAGTCAAGGCATAAGTGTAATCCTTCAGTGTGAATCATCCTCCATTTTCCATTCCATCTATTTACACACGCTCCCTTCTAAAAGAAGCAAGCAAACAAGCTGCAGTTTAGAATCATTACCTCAATGCTAATAAAAGTCCTGTTGTACTGCATGTGCAACCCGTAAATATTGGTCAGCTAAGTGTTCACCATCTGTTCTGTTACCCTCACAGTAAATAATCACTGTTGCAGCATTTAAATCAAAAACATGTTTAGAAATCTCTGTGCTCATTATCAGACAGAGTTCAGTTCAGCTCATCACAATGTTTCAAAATAGATCTTCATCATTTTCCACCCGGGAACATTACAAGCAAGTAACAAAACAGGTGTGTACACACTTGGGGCATCCGAGAACATTTTTAAACCTCAAGAGTATTTCTGCTTACACTAGTTAGACTTTCTGCAGTATTTCATACAACCAGTAATGATGAACTGTTTGGTAATTGTGCTAGTGCCAGAAAGAAAAGCAGCAGCCTTTCTATGTATTGCACAGGGACTCCGTTCAGGTGTAGTCAGCTCAACATGAGAGCCATGCAGTTTACACTGGGTGCATTTGGTGGTTTAGTATAGGTATTAGCTCAGTCACTGCCATCCTAGTATGGCTTCATTATCTCGTTTGAACAGTCTTGCCAGTGACTGGATATCTAACCTTATACTGGGGAAGACAGAAATTATTTCCTTAAACCCGCTTCCAACTTTCCAGTAACTTTGATTTTTGGCCAGTTTGAAATGTTAGGAATATGTAACTGGAAATGGATGGTTAAGATTATAAAATGATTGTCCTTTCAGTGCTGCAGTGTTTTTAGCGAACTAGTCTCAGTGTTTACAAAAGACTCCCAAAATTAAACCTACAAAGCTTTAAGTGAATTGCACCATTTTTATAATTCTCTGAGGAGGAAAATGATTTTGCAAGGTTCTTGGCACAATTTTCTTTGAAATTGTTAAAGCTTTTTATTTACCAAACAGTGTATATTGTTAAAAGTAAAACTTCCCCTGTGCTCTAAATTTTGGCCCAGTTAATTTTTCAGGAGTGCTGAAAACAAGGCTTTAGTTAGCAACTTTATCAGTTAACCCAGTCACTCATTCCAGTGCTTATCTGATATCATGCACATGCAGGCACTTGGGGATGTCAGAAAAAGGCCGGCTTGTCAGTGGGACAGTTGAGAGGGCCTTGGTGGCAGGGGGGTGAAAAGACACCACAGAAATGGATGGCATTTAATGGAAATTGATACAAATCCAAAAGGGATTTTCTGGCCACAGTAGCCTAGGACAGGCATTGATTTCTCTTGTATTTCTCCCTGATCTTCTCTGGTGTGTCACCCACAGGAACAGGGAGGAAGCCAGCGGTCCCTTGCAGTGTGATTGCAGGGTCTGGTGCTTCCCTGGGGAGGTGCTGACTGAGCTGAGAATAAAACCATGCTGATGCTGTCGGCACAGGAGCAGCCGACTCAAGCCAGCATGGGGCTCTTGGCCAAGGTGCTCATTAAGCTCTTCTGCTGTCTTCAGCAACAAAGATTTAGTGAGCAATCTGCTCTCCATACTTGCCTCTAATTTTTCTGTTTTCTGTTTAATGGAAAGAGGGTGTGTGTATATATGAGTGTAGCTGAGGGGATGACATTGGTGTTAGAGAGAGTGGACCGAAAATTGTACATGCTTGCCTGTAACGGGAACTGGGAAGAGTAATGGATGAAAGCTTTCTGGTGTACGGCCAGAGCAGAGGAAACCAATGCTGATTTGTCTTGGGGACAAAAAGGGAAGACATCTTGTTTCCTTAGGGTGAGCCTGTCATCGCAGACCTCTTCCGCAGAAAGAGGCTTGTGCTGCTCCGGTTCATGCAACACTCAATCATTAGCAGTAACTGTTGTGCGAGCACTTCAGTCTGTGCCTGGTGGACTCTGTGGCCAGTCAGGCCAGGCTTATCCTGTGGCTTTAGATGCTGTGGCTGGTTGTCTCAAACAATTAAATAACAATACCCAAGGGTTTAGGGAGAAATTAAAAAATAAGCTGAATCCAAAGAACTGAGGTAATCTGTTTCAAGTACTCCTGCTTAGTAATGAACATGGAAAAGAAAAAATAAAATCAGAAAATAAACTTGGAAATACAGACCAAATTGGGAAGAACGAAGGCTATTAAAAAAAACCCCAACATTTGGGGAAGAGCTGGGCTTTCATTTTACTCTTGAGCTTATTTCATTTGCATTTGCAAAGGGGTCTGTAACGCTTCTTGTGCTCAGTTTAGTCTTTCATGGCACCATTTGTAGTTCAGAATTCTTACTCACCTCATTTTTTTCCCTAAACTAAGATGTACCATTCATGTAGTTCTAAAACTGTTGTGTCAGCAAAAAAATCTGTAGCTTTCACCAATGCAAGGAAGTCTGATATTAAAAACATGCATCGCTTTGCTATCTTAAGATGAACCCATTAGCATGTGGCTGAAGAGTAAGTTCGAGAGAGAAATCGTGTGAAGAGGATGGAGTGACTACCTGGTGCCAAGAAGATATTTTATGCTTGCTCAAGCAGTTCTGATGAGTTGATAGCTGAAATGTTTATGCTTTTATTCACATAGATAGCATACTAAAGACGTCTATTTTAAACAACAGATAATCCAAGTGGTGCATTTAGTTTGTGATGTAACTGTGGCTGGTGTTCTAGGACTTGCAGGATTTGCTCCTTCTCTTAAAGACTTCTAGCTGGGTCCTGCAAAGCTAAGCCCTTAGCTTCTTTCCAACCTGAAAACAAAGGCAGAAAACAAAAACCAGGAAGACATGTACTGGCTGTAAATTTTCTGTTCCTGCTGATAGAGAATACAAATGTAAAACATTGTAGTGATCTTCACTCTACGGCTAAAGTGTGTAAAGTCACCAAGAGTTCTGTTTAATAAATAGAAAATCGGGGTCTCAGGAATGTCCAAGTGTGTAACTCAGTAATAACAAGGGATTTGGTGAAGCCCAGTTCCAAATTGCTATTTAATTTGATGCAAGAATTGAAGTGCCATCAGCATCCTTACTGGGAGATTCTTCAGACTTCATTTCTTAATTTTTCTTATGTCACCTCCTTCAAACTGCCATACTCACTACCTTTGATTGCTCATTTTCCCCAGCACCATCCTTGCTTTTCTCTGGAAAAAAAGGGAATAGTCTTATCACTATGTTATTGTTTACGAAAAGAAAACTACATTTTGTCCCCTGCCTGGGTCACTTAGTACCCCCAGCATCAGATCTTGGCTTCCTATTGAGACCAGAGGTTTATGTGTCCAGTCTTACATTCTTAGCCTTCTTCCTCACTTTATTTTAATTCTAGACTGTGTAATGGACTTTTTAATGTAGAAACTGCGTAAAAAGAGCCTAGATAGTCCTTGCAGCCTCTGGGCATTTTTACCTTTCTGTGGAGGGGTATTTATTTTGATGTAGCTTATGACATATTCAGAAGGGACTGTAAACCAGAGTAGTCAAAATAAAACAAACAGAAAAGCAACGCTGAAATATTTATTTGGCATATGTTTATCCTATCCTTAACCACTTTCTTCCTTTCTTACAAATCCTCTGCCCCGGTAATTGTAGGTTAGTAGGCCATTATAATAATTCCTAGTTGTATGTAACTGTTCATACTGTTCCAAAACCACAAGAGGTTGGTACAGCTTCTTGCATTTACTGCAACTGGGGGAATCTTTTGTTGATGAGCTTCCCATGTAAACAAGTTCCAAGTGTCTTTGTAGAAAAGCTAGTTGAAAAATTGTGATATGTAAACTTTTCAGTCTTTTTCTCCGAAGGAGTGACATTTTACCAAGTCACTGGTAGATTATCTAGCTAATAGTATGACAGATCTTCAGTTTTATCATTTATGTCTGTTCATTGCCGTTAGCATTTGTCAATGACTGTCCAACAGTGACCACCGAGTGCCATCTCTGTTTGGGATTGCTCATGACATCCTAGCTTCTTGGTACCTTGGGTCTGGGTCTTGCTCTGGGTCTGTTTGAGTTTGATCTCCCCTGTGACACAGAGGTACAGCCATTTTTTATTCTGTCCCATTCAGAGACTTATCGCCAAAATTCTAAGGAGTGGATATGTATTAACAGTGATAGCACGCTCAGAGCAGGGAAAGGGAAAGTCACTCAGTCCATTCCCAGTTTATTTCGTTCATGAAAGATATTTGCCTGAACTGTTCTTCAATGCTCCAGCAATGCTAATAGCAAAACTGCCCCAGACAACTGATCGATAGTGGTTAGTACTAGGATGTTTATTATAATGCCTTCTCAGATATCCCTTGTGGCATTCTTTCTCCTATTGACCTTCCTAGCAACAGCCTAGATGCTGGATGATTGTTATTGTGTTTTCCAAAAGTTTTCTCTGATCTAAGCTGAACAGTCCCAGGGTCTTTCAATCACTTCTTCCAGGTCATGTTTTTAAGATGTCTCTTCTTTAGCATTGCAGATCTCCTCTGGACTTTTCCTTTGCCCCATCTATCTCTGTAAGCGCTTGAGCCAGTGTTCCGGCTGAGGCCTTACCACAATGGAAAGACTACTTTGTGTCTTTAGGCTAAACTGCTCTTTAAAGGCCTCAAACTGGAATCGTCTTCTCTTAGCAGAACACTTTTGGCCAATGTGCAGCTTGTGATCTGCCACTTGTTGCTCACTGTCCTGTATTTTCCAAGTGGATAATCCCTCCCTAAGACCATTGCCACTCCCTTGTCCATTGTATTGGTTTTTATACCATTACTCCAAATTGGCAAGATTATATTGAATTCAATAGCATCCATCAAGCTTGATCTTAACTACAAATTTAAAAAACAGTTTCTTTCATCTTTCAGGTCAATAATTATAGTATCAGCCCCAGGACAGACTTCTTCATAAGGCTCAATCCAACCTTTCTTATTAATGGTTAGGTTTTTGATATCAGCTGTCTGTGCACATTTTCCTTAACAGTTGTGGTCCCACATTTTAATTACTTTTTTCAAACTAAGCCTGATCAAGTGGTGGTCTGTGACGAGGTCAAATCCATTAGAGCAGGCACAGCATTTTGAAACCCGGTCTGTTGGTCTGGTGGTCTGGTGGACTATAGGGCTGGAAATGAAGGTGGCAGATGACTTTGCACTGTCCCAGAGTATCACTGGGAGCAGTGTCAATTAACAGCCTTACTGAAATTAAGACAGACAGGACCTTTGTTTTTTCCCCATCTAAGGAGTCTCTAACACATCACAGAAGAAAATTAGATGGGAACTTGAATGGTCTGTCTTGGCTGTTGCTTATCTCCTTATTTCTTCCAAGTGTTTGCAAACTGTTACCTTCATGATATTTGCCAGTTTGATTTTTTTTGTTGTTTTCATTTTGTTTGTTTTTTGTTTTGTTTTTTTTTTTTTTCTTTTTTCTGGAAAGTGAAGTTAAGCTGACTAGTCTAACATTCTCTGATTGCTTTTCCCCTCTGTATTTTAAGGATAGACAAAATGTTTCCTGCTTCTGAAAAGTCATTGATCCTGAAAAGTCATTGATCCTTGCAGACTTTAAAAGATTATTGGAAAGTGTGATGAATACTCCAGACAGTTCTTCAACTTTCCTAGAACCAGATTTAAAATCCAGAGTATTTGAATTCATCTAATTTAATTAGTGACTCTCTGGTATTCATTCTGATAATGTAAACATGACTGAGCCTTTTAGAAGAATCTGAAAATAATTATTACATGCTATGATCTATGATATATTCAATATCTTCTGTCTTTCCATTAGTTAGCAAGTCAGTATTTCTCCAGCTTATCCTCTGACTCCTAATGGATTTGTAGAACCAATGTGATAGTTCTTTTTCTGCCTGCATTTGAACAGTAGTTGTACTTCATTTTGTATGTGTACCATAGTGGCTTGCCCATATTTACATTCATTTACATTCATCCCAAATAATCTTAGTTTCTATTTTTTTTGCGTGTGCAACTTTGTTTTGTTTGAAGTTAATAAATACCTTCTGCCTTACTAACAATATTTTTTTTTAATTCCTTGAAATCTATTGCTAAATTTTGCTATTTTCAATGAAAAAGAACCATGAAACTGATCTGATACTGGTTGCAGTCTAGCCAGGGATCCCCAGACTAAAACCAAAACTTATTCAGAAAATATTACAAGTAACACACAGTCTCAAAGAGCAGTTAGACCTCATGACAGTGGTGCCACAACTCTTCAGTTAAGTCTACACTGTTTATACTTTGCCCCATGCACATACATACCACTTCTGGCACAGAAAGGTGGTTGTCGTGGGCATTTGCCTTGGTTTTGTGCATGCAGCAAATATACAGTCAGTTTAATATAACCAACTTTGTTTTTTTAAATTATATTTAAATATTATATTATTATATTTATATTTTTTATATTAGGAAAATAGAAAGCACTAATTTCTTCATAAGTCAAGTGTACAAAGCTGAGAGTACATTATGAGTGAAACTGGAACAGAGAATTTATTACTCAAACTTATATTGTATTTTCAGTGCTGGCTAATCAAACTCTTAACCTCTTTTGGCTCTGAAAAGGGCAGATCATGGGTCTACGGCGGGAAAAAATAATTTCCATCTTTACACCAGCAAAGCCAAGATTTTACCTAGAAGAGTGTTCTCTTTCCATGCTATGATCCCAGCTGTCATAATTATAGTATTAGAAATTGCTGCATTTTCACTTCAGCCAGAGAATGCTTTTCCCATTGTTATGTTGGTAAATAATTCGTGTTGCTCACCAGTGAAGGCAATGGTTTATGAAAGCCACAAGGGTATAATAGCCACTCTCACTTTACCATCAAGTATGTCACAGTCCTTCCCTTTTTAGAGTAGTATAGACATTGTGTGAAGAAGCTTAAATAAGTAGGAGGGTTAAACTGCATGAGAAGTATATGAAAAAATGCAGAGGGAGCAAAAAAAGACAGACAATAAAGCAGGGTTGAAAGTTTTCTATTCCAGATTATTGCAGAGAGTTGCCTATTCTGTCAGATAAGTTCTCAAGAATAGCTCCTGGAAAGAGGAAATTTTTGACTTAAAAATGGCATTACAGTCAGTAACTGAGTGGTCTCCAAGGAGTCCCACAAGCCAAGAAGACAATTTTGTCAGACTGGTGCTCTTAAAACTTTGGGTGAATGTGGAGCATTGTGGTTTTATCTGCCTCTGATGCAATACTTACTTGTGCGGATCTCCCAGATGTACAGCATTGCAAGTGGAAATTGTAGGGTTTCATCAGATGTGATTAATTCTTCTGGGCTTTCTTGTCTAACCACATGGAGGTTATTACCCATGTACCCCTTTTTTCAGGAACCATCTACATATAATCTTTTATATTGAATAATAAGAAAAAAGAGCATAGCCTCATAGTGCTTTTCTTTTTTCTTTTTCTTCTTACAAATACAAGATATTTGATAATTTATTTCTAAGTAAATTACATTTGCATGTACTGCTCCTTAGTATTAAGTCCTAAGGGCTTGTGACCAGCTGTTTGTAGATTGTGTTTCCACAGGATGCAGAGAAGCAAAGAGGCATGGCAGATTTTTAATTTTAGTGCTTAAAGTAATACCATCCCACAGTAGATTACTTTAAGCTAGTGTGGGATGGTAGCTCTGAGAGTGAAGAAAGAAAGGTCACTGATGATGATTCCACATCCTCAAACTCTTCCCAGTAGAAGCCCTTGACACCTCCTTGCTCCCACTTACCTTTGTCCACCTCTATTTTAAATGAGTTATTCCAGAAGAGACCAGGGAAAACATGACTGTGAAGATACAGATGTAAATGGAAAAGAAAACATGTTATGTTTTTTTGATGAATAAGTTACTAGGAGTGACTTGAAAACTGGAGGCTATGTGAAATTCATGTGTCCAAAGAAAATGTGTGGCAGATGCCTCAACACCATAGCATGGATAGTTGTGCATCACTTATTTTGGTGCTGGAAACTGCACCAAATATAACCGTGATTTGGTATGAGATCCTCCACAAAGCACATTTAATTTGAAACCTTGAAGTCATCTTGAAAGACTTGGCTCATGTTTAACAGCTCAAAAAACTCCAGCTGATCATTACTGTGAAACAAATACTTAAGATGGTTCTATATATAATCCTGGTTGTCAAGCGTCCTGGGACAAGAAGGAAGAGAACATTGTCAGACTGCCATCTGAAAAATACATATAACTTCTCCCTACCAAGTGCCCTTGCATTGCAATTGTCTTTTCTCACTGAATGCCAAATTTAGATTGTTTTGTGCTCCACTTATGTCCCTTCAGGGAGTGATGGTCATTAAAGAACTCCAGTCTTCTTTTCCAAAATACTTCTGACTTGCGTAAAAACATTTGTCCTGGCAAGGATGACAGTGTTTTCAGACATTTTTCATGGTTTTCTGTCTTTTCTTACAAAAGCAGATTGTTTTGCATTCACTGAAGTGCATTCACTGGGTCAAGTGCATGACCGTATCTTCAACACCTACTTGATTATTGCTTTTATCATCAGCTAGATGAGAAAAGAAAAAAGCCCTACATTTTTTTCTGTGTCAGGGTGATATTACAAATAATTAAAAATGTCTACTACATTTCTTACACAAGCCATATCAGATTCTAGGAGTCAAATTCTGGTTTTCTTTGCTAATCTTCTGGATTCAGTGCAAAATTAAGCAAATGAACCACCTTTCCAGAGGATATTTAGGATGTCCAAGAAGTACTGGACTATTGTGCCTTAGCAGCTTCTTTCTGTTTTATAAATAGATTAATCCATAGTCTGCTGTGCAGTTTAGAGTGTTCCCTTCCTATCCTAGCACATTCCTCCTCTTCCTGAACTGGTACCACCTGAGACAGCCTTTCAGCTGACTGTGATTAAGAAACAAGTAGTTATGTATAGATTTTTCTTCGCAGTTTAGCTGAACCTGTATGCTTTTGGATTATGGGATTTTACTGGCAAAACCATTTAGAGGTGTACACAGAAAATGCATGGTAAAAATTCTTTAGCTCCTTTCCAAGCAGAGAACAGATAGACCAACATGTGCTTTGAGTGGGCATGATCTGTGTTTTCAAACACATCACATGCTTGGTCACTCGTCCAATGGATCAAAACTTGGTAGCACAGCTGAGGTCTCAGGTATGTGAAAACTCTTGATCAACTAAGCAAGTATTTCAATTCAGTGAATATCAAGTAAGTTCAGTGAGTATGATCTGTTCACAGATGTATGGTAAGCAGAGAAGGAGCTTAAGACTTGTGGAATTACTTATTCCTAGCAAATTCATCAATCAGTATGAGACGTAGTCCACTTGCAACCAGAAAGAGCACTGTCTTTGGTAAAGAAAAGATACTGAATTGTACATATCCTGTTATTACATCTATCTCCTTCTTTCTAAGGTACTTCCTGTAACTTGCTTTAAAATTTTAGAGCACAGGTCTCCTCCTCCTAATACGTATTTCTCGAGGTCTTTTTCTCCTTTTGTTCGTAAATATTTACAGAATAATTCTATATACGTGTAAAGGGTTGTTGATTCATTGATTGTTGTTAGAACAAAACAAAATTCTCTTCGAACATACTAAACCTTAGAAGAAGTCCCATATTTAATTTATGTGAAAGCCAGTGCCAATTTAGGGCCTCTTTCAAGGTGTACTGAGGTTAAATAGAGACAAAGTAAATTTGGACCAGACCTACATTCCCTAAATGGACCCTCTACCTTTATGGCAATCCTTAAGATTAATCATAGCAGCTCTGTTTACATTGATGGGCTGGAGCAGTCCAAAGGTTCAACTGGAGACTAAATTCAATGCCTATCATAGTATTTGTCAGTAGGAGCAAGTCTAGGAAGTAGGATTTGTCTCAATGAATTCAGAAAGTCTATGAAAAAGTCTGATTAGGTGAATGAGAAGGCCAAACTCCTTAAAAAATGAGTACTGTAGGTATTACATACACAAAATAATGTGCAGGTATTCAGATGATCATTTCAGAACTACATCAGTCTCCATTGAAATGGCTTTTTTTCTGATGTCAGTGTGTTTTGGTGAGTCTACTGTTTTATAAAACTAACATAGTTTCAAGTATGAAGCTGGGTTTCAAAGTAGTTAACTGCTATTTTCTGCTTATCTACTATGTCTGATGTTGATCATAGCATGTTCCCAAATATACAGGACAGCTTTCTCCACAGCAGTGCATTAGTGCTCCTTCAGGGATCAAAGGGATCCTCTTCAGTGTGCACTGGTGAGGCTTTCCTTTGCCTTTGAGGCTTTGACTTGCACCTGCAAGTGCCCCTTGGCTGTGGACACAACAATTCAAACATGCTCCTGAATCCTCCTTGCTTTAAGCACACCGCACATGTGGATGCCTGGGCCATAAATGCAGCTTCTCTGGTTCTGACAGGCTCTGGGGCACCAGGTCAAAGATCAGAATCTGAGAATAGGTTTCTCAGTGGCAAGCAGCATTATGATTTGAAAAGGCAAGCAAGAGACGGTGCTGGCACATCTGACCTTCCTGCACTGAAATCATGGTCCCAGCATACAGATGTGCCCATAGGGTAATTAGTTTTCCTGTCTTGCCTGCTTGGAGGCAGAAGGCACACAAACAGGGGGAGAACCCTGGCTCCCACTCTGGGGCTGTAAAACAGCCTATGTAGCTATTTCATGAGCAAGTCATATAGCACCTAATTCACAAATGTGAAAAAAGTGTAGAAGTTCAGGGAATGGAGAAAGCTTTTAGGAAGGGAAAGCAGCAAAGATAGATCACATAACAGCCTAAATATGTGACATATCCTTAGATAAAGGTGAAACTACAGCCAATGACTGCGGCTGGAGCCTGCCAGGGAGTAGGTGCCATGACTAGCAGATATGCTTCCTCTGCTTGGTGTCTCGGTAGTGCTGACGGTTGAGACCAGAAGTGCTCAAAAGGACCAAGAGAAATCGGTCAGTAAGACCAAAGAAATCATATTTCATTGCTCAGAAGAGTGCTTATTGGTGCTTATTTTCTGTAAGAAAAAAAGCTGTTAGAATCATGTTTTCAGCTCTGAACACTTCAGACTTCCACATTAGCAAGTGCAAGTGATGATTACCCCTGGATCAACAGAGCACTCAGACACATCTTAATCTCAGTTCTTAACGCAGTTGAGTTTAATACCACCTAAATAAATTCAGTAAGTACTTTTTTAAAATGTGTCTTTGTATGGCATACACAGTGCATCCTGAATTATGTTTTTCATGGAATTTAGAAGTATGAATTTAGATGTTCAGAATTCAGATATTTAGACTTTAGAATATCAGTCACTGGAGCTCTTTAAATATTCAGCAATTTACAGTAAGTTACCTAAATGTCCTTGCTTGCTCTTACAGTTAGTTGTGCCAGGGGTTTCATATTCTAAAAACTAAAAAAGAAATTGTTTTTAAGGTAAACAGAATCCTTGTACCAGTTAGAGTAACGAGACCCAGCTTTTTATAGGAACTGTTAGTTTATTTTTTTATACATAAAAATGTGAAAAACTAGTAGGAAAATGTCTGTCTATTAAACAAATGTGATCTTGGTATTATGTATATATATTATATATATATATATATAATAGATTTCAAAATTATTATCACACTGGTTACAGATGAAGACTACTTCGATTACTTCATGTCCTAAGCTATTGGATAAGCATTAAAATACTCAGCTATGGTTATATCTGGTAACAATTTTTCAATCCCTGTTATTTTGTTAAGAGCACTATGAAAATATTAAATAATTTTGAAAAAAGGCTTGAAACTACACAATTAGTGTTAGTTATACCACTTGCTTTGTTGAATTGAAAATTTTATCCAACAGTATATGCCCATTGGGACCTCACTGAATATTTTTTTTTATTGATAAGTAGTTGGGAGTGCAGACCTTGGACATGGATGAAACCTTTTTTCATCCAAGAATCTCAAGTACTGTTAAATGAAATTACACCTCTGAACAAAGTATTTTTGATGCAGATGGTAACATTCCCATGTTACAGGTTGATAAGATGACCTTTCTGTAGATATAAGTAGTCTGCTGGAAGTCACAAAGAAAATGATTAGCATGGAATCAGGAATTTAGGCCTTGGAACTATGTAAATATGCAACCATATATTCATATATTTCTATCCAAGATCTAGAGTACAAAACACCAGCCTTACTGTTATTATTATTAAAATTATTTGAAATACAGCAGAGTTTCTTGTAGATCCATTACTTACACTGCAGCAGTGCTGGTTCATTTTGCTGGGCAATGTGTACCTCAAAAACCCCCACAATCCCTGCTCTGAGAGGAGACATAATAAAAACATGTGTCTTTTGCTGTGCAATTCAAGTTTTTAAATCTCAAAAGCATACCATTTTGAACTGAATAAATATTATATGGGCAAAGTGTCACAACATGCATATGTTATATTTGCAAGGTACCTTATCTTGGAATAATCTTCTTACATTTTTTCTCCAGTGCCAGGACACCATAATGCAGAAGCAATGTACTATAAATATATCTTTTTTTTCTGGGCTCCCTTAATTCTTTTGTTTAACAAAGAGTGGTTTCCATCATTTGCAAGGTAAACAACAAAAACTCCCTGCTAATGCTATCTGATGCAGTACTGAAAAGTGAGCTGCAATATTTCAGCAGAGGGCTCTTGCTTTGTACATTTGTATTACAATCTGAAAGCATTAATGGGATCTTTACAAGGAAGAGGAAAAAAAAAAAAAAGCAGTAGCTGACAACTCAAAGACATACCTTATCTGAATAGTGTTATTGTGGAGAATACACTTGTGAACAAAAGATGGAAATTACAGAAACAGGAATCAGATATCACAGGTCCAGAATGAGAATGGTGAATAGAATATGGGGCAAAAGACTCAAAGCCTGAGTGACAGCTCAAAGAGAAGATGGGATTTCATGCATTTTCTAAACATTGCTTCTTGCGCTTCCTTCAAAGAAATTTTCAAATCCCAGATGGCTTTCCTAATTAAAGAACAGTGATTGTTCTATAGATAGGAAATGTGTGTGTGAGTAGGAAGGGGCTGGATCATATTTACGCTTTTCTCACTATGATCAGTTCTATTTAAAAGTATGTGAATCTTTGGGGATGTAGACATATATTAGCTTGAAACTGAATAGTGTAAAGTTAGGCATTACAGATTTTTTCAGGGGCAGAAGGGACCAAGAGGAAGGAAAAAAAGCAAGTATGCTCGGAAATCGGTGGAGGTCTTGCAAACTGATGGCATAACAACTCTTGTCTGATATTATAGTCCAGTACAGAGGCTTTGAAACCTGTTTTCTTCTCTTGCTTCATTTCAAGGTTTAGTCCCTTGAAATGATACTCCCTTGGAGCAGGGACAGAAATGTTTTGGGGCAGTTTGATATTGAGCTGCTTTTCATTTGACAAAACCTTCTAGGTCAGTCGTCTCTGAAAGTGCAATGTGTTTTGCACAGGACGTACAAAAAAAATCTTTGTCACTCCAATTATTGTTAAATTGGACTATTTATTCAGATTTACACAATATCACAGTCAAGTGATGACTGTTAGGTCATGGAAGTTGAGGAAACGGACATGAGCAAGAACTACATGAGCAAGACATACAGGATTTGTACCTAATGAAGTGGTATTGCATCATAATGGAAAAAAAGTAGTGGAACAGATGAAATCCTTTTTGTGTCACAATATTTTGTTGCACTTTGTCATCTATGTCCTCCCATGAGACTCAGAATACCTAAAAAATTATGTCCCAAGACATCTGCAGACTTAAAAAAAAAGGGCAGACAATGAGGCAGAAGAAACAAACTTTTCAAGATGGCAGGTTCTGGTATAAGTAGTAGCAAGACAACAGATAATAAACTAGTTGTAGAAAGAGAGTAAAACGGTACGGAGGAATAACAAAATGTAGGACACAACACAACAAATCTATTTGAGTGGCTTAAACCTATTGCAAATAATGCTAAATGGAAAGTGAAATTCTCTGATCTAGGGGAAGACACGGTTACATTTGTTTTTGTTAAAACCGGCATGTTAAAATGGACAGTGACATTCCTCATGTGCTGCTATCTGGTGAACTGGAGAAAACACTAGGAGGACATTTGTGGTTGAGACAGTGGGAGGAAAATTATGGGTGTAGGGGTGAACAAATGCTGAGGGAGAGTTTTAGAATCAGAAAGGCATATAGGAAAAATATACAAGCTTAAGGGTGATGCAAAAATCATGCCCGGCTGAAACAAATGCTTGGCTTTCACAGCCAGCATTCATTAAAAGGGTTTGTTAGAAGAGTATATGGCAATGAATCTGAAAAAGGGAGCGTAACAAAGGGAAAGAGTTGAAGAAGGTTGTCTCATATATTATTATATTGTTTTTCTATTTTCAGAGCTGCTCTGAAAATGTTTTCCTTAGTTATCTTTTTATTTCTCTTCTTAGCTCTTTGAAAAAATTCTAGTTTTCTTTGTCTTGTAATGCATTTGGAGTGATGTTATATATGGAACATGTTATTTCACAAAAGATACAATGCATATTTATAATTTCTTTGATGAAACAGGGCCAAATTCCGCCAGTATATAAACAGGTGCAACTCAGTTTGAGATCTACAATATTCATACTCGTTTATATAAAGACTGAAATTGGTCCAGAGCATATCTGTAAAAATTTATGCCTCTTCTTGTGGACCCAGTCCTCATGCATCATTGACTAATACGTTCCTGTTTTTACAATGATTATACAAATTTCTGCTTCATTTTAACAAAAGCTTGGGGATAGCAAATAAACCATAAAGCCTAATAAAATCCAACTTTCAGGCAAACCCTCTTGTATATAAAATTGAAGAGTACAAAGTGCCAAGGGCTTGTATTAGTACCATCCATTTTGCTAGCATTTTTCCAATTTATCTTGCGTTACGAACCCTCAGAGTACTATGTCTATTGTAAATATTTAAGCATTACTGTTGACATAAAGATAATACTGACAAATTGAGTTAACATTTCTGCTGAGGATTACTGACCATGTGTAGTGTAGAACAACTTTAACACCCACACCAAGCCCTGTGTTCATGCCAAACTCTGTTTAGTCTACAATACAGCAGTGTCCCTCAAATGAATTTTTAGCTTTGATTTACACAAAACATGAAACAACCTTTCTTGGATCAATTAATTGTTTGACTTTCCTAATACATTTCCATTTTAACTAGATTACGTCTGCATCATAGGGCAAGTAATGGGTGCAAGATGTTAGTGCTTTCATGAGGGTGGGTGGCTGTGTGCATGGTGCCCTTGTTCTTGCTTCAGGTTAGTATCTTCTGTGTTTTCAATATCAGCCTATAGTGTAGATGGTTAATCATATCTACCTGCATTTTCAGTAGCATCTGGGTGTGCATAGTTTAAAACATGGAGAAGCTCTTTGATGTGTTGCTTTGTCTTCAAATTAAAAAACTCCTGTGGCATCTTCTCCCTTCTGACAAAGCAAATACAGAGCAGAAGTGAAGAATCCAGGCAGAATTTTGAAATAATTTACTCCAGCAGTGTGGTGTTTACATGCTGTAGTTTGCACTTTGTTTTTGGAACTTGCAGCCAAGAGTCTCCCAACATTGCAAGAAATTTTTTTTCTTGTCTTTGCATGTTTCATTTGCCTTCACATAGTTTGCATCCTGGACATCACCGACAGACATATTTTGATTTGAAGAGGGTTATAAGGCATTCATATATAACCTTGATTAAAAAAAAATAAATAATTGAAACCCAAGCCATTTTCAGCTTTGCAATGGTCAAGGATGGAGCATGTTAAAATTTCTCTACTTAAAGAATTGGCTAGGAACATTATGAGATGAAGTATTTCTTACGTGTAGCTGTAATTCAAGCATGAGTTAATACCAAGGCCTGTTTTCTTAATTCTGGACTGCGGAAACGCTAACAGAACCGATGTGGATCAGGATGCCATGTTGTAATTTGGTTACACAGTGTCATTCTCACTTGCCTCAGTATCAATTCCCCACATTTTTCCATTATGTTGATGAGAGATTTCCAAAATATGTTTTTACTATGAGGTAACTGAAACAATCCTTTCCTAACTGAAACAAAGATTTCCTTTCTTCAACTGACAGACAATATTTTCCACACATGCAATGTCTCCAATTATTATGCCAATAACAGTACTTCTAATAGGTAAAAGATGTTCTACAGACGGAGGTTAAACCCCTTTTCCTAGCATTACAGGTGGAGAGACCCAGGCACAAAGTAAGCAATTGACCTGCTAGGCTGCCTGCCTATCTGGCTAGTGGCGTAAAAAGGACACAGGTCTTTTCCAGCTCCTAGTCATGATCCTAAACCCAGAGAGAAGTAAATCCTAGGAAATGAAACCAGGAGAAACCTGAGCCTGAAAGCACTGTGCTTTCTTGAACATTGAATGCAAACTGAAATTCTGAAAAAAACCAGTCATCAGTAAACATGGTATCTGAGATGCTTGTCCTAGGTAAAACCATGCTGCTGCCTTTGTTAAAACAAAGTTGAAAGAGCCAACCAAACCTTTGTCACATTCAGCTGGACTCGTACATAGGACTTCTCTTCATGCAAACTTGGAAGCAGCCTTAAAACTTGAATCAGAAAGTTGTTAGCCACTGATCCAGTGAGATGAGCACTTATGGGCCCATAATGCTAGTGCTCAAGGCTTAACATAAGCTGCAAGGTGAAAATTCATTTGCCAGTCCAGAAATCAGCAGTAGCTCAGATGGACTGTGTAAAGAGCAACTGTGGCAGTTACAGCTAGCTCATGTGACTTAAACAAGTTTCTGTATATTGGATTATCCAGTAGTAGCAATGGAGATTTCACAACTTCTGACCTTAATTTTCCTGGCTACCTGATTCTTCTGGCACCTTCTGGAAATTGGAGTCCTTGTTTCAAGAAAGGTCTGTGGCTCTGGAGAAGCCTTAGCACCTGACTACAAGGACAAATGAAATTTGCTTTCAGGCCTGAAGCAAGATGAACATCATCTCTGCAGTGCAGAAAGAAGCAGTCCTGATTAGGATAATTTTACTCTAATGTTATAAAGACAGTGCTATTAAGATACCAGACGGTTTGTCAGAGCTAGTTACAATTGAGTTCATCTGGAATTCAGTTTGGAAGAGCAGTGTGTTTCTCTACACTTAGCAAAGTAATAGAGGAATATAGCTTAAAAGCAATAGAGCATCCTGCCTGTCAGAAGTAAATACCTAGAATTTAAGCATTTTAAATCCTACCTAAATCTCTGCTCAGGCAACTATTATAGCACCTGAGCTCTTTACAACCTAAACATGTGTCTGTTCTCAGTTCAGTCCTGTAGCACTGGCAAATAAGGACCTAAACAAAGATGCACTAGAAGAAATTATATATCCTTAGTCCTGCGAAAGCTCAGTGATATGGTAAGATCTAACCTCCAGTTTTTAACAGGAAATATTAAAAACTAACCCTAGTCTAAGAGATTAAATTTATAGTTTCTTTACTTCAACCATCTTTTGTTCCAGTTAATTGTCTTCTCTGCCACATCATGCATACCTGTCCCTTCTGCTCTTACTCTTCTCCCCTTCCTTTGCAATTCCATTGCCTCTCTCCCTTAAACCCATCAATTTACCCTTTCTTTTCTTCCTTTTTTTACTCACCTGGGTGGAATAAACTTCTAACCGTTCACACATGTCTCAGTTTGCAGACAAACCATGATAAAATGATCAGCAGTTGTGTACAAACCAGTCTGTAATTTCTTTATAAGATGCTCTTCTGCTATAACCTTTGCCCTTGTGACGCTAATGAAAGGTATACATATGAGCACTCAGCAAGTTGTATGATGTGATCCAAAGTGGCATCAGGCAGGATGAATTATTGGCTAATTCACCTTCTTACAGGGAAAACAGACCAGGTCATGAATACCTGTTTGGACAGCTTTGCCCAAGGACAGGTGTAGTACAGATACATGTTCCTTGGTTTTGTATTAAATTCTTTCTTTGTGTTTGTCTATAGATTAGAGTATGAGGAGCGCATTATTTTCCTGGTTGAGTCTTTGCATAGCTCTCTCTTTAGAGGTCTTCCCTTACAGTAGTGGTAGCCTGCTTAGCTTGAATCGAACTCTCAAGATCCATTTCTGCTTTCTGAAATCACTGCTTAAAACTGTAGGGATCTTATTCTAGCTATGACTCCTAGGTGCCTTTCCATAAACAGTGAAAGACTTTCAAAGATACTTGCATGATGAAATCTTAAGATTATTCAAAACTTATAAACATATGTCATCCTTTCCCACATACCATGGCTCTTCTCTTGGAAAAGGGCTGGCTAGGAAAGCTTGCATTTGATAATGTCTTTCTTGTGGAGGGACAAAAGCAAAGGTTATGGCTTCTGGGAAAATACTGTGTTAGTAGGAGGTATCTTTAATGATCTTTACTAGGATCAAGGATTATTGTGGGTCTAAATTGGTACTTTAATTGGTGACCAAAGGGAGGAAGTAATGAGCTTGGTATCAACATTTATGAGTAATATTTAAGTGCCTGGGAGGAACTGAGCGCATAGTGGGATTACAGAACTACTGCAGCACAAGGTGGAGAGATTGAAAAAAATTCTTTAGTTAGGAAAAAATATAAACCACTTCAAATATGGAAAGATAACCTGAGAGAGTTATCCAGTCTGAGGGAGAGAGCTAGAGTGGGTGTTGGTCCATAGTTAGCTGGCTGTATAATACAAATCAGACTTTTCCACTGAAGTTTTGATATGGCTTCTGCTGTCTAAATGATGAAATGCTTGTGAAGAAGCCACTGTGCTGGGTGTCAAAGAATTGTTTGCAGGCATGGAAGAGCCTGTTACCTACTACTGCTCTATTGAGGCTTACAACAGCAGCTAACAAACAGCAAACTCCTTTCCAGCATTCACAGATAGTCTTATTACTCAGTTTGTGGTTATCACACACAAACCTATGAACCAAAATACGCTGGTGGAATAGGGCTTGTATACAGTCTGGTGTCAAAAAAAGGAGTGATAATAACCCATCTGCCAGTCAGGTGCTATGATTGCACCTGAAATATCATGTGGGCAATGCTTTGCACCAAATGGTACTGACAGGAGGGGGAATTCAGCATTAAGGCGGGCTTCTGTGGAAATAGAGCACAGACATTTTTCTTGAAGAATTAAGTGTTTAAAATATAACTAAACTCTTGAAGGAGGAAAAACTGTGGCGACCTTATGCATGAACATATGTAGATGCGTGCATCAACAATACAGAGGAATTATTTGCATGGCTTAGCAATAGAAGGGTTAGCTAAGAACAGTAGGAAAGATTTTAGAGGAGGAAACCTCCTGGCTGTGAGAGCTATTAACTGTGGAATAATTCCCCCAGGGAGGAGCAGGGGCTCTGTCCCATGGAACATGAAAAGCCAGATCGGATAAAATGCTGGTAGAAATATAAAAGGGGTTATGTTCCTGCACTGAAAGGTGGTTAGAATAGAAAAGCCCCTAGGTTATTATTTGCAGATCCTATGATTACTGAAAGGATTGATAGCTTTCCTCTGCCCCCACAAAATGGCACCCTGCTGCTCCTTTTGGACAGTGGGATAAAACTGACGCTTTCTGCACAGGAGGGAGGCTCAGATACGTGTACACAGTCACTCCGCCTGGATTAATGCCCAACTATATTTTTGTTGTTGGTGGAGTTTTTCTGGTTTTAAGCCTGAAGGCAGATTTCTGCTTTCCCTACCCCGTCTGCCCCAGCTTAAATAGCTGAGTTGTACATTTCAGAGGTTTACAGCCTGGCACTGCTATTCAGACTGTTAAAGCTTTTGAAAAGATCTGTCATTTTTTCAGAAAAAGTGCTATCTTTCAGGCGGCTTCCTCAAATAATTCAACATATTCTGGATCTAACCGTGCCTTTCTGAGAACTGAGTAGTTATAAATCAGGGCGGAACTTGTCAAAATGCTCTGAGACTCAGCAGGGGGAAAAAATATGTTACAATAAATGGACCATCTCATTTGATTTGAAAGACAGACAATTAACGTTCTCCAATTTTGTAAAACTTGCTAGCAAATATATGGGCAATGTTAAAATTCACTGACTCTGAGGAGAAATTCTATGGAGCCTTGTCTTTTCTGTGTTCTATAATTCTTGATGTATGGCTATTTAGCGTATCCTTTATTGTTTAGAGAGGTGTAATTCTGTGAAAATGGAACTGAGGCTTCCTCATACTTGATTGATAAATGTATAAGCCATCAGATGCGTGATTTTGTTTAATTAACAAAATTTTAGATGATATAAGGGCTCTGTAACTACCCCTATATATAGGGTGGGAATAAAAGAACACTTGCATCCTGATAAATCTGCCCCTTCTGAGGCAAAAGTTTATGTCTGAAACTTCACACACAATCTCAGCAAGTAATCCACCTGCAGGAAGAGTAAGTTCTCTTCAGAGATTCACCTTTAGTGTGATTCTTGATTGAGAGTGCTCCTTTAGGCTTGTTTCCACTGAAAATGAGACATTCATGCATGCATGGTATTTTCAGAACATACAAGTGTTTAAAATGCACTTGGATGCTGCAACAAATGAGAATCTTCAGAACCTCACCTTATTGTTATATACATCTTAAAATTAATTAATTTGGGGTGGCTAAAATCATCACTGTCATTCTCTGTTGCACATAATGAGAACTTTCCCTTTTCCCAATTATTGTAAAATTATGCCAGTAGGCAAAATGTGCTCTTTCCAGTTCAGGAATAAATGAAGAAAGGAGCAGGATGATGGGAAATAAATTCTCTGTCATTTGGAAGAATAGAAATCATAGGAAGTCTTAAAAAAATGCATTTTTTTCAAAAAAGGAAGACGAAACCATCCTTTCATCCTAGCATAATTGGGAGTTTCTTACTCTTTCTGTAGATGAGTAGAATTTTAAGCTAAGACCAGAAACAAAGGCAAAACTGCAAAGGCTAGGTTGCAGTCTTTGGATTCACAAAAGCCAATTGAATCTACTTTTCAAAGCTGATATAAAAGATTTCTGTGACTCACGTTTTCTTCCTTCTATTGCCTTGTGAAAATAAGCACCAGGGAAAAAAGTGTTTTGGACACCTAGAGCCAAACTCAGTGGGATGCCAAGAGAATAAAATCAACAAGAACACTGCAGGCTAAAAGTCCCAGAATCCAAACCCAGAACATGCCTGTCAGCACTGTCTACTTTCACCCTTTTGTTTTCAGAGGTATGAGAGTTGCTAGGGATGGAAAAGGGAATATTTGGGCAAGTAGAGAAATACCTACAGCAAGCAGTAAAAATGAGGAAGATACTCCGTGTTGCAGGCTGCCAAACAGTTTGTTCCTTTTCCTCCTTTTTGGACTGGATGGTGAGATGGACTCTCCTTCCAGTTCTGGGCACAGAGGTGCAGCTCCAGGTTGAAGGACATGGAGGAGTCCCTGTCAGACCTCTCCCTTTCCTGCTCCAGTGCCTGGGACATTATTACATAGGACATAGCAACAATAAACAAAAACCAATAGGAAGAAATGTGGCTGTACAGGTTACTTTCAGGAACTGCTGAATCCCCCAGTGTCCTGAATTAAAGGCTTGTAAGCATTTCAGAACAAAAGGAGCTGCTTTGACCAGACAATTGCCTGAGATGTGACCCTTGGGAGTGTAGAAAACCTAGTAGTAATTTATTTAAATTGCTATATTCTGTGTGCTTTGTGAATAAAACCAAATATACAAAGTACTATAAAGGCACTGCAAGTCCCAACAACTTCAAAAAAGACTTCCACATAATTAAGCTGCATACAGATGAGGGTTCTGAAGAAGGAGAGATACTGAACCTTCAGGAGATTCCTGATCATCTGGAAGCTTTTGTGGGGGCAAAACCCAGATAGTTGCTTGTGGGAAGACTGGGAACTTGTGCCTTGCTCTCATAAGGGCAGCTGAGGGCAGAGCAGAGCGGAGAGAGGAGCAGGTCTCCATGTAGTGCATGTGGGCAGGAGCAACACCGTGGTAGGGGCGAGTGGGCAGCCTCAGTTCTACTGACCTGGGTCGTGCCTGCTCCATGCCTGTAGAGCTGGAGAGCCGTACAGGGATTTTAGCAGTGGTGGTGTTTTGCAGCTGGGCAGGCTAGGATGGTTATCAAATGGTGATCTAAATGCTTCAGGGCTGGGCAAGCCCAGTGTGAAGATCCCCTGCTAGCTTAAGAGTCAGGTATGGGTTTTCTCAAAGTATAAAGCTGATTAGAAAGAGCCAAAGTACCACCTGGGGAAAGGTGAAGGTACTGTAAGACCTGGGAAATACAGAGAGTACCAGCAAGTCCACAAGTAAGGTTTGAGGGAAAACAGATACCAAGATGAAAAATGTTATTTTAGAAAAAAATTTAGAAAAAAAAATAGGCAAAGAAGAAATATTGAAAAAAGTATTTAAAAAAACAGGAAAAAGTCACAAAATTGTCCACTTCCTAATAACTTAAAATCCTCATATGTGTATACCCTTACAAATATTTTTTGGTTTTTTTTTTCCTGTTTCCATAGCCACTGGAAACCAAGGATTCAGAACCTGCAAATATAACCAGAAACTCTGCAAGTTTTCTGAAGCAAAGATCTTTCTTTTGTCCCTAAAATATTTTGTAGGTTCTGACTCCTTCTGAACAAATACTTGCAGATTTTAGGGAGGATCCTAGAAAAATGCCAGTTAAGACATGCAAGTAAAACAAAGGCCATGCGAAAAAATACTTATAAACCAACAGAGGATCTCTCAGTGCCAAATAGGTTTTGTTTATAAAAATCATTACAGTAAAGTCCTGTGTCCTATGCAGAGTTAAATTCCCTTCGTTCCTTCAGTCCTTTGTTCATTTGTTCCTTCCTTGACTATAAAATATGTTTGAAATGAAACCACTGTATTTTATATTTGAAACAAGAACTTCATCCTGGGCTGTGGATTGTCCATGCTTGACTAGAATCTTATTTCTGCCTTAGAGCCAAAGAATCCCTAAAGGAAATATAAAGGGAAAATAATAAACAAACTCAGCATTGTGGTTATGTATTTACTAGCAAACACAGCCACCTTTTGTTTGGAAATGGACAAGAGTAAAAATTGCAGACCTTTAAGTCATAGGCTGCAGAACTGAAAAATGTGTCTGCTCATATACTTTTTACATGAGCTCACTTCAGTGGGACTTTGTTAATGACTGTGAGTTATGTTCTCATCCCTGTCCAGTCGCAGAGGACATTGTTAGGTTCTGGGCTCAAAGTAGACAGTTATGTTTTTCCGTGTGGAGGCCACATTTGAGGACCAGGTGAAGATTTGTATGTAGGCCAGTCTGGCCTCCTGCATAACACTACTTCTGCATTAAGTTTGGACTGAGCCACCTAAGAATTCAGGAAGTTGGAACAGTGTCTTTGATGTGATTGTCACGCTGCCCATCCTGTTGTCCTTGCTCTTGTGATCATATCTGGCTATGAGTTATGTCTGTCCTTGAAGGAAAATAGTTTCTTTAAGATAAGAAAATATTATTGCACTCACCTGTAGTAACCGGCAGAGCAAAATGCAGGTCATATAGCCTGATTTACGTTATTTCCCTCTGTTAGTTATCTTTTAACAGCAAAAAGATTTCCCCTTCGCAAATGTAGTAGTCCACAGATATAATATCAGTAAAATAAGAAAAAAACAGCAGTGAAGTCTGTGCAGACATAAATTCTGAGTCCTTATGTATGTCCTCCCTCTAAAAGTGTTAAATACAGGTACTGAATAAAAATGATAAAGAAGCATACATGTAATTTCTGTTTAAAATGTAATAGCATTTTCATAAATTTTCTTTATACATTCCTTTTCAGTGAACATTATAACCCCTCTGAAATGTACTTTTCATCTTCCAGTCTCCTCTTTCTTCTACCCCTTTGTTGTAACTACCATTTCCCAATATTTTTGTCTCTTTTGGATTTTTTTTTTCCGTGAGCTCTAATTGTCTTTCTATTTATGAACACAGCTGTGTAAGTGTATATTGCCGACTGTGGTCAAAGGGGCAGTTAGTTGAAGTTATAGAACTGATTGATTATTCAAAACTGGAAAGTTTTTTTTTAAGAATTTTTTTTTTGTGTAAAAGGAAATCTAGTGTTATGAGAATATTTTTTGAGGATCTATCTTATTTACTGCTGATTATTAGGTTTATATTTATTATAATTATAAATATAGGTATAACTGTGGATTCTTTCTAAATTGCTTTCAGATCACATTTGCTCAGAATCAAAATATCTTTTTTTTCCTACTGCCAATCTTTCACGTCCAAGCTGGAATCTATAAGCCAGGCCGCCTCTTATACCCCTACTAGTCATAACCGGTCTGTGTTTGCAAATTAGATGATAGTGCTGTTGCTGATGCACAAGGATGGCCTGACTCCAGCTCCCTGTTCCACGCTAATTGGCTTTGCAGTGCTAACAGAAGTGAAACATTCCTTTTGTCAGAAAAAGCAGGAGCTACTTCTCAAAGACACACAACGAGCAGACAGATTTTGGAGGAATGTGACATTTCTAAAGAGTTATTTTTTTTGGAGCTCAACTCCTACGTTAAAAGAAACTGAGGGAAAAGTCTGGAACAACTCTGTCCTAAAGGACACATATGGGGACTTAGCCCCTTTCCCATTTCTTTTTAATTCCTTCCCCCGCCCCCCCCCCAAACCCCCACCCACAAACTTACTGAATTCTTTTAATTGAGAGTGGTCAGTTGGAGCATGTTGCCTCTCCCTGAAGTGTAAGCTGCCTTTTATAGGAAACACAAAGAATTTCCTCCAAAATGATTTACAGAACTATTTCTTCACATTTACAGTTAGATGTAGGGATGGTGGCCTTGGATGGGCTTGCAGTGCCACACCAGCAAGAAACCTCAGAAGGCACCAGCTGGGGCAAGTGGGGGAGGGACTGAAATTTTCACCTTCAGATTATTGACCAAAGTGAGCAATAGAAGCCTTGCTGGCTCTCTCACCTTGTTCACCAGCAGAGGAACTTATTCCCTCTGCTGGAGGATAGGGACATGGGCATCATGATGCTATCTCAAACTTCAGTATGCTGGCAGCCATTGAATTTCACTCTGTTCCTGCAGCCAACAGTTTTTGTGCAAGCAAAATGTTCTTTACAGTTGCAGAAGGTGTCTGGACTTGGACAGTGAGCCACTGCCTTTAATAGGATTAGTAACCCTAGGTGTGTTAACACTACTATTCTAAATGTCAGCATGAAGGTCAGGAGCCACAATTCCTTCCTTGGTATTTTCCCTCTGTCCTATCTAATACCTTCCCATCAGCATAATGGCTTTAATATCCAGTTTTCTTTCCTCATGATAACACAGACACCATAGTCTCATCCCTACTCCTTTTTAATGTCTCTTGCTGCAAGGTAACTAACTGCTCCTCTCCTCTCCTGATAAATATCTCTGGTTCTCAGGTCTATAACCTTTCACTCATCCTTCTGAAAGCATCACTGACAGATCTCATTCCGTTCTCTATCTAATTATATACCAGCTCACTCTTGTCATTTCTCTGTTTAGACTTGATGAGAAGTATCACTGGTGCTGTGAGCTCTTCCTCTGTTTTCTGCTCCTCAAAAAAGAGGCCTTTCTCTGTGTTTGCCAGGGGAGCTTGTCCCCATAATCCAGCACCTGGACATGGTCAATCTGCCAGAAAGCTTGAGGGAGTATAGGAAGTCCACCCCAGTCTCTCGGTTCCTCAGACATCGCTGGGTGCAATTGCACTGGGACTATGAGCATATGCTATTTGCTTTGGACATTGCATATGGAAAGATGGTATATCCCCTTTACTTTGACATCCCTCTGACACCAGGCAATCTTGGGGCCAAAAATAATACAAGTTTTATTTTGAAAAATGCAAAAGGTAAAGCCCTTTTTTTTTGTAGAACTATAGTAGCAAGGTTCTAAAAAAAGGATACTGTTCTGTAATGTAGACAGTAAGATGCAATTCTAAGTCACAGTGAATGACAAGGCTTCTTAGTTTTTCTGCTATTTTTTTTTATTTTATTTTAAAGTGTATGCAGGATGTGAGACACAAAGGACTACTTACAGGTCATCATCCTTATGTTTTCCTTCAATATTAGACCCTGGACTACTGTAGGTGACCAGTGGTTTTCTCTCATCTCTTGGTCTGTGGGCAGGTCCCTCTGAAGTCCATCCAAAGACATGGATTATGAGAAATATTTTTTCCACTCATTTTAGTGCAATTTAGTATTAGACCAAATGTTTGTCCCAACTGAGGTATTGATTTGCTCAAAACAGTAGTATTTCTTATTCTAGTTAGCATATTTATTTAAAATGTTTGGTGCCATTTTTAAACCAGAATGTCATACTGCAGTAAGCCATAGAACCTTTATGCTCAGAGAATAACAGCTAAGATAGATTTTTTGGTCTCCTGTAAGAATGAAGTTGCGTTTGTTTTTCAAGGTCCAGTTTCCTACAACAGTATTGACTTTCACTTTCAAGACTTTTTAAAACATTTATTTACATGTAACTTAGAATCATAGAATTATTTAGGTTGGAAAAGACTTTCAAGATCCTCAAGTCCAAACATAAACCTAACACTGCCAATTCCACCACCAAACCATGTCGCTAAACGCCACGTCTACACATCTTTATATACCTCCAGGGATGGTGACTCAACCACCTTCCTGGGCAGCCTGTCCCAATACTTGACAAACTTTCTGGGCAGGATTATTTTCCTAATGTCCAATGTAAACCTCCCCTGGTACGACTTGAGGACATTTCCTCTTTTCCCACCTCACTACAACCCCCTTTCAGGTAGTAGTAGAGAGGGATAAGGTCTCCCCTCAGCCTCCTTTTCTCCAGGCTAAACAACCCATGTTTCCCTAGCTGCTCCTCATAAGACTTGTGCTTTAGACCCTTCACCAACTTTGTTGCTCTTCTTTGGACACACTCCACCACCTCAGTGTCTTTCTTGTAGTGAAGGACCCAGGGAGGAACACAGTATTCAAGGTGTGGCTTCACCAGTGCCCAGTACAGGGGGACAATTGCTTCCCTAGTCTTGCTGACCACACACTTCCCCGTACAAGCCAGGATACTGGTGGCCTCCTTGGCCACCTGGACACACGGGGGGCTCATGTCCAGCCGGCTGCCGACCAGCCCCCCCAGGCCCTTTCCCCCCAGGCAGTTCCCAGCCCCCTGCCCCCAGCCCGCAGCGCTGCGGGGGCTGGTGTGACCCATGGGCAGGACCCGGCACTGAGCCTGGTTGAACCTCACACAACTGGCCTGGGCCCATCGCTCCAGCCTGCCCAGACCCCCCTGCAGAGCCTCCTGCCCTCCCGCAGATCAACACTGCCGCCAACTTGGTGTCACCTACAAACTTACTGAGGGGGAACTCAATCCCCTCGTCCAGGTTGTTGATAAAGGTATTAAACAGAACTGGCCTCAGTACTGAGCCCTGGGGAACACCACTTGTAATCCCTTGCCAGCTGGATGTAATGCCATTCCCCAGCACTCTTTGGGCTTGGCCAGCCAGCCAGCTTTTTATCCAGTGAAGAGTATGCCCATCCAAACGATGAACAGCCAGTGTCTCCAGGAGAATGCTGTGGGAGATGGTATCAAAGGCTTTACTAAGGTCCAGGTAGATAACATCCACACAGTAGGTGTGTCACTTGTCCTAGAAGGAGATGAGGTTAGTCAAACAGGACCTACCTTTCATAAACCTATGATGATTGGGTCTAACTGTCCTGTGTGTGATGTGTGATGGCACTCAACATCACCATTACCTTCCTCAGCACTCCAGTCAGTCTGACAGTCCTGTAGTTCCCTGTCACCATATCATTCTTCCTGCCTTCTTTTAGCTGGGCATCATATGTGCTAATCTGTCCACAGGGACCAGGACTGCTGATAAATGATTGAAAGTGGCTTGGTGAGCACTTCTGCCACCTCCCTTAGTGCCCTTGGGTGGATCCCATATGGCCTCATAGACTTGTGCGTCTCTAAGTGGTGTAGCAGGTTGCTAAACATTTCCCTTTGGGTTATGGGGGCTTCATTCTTCTTTCTGCCCCTGTTGTCCAGCTCAGGGGGCTGTGTACCCTGAGAACAACTGGTCTTACTATTAAAGACTGAGGCAAAGAAGGCTTTAAGTACCTCAGCCTTTTCCTTATCCTTTGTCACTGTCTCCCCCCGCACCCAATAATGGTTGGCAATTCCCCTTAGCCCTCCTTTTGTTGCCAATGGATTTATAGAAACACCTTTTATTGTCTTTTTTTAAATCCCTTTCCTCCAAATCTAGTTTAAACTTCTTTCAATGAGCCCTAACTCCTGTGCAAAGATCCTTTTCCTACTTTGAGAAAGGTGTACCCTGCTTGTCACCAGCAGGTCTGGTGGTGTGTAAACTGACCCATGATCAAAAAAACAAGAATTCTGCTGGTGACACCAGTCCTGGAGCCAGGTATTGATCAGCTGGCTCTTCTTGTTTCTTCTCTCATCACTCCCTGCAACTGGAAGGATAGAGGAGAACATTACTTGTCTTCCTGATCCATTAAGCAGTCATCCCAAGGCCCTGAAGTCTCTCAATTGTTCTTGGACTTCTTGTTGCAACTTCTTTGCTGCCTACCTGAAAAATCGATAATGGATAATAATCTGAAGAACATATCAGGGTAAGAAGTTTTCTCATAACATCTTTAACTCAAGCCCCAAGGAGGCAGCAAACTTGAAATAACACAAAATAACTTTGAACTGATGTCATTTTTCTTGAGCTAGGCATCATTCTAATTGGTCTAATTTGATAACACTGCACATCCTTTCTAATATTGTCCGTGTCTTAACACTATTTCTGGCTCTGGATGTCTAAGTCACCACTACTAGGAAACTCAGGACCAAATTATTCAGGCATATGGATTGTAAGATACTTATTTCTAACAGACCCTGTGTTTGACGCTCCCCCTTGTTACTTGCAGGAAGTCCACTGTCAATCTGATGTGATATAAGCATATAAACCTGTTCTCTTCCAAATGCAGAACAGAAAGATTTGTTGTCCAATTTTGCATTTGTTAATTCTTCTTCATCTTTATTAATTACTTTACTATTTGCATCTACTGAAGAGCTAATCTATTACTACATTTTTGAACTGCGGTGTTGAAAAACATCCCATGAATCCTCCTCATTATCCACATTACTCCAGACAGAAATATTTATATTTCTCATGGGTCTTTAAGATCTACTATATACTGATGACTAGCTATTTATTCTTTTGACTTTTTTTTTAGTATTTTCACCTTACTGTTATACTGAAACTTTTTTTAGACAAATATGTCCTTTTCTCTGTGAGAAATGATCCTTCTTTCTTTATAATAAATTAGTCTTTCAAGCCTTGTGATGCTAACTCATGTTTTCCTGTTGAAGTATCTTATAACTGTTTTCCAAAAGTTTCCTAGTTTGTAAAATAAACCTTTTGTGGCAGAATGTCTGTAACAAATAAACTTTATTCCTCTCAAGGCAATATTTTCTTTATCATTCAGAATGCAGCTTGGTCAAGTATGTCTTTGGCTCCCTGATGATCTGGGGCTTTTCCCATTAGGCTGGGTAGAAGGGACCACCCTGCCTCAGGAGCAGGGAATGTTTTACAGTGTGAACTCAAGATCTCATCCAAGGCCATAGAAAGGCCATTGACCGTGTTTTTCCTAGTCTCTCTGCATAGGTTCAGATCTGTAAAAAGAGGATAATGCCATTTTTCTTCATCACAAGCCTTTGGTGAATATACACTAAAGAACGGGCAAACAGTTTAGTTAGGCCAACATATACAGAAAAGTGACAATATCAACATCGAATTAGAAAAAACATTTGAATGTGAAGAACAATTTCTATTGGTTATGTTATCCAGAACCAATAGCTGTATAGTTGTATCAAGTCTTTGTCTTATAAGGCTTGTCGTATATGTTTGGATATATAGTTAGTTTAATTTGTGCCTAAGCCTATACCATAACAAATGAAGTACATAAAGAGATATTTGGAGATCAAGAGGATGAGCAGAGGGTGATAGCCTGACTCCTCCTCTGTGCATTTAACTTGGAAAAAACTTTACTGAAGCATGTGCAGTTTAACACGTGTAAAAATCATGCTTTGTAGGAAAAATGAAACTCTCCAGTGTTTGCATTACTATTTGCAAAACAAACACTTCTGCTTTGTCTTTATGCATGTAGTTTCCTTCCACGTGCTAATTTGTTTCTTTTTTTGTAGGAATAAAATGGAAAATGCAGGAGATCATGTGATTACAAGATCAACTTTAGTACATGAAGTGTATTGACACCAGAAAGTTTGGAAGGTTTCTGCTGGATTCAAAGCCCTGTCCTTTACCATCCTGCTGCTGGCTTGTATGCAGTTGAGGTCTTAGCCTATGAACAGGTAGAGATCTCATTACCTGGCACTCTTGCGTGATGGTTGTCTTGAAGAAAAAGGCTCCTTCAGTGCTTCTGTGTATGAAGGAACTCTGCTTTTGAAAAGTGTTGAACACTGCTTGAGTCTTCAGTGGGTATTTAAAAAAAAACACAACAGGGAGCTTGCAACTGGAAGAGACAAGGCCTCTATGCAATTTGAGATAAGTATTTTGTCATTTGAACCTTTTTATGTTTTTTAGTTTACCACAGGATGCGACAAGAAATTTCCTTCAGTGACTAGGAGCACACCCAAGACACAGCCAGGCCTTAGCAGGTGTTCGCCACATGCTGTTGTAATGACTAGGATTAGTTTGGTAATAGTGAGCAAGTATCTGTCTTGTATTATTCATACAGACTTCGTTTCAATTCATATCAATGTTCCTATCAGTATGTGACAGTTCTCCAGAGTGCAGTGTGAGGGCTAGTGGTAATGCATCCACTAAATGTGCCTTTCTATGCAGGGATGCTGTTTCTTCCCAACAGTAATGCCAGGATTTCCCAGGTCATCTGAACATGAAGAAAGGGAAACTTTCCCAATCAGCATGTGTGAGGGTTGTTTTCTAACAATTTTTTGTTCTGGCTATACAAAGCTAATAAATCTTCAAAACATATTTTACCCAAAAGCAAAGTTTACCATAGTGAACTCCAATGGGAAATTAAAATATCAGGAAGCAATGTTTATTTTCTAATGTTTTGCCAGCTGCTGAACAGAGTCCAGTAAGTAGAACAGACCTGGCCTGTTTGGTTGTTTCCTCTCTTGTGGCCAGATTTCTCTTGCCAGTCCTTTCCCAGTCTTCTTTTAGGCTATTTATTTTCCCCTACATACTGACTGGCAAACAGAAATACAGGCAAGGAAAATATGTAGGAGATATTTCCTAATGTTTCATTGGCCCTTAGAAAGGGAAAACCACTTGAGGTTATAAAGAGTGTAAACCTGTTGTTTATGCAGTAAAGAGCAGTGTGATGCAGAAAAAGTAATTAACCCAGAGGAAAAGTTTCCATATAAGAAAAAAAATAAGGTCACTGTCAGAACATATCTCCTTTTTCACAGTTTCTTCTCTGGGTCTTGTGATAGCTTATTTCAGTTCTTTTCAGGGAGCCGCTCCGGAGTTTGCTCATTAAGATGTGTTGAGGAAACAAAGGAGATGGCCTGTTGGGCTTTTGTTCACTTAGTTGCTTTTTTTTGTCTTAGGATGTAACTCAAGATTTTAAAATAAACTTTTTGATCTAAATTAAGATGAAAGAGTGAAATCTAAAAAGTGTACAAAGCCATTCAAAGAAATTAAATGTTATCAATCAAAATATTTCTGTAATTTTAGAACATTTTGTTGCATTTTGTATTTCTACCCAATCAATATAAGGTAGTCAAGAAAATATTCTCTGAAGAACTGGAAGAAGTCTCTATAACACAAACCTTGTTTACTGGGGAGAATGTTAACTTCCCTAACATCTACTGGAAGGGCAGCGTGGCAAGATGCAACAGTCTGAGATGACTTCTGGAGGGTGTGAGGGCTAACTTCTTGATAAAGATAATGGATTGACCAACCAAGTGTGAGGCACAGCTGGATCTCCTATTCAAAAACAGAGAAGATGTGGTTGGGAACATGATGATTAGTGTCAGCTTTGGCTGTAGCAACCATGAACTAGTGGAGATCAAGAACATGAAGGGAGTGAGGAAAGTGAGTAGAAGATTTTGTCTGAGTAGGGGTCCCATGAGACAGCTCTGAAGGGCAAAGGAGATAAAGAAATTTTGCAGGTCTTTAAGAACAGTATCATCCAAGCCTTTTTCTTTTTACACTGGGGAAAAAACAGGCATATCAGGAGCAAAATGCAGTGTTGTGCATTGCTAGTCATACCTGGGAAGGCAAAGCCCCCACCCTTTGCAACAGTCCAGGCTGGGTACTGGCTGTCTGGGCAGCAGCTCTGTGGGTAAGTCCCTAGGGGTTTGGGAGAGAGAGCAAGCTGCACAGGAGTGGGCTGCCTGTAGAACTGGCAGCAATGAAGTCCAGCACCATCCAGTGCTGTATGAGCAAAGGCACAGCCAGAAGATGGAGGGAACTGATTATTCCTCTCAGCCTGGCATGTCTTGGTCCACACCTAGGCACTGTGTCCTTTGGTTTGGTCTCCCCAGTCTGAGGTAGACATTGCCAAACTGGAGTGAGCCCAGTGGAGGGCCATCAAGATTCTTAGAGGCTGGAGCACCTGCCCTGTGAAGGAAGCCTGAGAGATGGCTCAGCCTGGAGAAGCTTCAGCCTGGAGAAGACCCAGAGCAGCTTTCCCCTACTTATAGGAAGATTATTGAGAAGACAAGGCCAGCATCTCTGCAGCAGTGTACAGTGGCAGGCCAGGTGACAACAGGCTAAGTTGAAACAAGACAAGTTCAGACTGGCTATAAAGGGAAGATATTTTCTGCGTGGGAACCGTTCAGAGTGGAACAGGTTGTCCAGAGAGGCTGTGTGGTCTTGCATCCTTGGAACTTTTCAGCACCAGGCCTCCTCAGTGATGCTGCTTTGAGCAGTCTGTTGCACTGGGGACCTCCTGATGTTCTTTCCAACCTGCATATGTTTCTATGACTTTTCTGTTTACAGTTACCAGAACAGAGAAACTGTTCTTTATTTTGAACAAAGAAGCAGTAATTTTTAAAGGAAGTATCAAAAGAAGACTTTTTAGTATTTCTTATTTTTCCCCTACATTTTTTTTCCCAGGTGAGCATGATAGCCTAGTTTTGAAGGCTCAGTTTTCTGAAAGACAAAATGTTTTGTTGAAATATAGCTAACCACCTCTATTTTGGAAATTGCATTTCACCCTCTACCTCATGTAAAAGGGAAGGAAACATTCAGGATGACATTGGGTTAGTATGAAGGAAAGGCTTCATTAGCAAAAAGATCTTTGTGTCTGGTGCTCTGTTGGCAGACTTCCTTCCACCTCTGCTTTGCTTAACCCATGCTTGTTAGCCTGCCAGTCATGCTGAGTTTTCAACTCCACATTGCCATATAGGAGAAAATCAAAGTGTTTGGAAGGTAATGGGAGTTCTTTTTATGGAGAGACCCTTGACTCTACTCTGAGTTTTTGATATCAGACTGTGATTTAAATTGTCTATGCATTTAAAGAGATCAGACAACTGAAAGTGCTACCCTAGCTGTTGAGAATCAGGGACTGAGAAAAACTAACTTGTGTTACTTTGACTAATTTTGACAAATATTTAGCATGTTTTTTAATACTTCTGTATTTAGCACATATTACCTTTTCTGAAAATTAATAAAATTAATTCACAATATCACTTTTGTGAATATTCTCAACCAAAGGCAGGTTGGGCCCAACCAGATATTTTTCGTATTTTATTCAGAACCAGTCATGGGCAAGCTGTAAATGTTGTTCATGAAACAAGTAGATATGGTGACAGGTTATGTTTGCAGCCATCTGCTTTTCTTCTGTGTCCAGAACTGGGCAAGAAAAATATGTAACAAAGGAGTCAAACTACAGTAGATGACATAACACTCATTGCAAATGAAAATTTTTTGACATAATCACAGTGTGTGGAAATGACCTATCCTTATGAGCTGTTGCAGATACATCTCATGTGGTTTGAAATCCTCTTCCTGACATCAGCTACTGGGTTTTAAGGGATAGATCTTTGATGACAGAACAGGCAACAAGAAACGCGCATGATAAACTTTCATACCAGACCTGTGTGGCTGTAGTCAGTTTTGATTTAAATACTTTTTTTTTTTTTTTTTTTTTTTTGCCACTAAAGGTTAGTATTTATTTGGGGACCTGACAAAGACAATAACGAATGATTTGGTGAGAATGAGCAGTAGCTTTCATGCATAAATATTTTCAAAGGCTTGTCAAAATCGTAAACTTTCTTCAAGAAAATATTTAGCCAAAGAAGTTTCATAGAGCCTGCAGCATATAGACAATCTTGTGATGGGTAACTGTAAGTGAGAACAGATTGTTAAGACAAGTCTGTAATCAGATGTGGAGACAGCAGAACTGCTTAAGATTTAAATAGGTCAATGAATCAATAATTCTGTATTGCACTTTTGAATCTATTCAGTACTGAACCCTGGTGATTAGAAAATTCACATTGAAATTAATATTAAAATCTTGTTATCAGCATGAGTCACATCATCTGCATGGAAATCACAGTATTCATAGGAAAACTGAAATACTTTATAATTACGCAAATCGAACAAAACAAAGACATTATTTTAAATGGACCATTTATTTCAAGATTTTTTGAGGTCCTAAACTTTTCTGAAATCCCTTTTAAAAATTTGAGACAGTATTATTATTGTATTATTTTTCTATTTTCTCATGTTAGCATTATAATTTCAGGTGTATTCCATAAAAGTACAACCTTTTTCTTATTTAAATCTTCATGTGTTAATGGCATGTAAATTTAGTTCATTCTTTCTTTGTTCATGATCTTAAATCATTGTGTTCAAACCATTTAAACTACACTCCATCATCAAGCATATATATTCTTCTGGAAATGGTATTATTTATCACTGGTACTTTTTTGACATGACATTTTTGAAGTGATACTATACAAATGTGGATAACTCAGTAATGCCAACTAACTGTTGCCTTAACTTACATCTTTTCTCTATTTAGATAGTGTATACATGTACCTTAAAATTCTGCTTTGTTATGATACCAACAAAAAGGCACCACAAACAAGAAGTGGAACATAGCCCACTTGATGGTTGGGCTGCTGATACACTGATACTATTGTGCATATTCACATTAGTATGTCTAACTTTCTTCTTTCCTTTCCTCCACTTCTCTCACACTGCAGGGACAGGGATTGCTTTCTTGCTTTCTTGTTAAAGCACCATACAGCTCCCAGCAAAATGGGGCTTTGGTCCATGGCTGGGGCTCTTAAGCATTATGGTAACAGAAATTAAAATAGATATTTGTAATCAGAGGAACTGTGGGGTGTTTTTGAGACAAATATATTTGAATCACATACAGAAATTTGTGTCTTTGCTCCAAACAAGTGGTACATATAAACAAATAGTAATTCTACTGAAGTCTACTGTATATATAAAGAGTAATTATCTTCAAATCCATGACTTACACCAGTGTAAAATTATTTATTGACATAATCCTTTTTTTCTTGTAAAATACCAAAAATACTGAACATATTCTACCACATCTTTTCCATAAAAAGGCTAAAAAACACCCTCAAATTTTAAATTGGATCAGAAGCTCATAAATCATCCTACCTCGGAAGAATTAGCAAACTGTTCCACTAACATGTATTGTTTAGAGCAATCAGTCTCTGTAATCTCCATTGTCTGTCATAAAAACAAGCCAGCTATCACTTTTTATTACAGTCTCATGATAAATAGTTGTGATGAGCCATCTTGCTTCAGAAAACATGTGGACAATGATTTTTTTGTTGATTAGTGATGATTGCTTTTTATGGATGACTTCACAGGTTGGTGATTTTTGGATTTAATCTCAAAAGAGACAGCAGTTTTGGAGAAATTATTTTAATTTCTTACCTTTATTATAACCATCTGATGCTCCCAGTCATCCAGATTCTGGAGGCTTTCAATTTTTGGTAAGGAAAGAAAAGGACACTTAATCCTGGATGTACATACCCAAGAACATGTCTTGGTTGAATTAATTTGATTCAACTATTTCAAGATCAGTTGAAATCTCTGCTTTTTAATCAGGGGAAAAAAGTGATATGCGTATTTTTAAGAGCTCTGTCACATCTCATAGGAAAGTCCATCAACAAAATCAAATGCAATGGCTGTTTTTTTACTTGCTTTTCACTGTCATGGATATGCTTTGCAGCAGATGTGGTCAAAGGCATTCTGCTGCATTTGAGCCTTACAGCTTCCTTGGGATTCTCATATGAGAAGGTATTAAAATATCTCAAGAACTCTATTGCTTTTGGAAACTTCTATACTAACAATGTTAAATAACAGATGTTTCAGAAATCCACAAAACAGGAGTTGCTTTGGACTCTGTGTGGGAAGGTGGCAGAACAGAAAATAGTCACTTTTTTCCTTTTGCAGCAAGCACATACAATCATCACTTTGATAACTGGCTGTGCAGTTTTAATAAACTTCCAGTATTCTCAGTGTCTTTCCTATTTTAAGCAGTAGCTTTATAACTAGGAGTACCTAGGAGTTCGGCTTCAGTTACACTGCATCAGCTTGGGTTGAATGAGGCCCTGAAACATTCTTTTCTGACTCCATCCACTAAAAGCACTTGGTATCTTTTGCCAGTTTATATAGATTACTGTTTAGCTCCTTAAAATAACAAATCTTTGATAACCCTGAGTTTAACTGAAGGTTCAGACAAGGGCATAACAAGAGTGTCGAACAGAACAGACTGTGGAAGGAATGTCTTAAATACAGCACCGATGCACAATGTTAGGCTATCAAACCATGATTAATGAAATCTAACTCGACATATGACAGGTAATTTAGCTCGTGTTTTTTGGCTTTTCTCTGTAGTAGCTACCAAAGTAGTGAGAGATGTGCATGAACAAATTACCTGGGGGAACTGCTCATCTACCAATGCCTGGATACTGATGTAAAATATCAGCCTATCTAAAGGATTTTGGAGGGCATTTTGACCCTCACTGGCTCAGGGATTAAATAAAATAATTGAGGGCTACCATTCCCTCCTTACACTAATGAGGTCTTGTAGAACTGAATTTTAGGACTCAGACCATAGATTACAAACGGACATTCTTCTGGGAGTTTATATAATTCATACTTGCTAGAAAATCAGGCAGAATTTTCTCTACCAGCAATAATCTTAGCTTCCCCAACTCAATGACATTTATTTCACTCCAAAGGTTTAAATGGGGATTGTTACAAATATCCAGTAGTCTGAAAAGATAGTTTTTCTTTCTGTCTTTCATGAGAGTTGTTTCCTCCCTGCCTTTTCAAATACTGACCGCTGTTTCTGGTAGATGGTTCTTTTAAGCACGTGCACTGTTATACATGGTGATAATAGGGTATACATCTTTGCTGACTGTCATGCCTCTGTCTGAGGAATGAGGCGTAGAAATACCTGCTTGGCATAGACTGTCTGAAATACAGTGTAAAAATCTTCTCACTCTCATACAGGCTGGACCAGAAATATGAGAATTCAGTCATGTCTAATGTAATGTCTGTGTATGGAAATAAGGAGAAAACAATTTTCTTTACTTCAGTTTATTATTGAAACACTGGAACATCCTTTTACTTACTGTCTTTTACCAAAAACCTTAAGAATAATTGAAGGACACATTTAGACTACCATCAGACCACAGAACATGCTGTGGTTCTTCTGTTTTCAATGCATCATGTTGTCATGCTTGGAAATCATAGAATGGGGGGTAAGTGGCACAAATAGGAATGTACTAAGAATCCACCTGGCCTTGGGAGATGGAAATGCTCTGGCTCTGACTCATGCTGCCATGAGTCACACTGACACTTGAGTGTGAAGACCTCACATTTGTGTGTACAGACCAGATTTACAGGCATTTTCTAGGCACTGCTTTCTGCAAATGTTTTCCATTGATCATTGCTTCAGCATTTTTTCCCCCCAAGTTAAATTCTTAATCAATTTTACCCACTGCTGCTGTTGCCAGAATCCTTTTGAGAAGCCAGAGATCAGAGGGACAGCAGCAGCATAGACACTTCAGCAGACTTCAATGAACTGCAAAAGAAGTAGCTAAAAAAAGAATGAAGAAATGATCTTATCCTGTAAGAGCAATAGTGTTCACAGTGCTAGTGGAGATTTCCATTCAGTAAGGCTTGCAATTCAACACAACTTCAGTTTCATAGTTGACCAGCTTTTGAGGTTGTTTATTGCTGTTCACATCATTGTTATGCCACATGAATTGCCTTTCATCTCTAGGTTCAGGTTCTGGATACACTTTCTTCTGGATATATTTCAAAGCCAGTAAGCCAAGGGCTTATAGTGCTGAAGAGGTTAGTCATAGCTTGGTCCAACTTCTGAACAATGATTAAGCTTATGATTTCTGAAATGTTTATATGAGCTGTGTCTTGTATTGTTTATTGCTGTTGTTGACACTAACACGTATGGTCCAGATGACAGAATAAGATCTGCATTTGAGATTGTGTGGTGTATTGTAAACTCAACTTTGCAGATGTACTTCTATCTAATCAAAGACAGAGAAATTGCTTTGAGTCACATGTTGGAAAGTTAATAGGGATGTTTAACACAACTCTTCCATTTCCAGCTTGGAGAAGCTGACAGACACAAATAACTGGAGGCTTAGTGAGACATTTCTGAAGCTACTAACAGGCTCCTTTCTTTGGAAAACCTTAGGTGCAGCTGAAAGAGAACTCTACAAATTATTTACAAAATAAAATAGTAATTAATACCTGCTGGTGGGAGCAGACTTAATAAATACTGAGTGTTCTGAAAAATGACCTAAACTAATCCCCTCACAAAGTCCGATGAAATACAACAAATATGTGACTACTCCCATGTTGCAGCTGAGGAAAAAGATGTAGACTTTCATATCATGGGGACATGACTAAGCCTGAAGTCTTGTTACCACAGTTTCCCTCTCAGTCTGCAGGGACAGCTAGATTATGCCAGAAAGCTGATCATTTCTTTATGAGCCAAACCACAAAATTCTCCAAAGAAGAGCACCCTTCAGACCCATTGACTTCTGAGAAAACTGTGGTCTAAACCAAGCATCTTGGATTTGTGTTAAAACACCTGAGAGGTGGGATTTTAGCACTTGTTTACATTCGTAAACTTGTACTTGGAAGTTGACATGAGACAAACAAGAAGTTTTTAGTAAAAACTGTCAGAAGGCACTGGCAGGACCTAAATGTAGTTCTCCCATTCAGCCAAGAAGGCCTCAGGGCAGGAAAGAAAATTTGCATTTGTTCTTGAGTTGTCACTACTTCTCCTGTGTCCAGTTAATTCACACTTTCTGTTGGGACTACCTTCCATGGCATTAACATTTATTTGCAATTTAATTTTAATTTCATTTTAAGTTTTGTTTATATGGTCACAACTGTCTTTTTAGCCAGCTGCTAATAGCATCAAATCAGTGCATGGCCTTGTGAATGGTGATGAAGTATCATTTCATCTGGGTCTGTAATAACAACAACAGCCACAGCAGCAGCAAAACAGTGTCAGGGTAGTATTGTACCTCATCTAGTATCGCAGATTTGGAATCTTTCAGGTCAGTCTGAATCTATTCTAGTTACCTTAATGATTTTACTTGATTTGAAATAGCTCAACCAATGGCTGCAAAACTCTAAGAAATAAATAATTTTTTATTAAATGAGGTGGTACAGGAATAATTTTTATCTGGGATGTACCAACAAAGAAGTAGTAGACTGGATTTCTGGACAAGGTTAGTACCTTCTGTCTGTAGTGGTTGTTGTGTCAGACTTGAGGATTTCATCCCTAGTTTCCTGTGCAGCTTGTCTTTGTTCTTATCTTTGTCAGGCGGCTGCTGAGCACCCTCTGCCCAGCTAGGTGACCTGTACCCATCCCCCTTTTTTCATTATTTCCATGGGCAGAGAACCAGACTTCCTGTTACACTAATCTGGATGTTCTACAAATTACAGTTTTATTTGGCTCCTCTGTCCTTTTATTGTCCTCCTGAAAATGATTTATTTGTGATAACATCTGATGTGATTTAGCACAAGGAACGTTGCATCTTTTTTACATAAAATATTTAATCTCTTTAGCTGTACTGAGCACTTTGTACAGGAGAAACTCTTGCTGTTTTCTTCTTATCTTTTAGCTCTCTCTATAAATGATCTACTTTCAATGTCAATGCTTTTTTAATGAGCAAAGTGGTCTGCATGCCTTTGTTCTGGTGTTACGATAAGTCTTTTTATGATGGCATACAATGTGAGTAATTTTTGTTTATAAGCAACATTGCTTTTCAATAAATTGCAAATGTGGTTTATACAGAAATAAACCACAGCCTAATTACCTTCAAATGCAGTGCAGCCTTGTTTCTTATGGTTTTCGTTATTACTGCAGTATTGATAAACCATTAAGAAACAAAAAGAAGCACTGTTTTTTAATAGTTAACACAAGTATTACATGTGTTTATGTGAAAAGAAGTAGGTGTTATGAACGATCAAACAAAATAAACCTCAGTAGCAAAAGCCCCCAAAAGCCAAATGTATACTTTTTATCCGTATTCAAACATTTTGATTCATGAAGGTTTTAACACTGTTATTCAGAAATCACAAAATATCTCCAGGTGCTAATATATTTATGAAATTTAGTTTCACCACAGTAAACACAGCAACTAAAATTTCATTTGTATTTCATCTGTATTTTTTGAAATAATGACCTTGTAAACCTGGGTCACATTTCATTATTTGTATTTACATATCTCTCCTCTAATACAAAATTGAATTATACAATCAGGCTATGTGAAACACATTGTTTTAGTACCAAAGCATTTCTCTAATCTCCTTTGCTGTTTGGTATGATCAGTTTTGTAAATATTTACAAGTTTCTTTCTAAAATCTAGAATTTAAGATGAGGTAGGAAAGACAATCACAACAAAAGTAACAAATCAGGAAAGTATTTTTTCTTGGCTACAGAATGATTCGCTTCAGAGGCTGATGAGTATTGCAAAACAGCAGTTGCACAGAGGTAGAGATTCTCTTTATCTTTCCTCCACAGCAGCTATCACTGTATGTACCAGTCTTTTGTGTCTTTGTCAGCTCATCTTTGCATTTAACCACATTCTATAGCAGCTTTTTGTAGCTACACTAGGAGAGCAGAGTTCAGATATTACCCCAAACTTCATTGTTTAAATTCAAATACACTGACCTTTTGAAGGACAGTTCTCCTGTTTTGAAAGAAGCCTTACATAGTGATCTTTGAATCATGTTATCTATGAAAGTGTTTTATTTAATCATAAGTTTATGTTTGATTTCTACCACTTTTCATTAAAGTTGCACTGTGACAGTCTTCAGACTGGTTTTCCTGCAGAAGTTACTTATTATGTTGAAAATCTAGCCAGAAATGTCTACAGAGATTCTCCTGAAGGAGAACAGGAGAAACTTCCATCATGATAACACACCATCTAGCATATAAACAAGCTCTAGGGAGTGGGACTGGCCAAGAGGATAAAACTGAGCAGGCTTTATTTGATCTAAAAGAGAAAGAAACTGTATGTGAAATAAACAGGAGAAGCACTTGAAGAATGGCAGAAAGGACTTGTTGGCACTGGGAGAGCATAGAAGTCTTTTGCTGAAACATGGATGTGGTTGGACAGAGCTGGGTGAACATTGCTTATAAATATTTATTTGACTCAAAGATGCAAACTTCACTCTGACTCATTCCCTTTTCTCTTTATTGCAAGAATTTTATGAGCAAAACTTTATTTGCACGTGTATTCTTGGAGAAGGAATCTATCATTGTGTGGTCGATTTGCCCATGTGGCCATATAAGAAGTATATGCAAACCCATTTCAAAATCTCTCCATTTGTTTGAGGATCATGTAATCAAAGGAATGATGGTGGTAAAATCATATAAATCATACAACTAAGCCCACTGAATTCTGCACAGTGTAACTTTGAGACTCCAAGAATGACCATTACTTAATAAGCAGAAGACATGGCATCAGCAATTCACAGATGTTTTAAAATTGACAGTAATTAATAATGGAAAAATGGCTAAAGTCTTAACATTTTTTTTTTTTTTTTTTTTTCCTACCCTACTCAAGAAACAACTCCTCCTGGACTACACTTCAGCCTTTTATTTTTTGTGCCTCCCTGTGTGTGCTAAACCATGGCTTTTGAATGACAACTTCACAGCAGCCATCTCAGCCTTTTATCTACTGTGCTACATTCTGCCAGCAGCTCTTGTTTCTTCGGAGGCAAATGTGATGCAAAGTCTTTCTTGTTCATAAGTAAGTTGAGTTGCTGTAACACTAGTCGTACTTTTTAGATAAAACTTACAGCAGCATTTGGTCTATTTTTATACTCTTAACTAGTCTCCTAGTTTTCTGAAGGTCTCTCTCTGCTTCTTCACCTGTCGTGCGGGCAGAGTACATTCTGCAGGGTGGAAGCTTCAACACCAGCTGCACGACTTTCTCAGCCAAGTGGCTCTTTGTATATTTTTTTTTTTTTTTGACAGTGTGCTGGAGGTAGTGTCTGGGGTGCAATTCTAGGCTGTTTGTTTAGTTTAAGACTGGTTATTTTCTTGATTTTTTTTACTTGGTCACTTTGTCTGACAAAATGACAAATCAGTAGCAAGTGTTTCTACAGGTAGAAACAGCTGTCTGATGTTACCTTTTAGGGTGGTTAATTTTGCAAACAGGATTCCAGCTGCTCTGGTGCTGGGTGCTATGAAAATTAAGTTTCTTCTAAAGTGCTAGATGCACAATTGTGAATACAGAGGTACCTAGATGGTCATCAGCTCCCTTGTAGTACAAAACTAAATCTCCTTCTATCTCCCCAATACCAGCTTATTCATTGCTTCCTTCCCCTCTAAATGAAAAGGACAAAGTAACTGTCTTTAGACCTTTTGTCAGGGAATGTGAACTGCTGCGTAAACTAACAGATCGAGGAGATCACTGTATTCAATCAATGTTAGACCAAAACAGCTCTGGGGGTTAAAACTCAGATATGCACACTTTGAGTCCATCAGCAGGTGAGTTCTTGGGTGAAAGCTTCAGGCAAGAATATATCAGATTTAGTGTTTACCATGAGCTTACAGAATCCTTCATACTTCTTGGTTTAAGTATAGCTGATGCTCCTATAGCAACAGACTAAATAACCTCTCTTTCTACCCTGTTATCTAGGATTCCTGTTTGCTGTTTAAAGAAACTATCCCAGGAAAGATGGTGGGAGAGTATTCTTTAATGTGATTTCTTGGTATCTGTTTTCTCAAGTATCTTGTATGTTCTTGAACCCACTCAAAACTGTTAAATTCCAGCACTTTGAGGTTACCAATATTGTCTCAGCTTGGTCTGGAATTTGGCCATTCTTAGGTTTTTCTTCCTTATCCTCTTATGTAATCACACTAAAGAACATAAAGATATAAATATGTTGTCAGTAGTCTCAGAAGCCAAGATTTGCTTACCTGGGATGTCTTCCTGGTGTTATGGTTCTCAGATAACTGGCATAGAGCCGAATGAGAGAATATGGGCAGAAAAGTAAATAGATGCATTCCTTGTACAGAGAAACCCACGAGGGATATACTTGAACTTAATTTTGTATAAACAGAAGTAGCTAAGAAGATAAAATAAGTGCAAAGAATATTGCATGCTCCCCAAGATATCATAGACTCCCAAGAAGAAACCTGGAAGCAAGAGGCAGGCTGCATTTAAGGTTACCTTGAAAGTACGAGTGTGAGAAATACGACAAATGGCCCGCAAAGGTGGAGCTGCTGTAGGGGAAAGAATGGAGGCACGCTAGGAACAGTGGAAGAAGAACCAGCTCCAGCACTCCATGGTGAAACAGAGGGAGCCTGTTTAGATACTAAATATTAAAATATAGAGATCATTAAATCTAGAGCTATATGAATTCAGTGAGAGGAAAGATCGGTGACTCTGGACTTTGTGCTTGGATGTTTGGGCAGATAACAATGCTCTTGTCTAAATAAGTGATCAGGAGTTAATTTCTGGCTGTGTTATTTTCATTTAATGACACCAACTACCTCATAGCTTTAGATTTCCCTTTCAGTGGTACAAAGCTAGGTGGTGGCTGATGAAAGGAACACCTCAGAAGAGCATGGCAGAGCAAACTACCCTCCTCCTGTTCACCTGGGAGATGGCATGCCTAGAGGTGAGGCATGGTGTGGCTGGGCAATCCTTCCTAGTACCCACACCATGGTCTGCCTACTCTGTGGAGAAAACAGTGGCAGAGTCCACATCCATCGAGTCTCTGTTCATACAAGGTATGGCCATTGAGAAACACAGAGAAGGATAAGCTTAGTGTTCACATGCTCCACAACATGCTTTACCAAGACAGAAGAAAGTTGGAACTGATGATCAATGGATCAATAGAAAGACAGGCAACTTCTTGTTCTGTTCACATCTTCATTTTCCTGAGAACAAACCTCTGCTTAAGGTCTGTTCAACATATCTCTATTTTGACATCCTGCTCTCTGTGCGTGCAAGGAATCATTACTATAAATATGGAGGTCATGTACAGAAGAGTAATCTGAAAAGCCAGCAAAGGGCAGAATGTTGCAATAGCTCAAGAAGGATCATTTTGGGTGGTTACTAGCAGGATATTTTCATATTTCACAGTCAATATGAAAGGAAAAATTGTTACAGCTTTGTTTAGGTATAAATAGTTCTTTTGTTGAAATAAATAAAATTATCTCATTTTTTTGTAGCCCAGATTAGTATTGTTTTCAAGCACTGAGTCTGAATAAACAGCAGACTCTTCTCATTCAGAGGTGAAATCATAAATTGTTTTCCCCTCCTGAAATGTCCCTGGACTTTTTGACATGACATCACCTGCGCATTCATCAAAGCTCTATATTTGGCATATTTTTTTCTGGTTTGGCAAAAATTAAGCAATGACTTGAATATGGTCCAATTTGTAGAAAAAAGATACTTTTTAAAAAATACATGTGTTTTAAATTTGTTTTGGAAGCTTAGTAGCTTAAAAGTTTTTATGCCATTATTTCCATACTTCTTTTCCCCCTTCAGTTTTTTTGGAACACTAATTGTGTAGAATCAGAAATGTTTTATTGAGCAATCTGCAAATAAAGAAAAGAAACTGCCCAGAAATGTCCCTGTTTTCCTGATAACGTTGTCTGGGGGAAAGAACATTTGCTCAGGCTGTGCTTTGCTTTCTGCCTAGTGGGCGGGTCTGTGGTGCTGGGAGCATCCCTCTCAGCAGCTCTTCAGTAGGTCCTGACTGAGAGCCCTATGCGTACACTCATGCAACAGGCACTAGGTGCTTCCTAGGCGCAGGATCGGACCCAGTTCATAGCACTCAGCTTTTTATGCCTGAATTAAACCCACCTCCCCTTAGCAAAAGACAATGGTTCAAGTCTCAAGGGTTGCTACTGGACTAAGGGCCCTTTTCTAAATCCTGCTGAGGGTGGAAAAGATCCACCAGCTTAGGCATTAGATGTACACCTCGGTGCAGACAGAGAGACTGACATGCATTTAAACAGCTTGGTGGTTTGGTCACAAGCATGCTGGGGCAGATATCTGCCAGTGTGGAAGAGTGGCTGTGTCCCTGCTGACCAAGTCATGCCAGGGCTTGCCAGCAGGACGTTTTCTCTAGAGTGGCAGCAGGACCTCCCTGGGAGTCATTCTGTCCACTGGAGGAATCTCCTTTAGATGGCAGGGTCTGCAGACAAGAGGCACAGTGCCCTCCCATCCTCTACCTTCTGGTGCCAGTGAAGGAAGTGCCAAATGATTCACTAGTGTAAATAAATACCTAGATTAACTTTTGGGTGCCAATATATCTTAACATGTGAAAAGTCCAAACTTCACTGCTCAGTTTTTCTTGGTAATTAGATAATAAACATAAGCTCTTATTTTTGCTGATTACTTTTTAGTTTGTGTAACATTACTGGACAATAAAAGAGACACTCTGGGCAAGTAACATTCCTTTATTAAATTAATTAAGGAGGCCAGGCTGGAATTATGTAATCTTCATTCCTCAAAACTGAGAGCTTGGTAAAATAAATAATTCTTTTCATAGCAGCTTTAGATTCAGCCCAGGTGGTCAGCTTATTGCTGGAGTTAATGAAACCAATATCATTGCTCTCTACTCCTGTTTAAAATCAGAAGGCTAAAAGCTGTGGATTCCCTGGCCCAGACTTTTCTTCTTGCTTACATTTCATAACATAAGAACTGTTGCAGTGGATCAGAGAAGTCAAACTAGCAAAACCATACCTCCAATAGTGACCAGTACTTCATGTTTAAAAAAAGCATAAGAAACACAGTGTGCTAAGAAAGTTCTTCGCTTCTGCATTTTTATGAAGCTTGGGCCAAAGTTTAGGTTTTGTCAAGGCTGCATCAGGCAGTAGAGTTCAATAGCTACCTAACCAAGCTGCCTTTTAGCATCTCAGTAACCCCATGGACTTCACTGTATTTACTGTTGCTTTTGGAGAGGGATGCCTTGGCTACATGTAACTACAGTGACAACAGTTTACTGCTGGGATAGACGAACCAGCTTTTCAGAAGCCTAATTCCTGACTAGAGCTCAGAGTGGCCTTCACTATTACTTGTGTGCAAAAGCACATGGGTGCAATGCTGTTAAGTGATTAAAAAGACAGTATTTTTGAAAGAAGACTGGCTTGTGCGGCTAAGTTCATTATTTAAGTACTTATTCTTTCTTAGGCCCTTGCATCCCTGGGCATTGGGAACTGTGCATGCTTTTGTGACGATTTAGAAAACTCTTGCACCTGAGAGGCCCAGACTGGTGTGTGGCAGTGACTTAATATCACTCCAACTTTGGGTGTTTGTGCCTGTCTTTCTTCTACTTCTCCTCATTTTTCTTTGGGCTGGGGATGAGAAATCAGCTTCAGGCACTTGAATTACTAGAGCTGAAGTTCTGGGGAGTGACACGAAGCTTCTTGAAGACTGTAGATGGTGAGCACCTTTAAATTAGATTCTTTTTTTTGTGTGTGTGTGTGTGGCCAGTATTGCATTTGGGTAACCAAATGTACAGAATTGATGATAGACCTCTGGCAGAACTATGTCCTTTGACAAGAGAAGATTGTTGATTCATGGGGAGAGCTAAGGCTCTTTATTAAAAATAATGTCTGGTTGGCTTCATGGCTGAACGGGAGAAGCTGAAATGACACATTGCATTTGAGGATGAAATTCACATGCCCATAACCTCGGTTTCTCTTTCAATCCTGTTTGCTATTGTGATTAATTTTTATTTGTACATTGTAATCAGATAGACTTCTTCATAAATACTTGCTTTTAATTTTACTTGCACAGTATATAGCTTCATTCCAGTGGGGGGTCAGATAGTGATAAGTTGGACCATGTACGCAAACCTTCTGCATGTTGAATAGGACACATCAAGCACCTGCCATTTCCCATACAGGAAACTATGAAAAAAAAAAATAAATTGGTCTTCCTGTGGGAGAAGACCTAACAGTAAACTTGTGTGGCAGAGACACTGCCAATAGTATAGCCAGAATGTCTGGTTTTTGTCTATAGCTCCACAGTGGTGGAGAGCTTCATAAGAAGCATTTATGCTAATATTTGTAGGGGACAGACAGTACTTGCTTATCACAGTAAATTTCTCAAATAACCAGAACAAGCTACACATATACTTGTCCTGTGACTTTATCTAAAACTGCAAATAAAAAGCAACTCACTATTCTAGAGCTGATGTCAGCTTTTTTTTTTTTTTTTTTTTTAAAGCTTTATGTTCCTGATTTTAGAACTAGGCAGTGACATGGGTGTTTGGAATAGATTATTAAAAGAAGGCAACCGATCAATTTTAAACATACTAATAATGATTACATTTTGTAAAAACAAACTATGATTCCTGTTCTCAGCAGAAAATATGGAGAAAGTGCTAAGATGTGGTGTTAGTGATTTTATAAACCCCCTATTAAATTTAAAAAATGAGAAGCGCAAGGGGAACATGGAGAAAGGTAAGTGCATAATGAGCAAAAGTACACAGAAGAAGTGCTAGCTGGCACTGCAGCCACTGAGAAAAGTGGGCCAAGAAATAACTGGGAGGGAAAAAAGGAATATTTGGCAAATATCAATCCTGGTGAAGGAAAAGCAAGGACATGTGACAAGAAGCAGTTGTCAGAATCTAAAGTCAGGTGAGTAGGAAGATATGTGACAGAACGAAGAAAAAAAGAAATTGAAGGGGTAAATGGTGTGCCTTTGAAAGGGAGTTTCATGTTGGATGACTGAACTGGGAAAAAGAGAATATTTAGGGTACAGTATGGTCCTGATGTAACAGGAACAATTAGACTATTAAGTAACAGTTCTTGTCTTTTGTCTTTATTATTTTTTATGTGTTTTTAAATCTTACTTATACATTTCATAAAACAGTTTTTATTTTTTAAATGGAATATATGCTTTCTAAAGGAAAAAAATAGAACTGTAGCAGTGTTCTATAGTAGATCTTATATTTCATGTGTTCATTTGTCCCTTCTTTAAGATGTTCTTTGTTAAACTTTCATTTATGTCTTTCACCTTCTGCATTTGCCAGTCCCACTGGGAGAAGCCAGAGAAGTTTGGAGAAACACTTCAGATTTTTTCTTTTCCCCTCCCCCTTCCCCCAAATTTACAGTCTAATGAAACACAGATGCAGTCTCTTTTATAACGTATAAGTTTCTAAGATGAAATCGAAGACTAAATAGGGAAAATATCTAGTAAGTGGGGAAACTATGTAATTGTGTGACTGTCAGAGAGTTCTGCTTTTGGAAAACATTCATGTGATTGCTTCTGATCTGGCCACCCTTGCTCTTTTTCACTAAGTGACTAAATGACCTGGGTATAGCTCTGAGTTAGTAACTAATAAATTATGCCCTGTCAAAACTCAGGTCCTACAGAATTGGCTTTCTCAAGCTATCTCTTAGTTCCTTGCCTCAGCCTGATGTGGCTATTGGCTATTGGGCAGCATTGCCGCAGGGCATTCAAAAAAGAAAAATCAGCTTCTTAAATCTGTGTAAAAGCTTCAGTCTAAATAGTCAGAAAGTTTTGGGTTAAGCAGGTTACAGCAGAAAGCCCTGTTTGTACTGCAACCAGAAATGGTTATAGTAGAACTCCTTTGACTTTAGAGAAGCCACAGGGAATTAGACAGTGGACATTCCCTGAGGAAATACCAAATAAAGGGTGTTTAACTCCTGTATGTACCATTGAAATCCTTGAATACCATCTATCCCTCATAAAACATATGTTTCACTTACATCCATCAACAGTGCACTGAGGCACTGATGCCATGTTGAATCCTGAAACTCCAAATGAAGGAAAACATCACAGTAGCAAGGAAGCATCTGGCTGAGAAGTAATCCCAAGATCTGGACCACAGCAGGATCCTGCCAGTGGCTCAGAAAAGAAAAAACGCAGCAGAAGCAGTAACTCTTTGTAGTAAATTGAGAAGGCACAAAAGCTGTCCAGTAGCTAGCAACCAAGGCGATATCATTAAATGTAACCACAGTAGCTGAAAGCTGCGATGATGCCAGCTACGTAACCACAGCATACACAGCAGCTGGCAAGCACAGCAGCACCTGCAAGGCAGGCTGTTCCAGCTGCAATTCCTTTTGATTGCCTGTTCACATGAACTACAAGAGAATGAGACAGATTTGGAATTTCTTAACTAGCCTGTTACCTGTATGGACAGTACAGCTGTGTGCACTCATATCCTTCCTCAGCCACTGAGGAATGATGCCTACAACATATATAGCCTGGGGTACAATACAGGACTGCATATGCATAGGAATGGAGGGAGAGTTTTGGTGCTTGAAGCTGAAATTCATGTGTTTAAGAGAAAATGGTTAGTTAAACCTTTTTTCCCTCTTATATTTGAATAGCATAATTACATCTATCATAAAAAACACAATGCATTCAATATATTCCAAGATCCATAGCTACAAAGAATAAGTCACTCATTTATTGACTTGTTCTCAGTATGGATAGTACAGTAAAAATTGCATCTGTTATGATTTCAGACAGAACTGTATCAAGATCATATTTCAAGAGGTGTGAAATCACACAGCAAGGCCAAAACATCTTAATATATACTCATTATGAGTTTTTAAGATTCAATATTAGTAACCTTGTTAACAACTGAAAATAACACTTAAGCACAAACAGAATTAGAAACAAGTTTATTATCTTCAACCATCATTCTCAGGCTGACATACATATACATGCATGCACTTGCCTAACTAAAAATTTCAAGCTGATTGTTTATGATATTAAAATATTGCAAGTAATGTTTCTCATGTAGTTGAAAGGAAGCCTTAATATTTTGCAGGAATTAGTTTGACTGTGGCTAAACAATTGGATTCATAAAATTCTGAAATCTAGGAAGGTTTAATCTCTGTTAAGGGTTGCTGAGATGAGGAGAATCCTTTGCCTGGAATAGCCAGAGGAAAAACGTGCAAGACTAAAAGAAGGAGTTGGGAAAAAAAGTTGTGATGGATAATTCATTCACCAAAAAGCACAGATACAGTTTCAGTCAGAACTACTTCATAATTCATGCAAGAGGTAGGGAATAATTTTGGTTGAAAGTTTGTTACTTTTTTTTTTCTGCAAAAGCTTTCTAAATGAAGGTCTCCAAATGAAATGTTTTACTGTTTCTTTTTGGAAAGACATTTTGTTTTGAAATTTGCTTGTAAAAATTTAAAGCTAAAACACAAAATAAAAGTTCTTTTGTTTCGTCCTCTGAGAGAGAGTTTGCTAAAAGGAAAAGAAAACTTCTTTTCTGTTTTGAGCTGCTTCAGATTTACTTTGAATTATTTTGTCCAGTTTGATCAGGGAAGTGAAAAGTCAGTTTGTCACACAGCTCAGCCTCTGAGAGGTCAGAAGCAGGTATTGTAGCTGTTATATAATATAATTACAAGTAATAAAATGAGAAAAATAAAAGACTGTAGTAGACATACACCAGCTTTTTTTTTTTTTTTCTCCTAATGATGTGTGACCTGATTAACGCTATTTCTTTGACTAATAGTATTTTGTATCCTGGTTTACTCTGTGACTGAACATGTACTTTTCTTACATAAAAATGTTATGTCACATGAAATGTGTGTGCTATAATAAATACCTTACAATGAAATCTGCCAAGACTGATTGAAAAAGCAACAGTTCAAAATGAGGTTGAGAAAGTAATTCTGACCAGGATGTCCTATTTTGCTGGTTTGACTGCTCTGATTGAAAACATCTGTGAAGAAACAGCCTTTGCGTGATAGGCCCAGACAAAAATTAATAAGACGACATTGTGTTGACCTACTAAGCAAAAAGCACAGCAGCCCAATAACTACAAACAGACACAGTTATTTTACGGCTTTGTCAAAAACTCTCCCCCTCTCCCGCCTGAACTGTTGTGCAGTGGCTTCTTTTCCCTGTACATAAATTCCCCTGTGAAAATGTTCACCTTCCCAGACAATCTCACCTGTGAATGATTGCATCCTTTAACCCTGAGGTTACATTTTCTCCCAGTAGTTCACCAAAAGGGGCATTTTTTTCTGTTTTTTTTTTGTTTTTAACAGCTCAGTTGTTATATTATATAAACAAAGTTAGATGCAAGGGAGCTTTATCCCAAGTGCCAGAGCTTTAGAGAGTATACCCCAGTTATCTTCTGCTGGAGACCTCTGGTCACTATTATTTTCTACATCAGCATTATGTTATGCAACGAGTCAGGTTTAACACATGGGTTCTATAACTTGAATAAAATTACCAAGATATTTTAAGGACCCTGTAGTCTCAAGGAGTACGTGAAATATACTTTTTACATAAGTAACAAAAAATCTTTTATAGCATCAGAGTAGCTGTTAATCTGTTTCTAGTGTGCCTATGACTGAAGAACCTATTATTGCCTTTGTCTCTGCTTGAGACATTGCAAGTCTGCTGCTGGCGATATGGACATTCCGGCACTCTGGGCGCCACGTGTTTGACAATTTATTCCACTGAACTTGAACAATGTTTTTTTCATTATCTCTGTGTTTTACTAAAGTTTTGTATAGCACTGCCTAACCTGTCTCCTAATGATATTTACAGCAGACAAGAGTGTATCTCAAATGCCTTTTTCCAAGATAGCTGAACACCTGGATAGTATCAATCTTTTAATATAAATTCAAATTTTTAACTCTTTTGTTACTAGCTGTTATTTGAACCAACTAATCGTCAGTATCAGGAGAATAAGACTAAACATATAGACAGCCATGACAGTTTCCAAGAGTAGTTTTCATATTCAAGTTATGTACTCATAGTACAGGGAACCAAATCAAATTGTTTCAGGATTTTAAGTATTAACCTCATTGTCAAATAGTCTATTCAATTTATGACTTCTTTTTTCAATTTCTAAATTTTGAATTTGATTGGACTAATAGTTTCCATATTGAAGGTAGTTTCATAGTCTAAACAAAACAGGCATTTTCCCATGAAAAGAACACTAAAAAATTGAACAACATCCATCAGGCATGATGGAAACGGGAAGATGCAGTCCCTTTCCAATCACAGAGGCCGTGCAAACACGTGCCTGTTCCACAAAAGACGGTACATGTGAAATTGGTTGGTGCTCAATAACAAAACTCAAGGTGCCAGTAAATATTAGCCTAAAACAGTCCAGTTGTCTGAGTCCTGTGAGTGATACGTGAATAAAGTGTCTTTTCTATTCTATTTTAAAAATTTCACTGTATTTTAAATACTGTATGAGGCTGTAGTAAAAGGCTATGTTTTCAGATACCCGGCTCCTGCAAATATATTTGGGAGGACTGTGTTGGAGACAATAGGCTTTAATGTGCTCACAGAGAATTACGCGTTCGGGATTTCAGTTATATTCATTCATATTATGTATAGGAAAAATGTAATGTTGGAAAAAGGGCTTTAAAATGTATTCTATGTTTCAGTAGTTTCCTAGGCTTTGATGAGATGTAGTTGATCAGTCCTAATTAAAAACCCAAACATTACAGGAGAGTAGATAAAACAATAAATAAAAGAATAAGAATAATCCATTTTCAATATTTTTTCTAATCTGTATTCCGTTTGACAGTTACTGTAAAATCCAGAAGTGTTTTTGTTTCAGCAAAGTGATTTCAGATAATAAGTAGCATATACTGTATGTTTGACTGTAAGTTACTACACAGATTGAAGATACTGTTACTGCTGTCACTGCAACAGTAGCTCATGAAATAAATCTATGTTAACTCATCATGCTTATGCATGATATTGTTGCTATGCATTCAGATCTTTTTTCTGGCTTGGAAGACAGATCTCTGAATTGAAAAGCAACATTTAGACTCCTGTAGTGAAGTTGTTTTACTTCTCTGATATTACACAAGAATTAGTTGGGCCAGGAGCGGAGTGATGGTGACTGTTTTATGGTGGCGATGCAAGGACCCAGCACTGAAATATCTTCCCCAGTGGAGCAGTGGGAGAGTCTGGAGTGGACTCTTCTGCGTCTCAGATGCCCTTGTGTCTAAGTGGAGAATTAGCTCCTTCTTCAGGTAAAGTCTATCTGATCTAAACTGCCTAACACCAGGAAACTGTGTCCGAGAACATGTAGATAGCTTGTGAGGTTAGATGTGTAGCCTCCTGAGGAAGATGAAGCCTAGAAATGCCTTTCTTTGCATTTCTTAACTTAGGTCCTTGTTCAGTGCAGCAACTTCAGTGTTATGCTCAACTTTCATCATTCCTGCTTTAACTGGCTGATGCTGTAACGCAAATCCTAAAGCCAGCTTGACAACTGAATCCCACTGACAGCTTTTGAAATGTCTTTCATTTCACAGAAATGAAATTTTTGACCAGCTCCAGTGATAAGTACAACAACAGCATCTACCTATTCATTCCGCTCTTTCTTTTATGTCACTTGTGATAGAAAACTTTCACAGGCAATGAGTACAGCAAAATGCCAATGGGTTTCATTTACAGCTGATAAGCCTTACCTCTGGCTTCAGTGGGATTTCAGCACAGGATCATAGGGTAATTCAGGTTGGAAGGCTTAAAGTTAACTGCAAGCTTAAGCTTAAATTCTTTTTTTTTTTTTTTTTTTTTTTTTTACTGTAAGCTTTTAGCATGTATATTTTGGGGTCTAAACAGTCTTCTGTGATACTCAGTGACACAAACATGTTTTGAAAATCTCAGCTTCCCACACGACCACCACATTGCAAAGCAGGAAGGCAAGGTCTGGAGAATTTATGAGAGTGGCTCGGATAACACAGGAAGCCATAACTAGAATGTAGCTCCTAACTTCTAATAATATTAACTCTCGACTCTGCTTTTGTCATGGTAATATCCATGGCTGTGGGAATGAGAACATGGATTCACTGATCACCAAACACATTTTTGATTATATAGCACTGTTAAGAATATTTGTTTCTAGTTTAGGATAAACAATAATAAATAAAGGGATGTTTTAAGGGTCACTTGTTTTTAATTTCTTGGAGGCATATATGCTTTTTTAATTGGCATACAGATAACTGTCGTAAAAAAATCCAACTTAATTTAAAAGAAATACAAATATAGCCTGTAGAAGTATGGGGAGATCTTTTACCTAGGAAAAATGTGTTTATCTCTACAGAGTCTGGCCAATACAGCAAAACTAATGTATACTCTAAGTTAAAATGGTGGTATGGCATTTTTCATGACACAAATGAGCATTACGTGTGCATTATATGGCAATTAAAGTATGGTGCTTCCAGCAGTCTGGTATTTCTACTTCTGGCAATAGTTTGACATTAACCAAGAGAGGAAAATACATCTTCCTGTAACTCCCAGGCTCTCTTATCTAAATTTTAATTTGGCCTCAGTCCAGGACTTAGTTAATGACCTCTGATGAGCTCACACTATGAAGCAGAAAAGACACAAATTCCATACACGCACTCTTACCCATTTCCCTTCAATTATATTATTTCTTGCCATTTCTGTAACTTTCCATGGTTGTATCAACACTGCACAATTTATCAACAATATAGTTTAATTACAAGTTTTTATTAACAATGAATTGATATTGGAAACCCATGCTCTGGGGACACATAAAAATGGAAATTTTAGTTGTAATAACTGGGTAAAAATGTGTGAGATAAATTCTTTTTATGTGACATATTTTGTAAGGGGATTTCCTTTCATGTCTCATCAACTGCTAGTCAAAAAGTATTTTATAATATTAATAAAATATAACTGGAGAATATCTGATGACAGGAGTATTATTTTCCTAAACCATAAGCTAAACTTAGTATTTTAATATCATCACCTATGGTGGGTACATTAGGATATCTTATACCTTTTTCATTCACATGCCAAGCTTTCTTTTTTCTATTCCCTCTTATTATTCAAGTAAGATTCTGGTTTAATTTAATCCAAAGCAGTATTTTTTTAAATTACCTGAGAGAGCTATTAATCTGCAGTAGTTGAGTTGATCTGAATTAGCGGAGAGACCTACTCTAAATCAGTATTTTTCAACAGTGAGGTGGTAACATCTCTGGGGAGACTTAAGTTTTGTAACAAAGACTCAAGAAGGACCTAGGAAAACAAAAACAACAAAAAAAGTTTTTCTTTCTTATTAGGTCTTTTTCTTCTGGGACCTACTAAAGTTTGAACTATTTATTGAATATCCTGTAAGCATTTTGGTTTCTTTGTCCCGAGTGCAAGAGAACAGCTCACTAGTTGCTGTGTGCTTCCTGGGGCGAGTGAACAGTAGACCTGGTTGGTAGGGGAGCTGTTCTTTCAGTTCTTGACTGGGATGGCCACCTCCTCCACTTGTGCACGGTGGAGGGAGATTTGAAGATGAAAGCAGGACTGCGAACTGTCAGGGGCTTTGGGGGTTTGGTGGTATGTTGAAGACACCAGCCTTATGCTGTGATCAGGAATGCTGAACATTCACACAGCCACCATGGCATGAGTCTCATTCACTTCATGCTATTTCTTCCAGTGCTGGGCATTGTGCTACAAATATACTGGGCTTTGGTAGGTCCCTCACAGGCTTTCCTAAATAAACAAAACCTGCATTTTGGTTGGAAAGTTGGATGACTTGCAAGAAACTTTTCTGACTGGTAAGGACTGGATTATCCCTGATCCAGAGATACTGGGTTAGTATCTATTCTGCAAGCCCCTCTGCATCTTCTATGTCACTGCCTATGAAAGAAACCCCCTAAATCTCTAGGTGCGTGTATTTCCCTGAATGTTTGCTTAGATAAATTAGTTTCCCTGTTTATGCAGTAGGAAGAATTTTTATAAACTCTTTATCAGTTGATATTACTGCCACAAATTTTAAGAAGAATCCACTGCCCATGGTAGTGTCCAAGAAATAAATGTATTTTGTGCTCCAAATTTTTCTCTTTTTAATGACTTCTGTTATTTGCTGGCTAAGACACTAGAGATCAGAGGCTATTTTACCCTGTGGGCAAACAGTGAAGGTAGAGTCCTTGTCCTTGACATTCCCAAGTTAGAGGCAAACAAGGACAGAAGTACTCATTTAAGCACTGGTAGCAGCAAGCTTAACAATGGAAGGGGAAAAAAAATGGATGCATCAGTGTAATTACAGTATATTAAAAAGACATGGAATTTATTAGTCATGGAAAAATCCCAGCTTCCAGCTCTGGAGGAGACAGTTTCTGGAAGGCTATTTTTGTGATATGATTGACTCTGAAAATGAATCCACAATGCTTTGAGAATCATCTGGAGGCAAGAAGAGCAAATGCATTCAAACTATAATAGATAAATATTGGGAATAGATGTAATTTGTAAATAGCACTTCCAACATTTTCTGAAAAGCCCCACTACCTGGGAGCTACTGTGGTTGCCTTCCCTTCTGCAGGCTAAGAAAACAGGCAGTGCACTGCTTTCTTTTGCATCTGGCATGGGAGTAGTGGGGCTGTGCAGAGGGACTGGGTAAGGTGTAGAGGAAGAAAATGGAATAGGACAGATGACACCAGAAAAGTAGCAAGAAACCTAAAATTACAAGTACAGATGATCAAGATAAGCACAGGTCTACCCTAATACCTATAAGGTGATGTAAGCTTGGTGACTGTGCAGCTTTCTCTCTCCCTGCCATATACTCAGAGTTGCATCTGCTCCTACCTGAGCTCTTAAGTTAGGCTGTTCCCTCCAAGTCAGCTCCTCTGTCTATCGTACCACCTGTTTACTTGGGACTTTGGGGAACAGTGGAAAATTTGATCTTAATGAATTTTTCCACTAGGTAATGGTTTCCTCTTTTATGACTACAAGTGTATTCAAGTAGTGAGAATAATAATGCTTGTGCACAAAGGGCTTGACTTCCCTCTCATTAGAGAGTCTCAACTCATCAGAGCTTTGAGAAATTTTATAACCTGTTGTGTGTGTGGTGCTTCATCAACAGAATTCATGTTCATTGATTAAATGATGCAAGAAATTGACGTGTTTTACAAACAGTTTTAACAGTTTTGAAGGGAGAAAAATACTTTGACCAACACAATGAAAATATCAGCCATTACAAGTCCAATGCACTAATTAAATAACATATTCTTCTCTGTGTGAAAAATAAGAGGCCTGATTTTGCAGTGACTTATTTAAATATTTCACTCGTGTAACTGTCTTGACCTTGAGAGAATTTTATGAGGTTCATACATGACCAAAATATGCTTGAAGTTGAACGATTTTTTTTACTTCTGTGATGAGAAGGACTGGGAGAGACAAAACCCTTTATGAAGCTGATATATGTTTCAGGCATCTTAGGACAAACAGCAAAATTTAAAAGCAGGGATGTTTATTATAATGTTTCCAATCTTAAGTTGCAGGGTCCTACCAAAAGGCTTTGAAACTGTCAACATGGCCCCTTATAAGTTTATTACTTGCCTATGAACTGGCATGTGTTTTAGATTTGTTAGAGGAAGTTTTCTAATGTACACTTTCAGTGTTTCTCTACTGTAAACAACTCTTAAATACAGAAAGCTGTACTGTGAGCCAAGCTGGACTTTTACTGGGTCAACTGCAGAACCAAGTCTGACCTCCAATCTCTGACTCCAATTAGTCACAGAACTAATTTATTTTTCATTTTCCAGGCCATTTGTCTTCTTGGAAACCACAGTGACTTATATGATTCCAAGAGCTGCACTTGGAAAAAATTATTGTAGTGTGTTCAACTGTATTTAGTTTTAACACGTGTTCATACCAGTGATTTATACATTACAAAAGGCGCTAGTTTATTTGAATTAGAAGACTTGGTGGCTCTGTTAGTATTTGTGTCTGGAATATGTTCTTTTCAGGATGAATGTAGTTTGATTTTGATCTTTTTTATGGTTTCCTAAGCATAGGTATGCAGGTATACTGGAGCACAGGTCAGGTTGTTGTGTTTTAGCTATTTGGCCAAATTTTCTGCTGCTCTATATCGTGAACAGCACTGCAGGAATTTTTTAAGAATGCAGTTTCTATGAATTTGCACTAAATTTAAATGCATCTGCTTTTCAGTGAAAGAAGTTGTATTTGTGCCTATTTGAGTTACAATTAGCTATACGATTTTCCCCATTTAGCAAATCATAGGCTGTGGTATACCAGCACTATTTTTTCACTACTGAAGAAGAATTACATTTCCTTTGTGGTGCAGTACTGTGTACACACAATTGCCATGAACAATAACTAGAATTATGCACATTGCTTGTCAGGAAGTAGGGTAAATAATAATCTCTAAATCTTTTTCTCACTCCTTATATTCTAGATAATATAGATGATATATACTTACACACATGAAAGGCAAAAGTCCAAGTTAGCAGTGGAAGTTTAGACAATTATAACAAAGAAGAACAAAATCTTTGGAAAGAGATAGTTGCTAGGGTATGCTCAGTAACACGTCAAATTTCAGGATGTCCCAGGGACTGGCATCTTGCATCCATACAGTTTCTTCTAGGTAGCTTGTACTTAAACTGAGGCCCAAGCAGGTGTATTTCTCTCCTGTCTTGGACTGCAGAGGACAAAACCACAGACACAGGTCAGGGAGAATCACAGCATATTCCTGTAATGTAGATGTAGTCTCACTCTTCTTCAACTGAAACAGCTTTAGCACTATATCCTCGTCTTAGGTTAAGCTACTGGCTATCTTCTAGCAAGGAAGAACGAGGTTGGGAATCATGCCTCCCCATGAAAACGTTCTGTCTTTGAGTCATTCCTACAGCTATGATGTACCGACCTTTTTGAAGGTCACATTTGCAAGCACACTATTTCTCCATTCCTAATTAGAAATCCATTGCTCATATCCACGATATGAAGACACGTGCACTAACACATGGTGATTTTCATAAATCTATGAAAAAATACGATTTGAAAACATATCTTCTTGAATGGCAGCGATTTATATATTAATTCTATTTGTGTCAAGCTATTTAAAGTTTGGGGTTTTTGTTTTCTAGTGCTAATCTTGGAACACAATGTCCAGGGAGACAGACAGCGGAAGAATTTTGAGGTTGATTTCTAAAAGCCTCCCAATTTCCCTGTTGGTAGTGGCTGTGGGATTTTTTGGAAGCTGTATGGAATGCACTTTTTACAGTTTTCCAGTGAAACATCCAGTATGGGTATTCTCAGAGCCCTTAATTCTGTCTAGATTAGCAGCCAAACCTTCTCTCACTTTGATATTTTAAGCTCACTGGAGCTTCAGCTGGTAGAAGCAAATGACATACTGCGTCATATCTCTTTAAGTCATTTTAGCAATCATATGAAAAACACAGTACTGCTTATGTTTTCTTGAGAAAAAGGAAAGAAAAGAAAGCTTATTTGTACACAGTAGCAAGTCAGTAGGAGGACCTGACCTTGGAGTTCTTCAGATGGGCAGTGGAAACAGGCTAATTATAAACTGTCAGTGGAAAAATAGCTTATATGATTTAATGTTTTAGATATTCTGCAGAAAGCAGTGGCTCAGAATCTCACTGGTGATCTAGTGCCCTTGAGAGACTTATTTCCCATTGCACAGACACTGTGGTAGTCTGATGTAAGGATGTCTTTGAGGATTCTTTTGTAAGTCCTGTTGTGAGAGACATGCTAGGATGGAACTGAAACCCAGGAGCCTGCTGTGCTGTGACTGCACTTTGCAGCACTGGAGAGTCTGGGAGGCCTTGAGGCCAACAGGGAAATCCAGGTGCTTGCTCTGAGGTATGAGTGAAAGGCAAAGTCTCAGAGGCTTTGAGTCATAAAAGTAGGTCTGGAGGAGCTTGGTTATCTCACTTCCCTCCTCGCAAGCTTTGCTATAGCTTTTGCTATAGGTCTACCCATGCAGTATATACACCATGCATATAACACGTATCCATTCTCATCCATTTAGAACACATATCAGTTTACTGGACCTAGAAAATCAACTAAACCCCTAAAGCTAATATGTAAAGTCTACTGGAAGTCTAAATAAGCAGGAAAATGTTTGAATGGATGGTATAGAAAACAAAATGTCATAGAGGATTTTCAGAGACAATGAGAAGAAAAAATAAGTGACTCCAAGAGAAAATTTGGGAAAAAAACCCCTTATGGATGGCTCAGGATGCTTAAAACTGCAGATTCATTGTACTAGAAAACTGGTAATTTATGCAAAAATCAGTGTGAAACAATGAAATATCGTATGAATTTCCTTTACCAAGTAGAGCCACACCTGGGCATTGCGTTAAGGACCAAAGACTTTAGATGAAAGATTTGGAAAATAATTTGTTTTTTATAATGCAGCATAGAAACTTCTGGCAAACCATTTCTGGATAATGACAATAATGAATGCTTTTTCCTGGAATATACTTCTAAAAATCTAATTAAAAGGTTTTGCTGTTTCCACCTTTAGATCTGTATTTAGATATGTATTAGATGTATGAAAGAGGTAACCAGTCATCACATCCCTTATTTCTAATGCCTTTTACATATGACCCTTCACTCCATAAATGCCTGTAAGTTGAGCTTCAGTGTACAAGGTGTGAAGCCTGCTTTCTTTGTTTAAAGTTTCACAGAATTGTTTATTTTCTTTTTCCATTCTTGCTGTCATTATTAGCACACTTTTTGAGGTCAGTGGACTCCAGGATACAGAAAGGAGAAATCTCTGGGTGATTCCTAAAGATGCTGACCACCTGTTTTATCACAAATATAAAAAAGAAATGCAGGGATTCTTCATGTTTCAGATAATAAGAAGTCATTGATTTTATGCCATTTGCTAAAGCACTGAATAGTTTCCACAATTTCCCACACAGTTATGGTCAGCCAGTCAATGTGAGAGAAGAGTAATATATTAAAGGGAAAAAAAAAGAATAATCACTAAAGGAACCATGAAGAAAAGTGCAAATCAAAGTGCAGAACAGGGAACAAACACCCCAAAACAACAGGAGAAAAATAATAAAAAAAACAATCCAAAGAAGAAGGAAATAATAAGAAGGGGGGTGGTGGGGGGTGGTGTGTGGGGTGGTGTTACAGAAGTAGTATGTGGAGAGAGAGGAACATTATTTACAGAATATGGAAATACACGCTAGGCAGACATACAACTTTGGCTTAACAGCAAGAGAGCCTGAGGCCTGACTCGGTGTTGGATTCATATACCTCCCATATTGCTCAAAACTCAGAGCCTGAATTTACTAGCTCAATCTGCATTTAATATTTAGGTTATCGAGACTGCAACAATGAATCCTCTTATTCTCAAACCAGACGCAGGGCTGTGGCACAGCTCTGTTCCCACTTAGCAAGGCGGTGCAGTCATGGACCTAGTTTCAGTCCACACTGGGATGAGATCAAGTCGCTAAGTTTGGAATGATATCTTAGCTCATCTGTTCCTCAGTTCTGGATCATTTATATCCAGGGTTTTAGTTTGTGTTCTGTCATCTTTTTTTCTGTCCATTGCCCCTTTGATTATTGCTATTAAGTCTGGGGACTGGGCTGGGTTGGGTTGTATCCATACTCACTTCCATTACTGGCAAATCTTTAATCATTTCTCTCCAAAAACAGATGGAAATATTTGTTTATTACAGTCTTATGACAGGAATCTTACAGAAAATAAATTAATTTTACTTTAGAGTGCCAGTAGGAAGGAGAGTAGACATCAATAAATGAAAAACCTTCATGCTACTCCCAAATAATGGTGTATTAAAACTCCAGAGGGGAGTGGACTGCTTGTTATAGTGGTTTTTTTCCACCTTGAAAAAAAAATACATCTTTTTCCGTGGTTTCCAGTCATAACTGCACTTTCCCCAGCTCTTATGGTTGATTTTCTCATTGATGCACACCAAAAAGAGGATCTTGGATTGAAAGAGGCTTCAAAACTTACTTTAAAGCCTATTTTGCAATAATTTATTGGACTGATCATCAGCCACAGAAAAAATGCATCTCCAGCTAATCCTTATTGGTTATTCTATAGTGTAGAAGGGGCTGAGATTAAAGCTGTTGGTTATAAAACAGTGCACTTACTGAAGAAAACAATTTTGTTCAAATTTAGTAGAACTACTAACTTAGTTCTTCTCTGTAATGTACAATTTTTTCTTTAGGATGCTGGAGCAGTTCTGAGTAGCAGACCTAAGGTAGTATCCCTGTAGATACAACTGAGCTGGAGAGAAATATGTAGTAGAAAGATTCCTCTGAGATTTATATGTGGGTTGTTGTTAAACTGGATTTGTTATTTACAGGGTAAGCTACCAGTTATTCTGTTTTCTGTTAACACACAGGGCTGTTTTCCGAGCAAAGAAATCTTTATTTGCATTTGTCATTAGTCTCTGAAATAAAACAATTCCAGTTAGTTACTACTGTTGCTGCTGGCAAGAAAACTACTTTTACAAGCCATACAAGTAAGTATAATAGTAATATCTTCCTGAGGTTTGCTGCTCAATACACCTTTACCTTATTTAACACTGGGGCAATGCCAATTGGGACCACCCATTCTTGGAAATATAAAGGACCAGCACAGATTGGAAAAATGTTGACTGTTGAATCATCATGTGGAATATGCTGTTCCAGTTCCTCAGGGCAACACTTACAGCAACCCACACGGGATGTTGGGTTGCAGAGAGAAGCCTTGAGCCTGTCTGTGGCCCTGATTCAGGACAACATTTTTATTCAGAAATGGTCCTTAAGTGTATTCTAATAGTTAGCATGTGTTTTAAAGCCTTTTGACTTCAGTGGCTTTTAGACACACTCATAAGGTCTTGTGGGCTAAGCCAGTAGACACCATCATTCCCTGAAGAATTTTATGAAGTTTATGCAACCCTCTGCCAGCCTTTCCCAGCTGCTTATTTTCAGTTACTTTGTCTTACTGCACTTCTGCAGTGACATAAAAGCTACTACTGTGTGTTCAATTACACAGATATAAAAGTGTTACAATTGATTTATACCCTGTAGGAGGGCAAATAAGCTTACTGAAATGAAAGGATCCCTATTAGTGGGATATCAATACAGCTTTTGCTTAAAATAATCCCATTCATCTGAAAAGCTATCTCAGGACAAAATGTGTATGTAGACCAACAAGGCCTTGGTTTCAAGCAGAAATTATGAGGTCACTTAATTGGATTCATAGACTTTTCACTCCTGCTGGGAACTTAATAGAAAGCACCCTTCTTTGGTTTAGCTTTCTGGTATTTTTAATAGGTTCCAGCTCTAGAATAATTAGCAACTCTCATATTACTTAATATGTTATCAGGATATGAAGCTACTGACAATTCTGACAATCTATATCAGTGAATCTAGCATTTGGGTATTTAAATTTGGTCTGTTAGATATAAATATGGGTAAAACAAAATATTGGTCAGGAAGAAATCAGTGGATTAATGTGCCAGTGCCCCATTTAATAACTAAGGCTATTTGGAGGGAAAGAATTGTTTACATAAAGTAATCCAAAGAAGATAAGAATGATGCTCATTCCTGTGCAGAAAAGCAATCACTGTCTCACAAAGTCACATAGGATCTGTCTAAAAAAAGTTGCATTAACTTTTGGAAGATGTTTCATAGTATGCAGGCTCTTTTCATAGCACTGTTTATAAACAGACTTTAGTGGGGTTCTGATTTTGCTTGTGGATATAAATTTCTTCTATGAGATGACTATGTCGGTGCTGGCTTTAAGATTTGTAAAATTTTAAATCTGGGACTTCTGTAAATATTTCTTGGTCTAGCTAAATGAGGGTTATATACAAAATCACCAGCACATTAATCCATTCTAATAAACCCTCTCAGACTTTAGCAATAAATGGGAAGTCTACTGAAACACCAATGCAGCACTTTTCCAGAGAAAGTCAATGAGATGAAGGACTCATCATGTCTGGAAAAGCCCTGGACATTTACATGAGTTTTAAGAACTTCAGAATTGCACCTGCTTAAGCTAAAACATTTTGAAATAACTCAGTGTCATGTTTTGATGCATAAACCATTGTCAAAGTTCAGGATTCAAGATGAAATCTAGTATTACATATGATTATCCGACACCTGCCTATACTGACATTCTTATACCTTTCTTTGGTATTTACATCTGGTATTTACAACCATTACAGATAAAGTATTGACCTCTAAGTCTTGACTAGCAGAACAACTGAATGGCAGATGTTGGGATTGCTTTGAAAGCGTTTATAATGGTTATATTTTCAAAAGTATTTCCCATGCTAAGAAGTATGAATATATGTGAATGTACAGGTAGAGAAGAGTGTGTTACTGGGCTATTCTGTTGTGTTGAGTTTTGAGATTGTTTTAACACCCTTTATTAGGGGTGTTTATTATGGATGTTGGTACTTTGTATTTGACTAAGTGACATAATCCCATAAAGATTAACATTTGGCATGAAATCATGCCATAAAGCTTGGTTTTGATTATGAGGGAAAAATATATATTCTACAAGTTAGTAGGGTTACCTTTTTCTTTTTCTTCTTGGAGTAACTGTACAATTTTATGTATCTGTGACTGAAATAATGTATCCTCGACTTCTTTATGAAAAAACATTAAAGTAGTGAAAATACAGTAAAAAAAATACAGAAAAAAACCCAGTGACCCAAGCCACTAAATCATATTGAATTCCACACTGTAACTTTTAAAAATGGAGTCACTTAAACACACAATCTTTTCCTGAAGGGGAGATATTTCCCCACATGTGCTAACACTGCTAGGAACACTCCAAGACAAAAGGAACTCTATGTTCTTGCTAATATTTTTAATGTTTCTCTGACTACAGAGACTGTAGCATGGGACAGAAATATCATGTAGCTAGAGAGCTCCAGGTAGCGGTGAAGAGGTACTAATGCTGTGGCTGGATTGAAAACTTGGGGAACAGACTGCAGTTCACATGATTTTCTAAGTCAGTTTATGTTGGTGACAAAGACTCAAGAACAGATACTCTTTGTGTATTACATCTAAAGGGCACATTGCAGATTTTGCTTAACTCTCTTTGTATTAGTTCTGCAAATCTTATTTTGTCCATGCATAAAAGGGTCCTTTGCCCAAGACTTAAACCCAGCAGGAGACAATGAGGTATTTTATTATTCTCTCAGCACCTTAATTCTCTCCCTATATTTCCAAGGGAACAAATCATGGAACAAACATGTGCAAATAACACAAGATCCACATAAAAGGGCACCAAGCATCCTGTTTGTGAATAGTTGTCATGTAGTTGCAGCCAGCTGCCAGCATGTAATGATGATGTATGCTTTGGCTACCATTTGCTTGGCTTACTTGACTTTGGCTCTTAATCCTGCCTAGATGGAATGATTGGGCTGCTTTCAAAAAACATGGCACTCAAAATGGAGGAGTTCTTAATGCTTTTCCTAATCTGTCCATCAGCTGAAGAGCTCTGATCAATTTGGTTCTAACACTGGTCAACAAAACTCACAGACAGCATAGATGGGCAGTCAGAGGCAGCTCCAAGATATGTGTTTGGGATGAAGGAGCAGCAGCCACACCAGGTAGTCATGCTGAATTCTCTGTTGTGGATACAGCAACTTTGATTAAGGGGGAATTTGACAAAGATTCTTTATTTTGCCTAAAAGTGTAATAGAAAGTACAGAGAAGAAAAAATTCTGATGAAGAGGATGTGCCATTGGTAATCATCTAGGCTGAGAACCAGTGAAATTCTGTTTGCATGAGGCCTCTGCTTAAATGGGCAAAAATAGTTACATGCAATTACCAAGTTTTCAGCTGAATAATTTGGCAGGGTTATGAAACATGTGCAGAGGCTTTCCATCACCTCATGTGGTCTTTGTGCTTGTGAAGGGTGAGAAATGCTTAAACGGAAACAATCCTGATGTATGGGTTCTCTGCTGGACCAGCATTTTTAACTTAGTTTCCAATGGTCAATTACTTTTGTGTTGGGAAGTTTTGCTAATTAATTCCTAGCCAACATGGCTTCTCAGTATACAAAAGCAAGCAAACAAAACAAAAAAACCAAAAACCTTCCTAAAGGGAGTGTTACAAATTAAAAAAAAAACACCCAACAACCAAACACAACACAAACCAACAACCCTTTACAAAGTCTTATAAAGTCCAAGTGTTGTTTCTGTAATTAAAAGGCCTTGGGAAACACACGTTCCATCTATGCAGCAGAGCAACATGGTATGTCTGTTACTGAACTCTCTGTGACCCATACATAAAGTACCTAGAGTACTGTACCAGGCAATCTGACCTAAAAATAACATCTACAGCATGTATAATACATTTTAACTGTGATCTGAATATGTATGGAGTAAAAGGACCTGTGGTCCTTATTATTTTATTTTATTTTTTGTAGCATGGAGAATATAAGAATTCCTCAGAGTTAAAAATTACGATTTTAAAGGCTTCAAGATGTCTCACTAGATTTTTTTTTCTTGGACATAAGCCAAACAACATAAGTGGTTCTGGTTTTTAAATGTATGTAATTTCCACTTCCTTAGGCTTTTTTAAGTCCCCTCTTTCCCATCATTTTAAAATAAAAAGTGCAAAATCTTCCTCTCCCTTCTGTTGCAAAAGTAATTATAAAAACCCCAGTTCCAAATTCCCCAGCTCAGCTTCCTATTAAATTTAAATGGACAGTTATAAAAAAATCAATATAACATCATTATTTTCAGACAGAATACTGGGCTGAATGTAGCAGATTTGTAGAATTTCATCTGCACATGTGTGTCTTTGGTGTATAATTTTAATGAGTAGAAGTCTCCACTGTATAGGTAATTAAGATGTTCTTTCAATTCTCTTTCCATAAACCATTGACTGACCACCTAATGGGGAGCCTCTAAGTCACCATTTCTTAGGCTAGGACTCCAAGTCTCATTCTGTTAAGCAAAATATGTGAAGAGCCAGTTCAGTTTCCTGTTTAGGAAGAAATTCCATTTTAAAATTCATTCACATAAAATTTTATGAATAGGAGTTACTGAGAGACTGAGGTATTACTGAAAAACTACTGTAAGATTCCTTTTTTCCATATTGGAAGACCCCAAGTAGGATATCTAATTAAGCCCCCAATGAAAAAACATTTAAGATTTTCTCATCTTAGAATACGCAAGAACTGTTATGATTTCGGGAGGATTTTTTCCCACTTGCAAGAAAAATTATTTCTTCAAGGAGCTGAGGAAACGTGTCATTTGCAGTGATTTTTAAGTCAGCTACCTTCATTAGCATCTACTTAACTACAGGGTGTTTTTAAGAAAAAACTAGAACAAAATACTCAAGCGCTGCTGTACTTTGGAAATGGCTTATATGAAGCCGCTTAGATTTGTCACTCAAGGTTCTCTTCTGGGTGCCGCCTTGCAATGTGCAAGAAAGTGATACACTGTGAGAAGTCAAGGCAGATACCACATGTAATATTTACTTATTAGACTAATACAGTATAGTCATAATTCTTTATATTGCAACAACTAACTGGGGAAAGAATAAGATAAGCTTATAGTTAAATACCTGAAAATATACAACCCATAAGAAGGGTTAAATAAAACCAGCAAGCAATAAGAGAGTGAAAACCAAACATCTAAAGTTAATCAAAATTAGAGGAGTGGCATTATAGAATCATAGATACGTCTGATTTACTATTTTTTGATAATAATTCATAAAAATTTGACTGAAAATAGGTTTTGGTACTGTTCTTGGTTGTTGTAATTCCAAAGACTACTATGAAAAACTTAAAATGCTGAGTTACAGCTCTCATACCCTTTTCCAGCTGAAAACCGGAACAATCATTATTTCACTTTTTCTTTTTAAAGAATTCTTTCTCTTCCCCTAAGAATTCTTTAAAAATGTAAGAGAAAATATTTGGTCTCAGTTTTGTATAAGTTCAATTGGAAAGTTATAGAATTATTTTAATATAATATCACTGTTTTCTGATCAATTTCTAGACTAACTGTATCAGATAACATAATTTGAAAATTTAAAACACAGACTCTTTTCTTGGAAATAACATAAAAAAAAATCAGATAAATCAAGTATTTTACTTGTTCTTTAAAAATGGTGAAACTGTTGAGCAATACTCTGTATAACCTCTTTATAATATTCAACTTTTTTAAGATTTGGAAGTAAAGACAGGAGGAATAGAAGGTAATACAGAAGAAAATGTTTGATTGAAATTAGAGGCATAACCTGTGATGACTTCAGTAGTGCTGAAGCTAATATATAAATCACTGTTTGGTTTCTAGACAAATGAAGAGAAAAATATCTTTCCAGATAATACAATATAAATTACTCTTTTTAGCAAGCCAAAAATTTACAGGTGTATTTTCAATTAAAAAAATAATCAAATGCCAATGCATCATTAATTCATGTAATAAAAAACGCATAAACTGAAATGTCACCTACTTTAAACTAATTTTTTTTTTTTTTTCATGGATGATGGAGATCAACCGAACTACCCAAGAAAATCACTATATAATCCATGGTTACATTTCTTCTTTTTTGTTTGATAACACATATTTCAAGACTTTTCTTTCCTAGAACTCTACATTCCAGAACTTTTTTATTTTTATTTCTCCTTGCATTTTTAGTTGTTTCTTTGATTTCTGAACAAAGAGCTATTTAAATTTCCTGATGGTTTGGTGGTAGGATGTTCCAGGGTTTTGTAAAGCTAGTTTGTTTTTTTTGGGACATAACAAGCCCTTTCAGGCTTGCAAGCATGAACAGCTTGAATGGCCAAAAGGCAATTAATTACCTCAAGATGAGAAGGCCTTTTTCACTAGCATTTGAAAATTTAGCAAATAAAGTAATTAACTTTCATCTTGCTGTCAATCCACTTGAACCTAGGAACTAATTTAGGGTCTTAAACTAAATAATTGTTCTTGTTGATTGCTTCTGACTAGACATACACGAGCACTAAATATGTCCTGGGAGTAATTACCCTTATGATGACTAGTTTCAGACTTTGCATTCAGTAGGTTCTTACTCTTGTTGCAGTATTGGGGAAATTAGGGTCTACTAAACACTGGCACTGATCAAAGTAAGCAAGTGTGATAGAGTGTGGCAGGATGATCTCAAGGTATTGGAGCTCATGTGACTTTCTGTAAGTTCCCCAAGTGCCTCTCCCTTGTTTTGGGTGAAACACCAAATGCACCTCTGTGCATACTGGCACAGAGGATTAGTAGTAAACACCTGTATGGGAGATACTTGACAGCAGATCTAAAAATAAGTGAACGTATATAAAGAACTGGCTTTTACAAAAAGGCATTTTAAGGTTGCCCTACCAATCCTTATTCACCTGAATTACAGGGTGGAGTTAATAGAAGATAACTATATTTTAATGTGAAAAAAATTGTTCCAAAATTGCCTAAGTTGAGAAATGAGACTGCTCAAAGCTGATAATTTTTTAGACTAAAATAAAAATTCATTATTACATTGCTGAGGTCAGTGAGGTTCTTCTTCACCTCATTTCCATGTGCTACACTTGCTGTAATATGCCTTAAATAGGGGCCTGGTTCTGCAAGCTGGAGGAAATTCTGCTGTAAAGTATGGATTGCCAACTAGTATGTGGTGTTGTGTGGGGAATAAAGGGCCCTTGTTTTCCTACTGAGCTTTGCCTCTGATCTGTTAAACATCCTTGGGTAATGTCCTTTAGGCCTGCAAACCAGTATTTCTCTTCCCACACTTGGCTAATATGCTTAGCTCCTTCTTAGGTGTTTAAACTGCTAATAAGGCAACGGAGTGTATGAGGCATGGGGATTCACCATGCCTGACATAGTTTAAGTGCAAATGTATCGAGCCTTGCAACAGCAGGAACAATATTAGAGAACATAATGAGCACTGTTTATTACATTTGATAGAATATGTAACAAAATGAACAATAGTTCTCTTCAGTCAAGCAGGAGTACTTACACATATGAGTTTGAAGGATTATCATTCAAGTCTGATTACAAAATATAAAACAAACATGCTGACAGAATCCCCTGTCCACTTTGCCTATGCAGTAAGTTACTTGAAAGGTTTTCAACAATTATTTGTGTTAGAGATGGCTTTTGAAACGCATTGTTCTCCTTTTAGTGTTTAAATGCTTCAGATATCCCTTGGACAAGTGCAGATAATTAAAGCAAAGATTTCCCAGAGTCTCATGAAAGCACACTTGTCAGGCAATCTTTACTATTATTTTAATCTCCATTGTTTCACAGATTGTTTATGTTAATCTTCTCCTGTCCTTTTTACTGTTCCAGGCAATTTTGTGGCAGAATTGAAAGTGGAGGAGACTGAGACAGACAGCATGAGGCATGACAGCCGCTTGAGCTCTCCTAGCCTGTGCATGGTTTTATGTGCTTCTAATTATCAATGTGTGGGAGTTTTGTCAAAAAAGCTGGGCGTGTGGTTCCTTTTGTTCTACTGTGTCTGTTGTGGTTTATATTCTAAATGGGACACAAATGTGATTTATAGTGCGTGGCATGATGCAGTTAGGGAAAATTGGTCTTTTCCAGGCAACACAAACATGAGCAGGAGAAAGAGTGCACGTGAACAGCATGTTCCTCTCAGTGGAGAAGAAAAACTCCACTAAAGCTCGCAGAGATGGAGGAGAGTAAACAACATGTGAGAAGTCCTCCTCAAAAGAACAAGAAAAATGCCAATGGCTTACTTCCACTGCATCTAAAAATACATACCCTTGAAAAGCAGAGCTGTGAGACATTAAAGATAACAGTCTTTCAGCAGAATCTTGTTGAACTGTGAAAAACACCATGACAGCATGGAAAGTGCTGTACACTCTCCAGCAAAACATACACCACAGGTTACCTTCCAGTGAGCCCAACACTGGGCAGCACAGCTCAAAGCAGTGCTGCAGGAAGATTCACATGGGGTTCTGTCCTGCACCCTACTAATGTGGAAAAATTGTTTCCAGGCTTGCAGTCACCCCATAAGACAGGAGGATGCAGTACTGTGACAGGTATGAAAATGTCATGGATAAGTTCTGTGATCTGAGAAAGGTAAAGCACCAGAGAAATATGCCCAGTCCTTTTCAAAAAACCCCACAGAAATTCTTATGATTTATTCCTTCTCATGACAGGTTACTAACGAAGTACACTTCATACTTAGTTTTATGAAAATAAAGTATGCAGAGAGATATCTGAGCACTTGTTCTTTATACAACTGCAGTTTCCTAATATATACTCTCAGAACAACTGAAGAAACATGAAAGGAAAACTAATGGAACACACTGGTTTTCCTTCCTCTAATTAAATGGTAGATTGCTTTGCACTAGGGCACAGTGCCTAAAGCGCAAGCTTTTAGTGCAGAGGTGATCATCCCAATGAATGTTTTGGAAAGGGCCAGCCTGCTCCTACTTCTAAGGATGCTGTAATGCATAGTGACTTTAAACTCCCGCAAAAAGACATAACTTAATCTGATTATTTTACTACTGGTACAAAGAGTAATAGACAACGTATGAACCTGAAATGAAACGCAGAGATGATTTGTGAAAAGAATGAATACATGGATATGTAATCAAAGACAAAAGTAGGAAGTAAAGTTTTAATTAAAAGCAGTTCTTCTGAAGGTAGCACTTTGTAGCAAATGCTTGAACTCTACAAAGCTCAGCCAGTGGGTGGCAAGTTGTTTACAGAGACATTTTTTTCTCTCTTTAATGAAGTCTGATCTTGCATTGGATTAAAAAAATCTTCAGGGTGTTTGGATTCTCACTGGACTGCCTGTTTGGGAATGACAGGACTGAATCTATGGATAACTCCCAGCCCTGGTAACACTACAGATCCCGGTTCCTAAATTCTTTAGCTCAGAGCAAAGGAAAAAGAGAATAAAGAGAAATGTGGTTCCCAATGAAAATGGATTTTTGAGTTTGGCAGTAAAAAAATAAACAAGCAATGCTAGAAGTATAAATTTTCTGCAATCTGCATCATATTTGCATATGGGAAAAGGCAGGAGAATAGTTTGGTGGTTAGAACAGAGAGGGAAGTGAAAACCTATGTGAGGGAATGTAGAAATTTTTCAAGGCACTTCAGTGTATGTTTGTGACCCTAAACACAGACCTGCTCTTTAGCACCAGAAATATCTGCAAAGACCTCCTAGAATTTTGCTCAGATCTTTGTTTCAGCTGTCCTCTACTTCATTCCACAAACACACAACAAAATGCTGTGCTATGACAAGAAAACTAAAACCACTTCTGCCTCAGGGGATGCATGCTTTATTTTACTGGATTATATTGTTTCGTTCGTGACTTTTCATCCACTAAAACTGTTCACAAAACACTTGATTTCTGTACATTAATGCAAAACACACTCTACTGGAAGTTTCATGTGTTCTTACATTCCCCATTTCAGGTATTTACTATTTACAGCTGTGGAAATTCTGTATTGTGGCACCTTTCAGTTCTGAGGTCTAATGATATTTAGATTTTAAACTGACGGATTTGAATGAACAGGCCCGTTATACATATGAATTTTTAGGGCAACTTGGTCTTAAAAACTTACAGTCTCCTTTTTTTAAGGTGGTAGCCAATGTACATAGAACATAGGGCTTCTAAGTTGAAAACTTAAAAACCTATAATGGCAGAAGGAATACTGTACTAATTTAGCTTTCCTTTTAAAATCCACTAACTTTACTAAATTTTTTAAATCTGAAAGGAAGTAGGAAGATCCTCTGAAATATGCAATGGCTTGTGGCATCTGTGGCCTTGTCTTAATCTTCTAGTCATTGCAGAATTTGATTTTCAAATCAGCACAGGTATCTGCAGTTGTCCAGTATTTAAGTCAGTCATTTTGTGGGATAATAAATTCACCTAAATCTGCAGATGCTCTGTTTACTTTCTTGAACATTTAAAGTAGGAATGAACATAATTTGCTTTTCAGAGGTGCTATAGAATCCAGTAAATCTACTTGTAGTTGCACTGAGAGTGAGCTTAGCCCATGTATTTTTATGCTTTTTCTGGATTATATAGGTGGAGTATTTTAGAGTGACTCTAAGGGTAATATTCCTAGCAATCTGGTTTATTGTAGTAGTAGTATTGCCTTGTCTCCATTAATTCCTTCCTTCTCTCTTCCTTGATGAAATTGCATTCAAGCAGAACTCTAAGGTAGCTCATGTCACATTTCCTTGAAAGTGAGCAAACACCAATGGAGCCTTATAAACTCCAAAGCTGTGTTTTAAACTAAAACCATGCAAGCAAACTTTTAAAAAACACAGCTGTGCTGGGGGAGATGGGATCATGCTTCCTCACAGGTGCTACAGCTGTATGGTGTGTTGAAGAGGGAAGGGTGGCTTGTGTCCCCTGTTCAGAAGTCTGCAGCAGCTTCCCAGACAGCAGCTGCCACCCAGCTTTCCCCACGCCCCTGGGAAAGATCCTTCTCTCCTAAATGCACCAGCTCCTGGTTCCCCCCCGGCCTCCCCAGAGCACAGCCCTCCCTGCTCTTCCCGGGCACCTGCAGGTATTGCCTGGCCAGGTTGCCTGGTGGCTCTGACAGGCCTCCTGTTTCTGGAAGGTTCCAAAGGGCCTGGAGCCTCTGCTGTCAGGGCATGGCCACCAGGACATTTTCTGCTTCTCTTGTCAGCTGTGCACTGGGCTACACACTGCTGCTGAAATGTGACCCTGTCCCCACAGCCTGGCTCCAGAGCTCCTGCACCTTGTTGTCCTTCACCTAATATTTCTGGCTTGTTCCATCTGCCAGGCAGCACCCTCGCCTTGCATTTCACTGCATTCCTGTTGGAAACCATGGCTGTCCAGTGCCTCTGTCTTTGGCTAAGCCTCTATCCATCCTCGAACCTTTTGGAGACTCAGACAAGGGAGAGCCTCATGGAGCCAATGGCTGAGCCCAGGCTGCTGCTGCAGACTGTGCCATATTTTGCTGCCCCAACGACACTGAATTCAGGTTTGCAGTGGCAGCCCCATGGCTCCTCAGGAAAGATGGTTTCAGGGAGATCTGAGAAAGTGCCACCAAGAGAATTTTGGTCTCTCCCATTGATACCAGAAGAATTTTACCAGTGTGCTTAACTGTAAATGTTGCAGCTAATATATCCATGACATTGCCAAGCTGTACAGTGCTGTGTTATATAGTTTAACTACTAGTAGAATGCTGCATTGTATAGTTTAGCTACTAAGTAGATAAGAACTGGTCCGAAACCAAGACATGAGCCAAGTGTTGAAACAGGGCCAGAGGAAGAGAAGGTCATGAAAAGGACAATAATAAGAAGAGGAAGATGATGAAGAAGAGCATGAAGAAAGGATTAAGATGTCCCAAACAACTGCCAGAGGACCCCTGACCCATTAGATCACATGTGTAATAAGCATGTAGATATAAGTAGTTCTTGGAATTGCAATGAATATGCTAATAGTTTCTCAGAAATGTCATTAACATGTATAGATCAGCTATATAAAGATAAACAGAGAACAAAATTGGTATGCATGTTGGGCGGAACTTATCCCCCATGCATCCAGCACCAAAACCAAAGAATACCTGCTTTCTAACAAGCGTTCTTTCTTACTCTCCAAACTGGGTATTAGAGAGGTTTGTCTCCATTTTTTTGGTATCACCTTCACCCTCACTGCTTCTCTGACCTCTCACATGCTTTGATTCCCCTGGGGTCCATGGCATGTTCTGGAAGGCAAGCCAGCTCCTTGGCACAGCATGGAAGACAATCAGGAGCTGTGTCCTGCTACTGTGAGGAGCGCTCACCCTGTTGTAACATGGTGTAGGACTCCCATCCACAGAGTGGCTGGTGCAGGAAGGTTAATGCTGTATACCTCAGAGGGAAAAGAGACTTTCTGCCTTTATGGGTGCCTGTGCAGCCTGGAAACAGAGCCTTGCTGCCTCCATCGTTCTTGGAGCTGTTCATTTTGATGTTCAAGGTGCCTTGCCAACAAAAGAGTGGAAGGTCCTTAGAGTCTTCAAAGGTAATGAAAGTTTATTTTATTGAGTCATGATGACATTGTATGAAACTTTGATTGTTAACTCCCTATTACAGGGCTGAAATATCTTTCTCAAGCAGATGAAATGGATGGCTGATCCAGATCAGGGTCTGCAGGAAAGTGCTTATTAGAGCTGAATCTGAGGGATGGGCTAGGACTTGCAGGCTCTGAGGTTTCAGGCTGGGAAGGAAAAGCCCATCTGCCTGATCTCTTGCACTTCACAAGCCTTTCAAATTCACCTACTTATGCCTGTATGGTGCCCAACAATTTGTGGCTGAGCTAAAACAGAACCTGTGTTTCATTTGCTTTGCTGATATGTATTAATAAGCACGGCACAAAAGTTTAAACTGAATTCAGTGTGTGAAACTGCTGTCTAATGTGTTGTGGTAATTCAGATTGGAGACACACTAGCTACTGCTGGTTGTACTATTTTCCTTTGATATCAATCTTTTTCTCTTCTTGTTTTTTTGCAACCCCCCCTTTTTTTTTTTTTTTTTTTTTTTTTTTTGGCACACAGGGAGCATTTGTTCTGTCCTTGGTCAGCCATCTGCTGCCTATCTATTATCACCTTTTGGGAAAGTGCCTGATTAGTGCCTGATTTCCATCAGGCCAGAGTCTGTTTAGTTTGAGGTCTCTGCAGGCTGAATTCCTGGAGCTTGAACTAGCTCAGGAGTTTTGATTGCGGCAGACCGAGGAGTGATTTTGAGAACAGTACCGCAACATGGAAGTCAACATAATTACATAGAAATAGGAGATATCACACACCTAAATCTGTCTCTGAGACATGTAGCCTCTTCTTGAGTAAATATATGGTGTTTTTTAATGGATAGATAAAATACAGATGAAAACTGAAAACTGATACACAAGGGAAAGAAAATCAGCAACACAACAAGCTCAGAATGATTGTGCAACAAATACGAAGCTAACATGACCCTTCTTGGAAACACTCATCATGCTTTGATCCACTGTTATGTTTATCTTTAAAATATATTGTTTATGTAGCCGATTATGCAGTTGGCTTCTGTGGTCACTGTCATATGGTGAAAAGTCCAGTTTGCTGTGAACAGAAACACTAGGAAAAACCTTGTAAGTCAGCCAGTATAAAGCAGAGTCAAACTATTGCACACTTTCCCTGGAATAAATGACTAGTTACAGGTCAACACGTGCTTGAGGATTCCTGGCAGTTAGAGAAGGTCAACATCTGTTAAAGAAAAAAAAAGGTTCAAAATCAAATTAATTAGGTTAATCACCTTTTCCCTCAGAGCACTGATGCTTACATTTAAGATTGCAAAAGACTGCACGGTGGGGAGAAACTTGCACTTGCACAAAGTAAAAAAGTAGCATGAAACCCAGGTTTTTAGAGCCCTAGTTTAAATAAAATCAAGCGTAAACCACATAAATATCTAATAGGCTTTTAAGTATTAGTGGGATTTAGGCAGTTGTGGGGTGAATTAATTTGTCCAGTTTGGGTATCTAACAGATAGACATTCCAAGGCTTCTGTCAGATTCAGAGTCAATGAGGCACCACGGCTTTTTCCAGGGAAGGTGATTTTTGGACACCATCTCTCAGGAAGATATGAATTGCACTTGAGTGCAACTCAAGCTTACATCTCTGTTAATACACATCATTATGGATATTTTATTACTCTTCAATGGCTGGAGAAAGAGCCTAAATGTTGACCCCCTATGACTTTAGAAGTTAATAATTAGACATCTAAATAGAGATGACTCTGACACCTGGTAAAAACGCAGAGATGTACTTCTCTACATACTATGTGTCTAGAGACCCTAGATAAAAGAGGAGCAATTTTCAATGAGTATTGTTCTTTGTAGGACTATAAAATCTTTTAGAGAGATGAATTTTTCTTTTCTAAATGTTTATTGATTTCACCTGGCTTTCAGTTGCAGCGGCTGGTTTCAGATAAAGTGAACCTCATTGGTCCCTTTCCTCAGAAATTAGAATCAATATATGTTTTACAGTGACATTTTTGTTTTTGATAGGTACAGTAAGTAACCACAATCATAACAGCACTGCACCCTCCTGGCTGCTGCACTTTTAAAGACTGATTTCTGCTTTGTGTGTAGGTAAACTTCTCATGGAAATTAATTCAATGGAGGTCCTCAAAACCTTTGAGGATATAGATAGTATTGACTGTCCAACCACATTCATGATTTGAAGGTTGCTTTTACAAATATAGATAAGCTAAGTAATGTTTTTGGGAAAACTAAGCAACATTGAAAGAGACCTGATGAGGATTCCGCAATGCATCTGCCTTATACTGGTGTAACAACATCTCCAAATAAGAATTTCCTCTTGGAAAATTAAACACCTGTTTAGGACAGAAACCACACTATACAATTAATTAGTCTCCTCAGAATTCCCATATTGATTTGTGAATTCTGTTCAGAATTTCAGATTCTCAGTTCAACACCTTCCTGACCAAGCTATTTTTCCTGGTTGCTAATGTTGATGTTTTTTTCCTAAGTGGTGGAGGATGGCTTAATTTGTGACCAGCCTCCAAAGCACCCCTCTGACTGTTTGAAAGACACTCTGTCCATTAGTATATTGCCTGAGGAAGGGCAGAAAAGGGTGAGAAGAGTAAGAATCACCAACAAGCTAGCATATGGCAGAGAAGAATATGTTACTACTAAGAAAGCTGTCTATGAAAGTCAGTGATTCCTGACCAGTGACCTGGCTGTCTATGGGTAATATCCATGCTCTCTGAAAATGAATGAAGTTTTGAGGGGAAACTCCCAGTGTTCCTACTCAGTTCATTGCTCAAATATTATTAATGAGATGTTCATCACTTAGTATGAGTGAAGGGGTATTTTATAGCTCTTCTAGCTTTTGGTTTGAATCTCCCCTTGAACACATGATGTCATTTCCACTATTCTGTTAAAAATTTTGGGATAGAGTTGTTGTGTCATCTGGTGAAAGGTACTGACTGTATTGTTTGAACTGTATTAGATTTCTGTTTTCGAAAGGGCTGAAAGATTTGTTTGAGGGATAATTAGTGTCCCCTTTTGGTGATTCATAATCACAAACTGCATTTTCACTATCATTTGTAGATCCATTAATATGGTCTTTAGGTGAATTCCTGTCCATGCTGACTGTGTGTTCTTTGTGCCAGCTCTTATGTGTGCTAGAGTGGCATAACCCATTTAACTACTTGGGTATCATGATGTTGTCCAGGAGCTTCTTGTGAATGTTGCATTTTTTTCCTAGTAGTATTTTTGTGTTCTTCTCTCCACCAGTGCCTCTGTCATGTCCACTTTAATTTGACTTGCTTACTTATGATTTTTTCAGCTAGCCTACTGGACAACAAACAACAAGGACTTTAGTTACGGGTATGAAGCAGCAAGCATTTACAAACCTACAAAATCCCTCAGAGGCCAGTTGTGCTCTATTGTCTCAAATTAGTTCTTTCCAACTAACAGGCTCTGTGAAAAGAAACCCTGAAGCTGTAGAAGTTCCAACAGCTATTTTCCTGCCCTGGGTTTAACGATGAATATTATATGTAACCCTGTGACTCACTGTCCAGCCCTCCACAAACTCTGGTCCATGCAGTCGTAATTTCTGTGTCCTGACATCTGTATCCTGGTGCCCACAACCCCCTGCTCTCATGAAATAAACTTACATCGATTCCAGTGCTATCAGGGAGATTTCACAGTATCAAAAGCAAGATTTTTTCCAATAAAAGTATTACGAGTTTGTTGAAACTTTTTTTTCTTCTATGTATGAATATAGACAAAGACCTATTTTGAGGCGTTGTAACTGACAATACCACTAGGAACATAATCAATATCCAAAGTAATAAAAACAACTTGAGAATGGAGCTCTTTTGTGGTGTCTTTGGTATTTGAGTCACAACGTCTGAACTCATGCAGGGTAATAGATATGTGTTTTCAGCTGTGTGTGGAGAGAAGCCTAAAAATGACTAGAAGATGATACATCCTCATATATCATATTAATTACAAGTTCTTATTTGTGATGTGTGTTGCTGGAATATTTTTTTTAAGAGTCAGTTGCTATAATCCCAAGAAGGGCGCTGTGGAAATAGCACCCCCCACCCCTGAGTACCTTTTTCATATTAATGAAGTCCATTGTTTGGTGACTACAAAAACCACTCAATGGTTTTGAGGCACACCCTGTTCTTTAAGAACCAAGAGATCCTTGGCAAGCCCTGGCAGGATTTCAGGTAATTTTTTGTCTCCCCATCACTTCCTGCACCACAAGATTGAAATGTGGTCAAATGTTTGTGTTTTTTTTTAATTGCCAGCACCCAGTTTTTTCTCATAGTATTGGAGTCACTTTTATTAGAGTGAAGTTATACTCCACTCCAGGAAATGATAGCTATTTTTCCCACAAGAAGCTTTCAGATGACATGCTTATTTAAAACAGTTTTGTCTATATTCCAGAATGCTTGATTCTCTTCAACATCTGAACTTGGTAAATGAGAACATAATTCTTTCCTCTTATGCCTTATTTGAATTCTTGAATGTTGTAGGAGATAACTTCTTGTCACAGGTACTCAGTAAGCCAACCAGGAAAGATGCCCTTCTAGATTTGCTGCTTACGAATGGAGAAAGAATCAAGGGGTGTGTGGCAGTAGGTGGTTGTCTCAGTCGCAGTGATCATGAAATGGTTGTGTTTAAAATTTTCAGTGTAATGAGAAAAAAGGACAACAGAGTCAGTACCCTGGACTTCAGGAGAGCAAACTTTAAGATATTTAGGGCACTACTTCACAGACTACCCTGGGAATCTGCTTTTGAGGCCTTAGGAGTCCACAAGTGCTGGTCAGTCTTTAAGAACCAGCTTTCAGAAGCACAGGAGGAGGCAATTCCACTGTGTTGTAAGTCAAGCAAGCAGGGCAGAAGACCAGCTTGTCTGGACAGGGAACTCCTTGTGGAGCTCAAGAGGAAAAGGAAATGGTATGATGTCTGGAAGTGAGGTCAGACTTTGCAGGAAGGTTACAGAGCTGTGGTTTGTATATGCAGGGGGAAGACATGAAAGGCTGAAGCTCAACTGGAGTTGAAACTGGCCACTGTTGTCTCAGATAACAAGAAGGGCTTTCTTAAGTATGTTAATAGCAAGAGGAGGTGTACAGAAAACATTGGATTGGTACTTGTTGCAGATGGTCACCTGACTAATAGAAATGGGAAAAAATGGAGATGTTTTTTCTGTCTTTAGTAACACTGATAGACCTTGGGCTGTCCAGTAACATGAGTCAGAGGACCACAACTGTGGGAACAGTGACTTTCCATTTGTGGACACTGAAGTTGTAAGGGACCAGCTGTACCAGCTGAATGTTCACAAGTCCATGGGACCTGATGGGGTAATTCTGGACTACTGAAGGAGCTAACAGATGTTGTGGCAGGACCCCTCTCAACAATCTGCTGAAGGTCTTGGGGGTCTGGGGAGGTCCTTGCTAACTGAAAGCTAGCCAATGTTATTCCATATATAAAAAGGGCATGAGGGAAGACCCAGGGAACTACAGACCTGTTACTCTAACATCAGTTCCTGGAAAAAGTTATCAAAAAGATTATATTGCATTTCATACTATTGAATGACTTCTAAAGAACAACGCAACCATCAGGCACAGCCCACATGGGTTCACAAAGGCAAAGACCCGCTTAACTAATTTGATGTCTTTCTATGGATGTCAGCCACCTAGTGGATGAAGGCAATGAGGTGGGTGTAGTTTTTATGAATTTTAGTAAGGCTTTTGATACTGTTCCTCACAGCATCCTTCTGGAAAAGTTGTCCAGCTGTGGGATAAGGGTGTTATGGTGTGCTGACTGAAGAACTGGCTGAAGGGAAGAGCTCAGAGGTTTGTAGTGAATGGGGTTACACCTGATTAGTGACCAGTCACCAGTGGTGTTCCTCAGGGTTCAATTCCTGGGCCAGTTCTGGTATTATATTTATGAATGATTTGGGTGCAGTTGAATTCACCATTAGCAAGTTTGCTGATGATACCAAACTGAAAGGTGCTATCGACTCTCTTAAGGGGTGGGAGACCTTGCAGAAGGATCTAGATAAACTGTGGACAGTCATTAATAGGATGAAATTTAACAAGTCCAAATGCTGGATTCTGCACCTAGGACAGAGTAATGCTGGCACAAGTATAAACTGGGAAAGGAGTAGCTGGAGAGCAGCCCCAGAGAAAGGGATCTGGGGTTGCTAGTTGACAGCAGGTTCAACGTGAGTCAGCAGTGTGCCTGGGAATCCAAAAGAAAAACTGCAACTTGGAGGGCATTGAACATGGCATAAACTAACCAGTCAAAAGTGGTGACTATCCTGTTATATTCAGCATTGGTGCGGCTTCAGCTTGAGTGCTGTGTCCAGTTCTGGGTCCCATAATTTAAAAAGGATATGAAGGTCCTTGAATGCACCCAGAGGAGGGCAACAAAGCTGGTGAAAGTGTTGAAAGGGATGTCCTGTAAAGAGTCACTGAGGACTCTGGGTTTGTCTAGTTTCAAGAAAAGGAGGCTGAGGGGTGGCCTCATTGCTCTCTTGCAGCTTCCTGGGGAGGGGAAGTGAAGAACAAGGTGCTGATCCCTTCTCCTGGGTATCCACTGGTAGGACATGTGGGAATGGTTCAAAACTATGCCAGAGGATGTTCATACTGGACTTCAGGAAACATTTCTTTACTGAGAGGGTGGTGAAACACTGAAACAGCCTTCCTAGAGAGGTGATTGATGGACACCCCAAGCCTGTCAGTGTTTAAAGGGACATTTGGACAGTATGCAGCATGCTTTAACCTTTGGTCAGTAGTTGGACTAGATGATTGTTGTAGGTCCCTCCCAACTGAAACAGCCTATTCTATTCTAGTCTATTCCAAAATACCTGGAGATATTTTTCATAAGAATATGGAAGTTGCAGTATTTCAGACCCTTTTCCAAGAATCATTAGAAATTTTCATGAGGAAGCTGTGCTAAAGAGCAATTCAGCTTTGTGAATCAGGAGTAACTCCAATCAAGCCAATGATTTTACATTGATTCTATTCATTTCTAGAGAAGGAGAAATAAATCAGTGTTAAATATTGGCTAGGGAAGGCTGTAAACAAAGAAAATGGCAATGCAGAATCTAGGTACAGTTTCTGCCATAACTACTGGTTCTGCAATACCAATAGTCTGATCTTGTTTTATATCCCTCTAGTAAGGAACAAATTGGCCAGGACAAGTCATAGGGAACCTCAGAAAAGAAAACAGGAATTAGAGATGGACCCCTGGTACAGGTGGCATGCTACTATCTGTTCCCAAATTAAAAACTATCCTATGTCTTCTGTAATTCCATCATCATAAGAGAAATTGTCTGTTATTCAGAGTATACCAAACCTTTTTCCACAGAGGGATCTATGTTCTCTGTTGCCAGAGGCTGGTTTGTGGCAGCCTGATGGATTCACACATAATTACAGATTAAGTACAACGTACAGCAGTCACTAATTTATTTATAACACTATTATGATTATTTGTCAACTGGAAATTTTGTACACTAGTCGAGAAAGTCTAATTGTTACAAAACAGGCTAGAGCTGCAGATCAAGGTGATTTTCTTTCCTTAGCCACAGGTGTTGTCAATGTCATAAACTCAAGCCACAGAAAAGAATTTAGCAGATCCAGTCCCTGGTTCTGATTCAGCTTGTATTTGCAGTCAGAGTTATATATGGATGTGATGATGCAGTGCTTTGCAGAAATCTGAGACTGCTTGATCAGAGTGCCTTCTTAACATTAGGAATTAATATAAGCAGTAAACTTTGCAAGTATTCCTGACAGGCTATGTGAATGTATCTAGGATTATACGGGCATCAGTTTGCTGACTTAAATAAATCTTGTATCATTTTGTATCAACAGATCTAATCTCTACTGGATACATCTGCAGATGAATTAAATTTGGGTCTTCAGACCTTTAATGTAGAATTCACCTTACAGGTTGAGACACCTATGTTTAGGTGGTTACATATAAGTGTCTGCATGTAAACTGTGTATTGACACAGTATAGCTGGCACTTTTCAAATATCTTAAACAGATTCCTCAGTTCCTTTGCAATTTCAGTTCACACTCCAAACATTTTCCTAAGGTTTTTCTCAGGCCATGAACCTGGATACAGTGTACATGCTATGGAAACAAAAGAACATATATAGAGGTTCTGATTTATTAGCCATTAGTTGTTCTCTCTCAGGTTTTTCTCATTTGCTGCTTGTTCAAACACTTTTTCGACATAAAGCTAGTTCAAATCATGTAAATTTTAAACAATTACATAAATAACTAAAACCATAACCATTTTGCAGTACATCTTATTTTTCACATATATTATATATATATGAAGGATTATTTCAGTATATGTGAAATACATATATTCACATACATATATTATCCATAATATTTTATCTTGAATTTACTCTTATATAAAAAAGCTTTGCATTACCATTGGGAGTGATTAGGAGCAGCAGGTTAGTAAGCAGCTAGGGTTTTCACAGAAACTGTTACAGTATCCCTTCTTACTTGATAAAATATGAAGTGAAATGTGCTTGACTGGACCATGTATGTGTTGACTATAGTGCTTGAACTACATTGCAAAGGCAGAATTGAAACCATATGTTAATGGAATGCGGATATTGATGACAGGAAGGATGTTCTCATAAACAAAGCATTGGAAGTTATATCCCCCTCCTCCTTCTGCTTTTTTCCATCTGCTGGCCAAGTACATCCCATGACTCAGTTTGTATTAGTTACTGAAAATAAGCCTAAGAGTACAGTGAATTACAAGAAAAGTAACTGCTTAAGCACAGCAGCAGCAGCAGCATGGGTTGGGAGATAATTACACAAATGTTAATTGAACAAAATGGGTCTCCTGAGTGTGAGTGTAACCCTCTGGTGTCAAGGCAGAAAACCTAGTGCCAGCAGGGATATTTTTCTGCTGTGACATTTAATTGCTGGCAACAAGCACACAAGAAAACAGTGTCAAGCAGTTAATCTGTCTTCATATAGGTGGAGAAATATCTGTATAAGGTACAAGGACATAGACCTGTTGGAGCAAGTCCAGAGTAGGGCCATGAAGATGATCAGAGGGCTGGAGCACCTCTCCTATGAAGACAGGCTGAGAGAGTTGGGGTTGTTCAGCCTGGAAAAGAGAAGGTTCTGGGGACAACTTATAGCAGCCTTCCAGTACCTAACAGGGACCTACAATAAAGCTGGAGAGGGACTTTTTACAAGGGCTTTTAGTGATAGGACAAGGGGTAATGGCTTTAAACTGAAAGAGGGTAGATTTAGATTCAATATGAGGAAGAAATTCTTCACTGTGGGAGTGGTGAGACACTGGAACAGGTTGCCCAGAGAACCCATCCCTGGCAGTGTTCAAGGCCAGGCTGGATGGGGCTTTGAGCAACCTGGTCTAGTGGAAGGTGTCCCTGCCCGTGGCAGAGGGGCTGGAACTAGGTGATCTTTAAGGTCCCTTCCAACCCAAACCATTCTATGATTCTATGATTCTATATTAGATTGATTCAAGACAAGTCTTACCTGGAACTAAGAAAATGGTTGCTGTGAGATGAACTCTGAGAAAAAGGCTGTAGTACTGACAGCACAAACAGATGCTTTTGCAAAACAATATACACAATACATGCCTCATAATATACACAAATGAAACTGTCATCTATTTTGCTGCAACTCTGTCATCACAAGCAATGGAATTATTTTGCACCAAGCCTCTTACTCATTAGAAAAGACTAAAAAGGCCTGGTAGTAAATACATTAAAAATTATCTAAGACTATTCACCATTTTAGAGACCTTCCATGAAAGATTTTCCATCTCTGGGGCCCATAGCTGTCATTTTGCTCTCCTGTAAAACCGACAGTGCTTTAGACTCTTGTGGAAGAAGCCTTGTGAGGAGCTTTAGCATAAAGGAGTAATATGAAATAACACTTTCCAAGTTAAAGCAGAGGCAGTCAATGAAATTTCCCCATGACAGTTAGAGAAGCCTTATCTTCAATTTGTTTGTGGGTGGGTCCTGATCTTGGAGATACATAGCGGTTGGGTAGTGATGTGAGCTGTGAGATTGCTTATAGAACCTGTTAGCAGTAAGTCTGTTATCACTGAATGATGGGACTGGGGGGACTGTAGGGAGAAAGATTGTTATACAGTTTAAGCACTGGGGTGCTGCCCTGGAAAACTGTCCCTGCTTCTGCCACAGTTTGTTTTTGTATAAGCAAGTGCTGTAAAATCTGAGTGTTAGCCAGACTTTCCACTCCTGGTTGTTATGCTTGGATTCCCCAGCCTCTGGGTATCCAACTTAGCACCAGTCAGTCCTGGCATTTCCATATGCATCTAAAGTCAAACAGTGATATATACCTAACCATTCTAAAAAATAGATGTGAGTCTTAGGTTGAGTTGTTCCAACTCAGTAGATGTGTTTGACCTTCACAGGTGGTATATTCTATTTATCAACCTCTTAAGAATAGTATCTCATAAAAAAGAAAAAAAAGTAGAATACAAACACTTCTCCAAAAAGATCATGATTATATATTAGTTATTTCTAAAGAATGACTTTAAATATTTAAAGAATATATTTATGAAAAAGTTCTGACTACTGCATAAACAATGTGCCTTTCAAAAAAGTTAAATAGAATTTACCTATGGAACCTTTTTATTTGATTCTGCTTTTGTTTTAATACAAGTGTATTCTGCTTTGCTCCAGACAATTCTACATTCTCTCCAGGCAGTTCTTAACAGAATTAATTTATTATTTTTTTTTATTTCCAGTGAGAGTAGTTGAGGAAAAAAAAATGATACATGAAGTCATCTGTATTTAATGAGAAAAGATCTTAGTGGAGAAGACTGATATCCTGGTTGGATATGGCAGGATGGGGACATGTTTCAGGTAACTCTTTAGAGGGAAGAGAAAGAGTAATTTTGCCAAGAAATGCAGTACATCAACAGAAATAACACTGACAATGAGCTGGGTTTGGCTAGAACTTTTCCAGATTCCTCCCTTGTATCATGTCCAGTTTGCTCACTTTCATACGCTGCGTGTTTTGCATTCAGCAAACTGAAAAAATTCCTAAAGGCAGAATTTTTGTTCTCTCCTGTGAAAATAAGCAAAAGTAAGCAGTTATGTTGACTCAGTCTCAACTGTTGCCTCGATAGCTGGAAATATTGCCTAGAAATAGCTGTTGCATTGAGACAAAACAAGTTATTATATGCACATCTTTCTTTCTATGAACAAACATAGCTGGTCGGTGCTACTATGTCACGTGAAAACTACATGAAATAACTCAAGCATTTCCTTCACTGAAAATAGTGGAGATTCCTGTCTGAGTACTTTACATAGAAGAGATCAGAGGATGTGTCATCCCTGGTCACCCCGCCCCCACCCCCTCACCAAAAAAGAAATAATCAGATCCTGAAAACCCCATGCAACTCAGCAGTATCAAGAGCAAGCAGCAAATTGGTGGAGTTTGCTTGCACGGGAGATCTTAAATCTACTTAGTTTGCAGAGTTAAACAGTAGATACCCCTCCAATGTCTTCAGTTCATCCTCAAAGCACAAACAAGATTTCAGCTGATTTGTAAACTTGAATGCAGAAGATCCAGCTGTGGGAGGAAATGACTAATAAGGAATGCATGACAACTTGACTTACTGTTGACTTCTTGAGTGACCAGTTCAAATAGCCAGAGGATGTGTTAACCAAACCAACAACCAGATTCCAGTGGGTGGAGGTTATGACAACATTTGTCTTTCCAATCCCATGCCTGCCAATGCAGACACAGGGCAGATTTCTGCTGTTTCTGAAGACTCTCCAACATATGGAGCCACCTTGAAGTTTGCATAGTTCATACTCAGATTGTAGGGAGATACAGAGTAAGAGCAAGGAAGAAGCGACCTAAACAAGTGAATAGTAAATAACCCTGAACCCATGTTGCTTTTACCTATTTCATTTTGATTTAGAATAGGTTGTACAATTTGGCACTTGCCTAGCAGGTTAGAAAGACAAGGCTTTATTAGTACTAAGTCGTTAAGTCAAGATATTACAAAAAAGTTTTGCAAAGCATTAAGAAGAAGTATTATGACCTTTCTCTGACCTTTCCAACAAGACCAGCTCTTTCTTACTGGACTACTTTGAGGGACCTAATATGCAGGCTCGGGGAGGATTCTGGCTCTAAAAGACTGGTGCTGTGCTCTAAGAAGATCATACTGATTATGGATTTTTCTTACGGCAGAAGGCCTAGGAATCAGTTTAGAGACTTTTTAGTCATTTCTCTCTTGTTTTAGAAGACTAATAAAAAAAATGGCCTGTCATCATGACGTGCCAGCATGGTATTAATACATAGCCACTGTTTCAGTCCCTTGCAAAAAAATGACCTATGCATCCTTTCACTTGAATGCAAACAATATATACAGCCCTCAGTCCTGTAGTATCAGAACATTTCATGTGAATGATTTTTTTCCTCAGAAAGCTTATGTGGAATCTGGAGGCATTGCCTCATATTTTTTGTGAAAATTGAGGCAGAATATTGTGAGGTAATTGCCTTTGGTTATGTAGAAAGTCTAGATTAGAAATTGTGTTCAGGTCACCCAAGTGACAGAAAACAAGGAAATCATCCCTCCTATTGCTTCCTATCGTGTTATTCTTCGCCAGTTTTGTCATTTACTGAATGCACAGATTACGTGTGATGATGAAAATTAAGGACAAGTGCTTTTAAATTCCTTCTGAAGCAGTTTAATTCAATTCTGTCTTCAATCACATAACTTTGAAACCCAGCATTTCACTTTTAAAATTATGAGGAAATTGATTTCGGCTGGCACATTTTCTTTCTTATTCTGGTTATTGCTTTTTCTTTAGAAAGAAAGCATTTGGAATACAGAGCAGTTTTACAGATGCATGGAATTCTAGCAGATCCCTCACTCTGAAGATTCACTTCAACATGGCACCTTCAGCTGTGTTAGCAAGAGCCTGAGTCTGTTCAGAGAGGGGGGGTGATGACTGCACAGCTGTGTGGTACTTAATTGCTGGCTGGGGTTTAACCACAACAAAGCTGTATTTGCACTATAACTAAAACCAACACAGAACAGGTAGTGATGATCAAATCCTTGTTTGTTCTTTATTCTATAGTTAATAATATGGACTAAGAAGTGCTAGTGAATTTAATGCCAAGATATTGGTACTTCTAAAAATTAGTGTTATCTTAGTGTTTTCCAGCACAAAAATCACAGCAGCATTGGCTGTTCCTGTTGCCCTTTGGTGCAAGTTAAAGGTCTTTCTTTCTATAGTTTTCAAATAAACTTACACATTGCTCATATAGTTTGTGTCTTTTCCCTATACACTGTTTGTGTATAAAAGCTGCCCGTCTGAAAAGTTCATTGTTGTTGGTTGATTGGTGAGATAATGACAGTCCGTAATTTTTAGAACTAGAAATTAGACCATGTACACTTAAGTTTAATCTCCCCCTTTTTAATGCTGTTTCCCTTCAGTGTCATATCTTGCATCTGAACTAAAGGAGACAGACAGGCCCTGGAAATGCATTCAACAATTATTTCTTTCTACAATTTCATGGTGTAGTGTAAAATTGTCATAAAAAAAAAAACAACCCACAAACATGTAAAGTTACATGTGTTTCTCTTAGCTTGCTACATGCCCAGCAGTGGATACGCAGGCTAAAGAGTTTCTGTCTCAGCAAAAAGGACCTATCCATACAATTTGAATACAGTATAATTTCCTTGACAAAATGTCAAAAATTTACATAGTTATGGTCCATAATAATTTCAGTGGTTTTCTGCTACTGGAAGTCTAGATAATGGATGTATACCTTACCTGTTCTGGGCCAGTCCAAAGGGAATCAGCTTCTTCTACCACTGTCTTTATGCACAGCCACAGGGAAAAAAGTATAAGTAATACTCTGATGTGGCTATTCATTGTCTCACTTCTGAAGGGGAATAAGACAAAGACTTGAGCCTGTCCCATAAATTGTCACTGTCTGCTACAAATCCTTACATCGTCTCATTCTGTTATGTTGGCTTTTCTTAAGTGGATGAATACTGGTTTGTACTTGGGCCTCACAGGAAAACTCCCCTTTCAACTTCCCAGCTAGGTAAAAAAACTGTCAATAAAAAGAACAGAGGAAAGAAGAAATTAAAGCTAGAATCTGACCTCGTACAGAAGTTACACAAGGCATGAATCTCTTAGAAAATATAAGGAGCAGTTTGCAAATAGAGCAAAGCGTCTCACTGTAGGACTCTGCTGTATTAATTAAGAAATCTTATAAGTCATTGTGGTTTTATTAATGACTGTAATTGTGCTTAGGAGAATAGCAATTACTGTAAAGTTCATTGATGGAATATAGCACTGATCTAAAACAGGCTGGTTTGCATATAGAATGCCTTTTACAAGCATTTAGAGTTGACTTCAGTTGAATTCAGATGTAAATCACATAAATTCTGACTTAGAGAGAAGCTGATTTACCCTAGTTGAGGGCTATGGTCATTAAAATGTAAAGCCCATAGCTTTTTTCTGAAATATTACTTTTTTAGTATCTGGTAAGTGAGCTACAAATGACCTATCTATGTCTTTGAGACAGATGTATATGTTATAGATGAAGAAACATCACATGTATACATATATGCACCTACTCTCTAAGAGTGAGCTGTTGCAAGCTTGATTATAGCACAGGGCTGGGAGTGAGCACATCTCAGAGTATTGGCCACACTCACGACAAAGTGAGACCAAAGGCTAGAATATTGCAGGTAGTTATTGCAGGACTCATAACAGAGAACAAAAACACTGTGTTCACTTGCATTTTACTTTACTCTTATGAACTGTATCCACCTGTCCGCTCTTTTTCCTTGTAAAGTGCAAAAGACATGTATTCATGTTTGGAATTCCTGAGGGAAAAAAATAGTGTTAAAAGAATACCCAAGCAATATATTTAGTATTAAAAGTACCTGGGATACCACAGTGATTAGTAAAGAATGATTACCTAAAATAACAAAAGAGCCTGTGCATTCTGAAATCGCTTTATTTTCTGATTCAAGTGAAAACCAAACTAGAAAATATTGAAATCAAATGTGTTAATAGATCACAAGGAAATAAGTTATTTTTGTCTGTCTGTCCAGAATCAAAGACATGCAAGGCCTTGGAGAATGCCTGTCTTCATGTGATTTTTAAATTGAGACCTAAAAAGGAAATGAAATTTAGAAATATACAACAATAAAAAACAGGTTATCAAGTCTGTCACCCAAATGTCTTAAGGGTTGAAGAAATTCACATTTTAAGTGGCAGTTTGGATTTAATGCTGTTTTATCTGATCTGAGCTGCTATTTCCAGAAGGGTGAGTGTATCTCTCTCTCTCTCTCTCTATGTATATATTTGTACTTTTCTTTCTGTAGTATTTTGTTGAACTATGCAATAAGAATTGGAAAGAAAAAGTTTTTATGTGTGCAAACAGGGCAAAACATACCCTGTGTTTGGTTTTTTGGATGGAACTCCAAAGACACATATCTCCCACTGCAATGATTTTGTATGCCTTTTCTTTCTACTTTATTTCTGCTCTCTATTTTTCGTACTTACTGACTTCTGCTTTAGTTTGCTTTATGGCCATCAACTAAAAGTGAATAGTCATCATCAATTCATATCTAATCCTGATGATGTGCTTATACTTAACTTTATGTATAAGATGTGAGAAAGGCTGTAAAAATCAGTAAGGATTTTCTAATGCGTGCAATCAGTCATAGTGAAAAATGAATGTAGAACCTGATCTGGTTTTGGCAGAGGTATGGTGAAAAGGTGGAGCTCAAAATGTGGCATTCGACCTTTCCGTATTGTCAAAGTCAGCTGCTGAATGTGGCAAGTTAATCACATCTCTACTTTTCAGTAGTGGAACTTCCTTGCTTTATTTAAAGTTAAACCCTTTTTAAGGGAAAAAATGATAATTTTTTTTTCAGATGATGAGTGCACTGATGAGTGCTGTATTTCTTAAGCTTGATATATTAAGTTATCTCAAATATATTTTTTCCAGTGACTGGTGAACTTCTAGCAAGGGTATTTTTCAGACTGGCATGACAGCCCTATTTCTGTGATAACACTTTATGATTACCTGGTTCCTGTACTTCTCCCCTTCTCTCTATCCCCTGCCATTTATTGGGATGTTTCCAGGCACTGAGACTATTCCCAAACAGTGTAATGTGACCCACGTCTGTACATGTAAACTGTCTTAACTCTAAAAACAGAGCAGTGACCTGCCATGTGCCTTTGGGGAGTATGCTTCTCCAGCTGTGAGATTATGCTTGTCTGGGTGAGGGTAGTTGATGACATCCAAAAGCTCCAGGATGAAGATCCTGGGTTGTCATATTTGAATGAAATTCCCTTGTGCCAGTTTTCTTTTCTGCAGGAAATATGTTTGTAACAGACTAAAACTGTGGTGTGATCTAACAGTCATCATAAAATTCACTGGGCCTAAATGCAATCTTTCTTTGACCCTGACTTTTCTAGTGATGACCAAGATGTAGATGTATGTGTGGTATAGGATAACACAAAATTCCAAACCCAAACAATCCATTGCATCTACAGCTCAGATAGGGGAACACAGGAGAACAGACATGATGTCATCAATCATGTTTCTTAATGCGTGGCTAAAAGATGCTCACATACAGCATCGATAGATCATCTTCTGGTATTTATCAGGTGTATTATAGGTGAGGTTATGCCTGTTTTCTATTTGTGAGATATACAGTGTAGGTTTTCAGCAACACTTTTTCCTTTAAAACCAGTAAACCAGCTCATTAAAAATAGAACAATTTGCTTTGGAAATTTTGTGTATTATAATATCATCCATACCAGCAGAAGCAGTCTTGAATAACAATTTCTAATGTATTTTGGAACTTGATGTAGTTCCACACTGTGTCTCTGAAGTCACACTTTCCCTTTTTATAAAACTCCAAACAGTGGGAAGCAGGTGGTTCAGGCACAGCCTTACACCACACTCTGTAGCTTCAGCTTCTTGATCACATGCCAAAACCAAAAATGGTTTCCAAATAAAGCTGTAAAGTGACTTCAGTTGTATGAACCTACTGTTCAAATGTATAAAGCTTTGGCAAATGAGAGAAAGAGCTACACTTATATTTCTTCTATCTTAGAGCTGTTGAAATGGTAAACACTGAAAACTTACGCACTTTAGACAGTACATAACAAATGTATTGCTAAAAATATGGGAGGGTTTTTTTGTGAAAATAAAAATAATTCTGGGCTTGTTATAAAGTGTGAGGAACACCCCAGGGAGAGCACAACCAGATGCTTCCTCCTAGCTGTTTCTCTTCCACCTGTTTGTTTTCCATTTGAATTTTCTTTGTTCTATCCTTGCTCTGTGTCTTTTTATATTTGTTTTCTTGTTCTATTTTCTGTGAGTAATTTTTATTTCACTTTTATAGCAGAATTGTCTCCCTCTTTCATTCCCTTAGGAAGAAAACAAACGTGATAACCACAATGTTTGAGTGGGCTAACAATTAAATAAAGAGTCCTTCTGTCCTTTCCCAAAGCACAAAGCAGTAGACTTGCTCATCTTGGTTATGCTGTCTGTAGCATCAAGACCAGTAAGTATTGAACAATGCCTGACTGAAGATGCAATAATGGTTACCAGGTTAACTGTTTTGCATCTTAACCTTTTCCATTCTCATCCAGACTCCATTGTTTTGGAGTTTAAATCTTCCACAAGTTCTTTTTTCCCCCCAGTCTTGGCTGTGGTTTTCTCCTTTTACAGTGGAAGGTAGGATATACAGTGATAGAATCAAGTAGTTAATCAGAGATTAAAGCTAACAATGTTTTCAGTGCCAGAAGAAGACTCAGGGAAATAATGTACTCATCCTCACATACATTATTAAGGCAGTAGTTTCTTATTAGCTAAAACCTTAAATGTTGCATGTTGATTCTTAGGACTGAAATAAATTTCTTGCTTAAATATTAAATTTCTATGCAGGTGGAAGACCCACTAAAGCCGCTTCATGATATGTAGCTTTTAATTTAGCAAAACCTGAGTGATTAAATTTTTGCATATGATGTAAGCCCAGCAGTGAGTTATCCAGCAATTTAACCTAGGCAAAGATCTACCTTGTCATTCCAAAAGCAGTAATATCATCCTTCAGTCTCAGGCAGATATTTTGAAGACCATCTGCTGTGCTATTTTGGTGGATCTGCATCAAAGTGGCCTGCAAGGTTTTTCTCCTTGCAATTTAGTGTATAGTCCCCTTTGTTTTTTAAATAGTTTTGCGACAAAGGAAATAATGGTTATCAGTTTGTTTGAGATTTCATCAAATCATTTTCAGGAACTTGCATGGAGTACCTCTTTCGTACTCTAGCTAGAAAGTATAAATTTGGCCAATATATTTTACTGTTTAACAATGATACAGCCAACTGAATTTGCCAAACAATTTTAAGAGACATAGGAATATATCAGAATGGAAATAAATAGTAGATTTTAATGTAATGAGTTACAGTCCATGTCTATATACATTCTCTTAAACACGTTGGCAGGTTCTGCTTTATGAACATCATCTTCTATGACAAGATGATCCTCCTAGTGGATGAGGGAATAGCTATGAGTTTTATTTACCTGGACCTTAGTAAATCCTTTGACACTGCCGCCCATCATAGTGCTGTGCTTTGTATTGGTAGCTAGAAAGGTGGTGATAACACACCAGTTTTGACCAGTTTTGGCTACTGCTGAGCAGTGCTCACACAGAACCAAGGCTGTCTCTCCAAGCTTCCCCCCACCAGTAGGCTGGGGGTGGGCAGGATCTTGGGAGGGGACATAGACAGAACAGCTGACCCAAAGTGACCAAAGGGATATTCCATACCATATGACATCTGCTCAGATATAAAAGCTAAAAGGGGGATGAATGGGGGGCATTCACTATGTACAACGCTTGTCCTCTGAAGCAAACTGCTATGTGTACTGAAGCTCTGCTTCCCAGGAAATGGCCGAACACTGCCTACTAATAGGAAGCAAAGAATAACATCTTTTTTTCCCTTCACTTCTGTGTGCGCAACTTTTGTTATTGTTTAATTAAGCTGCCTTTATCTTGACCGACAAGTTTGGGCTTTTTTCATCTTATTTTCCTCCCCTGTTCTGCTGAGGCGGTGAGTAATAATGTGGCTTGGTGGGCACCTGGTGTCCAGCCAAGGTCAGGCCACCACAGGAGCAGCTGAGGGAACTGGGATTGTTTAGCCTTGAGAAAAGGAGGCTCAGGGGAGACCTTCCCACTCTCTACAGCTATCTGAAAGGAGGCTGTAATGGGGTAGGTGTTGGTCTCTTCTCCCAAATAACAAGTGATAGTGCAAAAGGAAACAGCCTCAAGTTGTGCCACGGGAGGTTGGGATTGCACATTAGGAAAAATTAGTTCCCTGAAAGGGTTGTCAAGCACTGGAACAAGGCTGCTCAGGGAGGTGGTGGAATCACCATCCCTGGAGGTGTTTAAAAAATTGTAGATGTGGTGCTTACAGACATGGTTTACTGGTGGACTTGGCAGTCCTGAATTAAAGTTTGACTTGATCTCAAAGGTCTTTTCCAACATAAATGATTCTACGATTCTATGTTTTCACAGCCTCCTGCATTTTTAAAAAGAAAAGGTATAGTCATTTTATCATTTATTCAAAATAAAATACTTCAGTTTTTAATTATCCTGTGTAGAATACCTCAGGAATGTTGTAAAGTCCCATAGGACTCCATGGAAGCTGTTCTAAGAACTGCAGAACCCAGTATGAAATGCAATTCTACTTAACATCATTCACCTGTTCCTGTGGTATGACAGGTTAGCATCTGGTAACAGATCATAGCATTTCTGTATACCCAAGCCTGAGGATGCTCCATAAGGAAGGTCTGAGTAGTTGTGATTAATTAACTTGTCTGGAAGAGAAGGCAGAAATACATGATTATGTTCTCTATGAATGTGAAAGGTTGTTAAGAGTAAGAAAATAAAGTCTTTTCTTAAGTTGATATGTTTATGCAACAGTATGGGAAATCTGAAGTGAACAGGAAACAGAAACCCTACAGTTTCTAAAGACAGATAAATCATTAAGCAGATTTTTTGGAGATAATTTTGGGATCTCCATAATGGAATGCTTCAGAAATTGGATCTAAAAGGTGTCATTCAGGAATGATAAAGAGAGAAGTTGATTCTAATTTAGACAGGGCAGGGGCATAGGCTAGAAGTCCCCACAAGGCATTTTGGACTGTATGTATAGTTTTCTATAACAAGGGTGACAATTTTACCTCAAGATGTGTATCTCAAATCATAAATCCTATAGTAAATATATTTGCATGTACAGATGTAATCATTGTTCATGCCTTTCCATTCTCTAAATATATTTATTTTTGAAGTTGCTCAGTCTCAGGAAATTAATTGGGGTGTTCTGCAGTGTATGTGGAAATCTGACTTTGGGTTAAATTGTTGCTTGCTTGAATAATGTTCACAGAATAATACCTGCCTTTTAGTATTGACGCATTTTTAAGACAACAGTCATATTTTGTAGTTCTAATAATCTGAATAAAATGAAAGCATTACAGTGCTTTGTTTAAAACATTTAGCCATGATGAAGAGCTATTAATTCTAAAAGTAAAAGCCTTTTTGTATTCCTATACTTTTGTTTATATTTTCAAATAAAGTGCAACTTTATGTAATTTCTTTAGAAATTTAATGTTGCAATGCTTGTTTATTGAACAAGAATCAGTGATGTTGTGTTGAATTCCTTTTTCCATTCCTGTGTTGACTGGCCAAATCCTGCAGAAGTGCGAATCATGTAACATACACTGAACTGAGTGGTGTTCGAGTTTTATGGACTGAGGAATGACCATAAATATATGGATTCCAATCTTCTTTCATCTATGTCTCTTACGGGTCAGCTGACACTTCTACAGGGGGATGGTATGAAGACCAGGTAAGTAGAAGGAAAAAGGATATTCAATTTTTAAAGCAAAGAATATCCTGGTTATGGGTTGTCTTTTGGTGCATGATTTTTTTTAGTGGTAAACAATTTCTATGATCTGGTGCGGTCTTGATACAAAACAGTCCAGCAACGTTCCCCTCAGCTGATAATACTTCAGCTTTTCTGGAATGGCTGTGAGGCATTTGCATCTGACAGCATAACTACTGCTTTGTAAGCAACTCCATAAAGCAGAGTGGGTGAGGAAGTAAGCAGTCCAAATTTAATTTGGTTGCAGTAAGACCTAAAAGTAAGATCAAAAGGGAAGACATGGAGGTCTTTGCATGCAACTGAAAAGATGCTGAAAATAAGAATAAGAACTGGATGTAATTAAACTGCCTGAAGTGAAGTGGCAGTAAGAGAGAAGAAGGATAAGGATAGGCGTGAGAAACAGATGCAACATTTTATACAGATTATATTGGCTTTCAGTCAGTTCTGCTTGATTTCTAATAAAAAGAGAGCCTTTGAATGAGAATGGCCTAAATAGATGAAAAAAATAAATGGAAAAGGTAAGAAAAGAGGAAGAAAGATATGAAAGCATATAGATTGAATATTCCATTCTCAAAGTACTGAATAAAACTGCCTTAAAACATGATAGACGTATAAAAGAAAATTGCCCCAAAGTCAAAGACTTTTCCATTCAGATCACAAGAGTTCCATAAGCTATGGTGGGATCCTAATATATCTGCCCTTTTCTGCACTCAAAAAGTGTTGAAACTATAGGCATGGGTGCAACAATGCAAACCAAAATATGCAAAACAAGGCAAAACAGAAATAACTACTTTATAACCCAAGTTACTCCGCATTCAGTATAAGACATTTGATGTCTTTCAAGGAAATATAATGTCATCGTAAAAATGGTTTCCCAGTCTGACACTTGGGTATTGAGTCCAGCAGCACATTTGTTTTCATAATATTTGAGAAACCCATTTTCTTTTTCAAATTTCAGTAGTGCAAATGAATAAACACAAACAAAACAAAACAAAAAAAAAAACCAAAACAAACCACCCAAACAATGACAGAAGTTACTGCTTTAAGGTTTTCTTCCACACTTCTCTAACTCAACATTGCATTGTTTTTTTGCAATTTTTCAAAGTCCTCCCAATCCACCCTGTAGTGGTTGTGGAGTCGTACTTCTGGCTACTCAAGGAAATAAACATTTTAAAATAACTAAATGCATTATTTTGGAAAAAATGTTCCTGCACATGTTTTGCCACAACACATTAAACCAAAAATGTCAGACAGTTTTAGAAGTGGAACATGTGGAAGTTGCACGGAGACATATAATAATAAGCCACAACAAGGGTGCACATTAGCAGATTGCTGGTATACTACTTGGATGTGATGTGAGCCTGGAGACCAGAGGCTGAGAGACTTCAGTATCCTCAGATGTGGGTTAATAGCACACTGCTGTACATCTTGACATGATTAATTAGTCTTAAATGTAGCTTGCTGCTAACATATTTGATTGAACTCTCTAGAGTTTCATGTACCATATCTTTTCACTATGAACAATAAAGACCAGTAGAAGAATAAGAGAAAAAATAGCTGTGATTTTCAACATACTCTCTCATTTTAAACAACTTTTCTTCTCAGCCTTCTTGGCTTATTCAGCCCTTTTTTGATGAATTCTTTTTGCTCCATTAAGCCAGCCTGTCCTCTCAGTAGTAGTTTCAGATGCAATAGCTATTATCTAAAAATATCAACGGCCAATTTGAAATATTGATGAGATCTGCTTCACCTATTGTTTGTGTAAATTTAACTGTCTGTTAATGCTTATTGTTATTATGGACTCAATGTTATATTTCAGTGTAATTTCCATGTGATAGAGGTTCTGCAAATGCTTCTGGTAGGTTTAACTGAAAATGCAAGTCTATTCAAATGCCATGTTCTTTTTCACGGGCAGAACAGAACTCCTCTTGGGTCTTCGGTTCTTGGGATTGTACATAAGAAGTAGTAGGAGGAAGATTTTAGTTTTCTGAATAGGTATATATGCTTAGAAGTGACTTCATCAGTGGTATCCGAAGTGCAGACATGTCAGAGGTGTATTGTAACTGCCCTTACTCATTCTGTTTATGCTCAGTTAAAGAACTATACATTTTGTGGAGAAGTTGTATGTATCATTTCCGCAAAATGCTTCCCACAGAAACTGTGAAGTGGTGAAATTACGCATCACTTGATTTTAATGGTCTTTTTTTCGTTCATGGCTACGGAAGTGGCCTGTGTCTGAAGAATGACTGTCAGTATATCTGAAAGTAGACATTTAATATTGTTGGAAAACTAAGGGTGAGATTTTTCTCATCTGCTTTCTTAGACTGATTGACTCCTTCTGATGGTCAATGGAAGGAGGTTGTCACCTCTGGAGAATAACTCATCCTAAAATGTAACTTTGTACACTGAATAAAGAGGGGTCCCAGTTGCCAGTTAGATGCCTAAAGATAAATCTTTATCTTTATAGAACCTATATCTATAAATCTATTTATACCGTCTGAACTGGCAGGTTTAGAAATATACTTCAGGAAAGAGTTTCTTATATAGCACACTTTTTATTTAACTAAAATGTAGGAAAACCAAAGATATATCATATCTGAAAAAGAAGTGGAAATTGCAAATATATCTGTTTAATAAGACAGAACCATGTTAAAGGATCAAAATAACGTTTAACTATTTATAATTTTGCAGTCTGACAGACTGTCCATTGTAATTAATGTAGAGGTAAAACCACAGCATTACAGTATCGCTTCTACAAAGAAGGATAGCATTCTTCCAGATTTCATAAACAAATGCTAGATTGGCTACTATCAGTTTATATGGTAAGGATCAATATTTTCATCACATTTTTCCAGTAGTGTGAAATTACACTAACTGATTATATTGCAATGGTTCTACTAAATGGTTGAAGAAAAGTATGTATGTGTTCTTAAACTGTAATTAGTTTTTAGCAGAGTATAAACAAAATAAAGAATCTTTTCTAATGTGCCATAATCTACTAAATTAAAGTCTGGAAAACAAGGATTCATCTTCTGGGCTGCCAGCCTAACCACAAATTCTTTGTAAAATACCTGGCTCAGCATATACTATTTACTTTATGAGGACAGGGAATGCCCAGTGGCATAATTTCCTTTTTCTTTTAATATAAAGGAGACTGAGAATGTAAGAGGGTGAGTTTTCCTTGAGCCATATTCTTCTGTGAGTACAGGTACATACTAAGAAGTTTCTAGCAGGCTGATAGAGGGCTGAATTCCTTTCTTTTCCCTCAAGTTTTTAGTGCAAGCTTGTCACAAACAATTTTTCATTACTTTCGCTGGATGAAGAATCTAAATCTTTTAAAAGTTGTTTGGTTTATGTAACTTTAAATCTGTGCTGTTTTCATTTTCTGTGAATTGCATTTTGACCTTTGGAAGCAACTTCTTACGTTCAAAGACAACAGCCATTCTTCTCTGAGTGAGGCTAGAAGACAAAACATATAGCTTCGCACATAGGTATGTCTTTTTCATTATGCTCATTTTGCAGATTTCATTGTGCAGGAGTGCTCATCCCAGATTCAAATTCTGCCTTGGAGTTAACACAGACACACTGAAACAGATCCTAAGAAGATATAAATCAGCATAGATGTCATTAAGGCAAGTGGCACAGTACCTCATGTCAGAGAAGGGTGTGGTCAAAGGTTTCTCTGTTTTTTCTTTTCAAACTGAAACCAAACGTAAATTTACTACAAACCATCCAAATATCCATCCAAACTATCCAACACTTTTTATTCTGCTAGTCAGGATCGATTCAGCAGTAGGGGCCAACAGACCTGTATACCTGTGACCATGGCTTTGTGTCATGCACACTCCAAATCTTCAGTTGGTGGGAGAAACTGCGTTTCTGAATTGACAACAGCAATTCTGTGGTGATGTGCAGTCCTGGTAGTAATGAGAAAATTAAAAAATAATGGAAGGAATGGCTGTTTTTCAGAAGTTTTTGCAATGAGACAAATGTCAGTATTTTTTAAATCAAGTCAGCAAAACTAAAATGTTGTCAATAAAGTCAAACTGTGGGGCTGGTAAGAAAAAAATAGCCTCTTTCTCCATGTGTGACTCAAAAGTTAGCAGTATTGAGTCTAATAGTAACTCAATAGCACACTTCTCCCAGAGTAGCAACAAAAACGGTTGTTTATTATACACAGTATTAGAGCTGTAATGCTGTCTAGCACTCAGTGAAAGTAAAGGCAGTCAGTATTTGTTAAGATACATTCATATTATTGAAAATCCAGGATTTCTGAATTTCAAAGAACCCATGTGGGACTATCATATTACAGATTTACTTCCCTAGTAAGATTCAGTCATAAAACTAAGACAATTGTCAGCCTACAATCTGCAAAAAAGTGAATTCCTCTAGAAGACTTTTTGTAGGTGATGAACATTTTGAATAAAAGAATAAGGTATTTTATAGTTATCTCTTTTTATGATTTTCACCTTTAGCTGAAAATTTTAGATCAAATATTTTCCAAATTTCCTTTAGTACCTCCAGGGAACTTTGAATTAGTCCCTGAACCAGTCTTTTTCAGACAGTGAGGGAGTACAGTGTATGCTGGCATGCTACAATGTAGGTATTAGAATTTTTAGGTGTTTACTGTCCCAAATATTTTTCTTTATGTTGATATATTAACTTATTCTTGTAAAAGCTACTAAAGCAGCATATTACAGTCCGCAGGTAAGTTTTTGCTGTCATTGCATTTAATTAGAGGTATGACTGTGCTAAGCTAGTTTCATTTCTTGTTAAAACATTTTATCAGGACATGAAATAAGTGGGATACGGTTTCTGTGTACAAGCTTTGTCAACATTAGCTAGATGGGGATAAATCATTGGAATCTGAGTGCATCCTTAAGTAGAAAATAGGAAGATTTGACCATCAGATCATTTCTTCATTTCTTTTTCTGAATAACTTCCAGCCCAGCATTTCCAAAAGTTTCCTGTTAGGATGTAGTCTCAATGGGCCACAAACTTAAATGTCCTGTGTGGGTTTCTATGTACCCTGCCTTTCATTTTACAGGGTTCTTTCCATCACTGATCCTATTTCCAGAACTAGGTATTGTGCAGCAGGGCAGAAAATCTTCTACCTTTGATGTTGTTTGAAATTTACAGAGCCAGAACCAATATGGTAAAATCCTTGGACTTAGATCTGTCTGGAGTTATTTCTCAGATATGTCAAATGAAACCACTCTCAATACAAATATTAATTGGAAATTATTTAAAAGTAAACAAAGAATACAAATAAGAAATAATGATTGTATTAGTATAATTAGAACATGAAATTGTATTCTAAGATGCAAAGTCTGTACTTAGTTCCTAAAAGTCACTACAGTAAATAAGAGCTTTGTGTCTTTGTGTTCTTTGTGATACATTGTAAGAATCCAGGGGTACCATAATTAAGTGCCACTTGCCAATATTTTCCAGCACTGTGTAAAGTTAACTGCACATATAAAACATATTGTCTCCTGCTGCTGACTTTTTATGGTCCTGTGTCTGTATTAAATGCTGGACTGGTATGCTTAAGGATATAATTTTGTGCAGGAAACCACAATAAGGTCTGAGAATATTTGCAACACAAGACCAAGATTAAAAGATAGAATTTTGCAAAAATCATTTGACATTTTTATCAAAATGTTTTCTCTAAATACACTAATTGTAATGATCAGTTCATGTATAAAGATAAATGTTAGCAAGAGTAACTGACATTTAATGTTGCCACACACCAAAACAGTTACATAAGGCTTGATCAAGCCATGACATTCCCTTGTCATCTGATTCAACTCTCGGCTTGAAAACCATTTTGTTATACTATTTTACAATCCTTCTAGCCATGAACAGTTTGGCTTTAAAGAGTATGTGTTAGATACAGAGTTTGGCTCAGTCTTACATGAAGCTGTTCTTGAGGAGAATTGCCAGACCCAGAGATCTAAACAAGACACGGTTTAATATAGTCTGCCTTCCATTATAGTTTATTCCAATGGAGATTTTCTTTCTGATGCATGAGGTCAGGAGAAAAAAGCTGTTTTATTCATCGGCTTCCTCTTTGTTTTATTCAGGAGGCCTTCTCTCCTTGATACAAAGTGGAAGGTTACCCTTGCCTCCCTGACCCTTGCCATTTTGCACAAAATTCCCTTTGAAATATTTTTTCTTTCCTTTGAGAGGGAAAAGATTTGATTTATGGTTCCAATGTTTCGCAGACAATTCAAAGCAAGTCCACAGCAACAGAACAAGCAACACTGTAATCCATACAGCATGTGCCATCTGTAGAGGATGTAATTGCAACAGTGTTATAAACTCTTCTCTGTGGGCCAAACATGTGGAACATTCTCTAGACGTTATGTTTGGCTGAAAATGTTTAATGTCGTGGTATTTTGAATTGGGATGAACATCCACTAACAATGTACTGTTCCTAAGCATTGAACAACTGTATCAAACACGGCATTTGAAGAAGGGCTTGTAAAACACAAGAGCTTATAAACCCCATACAGACCTCCTTGGGGTCAGAATGGAGAAGCTGCACTTCAGAGCTTTGGTATAAGATTCATGAATTACACTTAACTGTGTTTAGTTAAACTAATCTCATCTTGATCTGAGGACTTAATTCATACCAGTAGGTCCAGTTGGACCAAAGAAATAAAAAATGAGCGGCTACTTTCTTTCTGTAGTGGGCAAAGAGTAGAAAATGTCCATTAGTGCTTTTTGCTATTAAAATGCATTGCTTAAAATAATGGATAAATTCAGAAAGTTCTAATTTTTAATAACAACACCTTAATTGCTATTTGTTGCCACAGAAGCTCCTATCAAGATTATGGACATTCTGTGGAAGGAAGTGGCACATAATAAATACAGTAGTTTTCCTGAAGAGATTAAAGTCTTAGTTGGTCCAGTCTGCCTTTAGCCTTATGGAAGTTAGTATCTAGTCCAATCTGGATACCTAGGCTTCTCTTGTGACTAATGGGGAGACAGCTTACTTCTCAGGCAACACATTTCAGGCTGAGAGAATTTTCTGAAGAGCATAGTTAACCTATATTGAGGTAACTTCCTGGAAGTTTATTCTTAGGACCCTTGGAAGCATCGCTGCTGCACATGATCCTGCCCATGACAGGAGGAAAAGGCTGCAAAATGGGAAGAACAAGTTAATGAAAGACAAACTTAGAGCTCTGCCTAAGTCTGCAGTTTCAAGAGAAATCTTCACGATTCACCATTTATTTCTATAAGAAATGACAATTATTATTTTTTTTAAGTGCAGGACAATAAAACAGAACAGACTTGAACATAGATTTTCTACTTCCTTGGCAGATAATCTAACCTGTAATTTAGTCTAAGCAGTAAATTAATCACTAAATGGGCCATAGGTGAGTCAAGAACATTGTAGAATTCTTATGCTAGCCAGGGGGAGTTGACTACTGTGAAGTACCAGAAGAAAAATTTTACAAGCAGTTGTTAGTCTGTCAATTTAACCAGTTAAATTAAATGTATTTAGTTGTTTCCTTGGTAATTGCAACTGCAATGTGATGGACAGAGAGAGGGGATTTGTCCCACAAGGGTGGATGAATGCCTGAAAAGGTCATACTTACCAAAGTTCTGAGAACACTGTTCTGAGTGATAGATGAGGATAACAGCTCTGCCAGCCACTGCGTTGTGGAAGACAGCAGCCATTTTTTTGCTTGATTTGGTTTTGCTGATGTAAGATCAGCTGCCCAAATCCTCAGCTCCCATGAGTACCTAACACAGAAGAAAAACATGTTTAGAAGGGAACTTGCAACTGAGATGATTAATCACAATGAGAGGTACAACACATACAATGTAGGGACTCTTGACCAAAAAGACAAAAGTGCCTATGGAATTTAAGCAGCAACCAAATGAAGGCTGTCATATTACAAATTCTGATCTGGGCACCTATCGTCTGCTGCGGACATACTTTTTAATCTTTATTTTAGGCATTTTTATTTATATCTGACTCTGCATAGTTTTTCAAGTTCATATATAGCCATTCTGGTGGCTGAGATTTGAGGTCAGAATTCCAGTCCAGTGTGCCTTACCCACAAAATTATCTTTATGCTTAGATACTAGAGACATCTTTTGAAAAGTTTGGTTTGTGGTTAAGATTGCAAACAGATTTCCTGTCTTCTACAGTAAACATTTCAAAGAGGGATAGCTTTTGGTTTGAGGTGACATGAGGATCTAGCACTCAACAGTTGCCCTTCAGAAGTGGAGCATAAAGATGTAATAATACATTTAATATGGGTGTTCTTCTGTTCTCCCCAGCTTAGGCTGGAAAGAATTTCATTCTGTCAAAGACAAAAAAAAAGACAAAGAAGTTTCATATTATTTCACCTGCTTTCCTCATCTGTGATTCCTTAATGCTTCAGTATTCACATGAGTCTGAGAACATGCTGAAAACCATTTGAAAAGCTTCTTATTCAAGGCCCTAATTTCAGCAGTAAATAATTGCAAAACTAACTAGTCATTTTGTAATTAAAGATAGACATTTAAATCACATCACAGCACCAGTCTTGGCACATTAGTTTCAAAATCAAGCAGGCTTCAGTAAGGCACTCTATTCAGCAACCTGCTCTTAGGATGCACCATAATATCAGAGCCTCTGTAGATTTCTAGTTTCAAAGATAAGCTAATCTTCATACTGCTCATTTATCACCCAAACACAATCCACTGTATTTTAAAGATCTGTCTCACTTCCAATCCCTCCTGACCCCCTGTATCATGGATTCTTAACCTCTTGCTTTACTGGAACAGTGGCAGAGAAAACATCCCAGACAGTGGTAGCTGAAATCTTAGCAGATATATTTACAATGTTTTCCAAGTCACATCCTGCAAAATTGTAGGCTGCCTTCTATCTATACATTTTATAAGTTTTTGCAGCTGATGACTTGCTGCTTTTATTTGATAGGTTAACTAAATCTCCCAAGTGTCTTTTTAGAATAAAAAAGAATAGCTTATCATTAAACAACAGAAAATGAAGAAAAATAATTGTCAGAAATAGTATTTCCTTTGTCTGTTTCCATGAATAATGTGAACAGATAATGATGCTTTGACTCTGTATATGGAGGATTGACACTGTAGGGTGCAGGCATAGAAGTATATGGAGTCTGAGCTTAAAGAAAAGAAAGATGAGTAATATATTACTTATAAAACTTACCTAGTAACTACATAGTGACCAGTTCTGGAGAATGGGTTATCAAGGCAGTTTCTTGATACTTGGCCTTGAAAATAAAGGTCAAAACCTGAATGAAGGATATGATTTTTCTAAAAATTAAGAGGAAGAATTGGAGGTGTACTGGGTTTCTTGGCCTGCACAGCAGAGTGATGGTGCCCAAGCTGACTCACAGAAGTCCATTGGTCTCCTTGCCATACATACATCTCTGCTTTCATTGTGTGTGTGACAGTAGGGTTCACAGTGCAGAACCAGTCCCTTATAGATAAAGAGTCTGGCTAAAGGCTTTATACTTCAAACACCATTGACTTTGTGGCTACTTTTTATTAATTGCAACTAGAAAAGAAAACAGCTCCACCAGTCACCTTTCATATAATAATCTGAGGGCACTTACCATTCCCTGGCTCTTAAGAAAGTGACATAACCATTCATTTAGAAGGTGTGCAGGAGGTGGCCATTGTCCAACATTTCCTCATGAGGATACTGCTGTAGGGCCAAGGGACCAAATTAGTGTGGCCAGAGAGGAAGGAAGGAAGGGGAAAGTTCTATCCATTTCAAGGACGAAGATACTTTCAGAGACAGAGAGTGTCCTAGGTTCTATTCCTTGGTTCCAGGACATTCTTTACATTAAGAAGCAGCTTGATGTAGGCATGATAGCTGCTATAAATTGCTTCAAGTTGGACATAACATCATAGGGAGAATGACAGAATAAAATTCAAATTTTCTGCCAACCTTCACATCCCTTCTTCAAAGAACAATGTTGCTAGATTTGCTCAGTGTAAGCTGCTCTAATGTGTTTTAAAGACAGCATGTTTTTAATAAGGAATGTTGCTTGAACAATGTTCTTTTTCACTTCTGACATTTGGCTTCTTGTTTACTAAGTCTAATGAAAGGTAATTTGCATTTTGACAAAAAAAAAAATCAGCAGAGTAAGATTGCTCCAATAAACTTGTAGGTGGCATGCAATGATGAAAACTCTTTGTATTTGTCTACTCTGTTGAGCTGAAGTGTTTTGCATTATGACACTAATTTTCTGGAAAAAAAATTATTCCAGAATCATATAATCCTTTAGGTTGGAAAAGACACTTAAGATCACCAAGTCCAAACATAAATCTAACATTGCGAAGTCCACCACTAAACCATGTCACTAATTGCCACATCTACACTACCTCCGGGGATGGTGACTCCACCATTTCCCTGGGCAGCCTGTCCCAATACTTGACAACCCTTTTGGGAAAGAAATTTTTCCTACCATCCAATCTAAACCTCCCTTGGCACAAACAGGACATTTCCTCTCATCCTGTCAGTTCTTACTTGGGAGAAGAGACACTCGCCTCACTAATGTCTCCTTTCAGTTAGTTTTAGAGAATGATAAGGTCTTTCTCCCATAAGCCTCCTTTTCTCCACACCAAACAACCCCAATTCCCTCAGCTACTCCTCATAATACTTGCACTCCAGACCCTTCACCAGCCCCCTGCCCGTCTCTGGACATGCTGCAGCCCCTCTGCGTCCCCCTGGCAGTGAGGGGCCCAACCTGAACACAGGAGTCGAGGGGCGGCCTCGCCAGTGCCCAGTGCAGGGGGACAGCACTGCCCTGGCCCTGCTGGCCACGCTGTTCCCGGCACCAGCCAGGGTGCTGCTGGCCTCCTCGGCCACCTGGGCACACAGGGGGCTCATGCCCAGCCGGCTGCCGACCAGCCCCCCCAGGCCCTTTCCCCCCAGGCAGTTCCCAGCCCCCTGCCCCCAGCCCGCAGCGCTGCGGGGGCTGGTGTGACCCACGGGCAGGACCCGGCACTGAGCCTGGTTGAACCTCACACAACTGGCCTGGGCCCATCGCTCCAGCCTGCCCAGACGCCCCTGCAGAGCCTCCTGCCCTCCCGCAGATCAACGCTCCCCCCAGCTGGGGGTCACCTGTGAACTCACTGAGGGGACACTCCATCCCCTCGTACAGGCTGTCGATAAAGCTATTAAACAGAACCGGCCCCAGCACGGAGCCCTGCGGAACACCACTGGTGACCCCTCGCCAGCTGGATGTAACTCCATCCCCCACCACGCTCGGGGCTCGGCCAGCTAGCCAGCTTTATACCCAGCACAGAGTGCACCTGTCCAGGCCACGAGCAGCCAGTGTCTCCAGGAGAATGCTGTGGGAGATGGTGTCAGAGGCTTTAGTAAGGCCCAGGTAGGCAACATCCACAGCCTTTCCCTCATCCACTAGGCGGGTCATCTTGTGATAGAAAGAGATGGGGTTAGTCAAGCAGGACCTGTCTTTCATAAACCCGTGCTAGCTGAACCTGATCACCTTGTCCTCTGTGCAATGTGTGAAAGAAGAACCATGCAAGGCAAATTGTTACAACTATACCGGCAAGTAGGACTAGTAGATACAAAGAAAATACAGCAAGAGTGGAGGAGAACAACATGGACAGTGTAGAGGGAAAGCTGTGCCTTTATGAAAAAATTATGAATAATGTGGTTTAATCGATGCACAGTACCTTTGTGGTATTGTGTACCTGTGTTTGCAAAAAGGACTTTTTTGGTCCTTGTACACATACAGCTGTTTCTTTGCTCTAGTGTTATTTTATCTTGAGATTTGTCTTTCATGAGATCAGTATGGAATTATTGTTGGAGTTCTGAGTCCTGTGTTTTGTATTTTCTTATTACACATAAAAACAATCATAGGTATGCTCACAAGCTAAACAGCGTGCATTTCATGGATGTGCTATGTCCTAATCACTCCTGTTCTAAGGCAGAGAAGCAAAAATGGAAAAGGCTTTCTAGACCTGATCTCAATTAATCAGCTTCTTATAACCATGACAGATGTTCCTGTTTTTCTGTATTATATAATACTGGAAGTAATGTTCAGAAAATGGCCTTTCAGAACATACAAACGAAATACTTATTCCAGATATTTAAAACATGATACTTGGGATGTGTAGGATTGCTTTAGATTAGTATAGATGCAGTTAGCTATCAGACACTTAGGCTTGGCAAGTGTTAGAGTAAAGTAAGCATGTTACACGTGTTACATGTTAGAGTAAGCTAACTAAAGTAAATACTTGCCTATATAAGGTTTATGTGAAAAAACAACCAGTTTATCTTGACTCTTACTTTCTGGATCTCGAGAAGCAAACCTGTTAATTGAATTGTTAGAGCAGGAGTAGATAGAAGGTAGATAAGCATCTGTAGTAAGTAAGGTTGGAAGGTGGAGAGAGGAGATTCTTCACTTATTTGTATTTTGGCTGTGGATGGTAATAATCACAGTCTGGATTAATACTTATCTGCACTGGTTGGATGCTTTCTCTGCAGTCCTCTGTTCTGTGCTAAAGCAAGCTAGGGACATAGGGTCTCAGTGAAACTAGTATAAAGTGAAATGATTGAAAACCACCTTACCTATCATTTACTGACGACATGAATAGCAAATGGCCAAGAACTGGCTTAGCAAATGCAGGAAACATGTTGGGGACACAGATGAAAGCGAATATGCATTTATAAAAGAGGCAAATGTAATTCCAGCAAGTTAATAAAAACATGTCTCTTGTTAGATTTAGGATGTGTTTATTTCATGCTACCTGGTATTGGTAAGCACTTTTGAGGGAGGGGGGACAATTTTTCTGAAAGGCACAGAAATTGGAGATAACTTATCATAAATAATATGGATGATAAGCAGTTTAGAAAACGTGACCTCCAAAGAAAGTATGAAAGAATTTCATTTGTTTAGTCTGGGAAAGAGAAGAATGAAGAAGAGGTATGATAACAGGCTTGACATGTATAAAAGGTTATTGAAAAGAAGATGGTGATCAAGCGTTTTCATCCTTACAAAAGATAGAACATGAATTAGTTAGATTATTAATGAATTGTAATCAACAAAACCAACATGGACTTTCTTATTTGTTATGTTCCTACAGCAATCCGTTGTCTTAGTGATTAGATGAATAAAAATTTTCAGCCCATTTATGGATTCAGTGGAAATGGAGATTTGAACCTATGTTGGCAAATTAGGCATATTGGTGATAGATTTTTTCTTAATCCTTTGGATTCTTTATGAACTATCTACACAGAGTACATTCTAAATTAGTGAATTAAAACAGATTCCTTATATGTAGCACGTAAAACTGTAATTATCATCAGAAAGGCATGTGGGATAACTCAGGGGTATATAAGCCAGTCAGCTTTATATAATTCCTGCTACAGTATTTGCGACCCAGAGAATGAAAACACAGTAATAGCTAATGGGCCTCAAAGGAAATTTAGACCTTATGAATTAAATTAGATTTTCTTTGGTAAGATAATAAGTTTGATAGATAAATTAAATGTGTAGATATACTACACTTTATAAATTTTAGCATCATATCATATTGTAGCTACAAAAATCAACATTATGAAATAACAGTAAAACACATGTTAAATGATACACCAATTGGCAAAAAATAGCAGTCAGAGAAGAATAGTTGAATAGAGAGTTTAGACTGGAGTTCCAGAAGTGAGCATATTAAGCCTGATGCTATTCAGGTTTTTGATCAGTGACCTGAACATAAACTTTTGACATATCTGTATGAACTAAGTTATTAGAAAAGTATTCTGTGGCAAAATGTGAACTAGTCTCATCCTCAGACTACAAGTAGGGGTGTTAAAGTTTTGTTAGAAAGTTTTGTTTCACTTCTGCATGGTAGGATACTGTAGACACTATATATGCTGCCACACAAAAAAGTCCTAAAACATTATCAGCGAAGGAGCAAGGTACCGTATGCTGATCAACTGAAAGAATTCTGTCTATTCAGAAACATTGAGAGTGTTGTTATTCTGGTCCTTAATAGAGAGTAAAACACTGGGTATTACTGCCTTTTACCTCCAGTGGAAAAAGGTAGAATTGAAATAAAGATTTGCATAAAGCCAGACAAACACAAATTTTAAACACAGTATGTAACTGGAACAAAACTGGACTCAGTCTCTCTTCAGATACTTCTGTCAAGGTAAGATCATTTTCAAGAGGATATACTTTAGTCAAACACAAATTAGACTATAGTCAGTCACAAATGTATTGAGCTAAATATAGCTACAATAGAGAAATTTGTGAAGATGAAGTGACATTGCCTGCCAGCTTCATGCTTTTTGGGTACATGAGAGAAAGATGAATAAGTGTCTTGTTGGCAAGAGTAATTACTGGAAAATTCTATATCTGAGTATGTGTATGAAACTATTGGTGAAATAATTATTCATGACTGAAGGCACAACAGTCATGGGAGTGTGGAAGCAGTGGTTCATTAAACAGTGTCAAGTGTTTTCAGTGAATGATCAGATTGTTTCTTGCACTGATGGAGTTCTCTTGGTTACTACAGGTAATCACACCAGTCCAGGTCTTCCAGCCCACTCTGTAGCCAACTTCCTGCATTTTCTACTTCAGCCTTTCTCCTCTTGTGTCTTGACTTCATTAATTTTTCCTGAAGTTTTCTCTCCTCTTGCTTATGGAACCAATATTTAGTATGGAGTGGAGTCTTTACCCGAACGTGTCATATAAAACCCTGACTACATCAGCCTTATCTGCCCTTTTTCCACTGTGTAAACTACTTCCATTCTTGCTTTACAATGCTGCTCTTCCAAAGAGTGAAGTTTGATGTTGTGTGGCAACTGAGGACTGCTGCTAAATTGAAGAAGTTATTTCCCAATGGATTTTCTCAAGCATGTTCAATGATAGAGATCTGGTTTATCACTCATGTTAAACTGTTTCAGTGTCCCCTGTAGAAGTCCCTGGGGTGGCATGGATTTCATATCATCTACCTGGGTAAACACAGGCTGCTGCATAGTCCCACAGTCAATGTTGTGGTTCCGTACAGTACTAGCTATATGAATTTGCGGGGAAGAATAGAGTGAGAGTGTGTCTTGTTCAGTTCTACCTAGGTGACAAGAAATCTGTTGTGGATTTCACGCTCAATAAAAAAAGACAGGAAACAGCACAAGATTTCTATGTATTGCAATAGTACTGCCAGCTGTCCTCTGCTTAATTAGGGCTGTCCTTGTTGCATGGTGTTTGTTTTAAATGTGATCTGGCTCAAGTTAAGAAAATTCTCCATTTTTATATAAAACACAATAATGTTACCAGTAAAATGTTTAAAACAGACAATCCAGAGGAGTCTGAAAGAAACAAAAATCACATTTAATTTATTAATTAGAACCAAATAGCAGCTTGCTTCTAGGACTGGATTTGAAGAAAATTTGAACTTCTCCCTAAGGCTCAGGCGCTGGCCAAAACTTACATTGGACTTTTTCTGTGAGGTTCTGCAAAGTTAATTTAAATCATTCTTCCCTATACTCCTTATTACCACTTCTGTTCTTCCTGGCCACATTTAAATTCTCCTGTTGCTTTTGTGATGTGACGCCTGTCCTTGCCCAGCAGTTCCTTGCAGTGATCCCCTATGCATAAATCTCCTTATACCACCTTACTGTACTTAGGCCATGCCTTCTAAGTAATGATTAAGGCTCTGATTTTGCTCTACAATGCTGATACGATCCCTTTTATTCTCATGTAATATAGCCCTGAGCTAACTATTTGTTTAAACAAGCAAATAGAGGCAAAATTTTTCAATAAGTTTCATGTGTGGCTCTAGATCTATCCACTCTTCCCTCTCTGCAGCTTTTGGTCCACACAGTTGATCCTGCCACTTGTGAACAACATTGACAATTATGTTGGTCATTACAGTGCATTGGCAAGTTTCATGTTATGCTCCTCTGAAATAAATGTAATATTTTCTTCCAAAGCACAACTGTATTTGCATGATTAATATCTTTTTCTCAGTAACAGTTTTCTAAAATAAAATAATGAAGTCCCATTTAGAGACCATTTTCCAACAGGTAAATACCAATTTACTTTCAATTCCTGCCTGAACCTACTGAGAAGATGTGCCTTATTCTGAGAAGACCATAATGATCACATACTTAAAGGATTTTGTCCTGTTACTGTTTGGCTGGGATGCCAGCTGTACTGTGTCCCCACATTATGAGTATTAAGGAGACAGCTCCTAAAATAATTCTTCCATCACAGGGCTTGGCAACCCTTCATTGTCTTTCTGTCTTTGACCACGCTTACAGAAGAGGGCTCTATAAGATTTTTTCTGATCTGCCTTATATGATTTACTGATCTTATGATACTAGCTGTGACTGGTATCTCTGACTTCAGTATGTCTGCTAGGGTTTAGTACGTGCTCCTTCTTTTGGTCTGAGGAAAAAGAAAAATCCTTCAAATGAAAATCTGTATAGATTTTACTTTACTTGTCATAAATCTCTCCCTGAATTCCACCTTTCAGTAAGGACTATGTATATAATGCCATCCTCCATGATACGGATTAAAGGTATGCATAACAATACCTTAATGATAACACTCTCATCTATTTATTGTTCTCTGTCATATGCCACCATATCAGATAAGAAAGTTGTAATCATACTGGAGCAGTAACATGTATTCTCTTACCTTTTATTGTTTGGAACCTAAACCAATGGAGTTTTGATAACAGTGGTAGCAGTAGCTAGCAATTGTACTTTTGCTATGACTAGTGAACTGATAGCTGCTAAATACATAAAGAAATGAGAACACCTACCTTAATGACTTTGAGGTACAAGGTTTTGTCACATGCATTTGTAAGAGCTGTGAATCGTAGAGATGGGTACTATCTTCAAAGGATGCTGATTAAGCTAATTTCCTACCGAATTTACAGAAGCAACAGGAGGGGATAACACCGGTGCTCCTATGGGGTGAAAAAATGAAAACAATATAATTAATATGGCAGGAAACTGCCAGTGGTGTAAATGTGTGCATTTGTGTGGTACTCATGACTACTGGGTATAAATATTGTTGTATGCATTAACATAGACCTAATTTAAGAAAATGAAGATCAGGATGTGTAGTATACTATATGTTTCATGATATATCTGTATCTGGTTAGTGCTAGCATTAACTGAAAAATAGTTTTACCTTCTTCCTCCTGTAACTTAGTTATGCTGAATCCTTGACACACTTGCAGAGTCTAAGCAGTAACAGAATAGTCATAATCGTTGTATATTTTCCCTCTTCCGCAAAACAGTACTTCTTTTCAGGGCTTATATAAAATGGTGATACAAAATCTAAGAGGAAGAAACTATGAGTGGCTAAGCTGTCCCCAGTATATACAGAGGACTCTATATTCTAGGGTCAGACTGTCATTTGATCAACTGCCACACTTACTTTAAAACTGAACAAAAGAAAATAAACATAAAATAAGCAGAACAAATTATTGAGCTGCCATCAGATCAAATATTAAATAGAACAAATTGATTTACTGGTTAATTTATAGTGCCGTTCGTGATAGATGAAATAAGTAAAGATTCTTGGACAGTATCCATAAATCAACCGATATTAGGGCACAGTATATTTTGAGGAGTGGATTAATGGAGAGGTTTATTCATTGTGGCATTATTCTTGCAAGAACCACTTAAAAATGTAGCAATTATCTACAAAAATTATCAGTTCATTTTTGTGCAAGTTACTAAATGTCAAAAGGAGGTGGATACTGACCTTTGCATATTGTAACTGCCTGGGTCAGTCTTGTTTCCTGCAATCAGCGTGCAACGGAAGCTTGAGTCAGACCCAGATTGCATCTCTCTATAATGGTTAGTAAAAAGGGACCAAATACCATTTTGCTGACGTTTTCTGGAAAGGTTTGTGCTGTGCTTAAAAAACAAACTTGGCCTGCTTTTAGCCACTCTGGTTTCTTTTAGTTAGAAATATTTTAGCTAATTATGGTTTTGTCCTGTTCAGCACTGCAACACACTCGTGTAAAGTAATTGGGGTGGATGGGCAGGGGCAACTGGATTGCTCTTGGTATTGTTTTATAGGATCTCTGCATGCTACTGGCTTAGGTTCGAGCCTGTCGGTAATAATTGACAGTTATGACTGCAGCTTACTGCCTAATGTTTTATATAGATGCAGCTGGTGATTCATAGAATCATAGAAAATACTGCAGTAAGGGTTGCTGGAAGAGAACTATTCCATCCTCTTGTCTGTGGCAGAATCAACAAAGTAAACCATTCCTCATAGTTCTTACATGTTTAAAACTTGGAAAGAAAGTTGTACAATTATCTAATGAATTTACTTCAGAGCTCTTAGTGTTAAGAAAGTTTTTCCAAATATTTAAACTTAAATTGCCCTTACTTCTTGATAATTGCACGCACTTACTTGATATTTGTTCTTAAACTAAAATATCCCTAAAAAATAGGGATATTTGATTTATCAATGTAACATAATAGCCTAACTGGACATGTATCAAAAATCAACATAGCCAGTTTTGACTGGTCTCAACATATTTGAAGGATTAATGTGTTCTAATGGTTCTGGAAACAGAACAGCTTCCTCAGTAGTAGTGGTTCTATCTCAAGTCAGATGAGGCGAGAGGTACAGGGTGATATGGAAATGCTGCCATATGACGGTGACAAGCATTGTAGCTTTTGAGAAGAGCTGACTCTCTAGAATTATCAATCCAGGATTATTTTGCAGAATTTGTTACTGGATAACTCTTTCAATGCAGTTTGATTTAGTAACCTAATATAAACATTTTAGGCAGAAATGTTCAAGTATTTCTTATGTAGTGATATACGTTTTTTTATTTTCTTGGACACAGATATTACACGTAAAGCAGAAGCTGAGGGTCTGGCTTTCTGGAGTATGTTGTATGTACCATGTCTGTGTTTCACAAATTACTTGGGTACATGGGGTCAGTCTGAATGGAGCTGGGCATGCCCAGCTACTGCAGTACTGCTTGTGTGTTGATCTGCATATGAGCAGTGGCTAGGTGGGCATTTTTTGGAAGTCTAGAAGCCAAAATGGAATTATTGGTGTGCAAATTAAATACAAGAACAGATCTATTGTGCCAGACTGAAAATTATCCTCTAAAATGTTCTGCCTCCAATAGTAAGCATAAATGAGTGGCAAAAGGGATAAGCAGAATGAAGCAATTTTATATCATTTCATTAAAGTACACTACCAAAGTCCAGCACCAAGAAGCTCAAGTACTTCCTGTGCCAAAAGATGGTGTCTTGTATTAATATCCCTCAGTGGACAAGCTGAAACAACTGTCTGAAGTCCTTTATGGCAAAATAATTCACAGGTTTGGGAAAATCTAATATATGTAAGGCTTAATACCAAACAGAATACCTGTCACATAAGTGCTGAGGAGTAGCCTGCTCTTACATACAGTCCTGTGTCTCACAGGCAGTTTTCAGCAATGCTTGTGTTTGCAAGGTGCCACCTTGATTTTTTGTCACAAGTGAATTTTCATCCTTACTGCTTGGTGTACATAAGATGCCGTGTTAGAAACCTCACGCTGTACTGCATTCCAAGTGCAATGAGGAAACACTGTATTTCTGTCAGGACTCAGACAAGAAGTCCAGGGAAAATGTTACAAGAGTGAAGGGGAAGAAACACAATTGCTGCAGGTGACTTAAACTCAGTCACTGTCACTTTCTGACTGAAAATAGAATTTGCTTCACATTCTACATCTGTACACATAATCAATCAAGTTTTTTGTAAATTTAATGTGGAGAATGGTTAAGACACTAGAGACGTCAAGGGAACAAAGGGCCTACCATTGCTTCTAGATAACTGACTTCCTGCATCTGGAGGCCCAGGCATTAATTTACAACTTGATGGTGGCTTCCAGTATGAATATAGGCTGAACCTCACTGCAGGATTTGGTATTGAAGTATTTTAACTGGCCTGACACTGTACCTTCCCACTGCACCTCCCAATTACCATGCAAATGTAATCATTGTGGCTATCAGCAAGACTTTTCTTTCATACTGTATCATTCACCTCAGAACATTTAAGAAGCAATCAGTTAAATAAATTAATGTATTAAATCTTATCAGTCGCTGTCAGGCAAAGGATACAGTACACATTTAATAGGATAAGCAGAGCTATATCTCTTCTTCCTAAGCTGGAATCTTTTAGCTTAATCTATATTTAAGTGAGCATAAACTGTATGCTGTATCAGTAGCACTCAGTAAGTCAAACTGGCTGGCCATGAGGAAGAGAAAAAGGCTGACCTTTCTTTTACAACATTGCTGGTATCTCTATTCTGTTTCATCACTGAAATAAGATCCAGTCAAAGACCAGCATAGGTCATGTATTGGCTACCAATTAAGAAAAGCAATGAAGACTGTAAATAACTATAATATATTCTTTTCTTTTGTTTCTCTTTTCTTTAGTGAACCATGGAAAGTGAAAGAAGGTGGTAAATATGTTTTCCTTTGCAGTGTATCTTGTGCACAGTAGTTGTTATATTAGCCAAGCTATCCTCACAATGCATATTTAACTTGTGAACGTAATTTGCATGTTTATATTACGTATATGGATAGTTTCAGGGGAGCCAAGATTTATTAAAACACTGCAGTATCACTGGGTCTCTGTCATGTTCTACATCGAACCAGAAATGAGAGTTGCATTTGTGGCGTTAATGAGTGTGTACTGCAGACACCAGTTGTGCAAGCTCGCTGAGCGAACCATTTATAATTTTTGTTGTTTGGGGGCATCACTACATGTAAAAGAAGGAAAACATCATAGAAAATTACCATAATTGGACAAGAAATATACTGCACACACGAGTACAAAAGTAAACCAAAAACTTTATATTTTGAAAATATTAAATGAAGATTGTAGGGTTTTTCATGCTCCCATTTAGTGCAAATTTTAAAATATCTCACATGAATACTTAAGTTCTGATTTTTATTTACACCCAATAACATAATTTTTCAAATTGAGATTTGTTAGAAATATTGCCTGAAGGGTTCTAGCCTATTGACCCTAACATCTAAAAGGTTTTTATTGATTTTTCTGGAAGATTCTGCTCTTCCTGAACTAGTCTTTCTACAACTGAGTATAAATAAAACAGTTTTTTTTGAGTAGTTAATTGTATCTGAAGCTTACTGATATGGATACTAGAAGATCATGCTCAAAACATTTTGATTGACCTGAATGGATTATTTCAGTACAATTTGGAAAGAATGTTGAATTGTCTGTACAGTGTCCTGCTAAGGCAGTTCCTTTTCTGAATGCTGTCACAAATTTTTAAAAAAAAAAAAAAAAAAAAAAAAGGAAAGAAAAAAAAAAAAAGAAAGAGAGATAAAAGGAAAAGCCAAAGTGCTCATATGGTTTTGTGACGTACATTTGGGAAACATGGGGAAGTCAGACTTCTAGAGTATTTCTAATACAAACAAGTATACAGATTTGGACATCATGAAAATAACAGAGCAGAGAGATTCACTTTTCATCCCACTCAGATACACCTCACTGAGTAAGGCAAGTTCCTGTGTGTACAACATTGAATGTAATCTGTTTTTCCAGCTATTTATAGGTAGAAAAAAGTGCAGATTCAGGTGTAGACCAGTGTTTGGCCTTTTCCCAGGCTTCTGTGAAGACTTAGCAAATAAAAAAGTTAAAAGTTCATTAAGCAATTAATTAATTAGAAAATTAAGCATTTTCATAATAAAAAAAATAAATTAAACCAAGCCACAGAATAGTTTGGATGGTGAAATAGTACATCTGGAGCTTGAATGAATAGCTACAACAAAGGTAGGCACACTTTACATTTCAGTAGTAATAAAGAACCTGTAATATCTTGATTCTTCATTTACTATGTTATCAGAAGATAAATATAGAGTCTGAGCTTTGATGTAAATATAGACTCTCTTTCCACTGTGGTGCATTTTCTATATACTATCAGTGCCCTAAATATCTTGCACAGAACCATACAGTGGGGTATTATCTGTGGCTTTTTTCAGATATTGTGATTCTCATAACCTCATAGTTGAACAGTGGTCTGATAGGACATGTATTTCTGATGTCACTACCACCATATGCATTTATTCAATTGCATGAGTTAATATTTTGCAGTAATGAATACATTTTATACTGGCATCACTAAAGGTCCTGGTGAGGAATTTCAGAAGTGTGAATTCCTCTCATTTGTACCGCAGTAACTTAAGAGATCAGTGTTCCCATAGCAGTTACTTGAGGCTTAGTAAAGGTTCCTTTATTTTGCCTTTCACTGGAGCATATTTTCTTTATGTTGTTGGGGTGGGCAAAGGAAAACTGCATTTTTTTGTCTGGAATTAATGAGTGAGAAGACATCAGTCAGGTATCTGATATCTACCATGTTTCATTAAAAAACCTCAAATTTTATTCCAAGAAATCTTCCATATATTTAAACTTGAAATCCAAATATTTGAGGAGGTAAGCATAATTATAAATCATAACCTGATAGACTCAAACCCAATTGATTTTTCATATTCTATTTGTTGCTTATAGTATGAAGGGAAACACCTTTTTTTTGCATGTGTTACTTGCAGTTGCACTGAAATTTTTCTAATCAATGAGCTTTTTCTGAAAAAATAACATCAGTCATCACACATTGACTAGCTGTAGCAGAAAATGTGTTTGTGTTATGCATTGTACTTTTATTTCTCCAATTTAATAGGAAATTAGCAGGATGAATTCTGTCCCAAAATCTTAACAGAGTAAATAATGATACTTGATACTTCAAAAGAGGAGCTGTCTTCATGCATTAGTTTCGAGATCACTCCTTGAAGCAGTTACAACTGATGTGTGAATAGGGAGAATCAGTTTCAGCAGGGGCATGAATTACAAAGTTATGCTCATATACTGGTATTCTTGTATTACTAAAGCTTACTAACAGTTAAGGAACTTTATAACCTGAAATGTCTTGGATGACATCTTATATAAAATGTAACTATTTTTCCATATCTGAAGTTTACTTTAAAAATATGAGTACATGTTCTTCCTAAATCCTTCATTCCTTCATAAAATGTGCTTGCTTTAAATTAGTTGCTTTTTACACTGTATAAACTAGATGGATTTGAGTATTTTCAAGAAGAATCTGAAGCATTTGGTTGTTATTAGTGTGGAGATATCTGACTCACACATGCAAAACATTAAAGAAACTTGCAAATGTTCAAGAAATTTTTGTTTTGTTTTGGGGCTACACAGCACCAAACCACATCCTGTAGTACAACAGATATTTTCCCTTTTCATTTTTATTGTATAGTATTATTTCAGGTTCATAGAACAAACAAAGACAATACTCTTATTCTCTGTTCCCCATGTTTTATTATTTTTATTTAAATACAACATACTATACATTGTTCCTCAGTGATTTTTATTTCCCCTTTTTTTTTCTTAAATCCCTCCCTCTGTTTTCCTGTTACTCAGGAGTCTGTTATGCTGAGGGTGATTTAAAACAGAGCTTATGGTTGAAGATCTGTGATATTTTAGATAGTGTCTGCAGTTTGCTCCCACTACAGTGGGTATTACAGTATACCAAACACACAGGAATCATTGATTCCTTCAAGTGTTTTATTTTTATTTTGGTTAATTTTCAGAAACCACAAATAGCTCCTGACGCACTTTGGAAAAGTGATATTTCCCCATATTGGTCTTTTAGCAGCATGGTGTTTTAAGTACTACGATAATATTTATGTACAATTCATCCCCTGACCACATCATATAGGTAATTCTGTCAAAAGAGAATTTCATTTGTACCCTAAATGTTCTTTAAGTGGTCATCCAATATTGCATTCACCCAGGCCCACACTGAATGTTCACTGCGGGTGGTCCATTATGTCTTGTCAGTTTTAATTATGATTACAAATTTAAAGAGAAACTTGCCTTTATCACGGCAGTTAAGTTTTTCTGTGACCTGCAATTACATTTAAAATCTGAAATCCTTATTTCTTTTCAAAAAAAATCTCATTTGTGAAGAGAAAGCTGGAGATAAAGTACCATCAAATACAATGTCAGCTATCAGCTAAAATGTTGTCTCTCAATGAATTCCTAGTTTTAAAATAGTTGACTTTATTTAAGGACAGAAAATACAATCTGCCCATTTTGTATTTTTTTTGCTTTTTTCTTTTTTTAAATGGCTAATATTTAAATAACAGATTAAGATTGATGTGCTGGTTAAACATTGACTTAAATAAGTTATAGAAGATTCCAACAACACCAGCCTTTATACAGGTTAAACATTCTCAAAAAGACACATTAAGCAAGGCTCTCCTTTGTACCAAAATACAGTTTCCAAACAATAAAAATAAAACCAACTTTTTCACAACAAGAAATATTGAAGATAAAACTGCAGCATCAATATAATCTCATAGTTATCACTTAAAGTATTTAGAACAAAATAATATTATACTACTTTTGTTTCTTACTAAAGACACTGCAAAGACTTATTTATTTACTTAGTGGAATACAATGTGAAGACAGTGGTACAAATTGTTTGATGTACTGTTTTCTACTTATCTGCTCTAACAAAATGAATCTCAATATGGTTACATTGATGAGCTATCCAGAGCTCTCTAAAATTACAGAGTAAAGCAAAACATAAAACAAACCTTATGTACCTTTAACTGAACAAAATTCATATTATGCTTAACTTTATTATACTGCAGTTGCTCAAGTTAAGCCATGGGACTAGTAACACGTCCTAAAAATGTGCTGGATATTATGTATTTTGAGCCACCAATTGCTATGATGGATATGAAAGGCATGCTAAAGCTGGATACCAGCACAGCTTTTTAGTTGGCTCTCATATATAATATATGTGTGAGTAATAATTTCTGATAAATGCATGAGCATGATTTTGGATCCCCGTCCCTCAGTCTTTACTTAGGTATCACTCCCACTATATGCCCATGATTCTGCAAGCTGGTAACAAGGACAAACGTGCTGAATGGGTGTATTAATTAAAGAAGGAGTGCAGGACTGTGTTGCCTTATTACCTACCTTTCAGAGGCCAAATTTTACACTTGGGAATTACACAGTTAAACATTTGCAATCTTAGTGACTTTAACAGGGCTGTCCACACCTAGGTTCCAGCCCAACGCTTCCTGCAGAATACTGCACTGATTGCAATGCGTTAGAACTTAGCTCCACATTGAAATCAGAATCAGATGAATATATACACAGATGCATTGACACCAAAGTACAGATGTATCCCCTTCTCTCAATTTCAGAAAAGCAGAAAGACCCTTTGAACAAAGTATTTCTTGAAGTTTGTTCTTGAGTGCTGGTAGAGTAAAAGAAATGCTCTGCCATAGAGACACCCAATACGATAAATCCAAGCGCTGCTCATTTGGTCTTTTTGCTTAAGTGCAAGACAGTTTAGGGAAAAAATGGATTATACACATTAAAATCTGCCTTTAAAGCCTTGTCTAATACCTATTCTCAGAGTACTTCTGAGGTTTTGACATTTTAACCTATCAACCTCCAAGTGAAGTACTGAGAAAATGGGAAAGTAACAAAGAAGCAAATGAGGAAACATTTCAAATCAAAAAGATATTTAACATCCTATTAAATAAATAACTTAGAGAGAAATAAAAAGAAATGAATTTAGAACATACAAGCAAACCATACTATTCGTTTTGTTAGAACAGTTTCACACTACTTTGCTTATATTCTTTAATCCTATTCATTTTTCCACAAGGCTTCTCCAGAAATTTCATTATTTGTGCATATGACCCAAGTGCTTCCAGTAAATGCTTGTGTATCTAATTGTTCATTGGATCATTAGGCTTGACTGAGCAATTAAGGTCTTTGATATGAGTTAGTATTCCATAAATAGCATTCCCCATGAAGATCATTCAACAGATTGTCTTATGTCCCATAAGTTCTGTTGAAGAGGTAAAAAAACAATTGTTCACACTGGCAATAACTTCCATCCCATTTGATCCAGCTTTTATCTTGACTATAAGATATGACACTGAACTAAAAAAAAGTATTTCACGTGCCAGGAATGAGTACAAAACCTTCAAAGGCTTCCCCTGCTCTCTTTTCAAACAAGCAGATGTCTGCACTATTTCTTTGCACTTACTCTTCAGGATTACCAAATATTCTTGAAATAAGAGCCTTTGGTTCAACTGCATCAATAAAATAGTTCCTTTATCTAGGACATTACTACCATTGGAAGAAAGTGAGCTGAAGTATTTTTCCTTCTTGTTTTCTGCCCTCTCTTTGTGGCTCCCCTTCCATTCAAGGCCACAAACATTTGCCTTCCATTGTGCTTCCAATTTAAGGACGCGTATGTGTTATAACCATTTTCTTCTATTCTTTCCTTCAATTTGCAATCACTGTTAAACTCCTTCTGTTAAAAGAAGAAAACAAATTCAGAATAAACATAATATTTCAGAGTTGCAGCATACTGCAGGTAAATAGTTTCTAAAATTCTAAAACCATTTTGGAAGATTTCAATGTTCTGTATGTGACACCTTTTTAGGATTCCACAGTGTATTTAAAAAAAAGTTTCAGTGTGCCCAGAGCATTTAAAGCAACATCAGTTAGACTGAAAAAATGAAACAAAAAAAAAGACATAGTCAATTATTCAGTACATAATTATAGCAGAGATATGATATAATTCACTCACAGATGAAATTAAACTTCTCTGTATTAGAATATGGCAACAATATTAAATCAAATTCCCAGTCATAAACTCAAAGTATGAGGTGGCAATCTCAGAATCATTCATCATATTCCAGTTCTAACAAATATAACCATTAAATATCCTGAATGAGATTATTGATACTGTATGTTAAACAAATACGCATGACATAGGCCTACTTCTTATTTGAAGTAAGATCCTTATCCTTTACACCACACTGGACATGAAAAAGGGCTTTTTTGGTTGGGTGTAAGTCACTGTTATGCTGCTGTTACAATGGAAGTGAGGCCTGTTTACTCTGCTGACCTCAAAAGGGGCTTAGTCAAAAAAGAATAATGTACCATCCTGTATCTTATTGACTAAAGAAAGCAACTCTGCATATAGTACTATGGTTTAAGATTTTCTGTTTTTAAAGGAGAACCAGTTACCAGTTGGGTAGAAAGAATAAAAAATAGAAGCATGTAGGAGGAAATGTTGTTTGTTTGTTTTTTTTTTTCTGTTAAAAGCACTCTTACAAAGATCTTCTTCTCTATAATGAAGCCAAGAATGCTTTGTTTTCATAAAAAAATAATCCCTACATATAAAAACCTCCACTTTTATCAAGTTACTTATATTCCATTTAGAAGGCCTTCAAAAGTGCAACATTTACAACATCCTTAAATTACAACCAAAAATTAGCATTTTGTTATTTCTGTATTTCAGAAAATGTCATTTCACACCTCAGGCAGAAGCCAGTCAGAATCTGAGAGTATGATATACTAACTACATGTGGCATTTTTAATGTGTCTATTAACAAGGTAAGAAATATGTCTGAATAATAAAACAATTTTCATGGCACAGATAAGAACTTCTGGCATGTTTTATCTTTAATTATGATCAATTCCCTCAGATATTCAGCTATTAAAGACACAGAAAGTATCCACATTAATAAAAAAGGACATACAAATATTAAGATATATTTTCTATTCCTATTAATTTAAATTGGAATTTTTAAAGTAGTTAATGTTCAGTACTTTGATACAGTAACAGTTTTTGGGTCTATAATTAATGTTTTACTTAGCTGCTAGGAGCACAGAACAAGTTTATGTTTTCCTAACAAAACTGTGCATAATTAAACTCAATTTGACTTCCAACATGCTCTTTGACATTGGGAACAGTAGTTATTTGAACCACTGGTGGGGAAGACACTATCAAGAGAAGAGTCTACAAATCCACGCTTGATATTTCTGGTATTCACAAAGCTACATATAGGTCATTTAATATTTATTTACTGCAATACATCACCTCTGGCATCAAGGTATTAAGAATGCAGCTGGACATCAGTCACAGATCCAAACTGCAATAAGTTCTCTGACCTACCAGCGGCTTATTTTGTTAAAGAAACCAAATAGTGAGTCTTCTTTTGCTCCCTCAAAGTCAGTCAAATTGAACAGTATTTGATAAACATCGAGTCTTACTTGTTTTCCCAGATGCAGAATGTTACTCAGATCCAAAGTTTTATCTCTATTCTTAGATAATAAAGAGAGAACAGATGATGTTGTGATGTGGTTAAGAAGTCTTATTGGCAGGGGTCTGAATGTTAGGCCAGGACTGCTTTGCTCATGTCAAACAAATGTCAGCATAACCCTGCACCAATGTCTATTGTGCACATGCTTAAGAGTGTTTTTAAATTTTTTATTGGTTCTGTTTTTCATATCCATCTGCAGGCTGCCACAATGTAGTAATATAGGTCTAACTGCAAGTCTTGGAGGATGAGAAAAATAATAACAGAAGCATTCTTGAAATCTCTGAAGCATTATGGAATAGGTTTTGATAAGTCATTATGCTGTGATTTTATGATGTGAATATTGAAAAATTATCTCAGCTGGAATTAAAAAAAAGGCTTTCCACATTCGTATCCTCCTGTCAACACTATTTCAAATACACTATGAATTACTGAACCTTATGGCAGCAGTTTCCACCTATGGTACATGAAAGATACTTTGACTTCTTTTGTGTGTATGTGGGGTTGGGATGGACTCTCACCACACAAGCCACAGCTAACAACTTGGGTAGGAAAACTTAACTCAGGCTTTGGGACAGGCCATCAAAAATGACTAAACACTGTAAACTGAGATGTGTGAATTGAAGATGGTGATTTATGCTGACACCTTCGTATGTGTACAGAAGCATACCCATGATCAATGAGTGTAGCTTAACTGACAGATAGTAACTTTGTCAGCAACTCAGTACATGCTTATACCTCTCAATGGTGCAGGACTGAGCATTGATTGTCCTGTATTTCTGATCACTGTGGTTCTAGAAGTTAAAAACCACATTTACAGGAGTTTCAGAAACATTTCTCTATTCTGGCCTTTCCTTAATGTGGTTCTCTGACACTGTCCAGGAGTTTAGAAAGTCAGAAGTCACCTTCTGAACCAGGAGTGACTAGCTACAGTGCAGATGAGGGAGGATAGTTTATACAGCTGTATGAACTAAACCCACCTATAAAAATGTTTCCTTAAAAAAGAGGGTCAAATGACTTCAAGCTCCTTGAGTCTTAGTTGAGACTGGCATTACTTCAGTATTTTCAGCAGAGGCTTAGCTACATTGCCTAAGGATAAACCCAGTGCCAGTATCCATCCGTGACCTGCTGTCTTTAGAGCATCTATGGGTGCTCTGAACACTGAGCAATGTGATCAGCTCATAATCTTTGCAGATGACTTGAATAAGTTTACATTTCTGCGGGCTCAAACTCACTGGAACTGGAAAAAGTTGCAAAATTTTAAACCAAATCAGATATAATACCAGAACATCTGGTGTTTGTGTAATCATGTGGATGTGTGAGGGTACACTTGAGTTTAGCAGTCAGATTTATAGACCATATTGCTTCCTATTAAAAATATTTGGATAGTTACTGGGTTTTGTAGGGTTGGGGTTTTTTGTTTGCTTCCCTCCCACCCCCCCACTCCCACCCCCCCTCCCCCCAGAAAGTATCAGTAAGCCCAAACTTACATAAATGCAAATACAGTTTTCAAATGATACCCAAATTCTGCTCAGACACGAAGCTTATTCTGATAGAAAGTGCCCCTGCTTATGGCAGGGGGCCTGGAATTAGATGATCTTTAAGGTCCTTTCCAATCCAAACCATTCTATGATTCTATAATTCTATGATGTATCTGCTGATATATAAGTCCGTGCCTGTCTGTGTTGCCCACAATCCTGTTTATTAATTAATACACTCAATTTAAAGCTGGCTACTCTAGATATCTTCCCCTTCAAAGTCATAGTTTGATAATTTGGTGTGTCTGCTCCACCAGCTGAAGTTTCAAAGATTTCAGGTGCACTTTATCCCTCCAAGATTTGCTGCTAAATGTGAATGTACTGCAGAAAACCAAGGAAAACCAGCCCTAAAGATTACATTTTGTAGGATACTCTCCATTGGCCACTACTTAATAAGAAACCTGAGTGAAGCAGTAAGCATGATAAATCCCTGCAGCTGCTTTGGTATGATATGAGCTTACCAAACAACAGGGAGCTTGTGCAGACTGGGGCTGATGGTTTAGCAGAGAATGAAATTTTGATGAACAGCTCATTTCAGCTCTAATTAGTAGTATATACACAGACAAGTGGGGTTTTCAGTGGGTAAGAGATGGAACTGTGCTGTCTGCTTCAGTCCGTTTGCAAGGTAGAAAAATACTTACAGAGCCGTAGACTTTTCCTTTCTTGTTCATGGCTAAATAATAGTTGCTCTTAATGGACTTAACTGCCACAACTCCGATTTCTACAGATGTTATCTCCAATATGCCTAAAAAATAAAATTTGAGCTATTTAATCTCTTCATTAGAGGATCTTCTTGCTATAGAAATCACAGTAAACCTAAAAAATACTAAACTTATATTTGGAACCAACTGACCAACAAACTTCAGCAAAATTCTTCTCTAAACCATTGCAAGAATATATACAAGCATTGTTTCAATTAACATGTTTCCATTGCTAACCCTGCATTTTAAACCCCATAAATACTGAAACAGCTCCATTCTTCTTAGCGTAGATTTTACTAAAATTTATCAGAAGAGACATCTGAACCACAGCATTAAATTAAATCTATAGCATATGTCAATAGAATGTGATATTTCTCCCAGTCTTCAAAACCAGTGGTAAACTATTTATTCCTTGTAGGACATTTAGATAAACTAAATCTCTTGGCTGCACTGAGCTGGTAAATTCTTTTTTGGCAAGTGTGTTGACATTTTGGGATACAGTAAGACTAACCCTAACGGCCGTGTTATCTTTGTCTTTCAGATATCAGAAACATTTTGTTCTGTTTGTAATAAATATGATTAATTTTTTTTCTTTAAAACAAACTCTTTCTGGGATAGTGGATGGCTCAAGGGGCCAGTAATGGGAGACAGAGTTTTTCACCCCTACGTTTTCTGCCCAAAAGCATAGTGATCTGGGAGTGGTAGAAGTTACTACAACTTAGGTAGTGACTTCAGAGATCCCTTTTCAACTACTAATAGAGTACCTAGATGGCTATGTTGTTTCAGCATTGAGTCTTAACAGAGGATAAATATGGCTCCAACCAAACAACTTCTAAATGTTTTATCCCGGTTGTACGCCTGGCTGTAACATTTCTCCTGATACTAAAGTAGTAGTCAGAACAATAGCCCGTCTAACCCAGTGGTCACTAAGGGCCCAATGAGGAAATTACAGGAGGGGCAGAAAAGGACATCCTAGGCTGAGCCAACAAATATAGTGAATAGATCAGCTGGAATAACGCTGATGACTTGTTACCTGTTTAAAAAATAAAAGAATTTGGAGTGATTTCCTCCTAAACATATTCTATACTTTTTGTCTGAGCAGAGTAGTACTGAAAAATCCATATGTTTTTTCATTTACTTAAAAATTCCTTATGGTAACTACACATCAAGTGAAGCCAACAGTGTCACTTGGGATTCAGTGCTTTTTCTGTAAATGCTGATATTGTGTCCCTGAAAAATGAACGCATTCTGTTCAGCCTGCAGAACCATGTGGACTTCAGTGTGCAGAGACATGAGGAGGAAGTTTTTTCACTGTATTTTTTTTTTTAAATGGCTGCTTTGTATGTGGTACAAAAGCCATTCTGTATGGCCATTGAACTGGTCTGTGCAGTTCAGGAGTGTGGCTGTCATTTATTCTGTGACTGGAAGTAGAGGCTTTGATGTTACCTGGGCAGCAACTGTGAATCAAGCATGAAAAAGTAATAGCTGTTTTTTATTCAGAAGTAAACATTATGTAGTTTATGGATGTGAAGAAGAGGGAGAACATCAAACTAGGCAGTTTAACATGAATGACCTCCTTCTATTGTCAAGAAAGGAGAGGTGGCCTTTCCTGGATGCATTTTTCAATATATTTAAAATTCTGTATTTATATATGAAGTACTTGATATGAAGATATATAAATTCCAATGCAAGAACCAGAGGCTCTGGGTTTACTTAGCAAGAAACATTAGCTTGGCCACAGTCACCAGGTCTATAGTACTTGCATATGAGAAAGACTTCAGTGAGAACGTCAAGAGAAACAACAGTAGGTCTAGGATGTAGTAAGCCCTTCAGAAAATGGACCATATTAAACCAGACATAATATTTAAAAAAATTTCCTTGTCCAAACCTATGAAAAGATGCAAGTGGAGGATTATTTTGTTTAAATACTCATATGAAAATGCAAATATAAATGTTGATAGACAAAAATGATGATGTAGTATTAAAAAAAAATCAACTGATAAAGCCTTCTGCTGTAAGATTTTTATGGTAAGAGTCTTAATTGCAGCATGAAAAATCATTATTGCTAAGGATGCAGTTGCACATATAAACTAAAAACTTCACCTACACTGTCAAAGATCTGAATTGCCCCTGAGCTTCTTAGAGCCGTTTGAAAACAGTTCTGCATGAATTGCCCCTCAGGCCTGAAACCCAGACTTGAACAAACAGAGTGAATGCACAGTTCTGTACAGCACTGCAAGTCTGCTACCTGTGAGGGAGTAAAAACAGCAGTTCCCAAATCAGCTCACTCTGCCATCAGTAGTATCCAACTCCGTAGCAGCAAAGGTCCCTCTAATAGCTGGAGCTGTCTAACTACTGCAAAGCAGAAAAGTTATGGCTATTTATTTAAATGAAAACTCTAAGCACAATTTCCATTATTTAATTATATGTAACGTTAGCTTGAGAATTAACACAAGGTGCTTAGGTGTAAACAAGAGGATACAACTTAGGGGAACTGTCATCTAGGAAGACCCAGAAAGAGTCAGTTAAGGCCAACGATCTACTTCTAGGGCTAACTTGTCTACTGTTGCAATGCAGACATATATCACTTTCCGTATGTGAAATTAAGAGAATTATACTCTCTAATCTCAATAGAAGTTGTGAGGGCTCCCTAATTAAGTCTTGATGGTCATCTTATATATACCACTGTCATGCCATTGATACAAGCAGATCAATGAGTCCAATCCAGCCAAGGCCTATTATACTTGGATTACTCTTGCACAGCTGCTCATTTTCACAGCAAAGAAAAGCCAGTTTCTTTCTTGCTTTTCTGTGAAAGCATTAATACAGAGCAGTGGACTTTAATACTCCTTTCCCATGGGACATCTCTTCAAGTATTTGTGCTCAAAACCAAACAGAATTAAGCGGAGAACCTTAGGCTATGTGGATGACGAGCTACTAAAAGGTAAGAATGTGGTGCAAACACTGCTACAATGCCCATTTCCTTTTACAGAGTGATGTGTATTTTGTATTTTCCATGCCAAAAAGTGATGAGAAGAATTTAGTTAATTCTTTCTACAGAAATTAATTGCTGTAATCCAAATGTGGCACCACTAAAACTAGGCTGGGTCCCTTTCTAACAGCAGCAGGAACAAAAAAACCACCACCACCACTAAAAGAAAAAAGATACTGGCATAACATGTGCCATCATTACTTTTTATGTTGAAATGGATTAAACTGAATTACATTTTGTCACATTTTCCTTGTAACAAAACACTGTATTAGACCATTTCAGCTATGGTTCAACATTTCAAAACCATGACTATTACACTTGCAGCTGAAAGAGAACAGTGCTTAAATAAGAAACTTGTTCTGAATTAACCCGTTTTAAGTGTCTTGCACTTGAATGATGGAGATACACTGCTCTTCAGTTCAGTACTTAAGTTAAAGCCATGGAAGTATATGAATGTATACTAATTAATGAAAATATAGTATTTTTTTCTGGTAAAATTTGTTTGCAATCATACTCCATTATATCCCAAATACATACTTACTCCATTATATCCCCAGTGGGAGAGCTGAAAGGAGGTCATGAGGAGAAATGTTACTACATTTACATTATATCCACAGTAACTGGCTTGATTATACTTAGTTACACTATTTAACTGGAGCCAAATGTAGCTGAATTCTTGAGAACTATTATCAGGTTGATCTCATCACCAACGATCCTGGATTTATTCTTACTGAGTGTGCTTTGTGTATTTGGAAGTTGAAAAATTATAGTCTTCAGTGACAATTTTGCATATTCTAACTTTTGCAGTATTTTGGGAGGAGAAGGGGAAATTTTAATGGACGTTTTTCCTTACAAATTAATTTAATACATGATCTATTACCCCTTGGGTAACAGGGACCTGATTTGGTATTTATCTACCCTGCTACTCCCTGTATACCCTTTATCTACCCTGCTACTCCCTGTATACCCCAGAGACTTCACTGGAGTTACATGCTAGTTAAAGCACAGAACTAGCTTTTGTCTAGATTGCAAATTATTTAGTATTATTTACAGATTTTCTCAGGAGAAGATTGTTACAGGAGTTTTATAGAAATCTACTGAAGGCAATAGGAATCTTTTCATAGGTCTCAGTGATGTAGACACAAATTTCAAATGTCAGCATGAAAGCACCAACTCATCTGAGTTGGACCTACAAGCAGAAGTCATAAGGATTTTTCAGAACTTTGAAATAGACTGGATGTAAATCAAATGCCTTGGATGTAAGGGTGAAAATATGTATTTGATTATTAAGTCATTATTAAATTAAGAAGAAACATATAAAAATATAACTGACATTTACATTATGAAGGTTAAAACTGTAGCGTTTTTCTCACCTAATGAAATTGACTTCTTTGAGGGCACAAAAATTTTTGCATTTTCCTCAAGGTTTATGTAGTAGAGTCACAGGCTCTGATTGGACTTATATACTACTGCAATAAAAAAATATAATTTCCATGGGCTCTCAAGATCAATTTGACACAATTTCATATTCTTCAAGAGCTGCAGGATTGGAGGTATGAGCCTATGTGTAGTCACAGCCTATACGGCTGAAAGGATGCCACATCACTGTGGATACTCCACTGGACTTAATTAGGAAAGATATTCTTGATGGATGGTTGTTCTCAGACACCTTCAAAACCTGAGATTCTATAACCCCCTGGTAGCCTATTCTACCATTTACGTTAGAAAATGTTTTTATTGTCCAATTTAAATGGCCTTGTAATTTGAGCCCATTAATTCTTGTTTAAACTGTAAACTAACATGAAAGAGATGGTTTTTAATTTGCAGTAACCTTTTACATATTCAGAAATTATTATTAAACCTACATATCTACCTACCAGCTTTCACTGTCTAAACAAGCCCAGCTTTAAAATGCTTTCCTTAAAGCTTTCAGGTTTTCTAGACCTTTGAACATGCCCGTTGCTTGTGCCCACAGCATGGCCATAGTACTTTAATGAAGCCTTACCAGTGTTGATACCTGAAGGAACATTTCATATTTCCTGCAAAGGATATATGCATACTCATACATTTATGCATAATTCCTCATTTTTTACAGTAATATGCTAACAGTGATTCTTGTTTGATTTGTCATCCACCACACTCGGATACACAGAAGGAATGTAAGCAACTATTTCTCATTCTATAGTTGTGAATTTGATTACTCCTAATTAAATGTTGTACTTTGCATGTGTCTCAGTTGTGGCCTTTTTGTTTGATAATTTCTCCAATTTGTCAGTGTTTTGAGTTCTTATTCAGTCCTCCAAAATACTTTCAACTATTCCAAGTTTCATATTGCCTGCAACTTCTATAATCCTAGTTTCAATTCCTTCATTCAAGTTCTTAATTACTTTTTACTAGGAGATATGTTGAAGAGACTCTTGTGTAAATTGATGCCTCTGTTCAGATTGGCAGTGAACAACTGCTCATTCCGGAGTACGGCTTTCCACACTGTAAGGCTTTCACTTAGATTTTGCTTGCTGATCTTGGTTAAAAGAATATCATTAGGGACATTAAGTTTCAAAAATCTTTCCCAAATTTATGGTATCTGCTGCTTCTTTCCTATGCATGAAGATTTTTATCTCACCACAGATGAAATTTAGGTTGGTTTGGTATTGTTTTTATTTCATTAATTCTTTAATTAATTGGGTTTGGCTGTTAATTTACTAGGTGCTTATAAACATTTATTTAAAAATTACTTTTGCTGTATTTTTTCTTAGGATATGCTGACTTGTCTCTAGGTCTTTTTCCCTCCTTTTTTAAAGACAGGTATTACATTTACTACATCCTCAGTTATCTGGGGAGTTGTTTTTTTCCTTGATTTCAGAATTATTCTCTAGAGGCTTGGCCAACCTACTGAGTACAGCAAGTAAATTTTATCAAGTAAAAAACAGATAAATCATCCAACTCATTTTCATTTTGTTCTTTTTCTATTCCAACTGATGAAGACCGAAACAAACAAGGCATTTCAACTTACTTCCTTGTATGTATCTTTTATCTGATTTTATACTATTGCTTGGGCTCAGCCATTTCCAAGCATTAAACTTTTCACTCCAAGAGAATGTGTAAAGTAAATAACTTCCATGTTATAATGTGACTTGTAATTAGGTTTGATAATAAGCACTACAAATCATTAATATTATTGGGGGGAAAATTCTTGTTAGTAGTTACTCATTTCTGGCTTTGTGCTTTTTAGGAACTTGGAAAGGAAACTAAAATAATTAAAAGAAAAAAATATGCTGTGGCCTCCATTATGGTTTTAAAGCAGATAGCACACTATTATTTTACAGCCATAACTCTGTAAACTTCAACAATTATAACTAATCCCCTTTGACCACATCCACTGTAAAAGCATAGCTTTCAATACCCAAACCATTTCCAACTCATTATAATTAGAAACATTTCAAATATCGACTTGAAACGTGCCCTGTAGCTATGCATGTGCTCCCTTTACAGGTCCCGAAGGCTAGAAACATATTCCCAATAGAAACCAAATATATTTAACTTAAATAAACTATTTTTATAGATTATAAAAGTCATCATTATATAAATGACAAGGCAACAGAAAGCTGACTGGCTGTCTTGCTCTGCACAGGGTGGCTATAAAAAACAAAAGTGAAAAGTGGCACTTTCATAATTCTGTATGGTAATTCCAAATGTCCCGTGTTTTTATAAAAATGCTGGTAATATGAAGCAAAACATTTACAAAACATCCTAGAATGTGAGTGATTTGTTAGGAAAGCAATTTGTTAGGAAAGACAGCTTGACAGAGTACCAAATGTATTATCAAGGCAGTACTGCAATGGATCCAAATATAACCTGCAATGAGGATCACTTGATTCTGGAACCAAATTCAACTACTTTGCAGTGTGAGACAGTGGCCATTTTTCTGTAGCTGATCCTGTTTGTGTAATAAATTCTTAAAATGCACTTTAAATGTCTGTAACCCTAGTTGCAGTCCTCTTAATGTAGAGGAACAGGACCACCTTGTATCTTCCTCCCCCTTTCAAAGATTATCCCATATATGTGGCGATCCACAGACAGCCCCCCCCTTGCTTGCATTTTCTTCTGTCTACAGAAATACCACAGATGAAGAGTGAGTTCATCTGGATGGAATGTGAAGATGACTGATGGCTGCCAAAACTTCCCAGTTTCCCAAATGGTGACAAGAAGCTGCTGGGCCTGTGACAGCAGCTGCTGCTCTTGGTGGGTAACTGGACAGGACGAAACTTGGTAACATTCCTCTTTTCAGAACTTTGGTTTGTGCACCCTGCAGGGAGCTTCTCTGAAGGGGTACCTTTGACTAACGTTGGCTTGAGTCAGATAAAGTTGGTGATAAGGCATAATGTTAAAGATTTCATAGTTCAAAAGTTTGCTTTTAGAAGGTGGTTTAAAAAAGGGTGGTTTAAAGAAATGAGAAGACTGGTTGGATGTGGTCATGAAAGAGTGAAGTACTAAGCAATATGAGGCCACTGACCCTGTTTCTACTCTGTTGCACCATTTACATCTGCACAAACTAAGCTGAAAACATTCCCAAATGAGAAGTTATACAGTTATTCCTATCTCTTATTTGTCTTGCATAAGAATTATTGACAACAGAAAGAGGAAGATGGTGGAGTAGAAGATAAAATAAACCTAGGAAACTGAAGATGGGCTAAGCAAGATGTGCCTTTAGAAGCTTTATAATGAAGCAAAGTAGTTCCATTAAAATGTAATCTTACAGGCTTTGCAGTTGCCTTTGGAAGGCATTTTAAGATAGAAATCTCACAACCCATGATACCACAGTTATGGGCAGAAACCTCAAATAATGACCAAGGTGAACCATAACCTCAGCTGTCACTCAGAACTAAAACTTTATTTGAAGTTAAAATCCATTTTGTGCTTGTTATTATTATTTTCTGAGACCTCTACCCTTCCTGCTCTAAATCAGAAGTGAAAGTACTGAAAGACCACAGAACAAGCTGCTAATGTGTCATATTTAAACTATAGCCAAAATGTGAATGTCCCACGAGCTTTCCAGTCCAAATTCCCTCATCTGATGCATTTGGATAAGATGTACCTTATACATGTATCCAAACTTCTTGAAGACTGTGGGAACAGTATCTCTAAGCCCTCCTGCATTAGCACAATATTAGCGTAAGGTGTGAAGTCTCTATGGTGCATAAAGACCATGTAAAAGATTAGTTATTCAATAATTTTCTCAGAACCACAAGGGGATTTAAGGAAACTAAACCACTTCTCTTCCCTTTTCTACTGCTTTTATGTCTTTAATTCCAGAGCAGAGCGAGGACCACTCAACCAGTGATTCTCTGTAGACCAAGTAAATGGGAGGGTGGCATAGCATGGCAAGAAAGGACCTCTTTAGTGATGCAGTAGTGAGAGCTGTTGGTTAGCAAAGGAGATGTTTAAGTTTACTTACAAGAATGGCAGGAATCAATTTAGCTAGTATATGTCCTGACATGTAACAGAAACAAATAATTCATAAGCACAGTTAGCCTATGTTTTCCCCTCTTGTCAGTGAAAAGAGGCGACTCCAAAAAACAATTCCAAACACCAGCACTCCTGTTAAATGTCCACAGTTAGACAGGTTAAACTTCAGTAAAGGAAATGCAGGAAGTGACTTCGAGGACACATCTATGCTGCCAGTTAATATGAGTTCAGAGCTGTCCTCAAGGGCACCTGGTCCATCACTTTCATCACCAGCATGCAAGTATGCCACCAGATTTAGCCAAAGTCCTTGCAGGAGGGAAGATATCACATTTGCTTCCTTCACATGGATTTAATTCACGTTGTGGAGGTGGAATGGCTACAGACAGAGCCAGCTGTACTGAGCTCTATTAATCAAAACCCAGATTTTTTGAGCTCCATGCTTGGGCCAAGATGGGAAGATGTATAGACAGCAACATGAATGTTGATGGAAAATATGAGGGTCTGAACACCTCTGCATGCTTGACCCCAACATTGCAAGATTTGATAACTTGTAAACCGGACAGAGACAGTGTCAGAATTCATTATCAGATCTGTTTCTGGGATGAAGAGAAAAAAAGAAAAGCACTACTCCCCGTCCCTACCTCAGTATATATGGTTAGATGTATGGTTGTAGTTATCTGATTTGCTAGATCTCTTGACAAAGGCGGCAGCTTAAGGAGTCTCCTTAAATTCCATTCCCCCAGGTATTTTTTTCTGCCTCTGTGCTGAAGTTCACCAACCCTTCAAATATAACTGTTTGTGGAGCAGCCCTATAAACAAAATCATTGGAAGGATCTGGCTTAAAAATAACTCTCAATAGAAAATAAATCAACCTATACCCCTAAGGATTAAACAATCCAAGTTTTTTAAGTCATTGTGAGTAGTATATGTTTTCTAGACCTCCTATTGCTCTCCTTCTGGTCTCTTTCCAATTGGCTAATTTTTTTTTGAAGTGAGATGCCCAAGACTGGACTGACGTTCTAACTAAGGCCTGATGGGTACTGAATTGAGCAAAAAGATTACTTCACATGTTTATAAGGAATCTTGGATCACAATCCAAATCCTAATTGAAACTTGGCAGTCCATACATGTTTCCATTTAGCAGACAGGACCAGGCACTCAGGATTTCTGTCAAATCTTAAATTTCTAGGTCTCCACAGAAATACACAGGAGAATAGAAAGCTTATAACAGACTAGTACAACTCAGTAAATTTTCTAAGAGTTGTGTGGAGCTGCCTATTTCAATCTGGGTGGAATGCCAAGTTATCTTCCACACTCATGATCATTATGTTTTCCTCCTGCATTTTACCATTTGTATAAATTTCAATATGAATAATTGCAAATTGTAAGAAACTGAATGGAGTTAAAGCTGTTCACTTATTGCCCATCCTAACACACAAGGAAGGGACAATGCAAAAGAAACAGTCAAAGTGCATGGTGACTGCCAGGAGAAGTAGCTGTCCATCACCTGCAATATCAGGAAAGGCAGGTCTTCATTGCTCAGGCAGTCAGCTGCCGTTCAGTCAGGAGCTTCTAGCAGATACAGTAAATATATTTACAAATAGGGCACAAATTATAATTAAATCAAGCCAGTCCTACTCAAGTGCTGACAGCTATGAGCAGACAGAAGTGAGCCTGGGTGCTAAGGCAGTGTATAAACAGATGAAAAAAGGTATCCCTATGAAATGTATGGAAGTTGTGAGACTTACAAAACTCAGTGTGCTGCAGATGGCCTCTGCTACTTGTCTGTCAACAATCTTTATCCAAATGACAGGTTTGTTGCCTCCTACTGAGACTGATACATACTGTAGCTGTTCATGTGAAGGCTGCTCAGCTGCACATCAAAATGAGACAATTTATTTCAACAGTTATGTTTAATTTTGGGCCTCATTTGTTCTTATTATGGATCTCAACCTGACTCCCCATTGTGTAAGACAACAAGACTGGAAAAATATAGTTTCTCATTTGCTAGTTTCAAGTACTTATCTTCTTGTGGAAGGTGGGAGACAGAAGGAAACTCACTGTGTAACTGTACCACAAAGATTAGCAATGTGCATTGCACTGTCTGTGGCAAGTAGGATCTTTTCCTAAACCTGTACGGGCATAATGACCTAGTAATGGGGTAGAACAGAAAAATCACAAAGTTCTACAGGCTTTTTTTTAAGAGACCATGACCAGATACAGATAACAGCATCCCACTACTGCTGTGTTTCTCTGAAAAAAAAAAAAAAAGTTTTAGTGTTTTCCCTGCAAATCAGAAAGTTGCCAAACACACTAATTCACCACATCAATTAGCTGTTGGTTCTAATGGTTTATGTCTGTCTGCCTAACACAGGAAAAAGGAATCCGTGGTATTTTAAAATATGTGATCCATATGTTTATAATGCAAGACTACCACTGGACAGCTATAATATTCACTGTTTCACATAATTATCCTTGGTGGCAGTTACTCATCAACACTTTCAGCAGTTTTATGCTACAATGCAACAAATATTCCCAGTATTGCTTGGTCACAATAATAATTCTTTTAAAGGAAACTTTATCATGACTGTGGGAACAGAATGAACATCTGAGAAGTGTAGATTAGGGCAGCTGTATAGTATGGGTGATCAGCATTAAGAAATGACTACAAAAAATATTACAGTATATTTTAAAATAGCTAACTGTTGGTTTTCCCTCGTAGCTTTTTTCTGTCCACAAATTATTTTCTTAACTGACCTGGATGTGTTCAAATGAAAGACAGGTCTCTGACCTTAATACTCTTACCAACATAGTCTGGGTCAATGTTGCATATGATTTAAGATGACCAGTCACAGATTGTGGGTAGCTCATAACCCCCTGGGTACTTTGCAAACAAACTACTGTCCAAACTTTTTCAGCCAAAATATTTATTGAAAGGCACAATTACTATAACTATTGTTATTGGACAGTCTTGGAGTAAATAAAAAGAAATTAATTACCAGTTGTTACTGCATGAAAAGAAGTTAAGGTTAATAGTTTAGCAGCTGAAAAGAACTGTGACCTCTGATCACCAGTTCATTGCTTTGTTCATTCATTTTTTGTTTTCTCTGACATAAATATTTATGTGTACTTAATTCATCCTAAATTACAGCTAATCCAAACTAAACAAAAAGACAACATTCAATAACTGTATTATTCTTGTTATAATGCTACTTGATCAGCTTCTCATTTTTTAATGCTAGATTTGTACTTCATCTTACATATTCTGTACATTTCTTTCATCATCAAAGGTATGTTGAAACACTAAAGCAAGTATCAAGATCTATATTCTTGCACACAGATGTAAACTATTGCCTGCTATAGTGCAAGCACCTGATATATGTCTTTCACAGTGTTTTCATCTTTAATACTTGACTGTCTCCTAACCTGGCTGGAGCTGGTATTTTCAGTCTTCTAGTACAAACAGTTTTTTTAAAACTTTGATGAGCAGCGATAAGTGCTGTCTTCTTAAACATTCATTCAACACCTCATGAAAAAGCAAGATGACAAAATCGTCAATCTTGCACAGAAACTTAAAAGGCTGATCTGCAGAGCACAATCACTTCACACCCTTCTGCTTTCATTATCTTCAAGTCTCTTTCTATATTGTTTCTCATCTTCCCTGCTGACATTCTCACATAACAGTTAACAAGCATGTTTTGCACACAGGATTATGTGATCTAATTGCACGTGCTTCTGCCTCATGTCTTGTCCTTTTATACAAACTCTGATTCCCTAGCCTGGGCTGCTGAAATATTTTTGGTTTTTCCTTTCCTTGAACTATGTAAGTCTCTTGCACAAACACTCAAAAACCTATGCCTGGGACAGTTAATGAATGGTACGATTCAGAAGGTTTGATACATTCTTTCCAGCTTTTCTACTCAACTTTCTCTATTTAAATTGATTTTTCTGCTTGCTGGAGTCCAACAGCACAAAATCCCGTGCAGCCAACAAACCCCAATCAACCACTCAACTGACACTGCATTTTCTGCTGTGATTCCAGCAGAATCCTTGCCAGGGGACATGTAGAGGGCAGGCGAAGAACCTCCTATCTTCTCTATGTACTTTTATGTCAGGCTCAGAGATACCTTTGCTTACAGTACTGTCCAACATTGCAAAGAGCACCTGGCCCCTAGGCCATTTGGTGAAAACTGGCTGACAATCATATTTGCACCTTCTAGGGTGGTCTAGTGCATCCCTGAGAGTGCTTGGTTCAATTCTCCTCAACTATTACCTCTAGAGACTTTACCCATAGCCCTCAGACATGTCTGTGGTTTTTCTGTTCTGTGTCTGACATACTGTGGAGGCGTGTGGCAGCCCACTAGTCTGCTGTTTGTATAGTCTGGTGTCAAGGTCAGGTAGACATCCTCTTGCAGGGCTGGCATGAAAGTGTATAAAACCAAAGGAACCAAAGCCGGCTTGGTCTTGTCCATACTCCCTCTTAGGAGTGATCCCTGCAGTGAACTGTCCTGGTCCCGAGAATTTTGTGGAGGTTCATTCCAGGAGGAAATAGCTCATGTCAAAAAAAGGCTAAGTGTGAACTAACATGTGCAATGCAAAAGGTCAGGAGTGCTGGATCCGAAAGCTACCCGGGGAGCTAAATTATTTGACAGTGTAAAACTAGCCTTAGACAGCTATGGAGATGAGCAGCTGAAGAACAGAGCTGCCACGTTTCTGTCTGGGATTTTGCATGTGAAGACAGACATTTCTAAGCAATGTCAGAGCTCAGACACGAGCTGTGCATGCTGCCTGTGCAGCTTGGCCACAGGCAACAAATACAAAACCATGTAAAAATGTCTTATTGCTTGTGCATGAAACAACTCCACAATTGTTTCAACAACCATACGCATGTTGTGTAGCTAATGTATAGACAACAATAAATAAATAAGTACTGGATTAAAAATAGGGAACAAAATTAATCAGTTTTCTCAGGAAAGTAATCAGCAAAATCCTGGTTTTGTCTGTGCTTAATGTTTTCATTAATGATCCACAGTAATGCCATGACAAAAAGTGTTATTTACACTAAACTATTCAGGATAGTAAAACTGAAGGTACTGAGAGTAACTGCAGAAGAATCTCAGGATTCAAGCTGACAAGGCAATAAAATACCAGATAAAATTCAATGCAGGTGAATGTTGTAAAAAGTGGTGCACATAGGGAAAGTAATGTTCGGTTTATAAACACGGAATGTGTTACAGAATGGCTTATGGCCCAGCTATCGCTTCTTGGTCTTCTAATAGATAACAAAACAAAAATTAGGAATGTACAGGACAGGAGTAGGGAATGTTTCGGAAATGGGTAATAGAGCAACAAAGTTTAAATTCATCTGTGCTTGCATTTTGAACACACATGCTACCCTAGTCTCTCATCTCGTAAAAAATGAAGCAGAACTGGAAAAGCTACAGGAAAGATCAACATGCAGCTCAGAAATAAGGATTAACTATTGTTTGAAGAATAACTAAAACCTAGGGCTTCACAGGGTGGAACAGGAATTAGTTGAGGGGGAATCTATAAAATTGTAGGCAACCTTGAGAAAGTGAAGAAGGGGCAACTATACACTGAATCTTAAATGAAATTGTTGGGCAGATATTTAAAACAAAAGAAGGTACTTTTTCACACTTGTTAGATTACAGCCATCATTGGTAGGATGTCCATTTACATGAACTAAAAAGCAATCAGAACAACTGATTAAAAAAATGTGTTCCTAGGACAATTAAAGAGATGTCATCATTAGTCTTTGAATTGCATACTGATGGACACTAGGAAAGTGTAACAGGCAGTTATCACTTTTTCTTCTCTTCAAGCTTCTGCTACTGCTACTGTCAAGAGACAGGAAACAGACTGACCTTTAGTCTGAAGTAGGGGAGTTGCCCTTTAGTTCTTACTTACACATTCCCTCATATAGAGAAATGAAAGAAAGTAGAGAAACAGTCAACAAAGATTTTTCAACAGCAAATTCTCTTAGATCTTATTCATTTTATGACAATATGACAGGTCATTTCAGGGAAAGAGATACATAGTTAGGCTTTTGACACTATCACATTACATTATCATAAATACAGTAGTTTCATATAAAACTGTATTTTAAGAAGGATGGAAAGCAGGTTAGAAAACTGTATTTAGAGAATAATTCTCAATTATTCACTGCCAAAATGGAATGAAGTATTAAGTAAATACATACACAGGTTGAAGAAAAATGAGATACCAATTTTACAGAAAAGTGTCTGGGTGGTTAGTGGGCCACAATCTGGACTTGAGTGAACAATATGAAAATCAAATATCTTTCTAAGATGTATAAACATGAAAATAGTGTGTGAAACATAGAAGAAAATCTTTCCACATCATCCAGCATTTGGAAGGCTTCACCTGGGCTCCATGCTCATTTCAAGATGAGGAGGGTAACCAGCATGGCCATAGAAAATATGATTTGAAATGGAAAATTTAATAAATCCAATCCTGTTTGTCTTAAGACAAACTGTGGGAAGAGAAAGCATACCAGTAACTTTCAAATACTTAAAAAAAATATCTGGAAAGAAGAGAGGAATGTTCCATTCAAAAGGCAACAGAAATAATGGACTCAACAGCACAGAAGAGTAACAGAGGATATTAAGAATAATAAGATTTTAATAAGGGTGGTAAAAACTCTCTGTATTCATTAAAGGTGCTTTGGAGCGTGTGCAGTCTTTAAGAGCAGGTAATAAAAGTGTCCAGCAGAGCTGATGATAGATATCATCCGTATGTACATTGTGGGACAAGGGAATGCACCACATGATCTTCTGAGATTTCTTGCAAGCCTATAAAGCTGTGTTTCCACACACAAGAAGTTAATCAAATGTTTCTGAAAATGTTGGACTTAATATGCTATAGAGCACTATTCTGTACAGTATTTGCATAGGAAGTCAAACACTTCTGGAAATGTATGGACTTACTGAGTGCATGATGTGCAGCTGATATAATGAAATTTTCACAATTTATGGTTACACAGAAACCAGTCAGAACTACTGTATGATACTTCTGATCAGTGCCTTGTAATTCCAGAAGAAATGCAAAGAATCGTTGAAAGGCCCAGGCAGCAGAAGAGGTCAATTCAGATATGTGGCAGTTCTAGGTGACAGTAGGAGTGTGATAATTTAGATTTTGCTCACGAAAACTTCAAAACTATAATCTGTGACAAGTGCATTGTCTTTACAAATCATGTATAAACTTTGGAGATCTTGCTTTTAAATTGTGGAATTTTCATCCCTTATCCTCGTGTTCTTCATTTGCAGGTTTGTGCCTGTTGATTCTAACTGATATCTTCTGAACACATGCAACACTAATCGTAATTCCTTTTTGTTTTATTAGAAACTATTCAAACACTGTAGTCAGTGTTCTTTAGAAATAAGACACCCATTTATTTCTGTATTATGAAAAGCATAATTATGACAACAGTACGAGGACTGCCACACTGAAATTTGAAGGGACTTCTACTTTAAAAAAAAAAAAGAGTTTGCATACTGGTACATCCTACAGAACAGTATCTGAAAGCTGGACTCCCAACTGAAGTTCCTACAAGACTTACAGATTCATGGGACTCCTTTCACAAATCAGGCTCATAGACAGCTGGTCTTCTGCAACACAAAGCATGAAGATAACAGAACCACTTCTAACAATTTTGATTCTTACAGTCCATGTTCCTCTGCCCACCTCTAATGAATTATTTTCTTTCTATTCATCATTTTCCTGGTGCTTCTTTTTCCCCTCAAGCCCACACTGTAATCTCCTCTGTCCTTGTGGTAGACACTAACAAAAGAACTTGATAGAAAAAGATTAAGTTGAAATGTATGGCTAAGAATCGCAGTGGCTTCCTTTAAGCTGTCAGTCCATTTATTTACTTTATTTACTTTGCTGTTTTGAAATCCGTGTGTGCCAAGACCACGCTCTGGGAGCTCCTTGCTGTGTATAAACTAACACAGTAATCAACAATTACAAGACGCTGCTAAATCTATTGTCATGCATCTGCACAATCATAATTCACTTCAATGCAACTACAAAGCAATTGGACTGCCTGACTCTGCTCAGTCCCACCAGCTGCACTGTCAGCTGCCTATGAAAAAAAGAAAGCCCTCAGAGAAAGCAGAAGATAATATACCAGTATTTGGTATGAAAGAGAGAACGAATTTTTGTATCAGGATAGAAATTATATTGCAAATATTTCCTTTGTTATGTCAATAGGGTAACATCAATACATTACTGACACTATTTGCAGGTGATTTTTTTATTTCCATGTCCTGTATGTTTCACGTACATGCTGAGCAACAGCTAGTGCTCTGTAAAATCTTTAACAAGACAGAGATGACAAAATCCTAGCTGGCAAACTGCCTTCTCAGTTCTCTAGTGTTAAAGTGGAACAGTTCTGGTGCAAGGAGTCTAGCACACAGCCCGAAGATCTCAGAGCTATCAGTGCCACTGCTGCAAATCTCAGTTGACAAGACTCAGCGCCCACTGACCTTAGGAATCCCTTCTAATTGATCTTAACTCTTTGAATATCAGCCTCTGATTTCCATTGTAACAATTCCAGTGCTGTCAGGCACATAAAAGGGACATCTGTGGCCACATTCCCAAATCAAGGAAGACTACCCACAGTCAGGAAAACCAGAAGTTTCCAAAGGCTGACCTAAGTTTTTGCCAGATCTATCCTTCCTCCTGAAATCCCATTTCAACAAAAGATGTTAGACGAATTGGGAAGTGCCTAGTTTGGCACAGTTCTCAGCTGGTTCACCATTATTTGATCAAAAATATCTTAAGTCCAGTGCTTAGAAACAGAAAGATTTTAATAAGAAGTAAGCTCTGATTTATGAAGCTTCATCTCTTCTCCTTAGTTAATGTATAACTTGTAGAGCCAGTGATCAGTACTGTACCAAAACATGCTGTAATAATCAGCCTATATTCAGCAATTCCTTATTTCTGTGTTCCTTCTGACAAAATTACATAACTCTGAAACAAGAAACGTTCTTGCAGATCTGTGGCCTACAGTTGATTAAATCTACAATTTTTCTTAGCTTAAAACTAATAATTTGTCACTTCTTTGGTTGCTTGCCTATTGTCTCGTAAGAGCTGTATCTCTGAGCTATTCATTAACAAACCTGAAAGAAAATTTCCAGCAGATGCAAAAGTTATTAGAGACAACCTGCACGATTACTTAGATCCTGCTTCTTCAAGAAACTTGGCTTACCTCTTAGTAACAAGTGAGCTAAAGGAAATCACTGATGGATTTGTTATAGGACCATTCTACAATGTCTTTCCACTCTGCCTTCATAAAATATTTTTATCATGCACATCAAAAACAGGCTATTACCCATTTACTCTTAATAGACATGCCCCTGAATGCCATTTCCCCTTTATGTATGTGTTAGTATATATACATATTACAATACCTGGAAAAAGTGTGACCCTCATTCCAGGATCATTAGGTATCAGAACCAGGAAGCTTATACCATTGACTCAGAAGACCAACAGCTTTGCAGCAGTGACCCAGCAGAATAATAACAAAGTTTCAAATAGGACTCTGCTATCTGAGTTCTATTTCAGTATTTTATCCAGCGAGGCTACAATATCTAATAACAGCAATCTTCCCTGTTTATCTTAAATGAGCTGAACATCAATCTCTGATTCCCAACTTTAAAATTCCAGTGTTGTGGGACACAGATAAAGATTTCTAGATGCCTTTCCAATTCAGACAATAATTTAGGTTGGAAAAGGCCTTTGGAGGTCATCTGGCCCAAACCCCAAGAGCCAAATTCAAAGTGTTGTTACATTGTTCTAGTTCTTCCTTTTGGTATCTATGTTATCTTTAACATGGCTGTCCTGGAAAAGAGTTAAGTGTCTTCCATGACTGAGGATCCTTTAGAATCCTTCTCTGTCGACAATCTCTTGCAAAACTGCATCTGCCATATGCAAACTGAAACCTCAGTGGAAGTCGCTGTGGTAGAACTGGCATTAGATGGTCCTGATTCCACTGGAAATGAATCAGAAGCATTAAGCTTGGAGAAGATCACTGACTTTTGACAAGAAGGTGGCTAATGGGGCACTGTAAAACATACGCAAAAGACAGTGACAGCTGATTCTGATTTCTTTTCCAACATGTGGATTATGTTACATCCACCCAAGCGCTAAGCTTTCATCTCAAACAGCTGTGAAGGTGAAGGCTTCTGGGGGTCTCATTCTCTAATTATGCCTGACTTACAATTCACTTCACTTAGAGTAACACGGATAGGAAGTCAAGTTCTGTTAGCTGCTCCACCTTTCACCTTACCACACATCTGGGAAATATTCAGATCAAGATCATAACCTTGCATTTTGGCATTAGCTACCTAAAAAAACATTAAGATATCACCAACAATTTGCCTTTGACTTGGAAAATTAGAAGCATATTTGAGATGTAAACACTGCCGTGGCACTAATATTGCTGGTAATGATTAAAGGCTGCTACTTTAAGTATAATGGAATAAACCAAAACTGACAGTCTTAGTCCATGCCCATTTTCAGTTTAAACAAGATAAGGAAATCCCAGTGGTATATCATATTTTGAGTGAAGGGGAAAGCTGGAAATATTTAGAGATGAGTATTTGCAATGAAGTCTACAAAGGGAAAGCAGTATGTGTAAAGTACTGTAACAAATTTGTGGTTACAAAGCAGAAGTGGGGATAAGACCCAGTTCATTCTGCTGTAACAGGCCTCTCTGCCACTTGAACTTAGGAAAAATTGTCTTTAATTGTTACCAGGCTAGACCTATGCATACCCTAGGGCTGATGCAGTAGAGGGCAGCATTCATTAGCCAATTTATTTCATATTCATTAGCCAATTTATTAGATTATCATCCGCATTATTATTGTTATACTTCACAAAAAAGTTATCAAAAATGAGAAGCTGGTAACATGGGAGTTTGAGGGAAACAGCAGCTGGGGCTATCCACAGGCAGGAATGGGGGGAGCCAAACTCCTTTTTCCCTGCTGTTTCCAACTCAAACTTCAGAACTCAAGTCTAAAGTTGGGCCTATGTTAGGAAGGTTTGCTATCACAATCATACTGGCAAATTTGCTCACTTCTAGGATTATTTCTGTGTTGAAGTTTCTGCTCGTTTAAAAAAAAAAACAAACAAAACCCAAAACACTGGCTGCCTAATGTAAAATACTCAAAGACTGAGCAAAGTCAAATTGTAGAAGCTGAAGGCAGTAAAATTAATGATGAATGAAAGCACTTTAATGGAAAATTTTGATGAGGCTTTGGTACCAGCTATCAAAATAAAAACGAAGATGCTTTATATATCGATGTGTTTAAAACCAAGCCTGTTTGGGATGTATGATTAGCTAAATATTAGTTATGCTCAGACTGGAAGTTACGCTCAGACTGGAAGTTACTATTGTCTTTGCAGTATTAACTGTAGGGAATGCAATAGTTTGTGATATGTAAGCAGTCAGACTAGATGTTATTGATCTATCCATACAAATAAGAACTCTAAGGATTGCTGTACATAAGCAATTTATTATGTTTATTTACTTTTTTGTTCTTCAAAGTTGTATTTTTAGGTTAGAATTGTTGTGAAAGATGAGATTTCCCTGCAGAAACAAGTGTTTCCTACTGTATCAAATTTTCACCTCAGTAAGCAGCCAAAATAGTAACTCTGACAAATCATGAAGCTGTATATGCCTCTAAAGATGGTGAAATGAGATACAGCACATGTTACAAAAGCATCTGCCTCGCATGTTTAGTTTCTTAAGCCTTTGATGTGTTTCATATATTGGTAGGGCCTTTTCCTCATCTTCCCATTGCAGTGCAAGTTCAAAGAAAACATAAAAAAGCTAAATTGTAACAAAAGCTTCCTAGCAGCTTTGCACTGCTGCATACAGCTTTAGCATTTACAAGAAATGCTATAATATCTAACCTAAGATAACTAAACATTTTTTGTTGGTTGGTGACCATTTATCTAAAACAGGAAAAAATAAATGAGGGTGGTGGAAATAGACTATAGAAGCCTGGAGGCATCAGGAGTATACAGGTAGTATACTGGCTATAGGATTTATTGTGACAAATTCAGTTCTGTAAATCAAATGTATCAACCAAGTTTAGCCAGAAGAAAGCAGAACATTCTAAGCATGCAAAAACTTGGTTCAAGATAAAAATAATTATTTTATCTTTAACTGGATTTGAATATCATTTCTTCTCACAAAAGTGATACACATAGCTCATAAATGAAGGAACCACTAAATGTAGGTAAGCTCTAGGAAAGGCAGAAATAGATGCAAAAAATTGAAGCCACAGCTGAACATCACCCGACAAAGGGAGGAAGAGGGACACAGAGAAAACATAACTTGCAAAATCCAAGAGGTAAGGCATTTTCATAGTTCCCTTCCAAATAAGTTAAGTTAATCAATAGCTTATTAGATTTATCTAGTCAGTATATGCTTCAATTTTAATATCAAAATTTAGTATGTTTTCTCCTTTGAGATAAAAAGAAAGCTTGCCTAATTCTGCCATGTTTATTCCTTAAGATTCTCCTCCATTCTCCCTCTGTCGCTTTGCCTGGAAACACAGGACAAATCAATATTGTGCACAACGCTGCATACTTACCATTACTTCTAGGTATGCAAGGCTAAAATAGTGAATGCTAACACTTAAACTAGAGTAACTTTAGCAATCGTTTCCTTCAAACAAGCATTGGTTTCAAATAGAGTTTTTTGAACATAAGTGACAATAAAATTCTAATAGGTATGTATGATGTGCAGAAGCAACACGTATAATCAGATGTGTAGGTGCTGGAGGTAGGAGTTTGCCTGCCAGACAGAAATGAAAATACCACTGTGTGAACTGAAAACCACTCTTCTGAAATCCTTGGAATTCATTAGTGTTTATGACTAGAGAAACTTGAGTAACATCACTTACCAGAACAATTAAAACAAAACTACAGAGGTTTTACAACAGTTGAACCAGTACAGAGAATTTTTTAAAAGGAAATGTGATTTGTCTGCTTGTTAAGATATCTCAACATCTTGAAGAGCAGCCCATCTGTGTGACAAACTCCCATGCAGGCTAGGAGCTTGTTTAATTTGAATGTAATGCCTTTAGAGGTGTTACATTGTGTCTAATAAAAAATAAAAAATAAAAACCAAGCAAATAATATGTTTAATGTGATCACATTTTTCAGAGGAACCATCTCCTATTTTGTACTTGTACTGTGTTTAGTGTAACAGGATTAGCACCACGGATTTCGAGTGCTCAGCACGCAATGCGTTAGCTCTGCAGAGTGATTCAGCCCAGTGGCTTGATTGCTGCTGATACTCAGGCTAGATAGTTTACAGTGAGTTTGTACAGATTTGAAATATTTTTTGGAAAAAAAAAAAAAGTGAAGAAATCCTTGGTCTATTTTCCAGAATACCTCTCACCCTTTCTGTGTGACTGATTCTGATTCTCTGTGCTTAGCCGTTCTCCTGCATTAGATGCTATCTCTTTGTAGGCCATTGGTCCAGTTGGCTGGTGGTGTTTTCACTTTTGTTCCTATCTTACCACGTCTTCAGATAATATTTATAAACTGGCATCACCTACTAAAGGCTAAGTTTCCATGAACAGTTTTGCATGTCCCTTTACCCAAAAGACACCAGAATAACAAATGTTTCTTTATAACCTTTTTATAAGTTATTTCTAAGTTTTATTTATTTTATATTTCATTATTAATATTATAATTTATTTTATAATAGATTATTAATATTAGAAATATTTTTATATTTATAAGTTATAAAGTTATAAGTTCTGCTATAAAACTTAACTGATGGAGTTCCTATCTTTATCTATGCACCTGCAAGTATCTACATTCATCTTGCTCGCTACATTAAACTGCACGTAGGAAAAGGTTTTTTTCACATATATATTTTTGCATATGCACTAAACATATATATAATTGTATGTATGTACCTCACTCTGCCTCGCTGTAAAAATACAGATCCAACCATATGAATGTTAGCTACTGAAATACTGTTTATGAAGACTTCTTATATAGAGACAGCATTTCACATATAATTTAGAAATGTACTCCTGAAGTCTGAAGTACATCTATTTGTATGAGAAATCCCTGGTATATTTCCTATCAGACGCTAAATCACTGCATAGCTAGCAAATTGTTCACACTCAAATTATATTCAATGTGTATAAAGTGCACTATCTAGACAGAAAATTATGCAGAAAAAAAAATTACAGGATTCTATGTGCAGACAAAATGATAGTGACCTCTTGTAAATACCTCATGTGATCCAAGGACACAGGGTGAATTTGCTTCTCTTAAAAGTTGGTGTATTTCAACATAAGCATGAGACACCATTCGTCTTCCCTTCTCATATTTCTATCCCCAAGACAGATGCCAATGTTGTCTAATAGACAGATCCCATCTAAGCTATTTCCCATCTGGAGGCAGGCCAAACAAAAGAAATAACAGCTAGAACCAGAGGAGGATAAGTTTCAGAACATATTTTAAGCTTTTAAGTAATTATGGGCATCTTTTCAGCTCAGCTGTGTTTAGCCAAAATTTAGCAAACATCTATGAAAAACATGATCTGGTTTTGGTGACATCAGATAACACGTATGTTTACATTGATATATCCCTAAAGATAATAATATCTAATAATAATAATCTAGTTGATTAATATTAAGCTTATTAATGCAGGTGGTTGCATCTCTCTCCACACCACAAAAATTTTCTGCCAGATGTCCCAATGCATGATTTTTCAGTATAAGTAAGCAAAAACATTCTCAAGTGACACAAAAGAAAATAAATAATGAAAACTGAAACTGATGCACTGTATTGCAGTGTGCACTTTGGCACAGGGCTGAAGTGTATTCACACAGTATGCTCACAGATTAACCACAAATACATCACAAATGCATCATCAAAAATTTTGTCTGTATAGGGACACTTCATTAATAAAGAAGAAATCACAATGAAACATTTGGCTGGTTTTGCTGAAAAGGAATTGTGGAATCTAATCATGAAATGCAGTGTCTGAAAATGGGTGCACAAAATGGCTGGAGTTTATATATAGTTTTTCTTCCTGTGAGCCATGAGCAGGGCTGGAAAATACAGTGGTGACAGCACTTTTAGTAGAGATGTGTCAGCTATAGTTAAATCTGAAGTTTGCTCTCTGACTTCTCCACATAAAATACTTTCACTTTACCACCTGGATGTCTTGCCAGCACTGGAAACAATCTACTGCTTCAGAAAAGGCTCAGGTCCCTGAAAACATCATGAAAAATCAGTGTTTAGTGAACACTGCAGAATTAGTAGATATTATGGTACACAAGAGCATTCACAATTCATCACACAGCTTCCTAGGCAACTTTATTTTGCCTTGTTTATTGCAGTAATATATTATGCGTGCCAGTAGAGTCAGCAAATAAGGTAAATGCACAGTGACATTTAAAACTGGCCTAAATGTAAACAGTTCATTCTTGTGCTAAATCTGCTTCCACTAAAATCAATGTTTAATTTCTTTCAACCCTGCATTACCCCTACCCATTTATAATATTACGCCTCCTCAGTTTCTACTGATCGCGCATTTGGCTCTTAGATATATAAACAGATAGTTCTTTGTAGTGGGGTGTACAAAAATCTGAATACAATATTGGGTTTTGTACTGGTTTTGGCTAGCATAGAGTTAAATTTCTTCATAGTAGGTTGTATGGCGCTGTGTTTTGGATATGTGATGAAAAGACTACTGGTAATTCAGGGATGTTCTAGCTATTGCTGAGCAGTTCTTACACAGAGCCAAGGTCTTTTCTGCTCCTCAACCCACCAGCGAGGGGCTGGGGGTGCACAGTCGGGACAGCTGCCCCCAGCTGGCCAAGGGGACATTCCATACGTCATGCTCAGCATATAGAGCTGGGTGGGAGAGGGTTTTTGGCCAGGGCTGCCATTGCCTGGGGGCACTAACTTAGCTTCAGTTATTGGGTGGTGAGCAATTCTTAGGGTTTGGTTTTTCTTTTTGGGTTTTTTTTTTTGGGGGGTGTGGTGGAGGTGGGTGTTCATCACTTCTTTTTCTTGATTTTGTTTCTTTTCCTTTTTATACTTTTTTCTTTTTTTCTTTTTTCTTTTTTTAAATTATTAAACAGTCTTTCTCTTGACCCAAGAGTTTTGTCACTTTTACCTTTCTGATTCTTACACCTGTCCCACCGGGTGGGAGAGTGGGCAAGTAGTTGTATGGAGCTTACCTGCTTCCCAGGGTAAAACCATGGCAGTTTTTAATGATGGAAGTTGCTTAAATATTTATTATAGGCAATGCTACAGCACTCCCCATTATTAAAATGTCCACCATGTGTCTCTCTTGCAAAATTGGAAAAACAGAAGTCTGTAGCACTAGATTTTTTAAAAATAAAAAACAATCAGTGTTTTTATTTACTTTTGATCTGATATTTACTTAGCTGGTTTATTTTTCATTTAATAAATACTATCTAATGAGAACTGCTGCATGACAACATATTAAGACTGACACTAAGATCATGATCTTAAATTAAGTAGTATAAATGCTAATCAAGTTAGGTGTCGAACACCTGAGTAGTAAAGGACATGGATGAAACACTTTGTCTCAGAGTTTCAGCAGAGAAAATAACATCTTTGTTATGACTTATTCATGCCCATAAGTCATCCATTCAAAGTTAAGAAGTGATTAGGATTTTGAAAGATAGTGAGATTTGTAACAGGAAAGAAACTAATGATTAAAAATAAGGTGTCAGAAGGTGAGTTCCTACTACTTTTGAAACTTCAGAGAAAACAGTAACCAGAAACAGTTTAGCTCACTAGCTGCATACAATCCTTTTGCTTAATATATTAGTCCATACTGAATGCAAAGCCTGTTTTGACAAATTACCCTTTATGTTTCCAACATAATGTCATTTAATGTAATTTAGTTAACAAAACAATGGTAAATTGATGGGTTTTAATTTTTTGTAGTTATATGATAATTTCTTGACAAAAGCCATATGTAAATAAATAACTTACCATCCACCATTTTCTAGAAAAAACAAAAAGGAAAAATTGCAAATGTGAATAACTGTTCATTAATCCATGTAACTATGGATATACAAATCTGCAGATACTTTGTGGTTAGTAAAGAGGAGCCTTAAACTATCGAACAGTGAGAACCAACAAAATTACTAAAATAAACAACTGCAAAATCATTGTTTTTAAATTAAATACTCCTGTTGGATGCTTTAAATCATGGGAGTATATAGTGGGGTAGTAAATCTGAGCTCAATTACTATATGAAGCAACCACATCATATAATCATTTCATAAACAGATAAACCTTAATATCTGCTTAGTTTTTTGTTGAAAGTGCATTTCAAAAATCTCCTGTACTGTACAATTAAAAAACATAAATTCCAGCAAAAATTTGAAAGGGTCAGTTTTTACCCATTTTCTTCTGTATCATTATCTCTTTTAGTGTAACCAGTCATCTTGTCTCTTTCCATATCTGTAAGGTTACTCCCTTCTATCTTTCTGCTTAGATATATTCACAGAGAAGTCTTACATCCTCTTTCAGCCTTTCTTTTGCTTGTTTAAACAAGTAAGTTTTTTTCAGAATCTCTGAAAAGTGCCTCCCCATTGCAGGGCTATCCACAGCGTCATATCTGCCTCAGCTCACATTTCCATTTTTTTTCTTGACTAGAATAATGCATTTTATTTCAGATCAGCTCTTAACAGTGCCAGAGTGGAACCACAATTGCTCCACCTCTACAGGAACTCTCTAATGCAGAACACTAGAAGCTTGTGTTTATATTTTTCATAGCTGCATCACATTAGAAATTCTCACTCATTCTGTGATGAAGCTGTATGCCAAAATCCTGCTTTCAGATTAATCTATAGTTGCCTATACTATATATTCTTGTTAGTAGCCTGTAATGTTATGTCTTGCCCTTTAAACCACCAAATTTCCTCTTACCTCTCCACTCAGGAGTCTCATGAAGTACTTCCTATATACTTCTACTGGTTTATATTTTAGAGATTTCTTAATGTCACACCACAAACTTTAATTTGCTTTGTTGCCCAAGTTACTATGGAAAGCAATGAAAACAGATCAACTCTCCTGAAGTGCAGTCAAATAGATGAGATCTCATTTATTTTCCTTGTCTAGAAAAAACAATCATCAAAGAAAGATCACCCTGACATTACGCTCTTTTGGAAAATCCATGTTAAATTTTATCCAATTTTCTATTAATTTCCCTGCATTTAAAGTGAAGAAAGTTGAAGAAAATAATTATGTGTTATGATTTTTAGATTATCTGATTTTTAGTTGTGTGGATGAGTCAAAAGGGAAAATTGGAATGGAATGAGCAGAAGAATCTAAGAGCAGTCAGAAACAACAGTCTTTCTTCTCCTAAACCAGCACTAGATCCCAACATGGCTGAACATTTTTGCCTGATGACAGCCAGTGGCAAAGCATCCCATTTCATTTTTGACACCACTCAGTAAAGAATATATAATGGACAGGTGTGGCCAGCTACCACAGGACAGAAGGCTCAGGATAAAATTTTTTGCTAAAACCTGCCTTTAGGGTTCTACGTCCTTTGAAAAACAGCTCACCAAGTGGTGTTTTTCTGAAAAAATGCCTGAATTCATCTTGTGGGGAAAAAAAAAGTTTGTCTCCTACACAAGCAGGATGGCACTGTAAAGAACCACAGTCTGTCCTTCTTTATCAACAGAAGGAAGTGAAATTACAGGTTTGTTGTCTTCACGCAATTGAAAGGGTGACTTGCACATGGAAGTAGGGAATGAATATAGTAATGGTGAACAAGACAAAATGATTCCTCTTATAAATATGCTTAAGCTGACCTAACATGCACAACGTTTTGTGTGTAGGAGTGAATTACACCAGACCTTTGTCCATAACCATATCTTTACATGGTCTTCCATAAACCATCTAAAGCACGTTTCTTGCTTCTTTACAATGACAAGAAGCATTTTCCTAACATGGAAAATTTGGGCTATGTAGGCAAGTGCACACATCAAAAGTATTTCTGTTTAGCTGCAATGGTGCTTGGACATCTCATGTAGGATGTACCTCTCTATTTTACCAAGTTCTGTATTCATGCTCATTCTTGCAATGACCCTGGTCCCAACAGCTTCCACCCCAAAAAAATATTGACAAGATGCAACAAATAGTATGTGAACACAAGTTAACATTGTAACAGTGTGGTGAGGCCAATTAGCAGGTTTTCTGAGTGTGCTATGCTATATGAATTGGAAACAGAGAATGGAAAGGATGGTATAATGGCTTTTACAGACTTTTTGAAAGAGTGAGAAAGATGAGAAGGAACAGAAAAGAAATAGCAATGACATTCGCAGAAGCCGGAGTAAATGGTAAGTAAAGACTAACATGGTTATCAGGAGCCAAACAAAGCTTTATGAAGGTAACAGTTTTCAGAATTCGTACTGACAGACTTTGTTCAATGAGTCATAGCTTTGTGCTTTTACCATTTCTTTGTGCAGATAAAAATATTCCAATGATTAATTCTGGGAATAATAATGCCTTCGTGAGAAAAATGAGTTGGAAATTGTTTGAGGGAAGATTGGTGGGATATGAGAGAGAGCGATGACAGTGAGATCATCTCCAGATGTCAGAGACCTGAATCTTTGAGGTCAGCCATGTGTCCAGTAGGGCCCTTTGAGACAAAATTGTGTTCAGAATAAGATAATGTCAAGAATGAGTTCAAAGTCATGTTGAAATTGCTATCCAGGATCATTTTTCAGGAGGACACATGCTTATCTCTAAGGCAAAGCAAGATATTTTATACTTTGCAATCCATCCCAAGCATACAATAATTTTTAAGAATCATTAAAGCTTGGAAACATAGAATGGGAATCTTCTGGGGTACTCTGAGAAAGAGGGATATAACGGTTGCTGGGCTTTTCAACCTTTTTATCTAAAACACACTTTAATTCTTAGCTCTATTTAAAACAAATATTCTGCCAAGACAGCCATGTTAGAAGTTGATTTATCTGGAAAGGCATTTAAACCTGATTTAAAAACTCTCATTTAAGAGTTAAGGTAAAGAATAGTTCTTGAAGACAAGAGGCTTAAAAAAAAAAACAAAATAAAAGTCAACTGTTTGTTTGAAAGATTTTTTCTCCTGACCTCGCAAAGAAGTACCTGCCTTTTAACACCACATTTTAACAATGTAGGGAGCAACCTCTCTCACATAAAATAATGATTTACACAGAACTGAATTTTTTGTGTTGAAACTAATTGTTGTTATCTTCCAGTTGTGAACCAAAAGTGCAGAACAGTATGTTCAAGTAGGCATCCTAAATTTGACATTCATTAGGGACCAGATTTAAAGTTCACTGGAGTCAGCAGAAACATTTCCATGAACTTCAGTCTGGACCCTTTAATGGCACATATCTCAGTGAAGTCCATTTCCTCACAACTGAAACTCAACCCTCAATCAGAATAAATATTACTTCATCACAATCTGAAAATGTACACACAACACAGAAAATGTCTGTAAAATAAAACATACCAAAATTATGTATTAATGGATGTTGATGATCAGCTATGTCTGTGCCAGATACAGTCAACAGTTGTTTTTTATCAATCTACAATGAAAAACATACTTTTCCTCAAAAAATAATAATCACTCTACCAGCAACACTCAGCAAACATATGCAATGGGGCACTTCCTATCTGACCTTTTAAGAGTGGAATATTTGAATACCAAAAGCAAAATAACAGAAATGCTATCAAGCCTTCCCACTCACAAACAAAAACTTGTGTAACTCAGTAAAAGGGTCAAACTCTCATCTAGCTGATATCAAAGCTCCTCCTCTGTAATCAATAGAATATCTTCTTTTGTCCCTCAATGAGGTCTCACTGTGTTTATTAATGTTTTTGAGTAGTATAAAAAACCCCCTTTTAATTAGTTTCTTGGATATGAGGTTGTTTGGATTTTGTGGGTGGGATGATATGTAAAGGCCCTGGTGATACATAACAGTCTAACAAAGTTTTTGGTTTCTGGCATTTCAGTGATTTAGTAACTTTCAAATAGGGATGGCCCAGAGCTTTTGTCATCTCCGGAACATTGCTAGTAGCCCACAAAGAACTAATGCCCAGAAAATGTTTTTCTGCTTTATTTCTATCCCTGACACCAAATTAAGAGGCTACTTAAAAACACAAAACGACCTCAGCAATTTCAACAGAGATAAATAAGCTTGAAGCTAAGGCACCCAAGAATCTGTCTCAAATTGTCAGTTTGCACACTGCTATGCTATTGCTTAACTGCATAAAATAAAATGCCACTCTAAGACAAAAAAGTGAGGCTTTCCCTTGCTGCTAATGAAGTGGTCTCTCTACTAAGATTTGCTATGCACCAAGACCACTTTGGGAATGTGTCTGTCAGTGACTTCTATCTAGGGCAATATTTTTTCTACGGATTATTTCATATGAGACAAAAACTGTGTGACAGTTGTGACACTTCTACACTTGCAGGTTGTGAAAGGTAGTTCAAGGGTTGCTTTAAAAGTACCATTCTTCTTCAGAAATCAGTGGTTTACACTCTGGTGAAATGTAAGCTGTCCCTACTCCCAATGAAGTCAATGGCAGAACTGCTGCTTTGAACATCAGGTCCTGCAATTCCAGCTGCTACTTACTTACTATAGTGTAATACAACAAAAAGATGCACTAAATCCACTGAGGACATGATACTGACTTTGTTGGAAAACTAACTTTTGCCAGCCTAGGAAAGAAGTTTAAAGTGGTGTATTTTGTTACTTGATACCTATCACTGATAGGAGATTGCACCACAGTGTAGCAGGAAGACAACTTTGATTTACATTATAAAGAAAACGTTTGCGTTTGATTTAAGTAAGAGTTTAGTGCTTTCCACCAAAGAAACAACAGGGTAAATCAGAACTGTGCAAATTACTTGAAGTAAAAAAATTAAAAAAAATTTAAAAAATTTTCCCTTTTAAGGTTTATTCTGCAGTTTTCTGTCTAAAAAAACCACACTAACATGCATTAACTGTTGAACTTTGCTTCCCTTGTAGTGAAAGTTGCGGTTTCTAGCATACTGCCACTGTTACTCAAGCAAACAGAAGGGCAAGGGCCCCTTCTAGTGCCTTTCAGTGCTCAGTTCCCTTAGTTTAATTCTCTGAGTTTGCACCAAAAACTAATCTCTTCTTTCCCTTTCATCCAACTCAGTAAATGTGCCTGGGGCACGGCTTAGTCCAGAGCATGTTGCAGTTGTTCTACTCAATCTTCTTACCCTAAGCTTACACTTCGAGAAGAAAACCTTTTGCTGTTCCTAAAACTGGGAGCAAATGACTCATTTTGTATGCTTAAGGTCCTCCAATTACTACAACAAATCCTGAAATCCCCAGTTTGATGAAAATTCCTGACATGTCCTCTTCCTGTTCCTCTTTTCCTTGCTGCTTCCAAAGACACTTGTGCTGAGACTGTGCTTTCTAAAGTGCTTGTACAGCACCTTACAATGAGGCCCATGTGGTCTCAGAATCCAACTTCATACAAATTTTCCCCGAACCACCAAACGACTAGAAACAATGAAAAGGCAGCCTGACATCTTTTAAGTCTACTTTCAAAAATATTCAGTACTTCTTTTTGTGAGACAGGGTAACATTATTATAGAGGAGAATGTATCTCATGTCTTTACACAAACAATTTAGGGAAATCTTTCTTTCAACTGCAGCACCAGAAAATCAGATTATTTTACTGGCTGTTTTATTAGGAAAAAGGAGGTTGCATTCACTAGGTGCTTACTTACATACAAACTTGCACTTGGTTTTAATTCACAGCTTTGGTTTTCCTAAGGTTTGGAAATAGAGGGATAAGCTACTGAATGTGAACCAAAACAAAATGAATTATCAATTGCAACTGTCTGATTTACTTTGATATTTTTTTAATTAACTTATCATATATATACTTCCTTTTTTTTTGCTTAAACAGTATCTATTACAAACAGCCGAATGGCAACGTCTGAATGGCGGTGTTTAGCACTTCCATACAGAGTTTAGACTCCTCAATCTCTCCTCCTGTTTTGTTTGTACTTTTATTATGCTAGGCAGTAGTACTTATGAAGTAACGAAATATGGTGACATGATGATCATGTAATTTTAAGCAGTTAAGTGACAAGAATACTTTGAAAGCAATCTTAAAATGAAAACCAAAAATTCAGATTTGAACTAGAGGATACACATTGAGGTGCCGTTGTGAGGTTTTCTGCATGGACAAGCACACCTCCATGCTCAATTACCTCTCTGAATTGCTTGTACATCTATGCACATAGCATAGGGAATAAACAGGAAGACTCAGAGACCTGTGTGCTGTTGCAGGGCCACGATCTCATTGCAGTTACAGAGACACGGTGGGATAGCTCACATGACTGGAATGCTGTTATGGATGGCTCTGTACTTTTTAAGAAAGACAGGCCAGCAAGGAGAGGTGGTGGAGCAGCTCTTCATGTGAGGGAGCAACTGGAATGCATTGTGTTCTCCCCAGGGGGGGAAAGCAGAACAAGTTGAGAGTAAAAGTAAAGATTAAGGGGTAGGCCTACACGGGGGACACTGCTGTGGGTGTTTGCTACAGGCCACCTCATCAGGAAGAGGAGGTCAGTGAGGGCTTCTGTAGACAATAGGTGGTAGCCTCATGATCACAGGCCCCAGTTCTTATGGGCAACTTCAGCCACCCCGGTATCTGCCGGAAAGACAACACAGCTAGGCTCACACAGTCCAGGAGGCTTCTGCAAAGACTGATAATAACTTTTTGACACAGGTGGTGAAGGAGCTAATAAGGCAAGGCGTGCTCTCAGACCCTGCCTTCACAAACAAAGAAGGGCTGCTTGGGGATGTGAAGGCTGGGCTGAGACTGTGCTTTCTAAAGTGCTTGTACAGCACCTTACAATGGGGCCCTTGTGGTCTCAGAATCCAGCTTCTTCATATAAAGAAAACTGTTCCCAAACCACCACAAAACTAGAAACAGTGAAAGGACAGCCTGACACCCTTTAAGTGTACTTTCAAAAATATTCAGTACTTCTTGGCTGCAGTGATGATGAGATGGTGGAGTTCAGGGTCCTGCATGGAGGAAGCAGGGCAATAAGTAGGATTGTAGACCCAGACTTCAGGAGAGGTAACTTTGGCCTCTTCAAGGATGTTCTTTGAGGAATCCCATGGGTTAGGGCTCTAAAAGGTAGGGGTATCCAAGAGAGCTGGCTAATATTCAAGCATCACTTCCTCCAAGCTCAGGATCAGTGCATCCTGATGAGTAAGAAATAAAGCAAAGGGGGCAGGAGGCCTGCACAGATGAGCAAGGCGCTTCTGGCTAAACTCAAACAGAAGAAGAAAGTTTATGGGATGTGGAAAAAGGATCAGGCCACTTGGGAGGAATATAGGAACATTGTCAGAATGTGCAAGGAAGCAACAAGGAAGGCTAGGGTCCATTTGGAATTAAATCTGGCAAGGGATATCAAGGACAACAAGAAGGGCTTCTTCAAGTACAGCAACAGGAAAAGGATGACAAGGGAAAATGTGTGCCCCCTGCTGAATGAGGCAGGTGCCCTGGTGATGAAGGATACAGAAAAGTCAGGGTTACTGAATGCCTTCTTTACTTCAGTCTTCACTGCCAAGGCCAACCCTCAGGAATCCCAGACCCTGGAGGCAAAGAGAGAAAGTCTGGAGAAAGGAAGACATTCCTTCGTTGAGGAGGATCATGTTAGAAATCACTTAAGAAAATCTGACACTCACAAATCCATGGGAACTGACGGGATGCACTCCCAAGTGCTGAGGGAGCTGGCAGATGTTATCACCAAACCACTCTTCATCATCTTAGAAAAGTCATGGAGCACAACAGGAGAGGTGTCTGAGGACTGGAAGAAAGCCAACACCATACCAGTCTTCAAAAGGGGCAAGAAGGAGGAGGCAGGAAACTACAGGGCAGTCAGCCTCATCTCCATCCCTGGAAAGGTGATGGAATAGCCCATCCTGCATGTCATCTCTAAGCATGTGGAGCAAAAGAAGGTTATCAGGAGCAGTCAACATGGATTCATCAAGGGGAAATCATGCCTGACCAACCTGATAGCCTTCTGTGATGAAATGACTAGTGGAGTAGCTGAAGGGAAAGTGGTGGATGTTGCCTATCTTGACCTCGACAAGGCTTTTGACACTGTCTCCCTTAACATCCTCATAGGTAAGCTCAGGCAGTGTGGGTTGGATGAGTGGATGGTGATGAGCACTGAGAACTGGCTGAAAGGCAGAGCTCAGAGGGCTGTGATCAGCAGCACAGTCCAGCTGGAGGTTCATGGTGTTCCCCAGGGGTCAGCGCTGGGTCCAGTCCTGTTCATTTTATTCATCAGTCACCTGGATGAAGGGACAGAGTGTAGCCTCAGCAAGTTTAATGACTATACAAAACTGGGAGAAGCCACTGATACACCAGAGGTTGCGCTGCCATTCAGCGAGATCTGGACAGACTGGAGAGTTGGATGGAGAGGAACCTGATGGAGTTCAGTAAAGGCAGGTGTAAGTTCCTATTAGGAACAACCCCACGCACCAGCACAAACTGTGGCTGACCTGCTGTAAGGCAGCTCTGCGGGGAAGGACCTGGGAGTGCTGGTGGACAGCAAGGTGCCCATGAGACAGCAGTGTGCCCTGGTGGCCAAGAAGGCCAGTGGGATCCTGGGGGGCATTAGGAGAAGCGGGGCCAGCGGGTCAAGGGGCTTTATCCTCCCCCTCTGCTCTGCCCTGGCAAGGCTCCATGTGGGGTGCTGTGCCCAGTTCTGGGCTCCCCAGTTCAAGAGGGGCAGGGAACTACTGGAGAGGGTCCAGCAAAGGGCTGTGAAGATGATGAGGGGACAGAAGCATGTCCCTTCTGAGGAAATGTGGAGAAAGCTGGGCCTGTTTAGCCTGCAGAAGCGAAGACTGAGAGGGGAGCTGATCAATGCATGCAAGTACTTGAGGGTGAGTGTCAAGAGGAGGGGACCAGGCCCCTTTCAGTAGAGCCCAGTGACAGGACAAGGGGCAATGGGCACAAACTGCAACCCAGGAAGTTCCACCTGAATCTGAGGAGGAACTTCTTTACTTTGAGGGTGACAGAGCACTGGAACAGGCTGCCCAGAGAGGCTATGGAGTCTCCTCTGAAGATACTCAGAACCCACCTGGATGTGATCCTGCGCAACGTGCTGTAGGTGAACCTGCTTTACCGGAGGATTGGACTAGATAATCTCCAGAGATCCCTTCCAACCCTGACATTTCTATGATTCTGTGACCTCTATCAGCTTTTATATTTTATATGAGATCATGATATAGCATCATTAAAAACTGCTGTTTCAAAAAGAGTTAAGATCTGTGAGTATTAAACCTTCAATGTGCCCCATGAAATGAGGAAAAACTCTTAACACAGTGAAGCCTAGAGTCTACTTAGACCCCACAGGTATAATGGGAGTGGGATAGTAGTATTCCATGCACCTTACAAAAGGAGAGGTGGTCGTCTGCTGTCTCCAGCCACATTTACCTTTGGGCCAGGCACATAATGGAAGGCCACAGTGTGCAATACATGACTCTTGGACCTGAGGTCTCCAGTGAGGACCGGCTATATGAACCATGACTTATTCTTTCCCTTTTCCCTCACAATACAAGAACAATATTTTCTCAAAGGAAAAGAATAAGTGATATTTGCCAGAAAGTCATCTTCTAACTGAGCTAAGATCTGTATCTACTGGAGTGGAACCAAAAGACTTCTCAGCTCCTTGGAGCATATTAGTTACAAAAGACAGGTACACAGCTCAGATTCCTGGTTTCAGCTCACAAGTTAACATGGCAAGATATGTGACACTCGGTCGGCTTCCAGCCAGTCTTTATACAATGGAAGACATCTTCAAACTGCTATTTATCAATTTCAGGGTGACCCTGTTGCTCTCATACCTTTGTGCCATGAATTTCTGAGAAGTGCCAACTTCAGAGCTGACAGCTGCCAAAAGTTGTCTACTGTCTGTTCCCTGCCGTGTACACAGAGCACTGCAGTGCTCTCCTCTGCAGGAGTCAGCCAGAGGACTCCGCTTTTGTCGGTCCTTTGCTTTCTGCATGGCTGAGGTTTTCAGCCCTCAGAGACACCAATTTGCCTGCAGGCCCGAGTTTGTAATGAAGGTCTTGGTGCCAGGATTTTGTACATTCTATTCTGCCTTTAGTCAGGATGAGGAAACTTTCAAAACAATTATCCAATTTTAAAGACAAAAGTAACAAATGTGTACCCAAGGAGCTGTAAGGTTCAATATAGGGCATTTCCTCATACGGTTAATATTGGCCTACAAACACCAGGCCTAAGTTTAGCAGTGATTAAGATTTAAAACTCTGCAGAGCACAAGAGAAATAAATCTGTATTGAAGAAAACTGCTGTGGTGGGAAAGCTGCCCTCTACACATTACCACCCACAAAGCCATATGGGGATTCCATGGATAAATATGACTGCTAGCAAAAGCTGGGTGGGAAACCATCTCTCTAGCCAAGGAAACATTTCAAGATTTCAAAAGTGTTCTCATTCTGCATCAAGGAGGCTGACCAAGCCACTGCTACCACTGGAATCAGATAGGTGGCTATTTGTGTCAGAAGTAAAATATGTTACAGAGAAAAAGATATAACGACAAATTAGGTTTCAAAATCTACAAATTTGGGAAAAAAAATTAAATTATACTTTCTCACCTCTACAGCCTGAGAGCAAAATTAAAATAAGAGAAGTGTAATTGGAGTCTTGGTAGCCTGGCAAAAATAATATATAGTAGAATAGACAAAGCCCATAACAGTTACAGCACAGTTCCCCTTTCTCTTTTCAAATGTAAATTCTCTAGTGTGATAGCATCTGGTCATTGGATAGGCTAAGACAGTTTAGGAGTAAGAAAACCCTGAATGTCATAGGGCAGATTCAGAGCACCATAATCAAGCTGGTGGCGAAAGACCTGCTACCCTCTTTCTTGATGGCCCTGTGACAGAAGCCACAACAAAATGTGACTGTTCCTGATGTATGGTCTTGATCAAATAATAAATGACAATCCATTCTCAGATCAAAGTGATGGTGATGTGAGGTCCTTCAGTGCCGCTCTACTTTTCACTAACTCTAACCAAAAGTTTTCATCATAGATTGACAACTAAATTAGCAGGCTGTCCATGAAGTATTCAATACCACATCCCACAAATGCTCTTGATAGGCAATGCTATTTTGTATTACTTATAAACAAAATAGTCCCCTAACATGAAGGCAATAGTCAGACTAATTTGAGAAATCAAAATTTTTCACAAGAGCCTCACAAGGCTACTAGGTGTGAAAGGTAAATTCCCTTGACATCTGTCATAATCCTTATAATCATAATTTTTCACTGGTATCAGATAGCTCAAGCGAGTCTGGGAACAGAACAGGACATAAACTGAGAATGATGCAAACAGCAGTAAAGCTAACAGGAGAATTTTCTGCATTTTAAACAGATATTGATGGAAAAGCCTGAAATTTGAAAGTCTTCATAGAGAAAAATGATGGCTTTGCTTACTGTAGTATTACTCCAGCTAATATTCAAGACAATTTCTCATGCAGACATGTAAGCTGATTATGTTATCCTCCTACATCACATTCAAATCACTACAAGATTTTTATTGCTTCCTGTGCTTTAAGAAAATTAATTAGCTTATGTTGCTATAGCTTTGAAAAATTGAAATACTAATGCTAAATACCATTCTGTTCAACAGGTTGATTAGTATTACATTTAATTGTACAGCTTTGATATTTAAGAATAAACATGTAAAGTTCAGGACAAAGAGATTTTTTTGGCTGGTGAAGTGTGCTTGCTCTGCATTTCTTTGGCACACCTTGTACAGAAAAGAAAACAATACTTTTGCCAAAGCCTCCTGATCTATAAAAAGGAAGAACAGACTGAAGAACAGTCTAAGTATGAGACACCTTGGAATGCTGTGTTTGACAGCAATGCTGCAACAACATCTCAACTAAATGTTCCTCCTGTATATATAAGAAAGAAGCCCTCAAAGCACGTCGATGAACTTGAGTGTCTGATGTATACAATGCAAATATTTTAGTAGCAGTGAAACATTGTCCAGCTGCCTCTTTTAAGCTTTCAATCCAGTTTAGTAGGAAGCCAAATGGACCTAGGCTGCTACATAAATTTGGTGACATCTGAAAGAAGTGGTGTGCTCAGCTGGACAGACAGGTTTTGCACAGGAATATGTTGTATTAGGAAAGTTATAAAGCAGCTGGAGATTTAATACAGAATCTGTGATGGATAAAATCCAGGGCTACTGGCTGTGCTACTGCCTGCCCTTAGTCACACCATCTCTACTCAACCAACACATGCAACATATTAACAATGCAATAATTAGTACACATTCCTGTCTGCGACTTAAAACTTCACTCCCAGATGCTGCTTTGGTCTGATCTCAATTTTATTACCTTTGATGATTCCCTGCACTTCGTAATACCAGGCCCCATTGCTATTCATTAGACTCAACCGTGGTTAGGCAGACACTAGCTGAAGCCAGGTTTCTAAGAGGAATGCCCTTGCTTTTATTTCATGTGGCTAACTTCTGTAAATTACTGTAAATCCTTCCTCCAGATCCCCTGCAATGTATGCTCATGCATGTGTGTATCTAGGCCAAATAACTGCAGCCATGAGAACAAAACGAGAAAGCCAGTTTACAAGCCAAGTGATTAAAACAAACAAACAAACAAACAAACAAGCTATTTTGCAGTAAGCCACCTAGAGTAAGGTGACTTTGGTTACTTAATTCTATTCTTTGTGTACACACACACACACTCACACATATACACATCTACTCCTTTCAACTCTCGCAGTTTCTCTACACCCATAACACTACAAGACACCTAATACTCTCCCACAGCTGGGCAGTCACACCTGGTCATCTTATGTAAATATTTCTGCTAAGAAAATGCTTATGAGATTTACATCAATGATTAAATTTTTGTTTATAATTTTAAATAACCAGATGTCTCATTTTTTATCTTATTGTTCTGGGCCTTGTCTCACCTTTCTTATTTTCTCCTAACTATTTTGTTGCAATGTATGTGAGCAGAGTGAAATTATTTGGCACATCTTTCTGGAGAGCAGCTATAAATATTTGAATGTACAAACAAGTATGCACATTTGGACACTGTCAGTGGATACTCAAAGGCTTAGCTTCCAGCATCAAAGATTTTTAAGTTCTTTTAATTTAAAATAAATATGAAGGGAAAGATTTCATACAAATACAAGCTGCCAAGGTTTGGCTTGAATTCATCCAAAAACCTCCACCCCACTAAAACATCTTTACCTGCCTCTTTGCTTACTGCTACAGCAAAATATGCTAAGTGAAAGGGAAATAGAAACCCAATTACCTAGTTTGCAACAACTGGAAGTATTCACAGTAAAGCCAGAAATTGTGAAGCTTAGCAGATGTTGACTTTAATGAACACTTTGGGATTGAGTTGCTGAAAATGTTTATACAAATCATTCAAAAAGAAACCTCGCTGGTGTTTTTGTCTATGTGAAAATCTTTCTAGAACCTGAATTTTCTTTTAACATTTTTATTCAGTGAAACCCCAACTAGAAAGCTAATTCTTGGATGAAAGAGTAGTATACATCTAGATTGACAGCACAGGCTCTTTAAAACTGCTGTCGTTGATTTTCAGACATCTTTATTTCAAACTGGCCTAAATACATTGTATTTTCAAATTTGGATTTATTTTCTTTTTCGTAGAAAAGCATTTAATTTCATCTTCACACTTCAGAGATATTTGTAGCTACAATTTCAATCTGTCCTTCTCTTTTTCTGACATGTAATTTAGTAGACTGTCACCTCTCATTGCACAAACACGAATTTAAAAATAGTGCAATGGTTTGACTTCTATTACCCACAATGAGCAATTTTTTAACATAGACATTTCACATCATGTTCTGTTTCAAGATACACCTTATACTACTCTACTTACTGATGAGATGGAATAAATAAACAAAACCAATAAGCTGCTCAAATTCCTTAGATTGGACAATGACTAATTAAGTGTTAGTGTCCAGGAAGGGTGTCAAACCAAACAAGGGACGAATGGAGCTTGTTTCCCACACTCTCAATCAAAAAAACCTACTTATGAAACATATAACTGGTCATCTTGATAATGGAAAAATAAACAACAAACATAACTCATAAAAGCTAGGGTGTGCAGATTTTGTTCAACAGAAATGCCTTGGCAACTTGCAAGGAAAGCAAAACCAATCCCGCAAACTCCTCCATTCAAGTGATATTTAACCTCAAGAAAATTATCCAAGTGACTACAATAGGGTTTTGATGTAAAGAATGAGATCCTTTAAACTGTACTTGTACTCTAATTTAAAAAATATGGAAAAGGACACACTCATTTTGAGAACCAAGATCTCATTTGACATAAAATAATAAGGTGAGCTAATTCCCATGGGCAAGTTTCCACTACTAAATATTTAACCCTCATTTTTTGACTTGCACTATGAGATAAAAGACCTTTTCCACAGCACATAGATCTCCTGGGACCAGCAACATCTTACCTGTCCAAAAGGGAAGTTGACTACACAGACTCTTGCTTATAGGGAATAAAAGCTCCACTTTAAACTATTCTGTTTTAAAGTAAACTCTCAAAATTGTATTCTTAGAAAAACCTACTATTACGTAGCAGTTAATTGCTATTTACAGGCATTACTGTATCAACAGCTTAGTCTGTTTCAGTTAAGACGAAGTAGAATTCAACTCTCCTTCTACGCACTCTCCCCAAAAATGATACTAAATATGAACTCAATTAAACACCAATCTGCCAAAATTTAATAACTTCATTAACTGGACTACCTAACACTTTTATTACACAACACACTAAATTATATAAACATAATTTTTGGCATATGTGTATTGTAATTCAATGCAACAATTGGCAAATCACAATCTTATCTTGGCTTTTGTAGTAATAATGTCTAAACAAAAGTAGACATTTACTGGCAACAGCAAACAGCAGAACTTGTGTCTTTTCCTTTTCACAATTCACAGTATCATCTTGGCATTTGTTATACGTTTCTAAGCACATTTTGACAAGCTAAAATGTCCCACATCATATCTCAATGTAATGGCTGTTTTATATTATATTTTTGTATCTAATCCACTTAAAAAAATGATGATTCAATTATTTTTGGTACAAATGAATTCCTTCAAAATTCTGGTAATTAAATCTAGCAACCTGGAGAATTCTTTGAGTGTCCTACGATTTTTTCCCCCCTGTGATCTCATATAGGCAAATTCAAGACAGTTCCTATGCAAGCTGTGTCCAAGTTGCTTCAAGCATACAAACCATATCAAACAGATTTAAAAGATTATTGTGCTGCTGCTCTGAAGAAGCAGGAATGAGGTGAGACAGAAGTGAATTGCCACACTTGGAGCTCACTGACTGACCTTCCAACCCTTCCACAACTTGTTCCTGCACACTCCAAAGCATAAAGTGCTGCCTCTTCTCTTCAAAAAGAGTAAAGAAAATGGTGTTGGAATGTAAGAAAACATCATAACAGGAGACAGAGGGAAGCAGGTACTTGCACTTCCATTTCTCTGTTTTGCACAGAAGATAACTGATTTCACTAGAGTTTGGCTTGAAATAAAAAAAAAAATCTTAAATGAGACGTGATTGTCCTAAAGACTGCTTTTGTTTGAAAACCTTATGTTTTCTGTTTTTAACCTAACACCTACAAGGATCCCTGTAAAACAAAAGCAATGATTTATTAGTATGCCTACAATGTACTCTTGACAGCTCTTGTTTAATAAATTTCACTATTTTCCCAATGGAAGATATCTTCTAGGTCAATATGGAATTTTCACAGGACAAAAGAGTAAAAACATTTTTAAACCAGCAAAATGTGATCACAGAACCTCAAGAATTCTCGACAAGTACAATATATGCAGGTGTTCTAGTAAAATTGCTCTAAGCTTTTTATTAAAAAAGAAAGATTACATACTTTAAATAAAAAGAAAGCTCTTAGAAAGGACTGTTCAGGTGTTACATTTCTGGAGGATAGGTAGGAATCCTTTTCCTTGCGTACATGAAAGAAATAGCACACACAGGGTGTGCAGCTGACCAACAAATTTATGTGAATACATAAATGACTCATGCAAAACGTTCAGCCATGTGTGAAGGCTTCAAAATGCAAGCAGATTGTGCATGAGCTGGGCAGGCGCTGCCTGCTTTGCTAATGACAGCTTCTTTCAGATTGTTTATGTAGTGTGCTGAGAGTGTCAACTGATGTGGACAGTACTGGAAACTTTCAGGCGTAATTAACCTCTGTAGCCTCTTAATGCAGTTTCACCTATAATCCACAGGTCCATATCAGAGAAGAGCAAAGACTTTGTTCAGGCCCAATTGCAACATTTCACAGAGAAGTCACTGATTAAAGCCAGATGTACAGATAGTAAAAGAAAAGGAAAACAGGAAAAAAAAAATGTCATGTGCTGCCTGTTATCTCCATAGATCAGCTGCAACAGTCCACGCTTCTTCTATGACATCTTGATGCATCAGGGGAGTACTAAATAGCCTTGGCTGATAGATCAATCTTAGAATGGCAGGAACATGAGAAAATATACCTAAAGGCTTCAGGAAATACTATATTGAAAAGATCTGTCATAATACGAAAAAAACCATAATTGTCAACACTTCTTTTCACCCTTTCTTAACACAGAAGCAAGAGACCTGTATGGATTATATCAAATGCAAATACACAGCCACATAAAAGCCACTGATTCCTAAAGTGTTTTTCTAAATAGAAATGCGTGTTTAGCATAAAAATGATACAACTTCATGAAAAAAAAGGTTTTGGTTCCTCAGCTTGCACTGTATAGGGCAAACAATGCTTTTGCTTGGGAGCAGAAAACAAGCATGTTTCCTAATACTTATCCTAAACCCATTGATAACACTGATGAATGAAGCCAAGAAAGTAAAGGTAGAGCTATGCCTGTTCCCTTCTACATGTGGGACAGACAGATAACAACCCATGGGCAGGTTTCTGCATGGAAAGCAACAGTTCTGTATGCAATGTTAAGCCTTTATGGGTATGTGCCCCAACTCTCTAGTGTTTCTAATTCAATAACTCTTAGGGACTGAAGCTAAGACTAGCTGGAACTGTCTATTCCTTTATCATACAGATGTCTGTGCCTTAGAGCCTCAAGTATTAACTTAGATGTTTTACAGTCAAACTGCTTGCCTGGACCAAGAACTTGGACACAGGCCTGTGCAAAACACAACATAGTAATTCTCTGTGTTTAGCATCGTGTCAGTGAAGAGCCTGATTATTTTGGCAAAGAATACTGCAACCCTCTTCTGAGCATTTATTTGCTCACTCTCCAATTCTTTTCCTATTTTGAAGTTAGCAAGCTATAGATGGTACTTTTATGACCAAAAATTATTTCATTTGAAAATATCACTAAATAAATTTCATTTCCCCATAGAGATAATGAGCTTCAACCAAATTTTCAACTCCAGTTTCTAAAAATTATGATAAAATTCATTTATTATACTTCTAAAAGAAAAAGATAAACATCTTGTTAAGCTTACTATAGTAAAAATAGTATTTCAATTTGGACAGTTTTCATTACATGTTTCTAACTAATTCCCCCAAAATGTCATGCTTCATCTAAGCAGACATTATTTTGGACTTTGATTTTGTAGGAAAGTCTGTTTCAATGTTTCATATTCAATCCAGTTGGAAAATGCTTTGGCATTTCAACGTCTTTAAGAAAGGGGGGAAAACAAGTTTCCTCCCCAAAATACCCATAAAACAATATTCTCCTTTCAAATTTCAGAAGTCTTATACGCAAATCAATGACAGTAGAAGACCACATGATAAATTGTTTCAATTCACCTTTGTCTACATCAGCTGTATTCTGACCATCAATCAACAGAGTACTTAAACCTTTTCAACACTCTGCATTGACAAACACACCGTAAACCAGGCCCATTTCTGTAGTCCACATTTCTTTTACTAGTTGGGCAGAAGGCATCCTTTGCCAAGTGAGAAGTGAGGTCTGTTTTGGGGGTTTGCTAATTTTGGTAATCTTGGAATTATTCTTTTAGGCCTGGGACATGGTGTGTAGTTTTGGTTTACGACCAGGCACCTAGAAGCAGTTTTAGAAAGACAGGAGAATGAAAGCATTCTCTCACAAGAAAAGGGCATGTCTACACGGAACCAACCAGAAAACCCACAAGAAATACTTCAAATTAAACTGCCCCAGAAAAGCTATATAACTTAGGTTTGGAAAGCAAGACAGCTACATTTCCAGGGTGCCACACAGGAATTAATATCCTCCACCAAGATGCATAGTTTATTAGCGTATGTGGATGTAGCTACATTCCTTTCCATCCAGAATGAGCAGGAAGATGGTAAGTGATGTCTCAGCACCCTGTTCTCTGTTTAGCAACGAACCTGGCATACCACGTTTGAAAAAGAGAAAAAACAAGGAGAGAATATAACTGCTTTCTATGTGAAAATGGTGGTGGCGAACTCTAAAGAAGAAAAGCTATGAGGCAGTGAAGGGTGATACTAGGGAAAGTAGTGCAGATTATGAAGGTATTTTGACTGAAAATAAGAATTATTTGTAGCCCTTAGAGGAGCAAGACTGTGGAATAGCCTTCTGTAAAATACAGCTAAGGAGTATGATGAGCAAACCTAGCTGGTGTTAATTGAACTTGATATAGTTCTGAAAAAATGTATATGACAATCACTGGTGATAAGGGGGCTACGTTAAGGCTCCCAGGAGGTTCTCCTTGGTCCTACTTTCCTGTGACTTGACACATTTTTGAATAACAGACACACACTGACCAAATGCCCATGGTGAGGCTGTGCACAAAGCTGAGCTCCTGAGTCATCGTAAACTACACAGTGATGCTGGCTGTGTCCTGATCCTGGGACACAAGGGCTGCCTGACCATTTTAAAGTGGTCTACCAAAAGTTGATGTTAAAAGAAGAAGCCACAGGAAGATGAGTAGAGATTGGTTTTGGTGCCATAAGTTCACTGGTTATACATTACAAGGCTTTGCAGAACTTCCCTGTTTTAGGCCAAGAGCCAAAAATCACTCTCCACCTACCTACAGCTCTCAGACTGCCAACAGATAGGATGTTTGTAGGTGGGAGAGGCCACGTGGAAGTGCCCACAAGAGTGGATGAGAGTGTTCCAGAGATGTTGTAAAGATGCCATTGGTACCATGCATAGGCTGCTGTTCCACAGAAACTGTCAGCTGAAGCCATTCAGTAGGAATGGTTCCAATACTGGCATTTCACCTTTGAAATTCATGCTGATAAGGAGAAGACAGAGCTTCTAAGGTAGCTGCAGGGCACAAAAGATGAGGAGCTTATTGTGTGAATTCAGAGTGCTCCTGCCTCCCCACTGCAGCCTGCAGCACAAAGAATTCTTCTTTCATTTCCTTTTCCTCTTTAGCCGACAACTGACCTTTTCCTTCGGCTATTTCAGTTTACTGTAAAGCTGACATCTGCAACTTTTTCCAGGATTGGCACAACCCATAAAATCAACTGGTATTTTCTCCTGGACTGGGTTCTAAGGTGGTATTATTACTTTTATAAGGTGCTGAAATGGTACTATTGGTAGAAGCTGAAATCACAGTGCGAATAAATTGGCTACTTTACATTGCCAATTTCAAAGAAATGTGAGGAATGCATAACTAAGATCCTAGACTGCTACACTTAGGTACAGGGTCAAAACTCCATCCTCTCTATTCAAAGTCTAAATGATTTTGGTAATTTTATGTCAAATGTCACTCCTTTTAACACTTCCTTTACTTTTTTTCCTTCTGAAACATCCTGCATCCCTGCTATGAATCATGACTAAAGGGGAAAAAAAAAAAGTGTCTATGCCAGCCAGTCTTTAGATGGAGCTTAGCTGCCTTCCAAACACTCCAGTGTACACTTGCTTTAGATAATACCAACCAGCCAGGATGGCTGAAATCTTGAATTTAAGCTAGTAAAGCTAAGATGTGTAATTTTGCATGGGGAAAATTATAGAATGCTAACATGAGCTAGTGAGATTTAGTAACCTCCAGCAGAGGAGTTCGAACAAGTTCCTGGAGGGCTTCCGTTCTAGTCACTCACTTCTGGTAGTGATTCTCTGATTGCAACAGTATCTTGATTTTTTCAGTGTCAGACCTCTTTCCCCTGCCTTTCTGTAGGCAATTTTCTTTTGTGCCTGGTTGAATACCTTTTCTTCAGTTAAATATCTCCTAAACATTAACTCATCCATAAAAGCTCAACAATATGAGAAGGAAGCAATTAAAATGATTAATTTAAAATCCATATGCAAAATCCGCTGGTTTTCAGACTCTGTACTTCCAAAAGGACAGACTCTCTACAGCTGGTATCTGTAGTGAATACATTAACAGCACTTAAAACATTCATCTTTCATGATAAAACAAACTCAGTTCCCAAACTCTTCCAAAGGATAGCTTATGGGTTACCAGTAGCTCCTAGCTTTGCTTATTAAGAACAACTCATTTTCAAACATTGCCAATTTTCTTGAATCCATGGCTGACAGGCATTTTTACCAAGAGAAGACACTTTCCAATACCTCTGTCTTTAGACTGAATTGCTTAATGTCTCTTTTGAATCACTTCTGTCAACTTTTCTTCTTTCTGTGTCTTTACTGTCTCTACCTTCTGTATCTTTAACCAGTGTTAAAGTCGTCATTTAATCTGTCATACATGTACATCTATGTTGCAGAAACACTCTGTTATACAAAATAAATTACACTTTACCCTTCAATTTCCATTTCTATTAAGAATGTTCATGTCATCCTTTGTATAGTGAACACAAACTAAGGAACAGAGTAGAATCATCAGGCCAGGATTTATGGTGGAATAAGATTGAATAAAGATAAGAGAAATTCTTGGTCTTTAAACTCCCTGCCTCAGTCACTGTCTCTGAAGACAGGGAAAATAATACAGCCATACAGTTGACTGGTCTTTAACACATGAGAATTTTAACTACTTGTTACTTTCGGTTTTGCTGCAACTCACCAAACTTTCTGCCACTACTTATCAAAAGTAAACATGGAGTTACTGTTCTGAGTATAGATGTATCACTATAGTAAAACAGTCTGCTGGCCTAACACAGGGCTCTGTAATACTGCCTTTTCCTAAAGAGCTCTTATCCAGTTGAAAAGTTCACTTTACCATATCAGTTATTTTTGTTTAGAGATATTTTAACTTCTTGTTCCTAATGGAAACCAGTTAGAAAAATGGGGGCAAGAGGTTAAACATACATCTGGTCTCCCTATTTAACATAGAGGTTTATCTTTTGCATGTTGCTGATGATAATTTAGAAGGGGGGCACAAAGGAAAAGAAAAACTTCCCTGCCCTAACACTTGTATATTTTTGTGTTATGAAAGTGACAGCCTCCATTTCTCATTTGACATATGAAATAGCTTTGCCATAAAACCCTGTATTTTTCAGCTTTTTGTTTAATTATTTGAGCCAAGAAAACAAGGTGAAGAAATAAGACAGATCTTGCTTGGCTGATACTGTTTGAAAAGTAGGCTATGGCAAGCATGGCTCTCATTATATTTAAATGGATTAGTCTTTTTCCTTTAAAAAAGGAAGGGGGGGGAAGGAGAGATTAACAAGCCACCAAGGGCCTGCTGTAAGATTTTGACACTTTTAGTGGCTTGTGACATATTACTTGTGAGTATCAGCTCTCCTTCAAAATCAGAAAAAAAAATCTTACCATTTGGATAAGGAATGCAAAGAAAAAAAAAAAGAGAACAGCAAAAAACCTCTGCTACAAAGTCATGTGGTCATGTTAACTAGGATTCATTAGCAAGGTATTTATTGGACAAAGAGAAGAAGTTCTTTCACTAAGCTGAAATTATTATTAGATATCTAGCAGTCTCTACCATCCTTTGCTAGGTAAATTATATGCTATGGTCCTTGTGAAGACAGTAATCTAATCTGTCTGAATACTATAATAATGACACAGATGTCTACTTGTACTCAAGATGTTTCACCTCATGACAACTTTTAAGCTGTAAACTCAATGGAGGGAGCTCTCAGGTGTGCTCAGAGCAACAGATGCACAAGGATTACACTTGTCAGAGCTGTTACAGACTCTTTGGAAACTCCATTTTATGTGGTACATTAGTTGCATCACCATGCAATCTACTCTTGCACTATCAGTATGGCTGTGAGTGCGTAACAGGTGTTTTGCACATAGAACTTCTATAGTTTGGCCCACAAAACACATCTATAAATGAATATATATATATATATATACACACACATATGACTGGCTACTGTGAAAAGCAGAAAGCTTCTAAACTACCACTGAAAAGTATTTAGTTGAAAAAAAACCAATACCAATACTAGAAAATGCCAGGCTGAAATTTACTCAAACACCCAAATTATTTTTCCATCCCCGTTACGGACTTACTGAGAAGTGTTGTAATCTCAGCTGTAACTACCTATATTAAGTACAAGACGGTTTTACGTACTGGTTTTCCTGCTCTTTATTACTGATACTTCTTGATTCTGCATTGGGGTGTGAGCACAGCGCTCCTTATATCTGTGGCTTGCTTTTTAAGTATATTAAACTGTGATGAAGGTCTGGAGGTATAGGATAGGAGAGCTGACAAATCCTTCTTCCATCCACACAGTGGCTTCTTTTTTTTTTTTGTAGCATTTAATAGGCTTTCATAGTTAAACAACACTAAAGATCTTCCTGAATATAAGCACTGTGATTCGCTTTTTTTTTTTTTTTTTTTTAAGTTCATCTTGGACACAGGAGTTACTATAATTCAGTCTGTACTGAAAAGCTACATCAGCCTTGGTTATGCCCTGAGTACAGTCGAAAACAAAAACGTTACATCTTGCTGACCTTTATGGTCTACTGTGTACATTTATAAAATCAGCAAAACCAAAAAGGGAAGAGTTCCACAGAAAAATTACTACAGATACTGTACAACAGTGTTTGTCTCCAAATCCTCATCTTTGCAAAATGTTTCCTGTTTCATAAGCAGAATCAGCTGCAAGCAGAGTCCACAAATGCATGTGTGGCAGAACTGAAGGAATAAAGCAAGCATGGTGAATTTTGAGCAAATCTGGATAATGCTTTGAGGAATTATTTGGTGTGTGGTCTGAGGCAAGAAGCCACAGAGAGGCGGAAGTTAATCTTATGTACTCCCCAGCTGCAGATATGTCTTTTTTGAGAGCAGACTGCAGCAGGAGACACAGAAGAAATGACCAAGAGACCAGATTAATACCACATGAGCCAAGTGTCAGCCTCATTAGATGTGTTTTCACTAAAGTTGAAAAGACTTTAACTTGGATGGCTGTCATTTCAAAGAGAAGTTGTGACATGTAAAAGTAACTATAATAAATTAAAATAAAAGAATAGTGTCTGTAACACTAAAGGGGAAGTATCAATAATAAAAAAATGGTAGCAAAAGAAATAACACCCAAACAAATAATTCCTGTAGCTTAACTTCAGCACACAGACAGAATTTAATAGAAATTAAGGAAGTTTCAAACTTATACAATAGGTGTAAAGACAATAAATATTAGGTGGAGATCACGCTTGATTTTTTTTGACTGATAGACCTGACAGTCAAGTGAGTGAAATCGCAATTACATTTCAACTGTTTAATCATAGAAATTATATAGATCCTTGAGCTGAAACATCCCAATGCTCATACCTTTAAAGCAAAGTAAATTTTTACATCTCTCATGACTATAATGTTCATATAGCACAACCAGACCTAGAGCTCTGCTTGGCAGAAGGACAGATCCAGTTTGCACCTATGGTTATGCTGTTTGGTTAGGAGCTATTTTGCCATTACCTCTTGTATACATGCAATAAATTTGTTGAGTAATCTTGACACAGTGCTTGCAAGAGAGGCTATAGAATATTTTTTTTTCCATGGAATCTTGTTTTTTCTAGTCAAAAGACAAACACCTAAATCAGCAGAAGAGTTAAGAAGTAGCCTACTCTTTCTGTTCTGTAAGAGGACAAAACTGCCCTTCCTATTCCTTATATCCAACCCTTCCTGTAAAAAGAGAATGATTACCCTCTGGGTGGGCTTTTTTTTCCTGGCACTCATCACAGTGTTACTGGTGTGTTTCACAAATAATTTGTTTTCATAATACCCTTGCTCATGAAGGAAGTATTACTATTCTCATTTTATAAGCAGCAAAGAGCCAAAGAGAGATTAGAGTAAAATACATTTATAAATATTGGGCTACAATGGATAAAAAACATATATAAGGATCTGATATTTCATAATACCTAACACTTCATGGCACTTGTCATACTCAAAGTTTAATTCCCACAGACTATCCTTCTGCCAAATTGTCTTCTTCCCTTTCCCCTTAAGCAGATTCCTCCTGTGTTGCTTGACCATCAGTAGGAGGAGCACAAGGGACACAGAAGAGTCCTCCAGCTCCCTTTATGCCCAGGGTGTCTTCACAGCACGTGGTGAAGCACATAAACCTTTAGTTCCTCACATTCCTACATCATTATTCCAGTCCTTATGCATTTCAGTCTTGCTTTGATAAAAAAATAATCCATCATGGTCATTAAGAATCTTTCTAAAGTTAAAAAAACCCGCAAACTCTTCTGCAAAGAAAGCTGGTGTTGGACCTTTTCTTTCCCAACCAATTTGTTGCAACCTTGATGCAGTAGCTATTCTGTAAAGTATACCAACAAGCTGAAACGCATTTCCTTATCCAAAGCTCTATAGCAAGGTATTTAACACACTGCATTTACTAATAGTAATCTTTCTGTCTTCCACACAGTGATCATAAAATGGTTTTAGTAATGTCAGTGGGTTCAGTCTCATAGCTCCTTAATAGTTATCATCAGCTTTGAAGCAACTGGCAGTCACTGTTCTTGCCATATGAGAAAAGGAAGTACCAAGGAATAAACTAATATATAGCTGTTACATATTACATAGTCTAAATGTCATGAGATGTACATACTGGGTTCCATTTACCATTCCTCGGGTTATTGAAGCACATGAAGCTGAGAGAGGAATGGTACATTTCTCTACATAGTACTTTGAGCAGAGATTTTTGTTAGTATTGTCCCCCTCGCCCTGTCCTGCAGTATCTCCCACCGTATGCTGGCAATAGGAAACATCATCATTGCCAGGATGTATAGAATTGCCAGTATGCATGATCTCAGCATCTCTGTCCATCCTCCTGGGCCTAGGACTAGGGCTGCCCACAAAGCAAAACCCACAGGAAACAGCAAAAATGTTTGAACTGAATCCACTTCTGGGCCTCAGAAAGGGCATTATTGGCACCTCCCGGTGCTAACCTTAGTGAATTACGTTTTAGCTGCTTAAGTGGTTTAATCTATACATTGTCCTAAGAAATGAGTCATTATTTATGCGTGCTTACGGGTGTTTGGAAGCAGAGGTGATGCTGGTCCACAAAAAAACCTAACAGACATTATGGCAAATGTTATTGTTTGTAATAATCAGGGTACTTTGCACATGTGCCTTCACCCAGTATCTTCATCTCTAAGAAGGTGAATCATCATTTTCTTCTATTACATGCTACTCACTTTCAAAGCTACTTCTGTCAGAACCAGGTAAAGTGATAATTTAAAGAGCTTGCAATGCTTTAGATGTCTGGTTGTATCAGAACGCCTGGTAAAACACAGCTAGTACTAACTTTTAGCTCCAGTTTACACATGGTGTTGCCTTAGACCAGTTGGTCAAATTACCTACTGCTGACCCAGCTACTTGGGAGGGGAAGAACCAAAACAGCACATGTATCTTTCATGGGAGGAGGTTATCTTTTCAGCGTCTGAAGAGGCAGCTGAGCAACCCACCCCTGAAGCACACTAACAAAAAGCAGCCACAGCTTGGCTCATGTGGTTAGCTCTAGACTCTTTCTGCCGCTTCTCTTCATGTCACTGTTGGTTTTGCAGTGACAGATCCTCAGTGAGCACACAACTTCTGTATTGCAGTTATTAGCACTAGTGTTTTGACAAAGGAAAGGTGTCCCGTCATCACAACATGGGCTGTGCACCACACTCCTTCCCCTGAGACAGGGGAGAGAGGCACAGAGAAGTCTGCTAAGGTTACAGTTCAGGGGAAGGTTTTCATTAGCTTCCTTTCGTCCAAGGGACAGGTGCCACAGGTACTAAGATACTTCATGCAGATGAGAAAGGTACTTCCAGACTGACAATGTCTACCTCCAGGAAAACTATATGGAAAAAATGAGTAAGTGGGAAATACAGATAGAGCAAACTTAGTTCTGTTGAAGTCAAAAGGCTCTTTCAGTGAACATCAGAAGCTTTAACATCTCCTAAAAAGTCATAAGAATGTATAAAAAGGTAGCACTAAAACCATGGTCTTATAAAATCCACTTCCTATTAAACACAGTCATCCTGTACCCTGTTCTGTTCTAGGGCATATACTCTCTTGCTGACTGTAGTAACAGTTACTGAATATATGAACTTATAACTACATTACTACTTCAAATCTTAAAGATAAGCTTACAAAATACGACTTACTTGGTAATACTAAATGTATCAATCACAAAAATACCCTATTCCTCCCTCAAAAGATTACAACCCTTAGAAGTTTAGGATATCTTGATGTCCTTCAGGTGTATGTTTCTTATAATAAATACAGTGGATAGTACTAGTGTAATGAAAAATTGAAGAAAAACCTACTTAATAAAACCTTAACATTTTTCTTCTTTAATACAGGTTTGCTCGTAACTCCTTTAAAAAGCTTATTACTTCCAAGGGCAAGTTTACCCACCTTTCTGCTTGGAAGTAGTCCATACTGACTTTAACATTAGGAATAAAGCAAGTTGTTAATCCTCTGGAAGAGGATAATGTGAAGAAAAGAATCCCAGAGCATGCATCAAATAGTATCTATTATCTATAGAATAGTGTCAGAGAAGACACAATGAAACCACGAGTTGGAAGAGTTTATACCCCAACACTGATTATGCACTTTTGAACAAATTCAATAGGTACCTTAGTGACTTCATAGGTTGAGTCTGTGAGCAAACTGATGAGTCAGTGAGATGAGACAGGACAATTCAACATCACCAACACTTCTCCGCTGCCAAAATTGGTAAGCCACATTGCCCCTTCTCCCCACACCTCTCTCCCACTCATGACACATGCCACCCCTATTTCTTTCTTGTCATGCTTTCTAATGCTGCTCTGGCACTCGCCACACTTCCCATCGCCTTCCTCTAACGCAGGCATGCTTTCATTGATTTACACCCAGCCTCCACTTGGCAACCATGCATTAATTCCAATTAAACATGATCTTGAATGATTGCAAAATGCTTGTGTTCCCTCCTCAGCTCCCACACACACTGACTACACTTGACTACAGCTGCACAGATGTGCATCAGGAACCTGAAAGAAAACTTGAATTTCCTTTTTTTCTGTGCAATGTTTGAACCTCTAATATGTGGCAGAAGAAGGAAGAGCAATTAGACTCCTCAGGCCCCCCATTTTCACTTCTGGTCCCCATGTAGGAAGAGGAATCAGGAACTGCAAAACCCAACTAAGTTTATTGTCCTTCACATATGTATTGCACCATGAAAGGAGCAGGCATCATATTGCTTTACTAAATCAAGGTTTATGAAAGATATGATCTTTGTTTTTATATAAAATTCACGAGCATTCATGTTTCTAGTATCCATAGCCTTTTCCTGTCTTGCACTACACCAGAAGTTATGGAAGGGGGAAGGGAGAAAAGTAATGAAACTTTTTGGTGCAGTTTCAACATCTCCTTTTTTTCCTGAAAGTCAGCTTCGATGTGTGTGAAAATTCCTCTTAAACTGTAGAAGATATACACTACTGACAGATTATTTAGAGGTATATGTGAAAGGGGACAGGCTAATAATTCTTTAGGCTAACTATAAAATAGGGGAATGCTTTACAGCTGACATTGTGAGTATATCAACCAAGTAATTGGATGCACGTGTTAGTAGCAGTAAAAAGGCACTGTCCAGTTGTCCACTTTACATGGGAGTCTACTTTGAGTGTATTCTTTGATTTACTGTTGCAATTAGAACTGAATGTTCAAAGAAAGAACACAAGTGACCTAATTTAAAAACAGAGTGCCTTTAAAGCCATTATTTAGCGTGTGACCTCACTCACTTGTAACATTTTTTCCCCCTGCAACTTCTATTTGTTGCATTGTACTCATGAAGTAGCATAATAATAGCTTTAATAATCCACTCAGCTAACAAATTCAGTTTTAATATCCATTCAGTGATTAAAGATTAAGCCACCTCCTCCTCACTCCTACCCTTGAAGATTTTAATTTTCTTCATAAACACAGAGTTTTCCCAGGCTGATTTTTCAAAACTTTATATAATAGTGTTTCCGGTCTCCTTTTTACTATGTTGTAACTAACACAGACATTTTACAACAAATTGGCAGTAGAAACACAAGCGATTCATACAGCTAGGAAAGGATCTTTCTAGTTAACAAAACTAATGGTTGCAAGTACCATTGACTTCTTTTCTGTGTTCAGAGCAGCTGAGCAATAAAGGGCTGCAAGATATTTAAACACTGCATCACAATAAGTTGTTCAAGCAAAAGAAGAATCTGTTTAATACATACATACAGTCAGACTAGTAGTACTAGTATTGATCAGACTAGTATTGATCAAGAAACATATGTGCTAACGTTAACTAAATGCATCCTCCATTTCTGATCTAGTAAGTTGGTTTCCATAGCCCAAAGCAAGCAAAGGTTACTTTTTCACAGTCTCATCAGGCTGAAGCTGGTTGTTAATGCTGATAAACATTGAAACTATTTGTGCTATTCAAAGTGGCAAAAAGGCCATTAGATGATAAGCCTTGGAATATTAGAATAAAAGTAGTTCAGTGTCTTATGGTGACTGCAAGCAGTGGTAGCAGGTGTTCAAAATGTGCAAACTGAACTTTCAATTCAATGCAATTTTGGGGAAGAAGGGACAAATTTGGGGAAGAAGTAAAAGCTTCAGAAAGCTCTTCAGAAAATGAAGAAAACCAAACAAAACTAGGCCAGGAAGACAGCATTATAGCAAATACCAAGTTGACTGAATAATTTCTCTGCTTTGCTGACACACTTTCTCTATCATCCCAAGTATTAAGCTTAAGAACCTAAATACAATATTGTTTATAAAGATTATTTTTCCTACGTGGAACCTTCCTTGTACAATTATATTACTTGCTCAGAAGAAAAGTCAGGAATCCACCATGAGAGGAGATGTTGCCCTATGTTCATACAGGTACCTGCTATTTCTAACTTAAGACATACAGGTTAACAAGATTTGCTCATAGAAGGGCTCCACCTTTTCCAAAATGAAAGGTTCAGTGGAATAAACTCCCCTATTGCAAGATCCAATCTGACTCCCTTTTGAAGTGAAAAGGCCCCTATTCACACACACAGCTCAAAGACATCTGAAAGTCATCTTAAAATGCTTTATTTCAAAACAGAGGATCTTATCCTATGAGTGAATGCATCCAAGATGTTTCAGAAGTATAAGCACATTCTGTAGTGCTCACTCAGCTAATGCCATCTTCAAGGGAAGCTTTGGCCAAGCCACTACTTGAGAACCCTCCCATTAGAGCAACAGCATGGCATCTATAAACCTGCATGCCCCTTGGTTTCTTTCTTCTGAGGTTTTGAGAAGAACAGACTTTTTCCCATCACCACCACTCCCCCAGTGTAAGTGGCTATAAATTAGATTTATGAAGAAAAAAAGACTTCTTACAACTCTGTATTTTGAACAGATTTATGACAGGGTTACAGTACCAGTATGAAGGGTCCACAAGGCAGGAATGCAGTAAGGGGAACAGGAGAGTGTCATGTAGACATTAAATAGTACAATTCTTTCCACATTCATAAATCTTAGTGCCTAAGGTTGTATACTGCTAGTTATAAATTATATAACTGAGCTCTGCAGAAGGAAAAAAAAAGAAGAAAATAAAGACTTAAAGTACGATATCATCTCCATAAGAACTTACACATTGCCTATTAAAGAACCAAAGTTCCAAATAACTTCGCTAAAACAGTATTATTTCCTATTTCAAGTCTTTTGATTTTATTAATAAATAATCCAGATCTCTATGGAGTGTAAAACAACAAAACACATATGCCTACTACTCAGTCTTTAGAAAAACAGAAAATTTCTCACACTAATTTGTAAACACCAGCTCACGAGGAGCCCATAACCCCAAACAGCTAGCTTAAAGACGTTCAGTAGCAAAAGAATGTATTTTACCAAGTATTCTTATCTGGTTTGAGCTTTACAGCTGAGGTTGAGGTACCCATCAAGCTTTATGACTTTATTACACTTAAGGTATAATCAAAAAGCTGAGTATCAAACCGAGTATACTTAACCAAAACACATTTAATGCTATTTTTATGTATATAACCCAATACATAGTAAAAATCTGTATTTATATGTAATATACATATGCACACACTTAAACCCCTCAGTAGTAATGTTCAGCACTTCTAGTAATTAAGAGTGGTTGTTTACAATCTTTTGGGCTACAGAATGAGACTCAAAACTTTCTTGCTATTAGTGACTATGTTGCTAATCTGAACCCACGCTAACTAAAATAAAGCCAAAGGTTATCAGGGACTTCAGCAGATCCTAAAGCTATATAAAAAACATAATTGCATACTCAGGGGAAAAACCTGGAATAGGTTAGCTCATGAGAAGTAGCTAATTGTTTCATGCTTGCTCCCCAGTAAACACTGTTATTCTGCAATCACAGCGCCTTTGCACTGTTTGGATCCATCCACTTTGGAAGCTCAGAAGGCCAATTAATGGACTCTCCGCTGGTGTAAAGCCCTTTTAGCTTTGCTTGATCTGCACTAGCTCATACAGCTGAGGATCCAGCCCCTTCTAGTCCACCTACTTCGAGCGGAGGTGACACCACACAGTGACTGTGCCGCCATCTACCGTAGGTTTTGCATAGCACTGCTTGGTCCAAAGCCCGCAGGAACAGCTTCAGCATTCCCACTAACATCCAAGCTCTGTGACATAGACTCCAGTCCCTAAACTCCCACCTAAATAATGGCCTGATCCTGCAGTTCCTGCTCAGGCAGAACGCCGTCCACACACTGCAGGTTAGCAGCTGCTAATTAAGCACTGCATATTGTGTTACCGTTCTTTAGCTGCTAAGATCTGTCCTGTACATTTGAAGTCTGTGCACTTCATAGTGCTATTAGCAGCTGCCTTAAAAGTCAATTGAAAATACATTCAGATTTCCCTCAACCAGCTTATCATATATCATGTAGTCCAATAAACGCCATCCATTAAACCCCAAAAATTTCAGTATCTTCAAGAGAGCTTTCTGGGTGCAATAAAGGCAGGATCTGCACACATATGGTTCACTCCCAATTTTAACATCTAGCTTAACCTTCTCTTGGTCATCCCAGATATCAAGTTGTAGTGAAAGCTTTTGTAATTCCTCTTTGGAAGCTTTTTGGTTTTGTTTTTCCCCCATGTACTTCAGTCACCAGAAAGCAGTACAGGTCTCCTTATTCATGCATGCAAATAGCTCTGTCAAGCACAGGGGCAAGGGAACTCACAGCTGTGGTGCTGTGGGAGGAGCTATCAGTTGCATTTTGAGGACAAACTTCCAGACGTAAGGATCAATAAAACAAAACTTAAAATGTGTTCTACTTCTATGTACTGACAGACACCCTCCAGATACACCAAATGCTGCAAGTTCCCCCAGCCTCCTGACAGAGCAGTCAGAAGCTACCTCTGTTCCCCTTACCCTGTAGGTAAAGAAAGGTTGATGGAACAGTTCCAAGCAATTAAGTTGGAAACCATCTGCCAGATCAAACTTCAATTTAGCACACTCTACACAATATTTACAGAGCAAATTATGAACGCTGCATGAGCCATTTAAAGGCTGAAGACTAAATTCTGTTTTCTGAATGTTTACTCTGACTTTCTCCAATTGTTCTTGCTTGATAGTGTTTAACTGGCATCCAGACATGAAAGTTGTTACCTAATTACGTATCATGATCTTACAGCCCTACAGATAAGGCTTTACTGCAACATAAATGAATTTTAAACATTAGCATATAAGAAAAAGAAAATTAGCCCCCAAATTAGAATATTTCCAAGTCTTGTGTGTCAACATTCACTATTATTTGTTTAGGAAAGCATGGTTTCAAGAGAGGAACATGTATTAGAGGTTAAATAGCCTCTAATGTTCAACAGGCTACAATTTTGTAGGCTGGCTGGCTGACTCTTCAAGCACGGCAGGAATCTATCCACATATAATTATGTATTTCAGACTATCTTAAAGATACCATATATTTGTATGGAATCAGTCCAGCTCAGGGTTACAGCAGTATTATGATAGCACAGCTACCTTTGAAATAAAGGTGCTGTAAATATATTCTTAAATTGTCTCAGACTATGTACTTTTACAGAAAACAATTTCACGTGGCATATTGTAATGACTACTAAAGAGGAACATACAACTGTTTGACTTATCTTCTAACAAAATCCTAATTGTTTCGTATTTAAAGATGCACACTAGGTCTGATTTTGTGATATAAGTGCAGTTAGCAAGCTGCAAGTTTTAGGATGATCTGAGTCCTTTCTTCACCGCACATAAATTTGAGGGACAGGATACAACTATGCATAATGAAGTCATTGTTTTGCTTTTATATGAAACAAATTACATTCTCCTCTGTTTCAGTAGATAGTTGCAGATGTGACAGTAACCATGACACCACCAGAATGCAAAGTCTCTTTCTGATGCATTGACTGGAAAACCAGGGGAAAAGGATCACACTCTATAGTTGCAGTGGGTTGTTATTGTACGTTGACTGAAAGTAGAAAGATCAGTATGTGCATTTCAGTGTATTCTACCTTTTCTTGGCAAGGTCTCCCAGAAGCACATGCATGCATGCAACTTTACTGACTGAACAGTTTTGCTGGCTAGGTGGGACCGCTCAAATGAGTAGTTACTTAGCTCTGAGTACATTGTTGTCCGATTGGGCCCCTTACAGCCTACTTGACAGTAATGCTCTACACATAATGGCTTGTTACTCTCAGAGGTGCACACAAAGCTTTCAGAATCCCAATTTTGGGGGAATGATGCTGTCCTCTGCCAAACAAAATTAAATCTAAGGAATACAGTGCTAGGGCCTCATTCCACACAAATTTATCAAAGCGAAGCCTTCATCGTAGCTCTGTTTTCCAATAATTTGGCTTTCTGTGGAACACAGAACGGGAGGTATTAAGATTAAACTGCTTTGACATCTAAAGTTTTTATGAATATTAAGTGCATAATAAAGTATGAAGTTGCAAGGTGGAGCAAGTGAAGTAATGACACATGACACTGCAGCCCTCTCCTCCCTCTTTGTAAGCCTACATTATGGGTATTTAATAGAAAAACAGCTGAATTAACAGTCATGTCTGTCATATAGCATGGCAACCTGCTGAAGTACTCCATACTTTACACATTAGCTAACAAGACCTACTTAAGTTACTTTAAGTTGTTTTAATTTAACAGAAGACTTATCCTCAGATTTATTTGGATTTATGTAAACCAGTCCAAGAACCAAAATGTGGCTGTCCACCACTGAAGCCCATCAGAGAGTTTCCTCCAGCATAACAGAGCTTACTTTCTCAGCATGCTACTATAGTGGGATGCAGTCACTTAAGAGTTACAGTGCAATATATTGTGATTTACTGCACTTACTTCAGCTTGAGATTGCCCAGGCAGGAAAACCGAATAAAGGTTACATTTTGAGCACTGACAGCCAGAAATACATTACCAGGAGCATGCTATTACTAACGGTCTAATTAGAACTACAGAAAAGCTCAAAACTTCAGCCATGGAAACAGTCATATGCCTTTTGCTTTGAAATAATTAAAAAAAAAAATGACAATGAAATGCGTGTGAGGTCTGCGCGAAGCCGGCCCCAGATGTTTACAATGGAGCGGTATAGCGGCGCTGCGGCCCGGCAGCGGGCGGCGGGCGCGCCAGGACGCGGCTGGCACCGCACCGGCACCGCCGCGCTGCGGGCGGCCGCGCACCGGCTCCCTGCGCCCGCCAGGCGCCCCCGCGGCATGGAGCGAACCCGGGCACGACCCCAGCCCAAAGGGACCCCCCCGTTCCGGGCTCGGGGAGGAGGGAGTGCGGAGCAGACAGCTCTTGTGCGGCTCCTGGAGAAGAGCGAGCGTGTGTGCATGGGGGGAACTGATGCATTGTTCCAATACAGCGTTCTCATCAAGGCACTTTAATGACAGGGGATAATAATTTTCAGATTCGGGAGACAATGACCCCCGCCACTCCGCGCCACATCCTTGCACATCTTTCTAATTTGCTTTGCTTTTCTGCCAGGCAAAGAAACAAACTGTGCTAGGCGAAGCCATTTGCAAAACAAATGTAACCGAGGAGACTTGCAGATACGGGCTAGCGGAGAGCTGCGTCCCGGAGGAGCCCACCCCACCCGCGCCCCCTTCCCGCCGAGGCGTCGCCGTCCCCGTCCCCTTCCCTCCCCAGCGAGGGGGCGAGGGCGCCGGGGCTGCCGCGGCCGGGGCGCTGGGCAGGCGCTGCCCGGCAGCGCGGCGGCGGAGCCGTACTTACTGAAGGGGCAGTTCTCCTTCTTGGTGCCGCTGACCTTGCCGTTCTTCTCGATCTTGAGAAAGTACTTGTTGTAGGAGTAGAGCTTCCTCTTGCGCACGTCTCCTTGGAGGTGATTGTAGCTCCGCACGTGTCTCCCCGCACTGGAAGGAGAGGAGAAGGACGAGGGGAAGGAGGAGGATGATGAAGAAGAGTTGGTGGCCTCCGGGGACAGCATGTCCTGGCCGAGGTCATGGCAGGTGACAGGCACAGAAGACACCAAGAACAGCAGCAGCAAACAGCAACAAGGCAGGTGGGAAAAGGCTGAGGCACCATTTGTCAGTATCCATTTGCACATTGTACTGAAACTCTGGGCGCTGGAAAATGTCTTATCAAATGAAACATACTGGAAGGGTAAAACCTGGTAAAAGGCAAGTGGAGAGCCGGTGGTTGCTGTTTCTGGTTAGATCCCTCTGAGCTCTGATCTGGCCTGAAGTTAGTGCACCAACATCCATAACTCAGGGGACAAATCGCCTCAGAAGTTGCTGCCTTTTAATCCTTCGAGTCCTCCCTCAGAAAAAAGAGCTGTTGGTTTTTTTGGGGGGGTTGCTGTGGTTAATCCTCTTTCCTTTTGCTCTTCCCCACCCCACCCCCCCCCCACATACACACACACTCCCCAACCTGGTTTGAGACTTCCCAGTAGTTATTTTGTTCTCTTCCTCACTCCTTTCTTCACCATCTTAGATGCAGAAAGGTCTGAAAAATAGATGACAGCATAGTGAACAACAACAAAGATAAATAATAACCAGTGGAGAGGGGTGCTGGAAGGAATTTTTCACACATACCCCTTTACACACGCACTCACACGTTGTGGCTTTGCACCTTCTTCTGATCCCCACCCCCTTGCCTTTTTGCAAATCCCAAACCAGTTGCGCAACCCGTCCTTTCTCACTGACGACCCCAGAGGAGGCAGTTTCTTTGTTTTGCTTTGAATTCTCTAGCACAGTATTAAAAAAAAAAAAATCCAGAAAGAGAGGGAGAAAAAAAAAATCCCACGTTGTGTCTCCCCCCTCCCGCCCCCCCTTCCTTTCCTTCTCCCCTTGGTTGTAAACAGGTTGGAAGCCGTAGCCTAAATGTTAGAGATTACAAATCAGAGGTGGGATGTGCCTCTGGTGGTCAACCCTCATTTGCGGCGGGTCAGGCAGCGGTGGGACATCTGAAACCCTTGGAGCGAGCGGTGCCTGCTGCGGAGGCAGCGCCGGGAGCTGCCCTCGCCTCCTCCGGGGCTGCAGCGGCGGCAGCCGCCGCCTTTGGCTGGCTGCTAATTGCTGCTGCGGCGTCCTGCTCCTCCGCCGGCCACCAGCATGGCTCGGAGACTCATGCTTTACTAATTTCCCTGTCTTCCAGGCTGAACCAATCCCCTCCAGGGAGGCTTCCCTCCCTCTTCACCCCACCCTCCCCCCCCCCCCCCCCCAAGAAAAAAAAAAAAAAAAAAAGAACCCAAAAAACTTTTCTACCGGAGGATTTTATTTTATTTTTTTGGCAGTGGAGCGCTTGAGAAAGCCACCTGGAGCTTGTTGCCTGCTAGATCCCCCCCCCTCCCCCCCCCCCCCACTGGAGGAGGGGTTGGTTGGAGAGGTTGGAAAGAAGTATATACTACAGGCAGACCCTGGAAAAGCAGATTATATGCTAGTCAGAGAGAGTAAAAAGGGAAGAGACATAATTAGCTCCTTTTTCTTCTTCTTTGCCAGCTTCCATGGAGGTCTTTCTCCCTCCATTAATGAATCACTGATTTCTTGCTTCCGTTGCTGAAATAAAAAGTTCACACTTTAGCCTGCTCTTCCTTTTAAGCCTCTCAAGATTTATTGTGTTTCTTTCCCCACCCTCACCCTTCTTGTCTCAAAAGAAATCAGGGCCCTAAATGACCATTTACTAATTGCTAACATGAGTCATTTACCGAATCACACATCTGACTTCAAAGCAAAAGGGGTTTTATTGGAATTGCAAAGGTTTCCCCATAAAATCTGTCTGAATATTTCGCTGTCTTTATTTTTTTTTAAACTAATGCAGTTTTCTTTGCCAGAAAGAAATAAATTTTCCATTTTCAAGGCTATTTTAAAGCGATTTTTCAAGCTATTATTTTCATTGAGGGGTGTATGTTGTTGGTTTTCCCTTTGATTCCTTCTCTCCTAATGGACTTGTCGTTTCACATACTGAATGTTACGACAGATTAATATTTCTAGCCCCTCACTCAACTGTTAACTTTCCCAGTAATTGGCGGGCATCTTCCATATGATGTCTTTTAACACCAGAATAAGGGATCATTGGCTGGGAGGGTGCAAGCAGCATGCAAGACATTACATTTCTGTTCAGCATTTAGTATTGTTAAATAACCGTATTGGAATGCAAGTAGGTGGAATATTCACTAAGAGAATGAAATAGAGGAGAAGTGAAGCAGCACATAAACACAGTGAGTAGCTCAATACATAAACCCAGATATTTGTTGAAGGCAGTTTATTAATACAGATCAGTGGACTGCAATGGAAAACTGCCTATGCAATTACATTTGGCATTTGGAGTAAATCTTAATTTAAACAACAGAAAATGCAGAAAAGAACAAATAGTTCTAAAATTAGACTGATGCATTAGATTAGGATGTTAAATATATTGTGAACTTCACAACAGAAATTAGAAAAGATTTTCTCCAATTATGGTGTTTATTCTGGAAAGAGCTGGCTCCTAAATTTATGATTTCACATTCTGGGGGTGACATTTAAACAGCCTTAAAAATGAAACCATTTAATGTTAGAATCAATATGTTTTATGGTGTTGTTTATGATACTTCAGAGTATTTATTCTGCATGTATTTGCAATGAGTGCAAAGCATTTCAGAAATTTTTTTGTGAATCTGATTTAGGCTTTCCTTTTGTGGCAACTAATAAAAAAAAAAAAACACCAAAATGAAAAGCAAAAGCCTACTTTTCAGTGAATGCCTCACAGCTTATATATATCCACAAAACTGATGTCAATATTTGGTTGCTGTCTAGGTTATGAAGGGCACAACACATTATTTCTAAAACTGAAGTTCTTTTGATTCCAACAGCTTAAATTGTAAATAATTGCTATGTCTTGAAACTATACATTTGAAGAAACCTTTCATTTTTTTCTGTCTTTTTTTCTTTTTTTCTGTAAAGTGCTGGAAAATACAGTGAATTGGCATTTTAGGATCTCTGGTGGCAGGAGAAAAATAGTAGTTTGGGGGTTGAGCAGAAGTATTTAACCCCTACTCATTAAAAAAATAGGTACTGTCTTGAATTTACTCAAGAAGACTTCTGCTTACATGTATTTCTGGCTTGTTATTGGCTGTATGTTGGTTGTAAGATCTTGTGGTTAAGAACTAAACCAACATATCAGGAATTTCATATTAAATCTGCTTCTGGCAGGTGCAATATTCAGTGCAGTACTTAAAACTACTACAACGCATAGAGTCCTTTTCAATCCTGTGTGATGACAGGGAGGGCATTTACAAAACAGAGTCCAAATGAAAAGCTGACATAGCTTTTTAGATTGTATCTCATTCTTTTTTCTACTTTCTGTATAGCCTTTCTTTTATAGCACAGTTGAATCCCTAAATACCCCACTACTTTGTATTGTCGGGTCACCTCTTAGGTTAGCCTGAGAAAGCCTGAGAAAAGTTCCACAGGAAAGATGCACTATTTAACGGAATTCAATCTGTCCCAATAGATTTGAATCACTAACATAAATGTATGAATGTAGATTATATCTCTGTAATGAGGCCTGAATCATTCTCAGTTACTTCAAAGGACTGAAATTCAACCTTCCTTTTTAGCAGCAACAATCAGACCTTAATGGGTTCCTTTATTAATTGTTCCATTGCTAAGCTTGAAAAGCAGCTACCTTCAGCACAGGTCCTAGACTAGAAATGGTACCTGCTGCTTCTAAAACAGTGTTTCTGTTTTGCCTTTTACCACTCTTAAGATTCTGTGACCAGTATCCTGCACTGCAGTTTTATGAATCCTGAACTACGTTGACTCATCCAGAATGAAATAAAGAAAGCTCTTTTCAAAAAAATGTGTAAAAAGTAGAAAATGTATTTTAAGAATTTTCTTTTTGGTCGGTTTACTTTCCAAAGAATGTTGGAAATGAGTCGCAGAAGTGAATTGTAATGAAAAATAATCTAACCAAAATATTTGTTTGATACTTGTAGTGCATGTTTTTGTCTTTTGATCAGCAAGGAGCAATGCTTTGGGGTTTTCTTTATTTCTGGTCTGGGTTTTTTTTCCTTGCTAAGCAGGTGACTTGAATCAGAGAAAGAATATTTTAAGGTAGTTGGAATAGATTTTGCCTTGTATGATTTTCCCTAGGCAAGGCATTATCTTTTCTGGTGTTGTAAATAAATCTGTCTATGCCTTTGAGTGTTAATGTAATCAGCTCACTCTTGGATGTGTAATCAACTCACTCTTGGATGTGTAATCAACTCACTCTTGGATGTCACTGGCCCTGCAGTTTGGATTGCTACATAGCGATCAGAACATTTACTGCTTACAGTATGACGAGAGAGATGCACATACATCTCCTGGTCATGGGACCCAATTCTGTTCTTAATTCAAGGTGTTGGGGAATTTGGCAGTGGTTTCATTGAGAGAGATTTGGGCCAGGAATGTCACTGCCAGATAGGCAGCTCTGCCAGAAATGAGGTGAGGAATGCCAAATGCTAATGACAGCTCAGATGCCTCCATCTGTATGTCAGTTCCAAACTGATGAACTTGTTAGTGCTGTAAAACACTGCTCTTACTTCTGAAGAAAAGGCAGTGGCACATAGTATCCACAACTACCAGCCAGCAGTAAGGCAAGCTGTTTGTTTTGAGATGCAGTGTTATTTGCTGAAATCTTTACACTGTGGAGTTCATGCCCACCAACAATGGGGACTAACGGCCATTGTATTTTATCTGAGTAAAGTATGTCTTAAAGCGTGAGGGGAAAAAAAATCATCATTACAGTTGTTTTCTTATGAGAAATCTGAGAAATCTGAAAAATCACTGTCATTGAATTTATCTCTGTTTTCCACCATTTTATGCACCTCCATGTGATTTAAAAGGTGTTAAAATACTGATATCATTCTAATTTTATGTATAGAGTGAGGCATAAAATAAGTTGTCGAAGACCAAGACTGAAGGCAGTGTAACTCTTTTGTGTGTATGAAGCTGGAATAAGACACATAAAATCAGAATACTCTTTTAGCTGCCCATCATAGTGGGATTTGGTAGTGTGTGGAGCATACTCCTCGGCTCTCCGTGCACTTTCCTTTCCAACTATTTATCCAAAACTGGAGAATAACTCAAGCAGAGTTTAGCAGAGGTTAATAAAATGCTTCTTTCAGCATTGATTTCTTATTTCAAACCCACTTGCATTTCTAGGTCAGGCATAACAACAGACACGTGCAAAACAAGTCTGAGATAACCTAAATGTAGTTCAGCCAGAGCTGGTTCCACCCAGCCTACAGTCACTAGTGAGAATGGCCAAGTGCCCTGCCTGGGCTGAGGCTAGTCCTCAGGAGGAGTAGGACAGTTAAGATGCTACTCACTCCATGAGATCTGGTAGAAGAATGAAGAGTTGGCTAGGCTAGCGCTGCCACTGGTGATAAGTAGTTTGGTGATAAGATTTGCTGGAATATACTCTGTTTTATGTTTTTCTTTTAAGAAACAGAATCAAAATATGGCAGCTCTTAGAGCTGCACAGGTTGTCGTCTTGTGAACAAACATATAAATTGTGGGTCCAGACAGGATTTGCCCCAAGACTTAGATCAGTTTCTTTCTCATGAAGATATTGGCAAAACTGTCTGAATGCTGTGCTTCAAGCAGACAATTAAGAAAATTGTTTAAAATGCTAATTACGACTATTCTTTTAAAATAAGTGTATAGTCATGCTATGTCTGACAAAAATTACAAAGAGATGCGTGACATTTGAAAATATCTGTACGAATTTTGTTTGATAAATACAGCTGTTAAAAAAACAAGAAGAAATAAGTAAAAAAGTGCATTCTATGGAGTCATCTGGAAGAGACACTACAGACCGCCAGACATTGAGCTGCAGTACCGTAAATAGCTATGTGCGTGGGTTGGACACTGACCGTGTTTAGTAATGGTCTGCTGGCAGCCAGTTTTGCATACTCTGTGGCACAAATGTAATTAAAAAGGCAATATTTTCAAGTAATTACTTTAATCTTGAAGATTTGTTTTTCTTTCTCATTTCATACAGAACTACCATGAATGCAGGCCACTTAAACACTCTTACAAATATGAGTGATTGAGAACAAAACTGTCAGAAACTTCCAGGAAGAGGCAAATGTCTGTCAGGCTTTTGCAGATTCTTTCTTCCCCATTCCCGCCCGGCCTGCCCCCCCCCCCCCAATCTTACCTAAGCCTACAGTTTCCATGGGCAAACCTAGGAGGACTCTGAGGAAATCCTTTGTACATTCTGATATACCCTACCTCCACATATACCTGTACATCTGTGAGTTTCCTTGCAATGGATAATGCTGACGGTAATAACACCCCCACCCCACCCCGGTTATTCTGTTTACAGAAGTTCTTCTGAAGATACACTATAAACATTTCACTAATCATTCCCAGATCCAAACCTTCAGCTGAAACAAGATGTTGGCTCATTGTGACATTGAAGCTCTGGTTCTGTGGGGAACTCTCCACAAATAAAGACAATTTGGTACTTAAATTTAATCCTTGTATCTTCAAATTGTATTCTAGTCATTTATTGGAAAAAGTCTGTGTGAGATAATACTGAGACAAACCCCAAAAAGTTATACAGCTTTTTTTTATGAACAGGGTGTATGTACCCTGAAGGTGCCAACTATCAGGTACTCTGCCTAGATCCAACCAAGACCCCTTTAGAAAGGCAACAAAAACACAACTCTGCAGTTCTGCTAGGCTCCATTCTTCTTGGTGCTACTGGGGAGTGAAGAGTCAGTTCTAGACATTGCTTGTGTAGCTATTTGAAACAGGCTGACAGCTAGGAACATCAGCCCAACAGCTGAGAACATGCTTGCTCACCACAGGCAACCAGGGTAGCCAGCTGGGCTCCCTCGGAGCTGGTTAATAGTTCACACATTGCAGGGGGAGCTCGCACATTCCCTCTTCTTTGTCAGTTAATTTTGTAGCAGTCACTGGAATTCTGTGAGTAAGCACCTCTCAGCGTGAGGAAGGGTTGTGGAAGCGAGCCCGCTGCTAGCGGAGAAGCGTGGGGCAGCGCTGGGAAGCAGGGGACAGCTCCCCATTGCCTCCCACGGCGGGGTCAGTGCCGGAGCTGCTCGCAAGGCAGGCGCGGCACCTGTCAGCCTTCCTAAGCATGGCATCATCCGGGAGGTAGGTCGCAACCGTATCACTTACAGGGTAGGTTCCACACGCCATTTCCACAGCAGCGCTCTGTGGCGTTGGCTGCCACCTTTGCTAAGACCATAGCTTTTCATATCTACATGACAAGCATGTCTCATTGAAGCTGCCATGAAATAAAAACCAAATGTGGACTCAGGTCAAATATACGAGACTTTTTCTTAAGCACTTCATAGCTTAGGGCATACTATAACCTTAAGGTTATTAGTAAGAACACCATACATAGTGTACATAAAGAACACCAGATACAATTGCCCCACCAGATACACCCTTATTATCTGGTCCTGGATTTCAGAAACAGCCAGGCTCTACTGCTGTTCTAGGCTCTGTGTCAAAGAACAAGTCCTCAAAGTCAGCTCATTGCTGAGTTGTGATGTTTTTTGAGATTATTTTCTTCTGTTATAGGGCACTCTCCAGCTGCTGATTATAGTTTTGGAAATGCAGCTTAATTAGTTCTGTATTTATTAGCAGATTGTTTAGCTTTTTATTAAGATCAAAACACAAAGGATAACAATATGGTATCTTCTTTCTAGCATTATTTAAAATGTTTACAGCATGTTAAAGATTTAAGCAACTCTCTGAAAAGCAGACAACCATTCTGCAAGGCTTAAAGGGATTATTTTTCTTTACAGCATATGGGTAACAACTGGCCACACAGATCCAAATTATTACAGATTTTAACCATGTTGCCAGTTACTGATTGTAATGATTAGCACCTAAATGCCAGATTCAGTAAACGTGACATCACATTTTATGCATCCTATGTCTAGTTAAAAGCAAGGGACTTTGGAAATGACACACACTGGTTTTTGCATGCCAGTAATTGGTAAATTCCTTGGATATTTCTTAATTCTAAAAAAAACTGCTGCAATTTTTTTCAAGTGCAGATTAGGGATAAGCATCCCCTAAACCAGGATGGAATTTGCCAGACCAAGAGACATTACTGATCACAACAAGCAGCAGAAGCCTGTGTATATGGTATAAGCTCATTCTGACTACTTCTCCAAAGAATACAAGAGTTTCTTGCACCCAAAGAATGGAGGGAAGAAGCCAAAGGAGAGACACCTCTGTTTCTTTCTCTTCTAAACTGTTTGTGATGCTGCCTTGTCTCTGGTGTTCCTTCCAGCCCTGAAACACCAAGTTATCATATTTATGTGATTACTGGGAAAAGAATATAACCTTGGAGCCCTCTTTGTATATCTGAAGGATAAAAATACAAACAGCAAGAAGGAAGTTACTTAGTCGTGGCAAATGTTGACTGTTGTCTGTGGAAAAGAGCTAGTTAATACAAAACACGGTCTAAGCAGAGGAGAGCATATGGAAGGGTTGAATAAATAGGCCAACCTACAATATCCACAGATGATGCAGGGGTAAAAATATTTGCATAATTTCTGAGGCATTCAACACTAGTGCTTTTAATGTCTTGGGAACTTCTATGAGTCTGTTGTACAAATGATTTAACAGAACAGGTGACCCTTGCTTCAGCCTGCCTCAGGTCAGCTTCACTTGGTGCTTGTGCCAAGTACACACCAAAAGGCAGAAAACTCTTAAATTAATTAGCAGTTTCATTCTTTATTTATTTTTTTATCTATCTAATTAGCTAGTCAGTAAAGTGGCAGGTAAATATTCCCTACAAAAAACTAAGTGTGAGAGACAGCTAGTTAGATACATAGTTACTGAATGACCATTAGTAAGAAAAAATTTAAAAAACATTTACAAATAATATATTAACTCAGGCCATAACATTTAATTACCAGACAGTCTTTCTGGTCCTGGTTCCCTACAGACAGGCATTCAAGTTTGTCAACAAATCACATCGTTAGATAAGACACCACAAATCAGCTCTCTAAGGAGAGGAGGTGAGGGAAATAAAGCTCTTTTTTTCTCTACAGCTTGCAGTAAAATTTGCTCCTCCAGATGTCTTAGGCTGGGAGCTTATGCACAGCTGCACTGGACAAGTTGGTCCCTGGTGGCCTTCAGAAGAAATATCCTTCCGTTCTCTTGCAATTGCTTAGTGTCCTCAAGTGAGAGCTAGGGAGCAGCCATACATCCTCCAGAACTGAAACTTGTCCTTGATGATCTGTTCAGAAATGCTCAGTATTGTGGACCCTAAAACCATATCCTATTCCCAACATGAAGCATCCACGAGGTCTGGGGTGTTGTCTCCCCAGGTTTTGATGATGGCTGATGTGTAGATCTCCTTTCTGAACAATGAATAGAATTGCAAGTAGGGAGCGGCCTGGAACCAAGAATGACTATGTCCAGCCTGGATTTCTGACAAAAGCAAATAGATTAACGTCAGCTAATGTGTAAAAAGTATTGTCCTCTACAACAGGAACCAATGTGGAAGTTCTGTCTATGAAGAGATAGTTACTGAGGTTAATCTCAGGGAAATAAATGCAAATCAGTTCCCAAAATCATGACATAGAAAACACTATCCATAAATAAGGCTCTCTAATCTATTGGCAATCTTCAAGCAAAGCTGTGGCTTGGCGTTATAGGACTTGGAGCCATTTGTGAGCTGCCTGGACAATTTCTTACACTTGTACTTAAGCACCTGTATATTCCAATAAATTTCAATATGACGGCACACATGTTCAAAGCTAAGTGTGTGTTTAAGTACTCTTAGGACAGCTTTATTCAGCTTTTTCCATTTAGACTTTCCGCTAGCTTATAAAAAGTTCCTTAGATGTGGAATTCTTCTTGCAGAAATCTGGGCATCAGGAGTGAGATTATCGAGCTTTTTAAGGGATTAAAAATTACCTGAACTGTGAGAATAACAACCTGGTTTTGCATGGCATTTTTTCAAGGCTGAAAGATACCAGTACTTTCATAACTGGAAAGAATGGTACCAAAGTAGCCATTATGTGTCCTCTCAGGAGAAGATTATTATTATGGACACAATGTTTGATGTTTTTGATGAGTGTTAAAAGGAACCAGCAGGTTGTATGATCTTTTTCATGGGATGTTTCAAAGGTAAGTTAAAAAGAAATTTGTTGGGTTGTTCTAGGTGGACTGGTCTCATGCAGGGATCAGTTTAGGTGATTCTGGATTATTTTCTTATAGTTTTTCTGAATTTGAAGGAAAAAAATAGATCTCAATTAAAAAGCTTAACAAAATGCTTGCATTACTAAGTGACATCTGCAAAACTACAACACAAGCAAGAACAGAGCAAGCTTTCTCATCCTTTCACAGTAATTTATTTTCCATTTCTTTTTATGAGGATCCTCTCTCTCTAAAACTCTAATTCTGTGAAACTTAGAGAATAAACAGGACTCAAATTTCAGTTGATTCTGGGCAGCTGACTTCAACAGATTCTATGTGGTTTTCCTGCACTGACCAACTGCAGAAAATACATCAGGGCGTGACAATTCTAGAAATTCCCTGGAAATTCCCAGTGTGGACTAAGGAAGAGAGTAATTAATGCTCATTCAGTGTATGCTGGCTTTTTTCATTCTTCTTATATTTTTTCCACTGTATCATATTTGTGTCATGTGTGCACATCCACTAAGAGTTTGATTTAGCAGTTTGTTTTACACAGTACACAGAGTACCTGTCAGACATATGAATATTTGATCATATCTAAGTGAAAAAAATCAATACCATAGCAGCAAAAAGTTTCTACTTTTATTTCTAATCCTTGGGATTTTTTTAAGCTATGTTATGCATTCACATAGAAGGTTTGCTCTGTGTTAAAAAAAAAAAAAAGGGGGAAGGGAGAGGGAAGAAAAGAATGCTAACAATGCTAACAATCCATTAAATTCTGGGACACAAATTTCCTCTAGATTAAAAATGACATTTGCTTTAAATACTGGTTCCCCCCCCCCCCCTAATAATTGCTGGATGATTTTGATTTAGAAAGACAAGTGAACAACATTTCAAGTCTTCAAGACTTGCTATTGCATTACTGTAACATATGAATAACTTTGCTTGTTAAGTGAACATTTGCAACCAATTAGTCTGAAGAATGCATCCTTACAGCTGAGAAAAAGAGGACCTCTTCAGCTACCCTTGTTTCTCTGTCTTGGACATTGGTCTGCTATGGCAGCCGTAAGTAGGAGCTATGTGTGCATGTGCTTGGTGCAGCAAGTTATTTAGCTGGGGATGGTGGTAGCAAAGACTAGATAGATCGAGTTCCTTTTACTCCTCTGGTGCTGAGTTAGAGGAAGGAGTCTTTTGCTCATGGTATTGTCAGCCCTCATGGAAAGGAGCAAAAAAAGTCATGAGAGGCTCTCTGACTCAGAATGGCTTCTGTCATGGTGCTGTTTATTTGCTACTCTTACTTAAGGCTATGTTAACAATCCGGGTCCTGTAAATGGTTCTCGACCCATTCTGCAGCCTGTTCACTCATAGAGCTCCTGCTGGTTTTAAATTGTGTCAAAATTTTAACTGTGTTAATTGTCTCAAAAATTTAACTGTGTAAATACTCCAACAGTTTGAAGTAATCTGGTCTTTGCCTTTTATTGATCCAGATGTAGTGGTATTTTCTGTAGAGATAAAAGACGTGAAAAACAAGGAACTATACCACAAATCATATCCTCAGATAGTCGGCATTCAAACAAATAGTTCAATAATAAAAACTCAGGAAGCAGTAATTTATACTGCCAAAATCCTGACTGAATCAATCTCTTCAGAAATGTGTGTGTAAATACACCCCCTTACTCCCCAACCCTTCAACTGATGGCTTTTTGTGACATTCTTGAAAATACCTATAATAAATATGACAGTGGGTTAAGGTACTAAGGACGTGAACTAGACATGTACAGTGTTTGACTCATGTCAGATTACTTACCGATTATGCTTTTACGTGACTGTAAGGATGTAATTTCTTACTGGTAAATGCAAGAAAACTTAAAATAATACTCCCATATATATTTATGAGAAAATGTATGAGCCATGAAGTTGGAATCTGAACTGGAACACTGTAAGAACCTCCGAAAATTGCTGGGTGTCTGGAGACATCACATGTCTACAGGTGAGCTCCTGTTTCCGTGCAATATAACTACCATAATCTATTAATAATAAAGGATTCTGGCAATGTGATATTCATCATCACAGTCCCTAAGCATCAGATGCTTGGCTTCTCCAGAAGAAGCTACAGCCTGGTGCATCTAGGTTGTTGTCTGTTTCTAAAAGGAAGCATTCTGACCTGTTACAGTTCTGTTGGAGACCTAGGTGCTGTTTCCATACTAGAGGAAGATGTCGTCTTCTCCTTTGAATTAAATCCTCTCTTTTCACAGGTATGATGGCTAACACTCACTGGATTGAGTCCCTCATGGAAATAAGCAGATCTAGCTTCACAATTGCAGTAGGAAGTACATGGGCTTACACCATAACACAAAGTAGGCACTAGTGTGTAGCGTTGCTTGGTCCTGTCCAGTTTTAGGTGTTTAGGTGTTTGATCTGTGTTTGATTCACACTAGGAGTTGATCTGTAGGTGCCAATGCACCTTTGTTGAAGCCTGAGACCCCTATGAATTTTAAACAATCTCTGAGCAAAGGCTGTCAGAAGTTCAGTTTGATTAGGTGCATGTCTGCCTTAAGTCCCATTTTGGGTACCGGGAAAAGTCCTGGGTCAAGATTATGTGTGCAAGGGTAGTATAGTGGAATAAATTATATCCCACATGCCCAACCTATATTTTGCTTTCAAAAAGGATAAGTTCACAGTAAAATATGAAAACAATACAATTTAACTATGAGAGATTACCAACAATGCTTTTCAGAGGAAATCCACATTACATAGTATGAAACTAAGGTACAAGCTGTGGAGGTGACTTGCTGAAGGCAACCTAGAAGGCTAGTAGCAGAATTAAGAGATAAATCTCCAGAAGCAAGTCTGCTACTCCATCTATTCAGCAAATTCTTTCTTCCCATGTAGTGTCCACTTACTTTGGATTGTAAAATAGCTGACAAAATAAGATTTTGCTCATCTGCTTATTTTTTCATTTGCTATTTTGCTCATCTGATGTAGTTTAACATTTTAAGAAATAAACCATTGAATTTGCTGTTCTATTTCCCAATTACATCTCGCCTTTCTTTTTAAATTGCTACCAGCTTTGTAGCTCTGTAGCTTTCTACATGGTAGGCTCTCTTTAAAATATGGAATAAAATTTAGAACCGTTACTGGTAAAGTTTCTATTTTTTTATAAGTGCTAGAGCCACAAATAACTATTATGGCTATTAGATCCACTTTGTGTTCTAATATATCAGTTCCATCAGTTAAAAAGAACAAAAACTCAGCTTAATTTGTGTCCATAACCAACAGATGCACTCTTTTTGTTTGTGCCATGACAAATCAGCTTTTTAGCTCTGATGAAAGAAGAATGGGTTTTGTGAATCTTATAGAATCTTATAGAATGCTGTAGCTTTTCTTCATTGAAGCTAAAGATAGCAGAACTGATTCAGTTGTAATTTTTGTTGTAGAATATCAAAGCTGTGGAAAATATTAATGTTATGTAAAACGAGGGCTGACATTTCTACATCACCGGTCTTCATGTTAGTCAGAATGAAATGGAAGAAGACATTGCAGTGAATCAGATCTTACAGTGCCAAATTTTTCATATGCCATTTCCTTTAGAAAAACATACTTGCCTCATTTTTGTGGAAAAAAATTGAAAAAAAAAAAAAAAAAGAAATGAACGTGTGTGAGCTCATGGGTTGTTCTGTATGTTTGAGTTGTTAGACTTAGTTTTCATTTTCTTTCCACTAAAACCTTAGAGAGAAAATTTCTAAATAATGAAGACAAGACTAAACAGTCAGTTTGTCTTTATTTAAAGTTTCTTGTTGATGTAAGATTAAATGTCAGAAAGCATTAGAAATGAAAAGAATATTTCAATGAAAAGAACAATCTGTATTAATTCCTTTCTAGTGCTTTAGACTGTATTACCCCCAAATGTCCCAGGTAGGTGCTGCTGTCATAGTCTTAATGATTTAAGTTCACACACTGAAAGAAACCCTACTTACACAAACAAGACTGTTTATAATTCCTGAGCCAAAGGTCTGTCACATCAGCTGGAAAAAGGTCTCCATTGATATCAGTGTTTTCTGGATCAGGCTAACAGTATGTTAATTTGGGGGTGTGTACAAGTCTTTGCAAGAGTAACACCAGACTGTGGTATCCCAGCCTGTTAGTTGTTGCAGTAGTGTAGCTGTTGGTGAGTTTTGACATCTTTCTGTGCCAATCTCAAGATTTCAGAGGGTTTCCACTGTACAGCTGGCCTGTTATCCTGTTGGCCAAGGTCCCCTGTAGCTGCAAAAACAGTAGCCTCAGAAAAGGCATTGACAGTGAATCTGAGAGATTTGGAAAGGAATTTGCTGTGAAGAATGGTTATTTTTACCCTCCTTCTTTCTTCTGGGTAGTTGATGACAGATCAGCTACCAAGCACTTTAGTAGAGGGGAAGAATCTCTTTCTTGCTTTAATATTGTCCAAGACATTACAATATGCTAAAAGTTGCATATCCATATAATAAATGATAGGTCTTGTCCCACAGAGGGACCTGCATTTCCTAGGTAGATGACACAAGCAATCATCTTTTTAGTACTGTATCCCACTGTCACTAAAAAAAAAAAAAAAAAAAAAAAAAAAGTAGTTTAAGCTGTTGCAGTCAGATTTATCCTTGAACCAATATCAGGGCCATAGGGTCTCCTGTGCATAGATTTGATGTAGAACTGTTAAAGAAACCTGTAGACCATGCTAACAGGCAACACTTTTAGGACAACACCTATGAAACTCTGGAGACATTCAAGATACCAGAGGTTGGGAACACCACTGCATATTCTGTTTCTTTTGCTATTGGTTCTATGCTGTCAGCCTCAGAAACATTTTTTTATTGCTTGTTTGAAATACTGCCCAACTCTCTTTGCCATGCTGGCACAGTTTGGGTCAAAAGAGCCACGCAAGCCTGAGTCTTTCATTCTGGGAAAGCTGCAGAGGTAATTTGTACATCTGGCTGTGACACTGGAGTCACTGTTGCCCAGAAGTGTCCCTTAAAGCACCTGTTGTAATTGATGGTTGTTTTCTTTCTATACAGCTCTATAGTTTAACAAGTTGAATTGTTCTAGCCTCTGAAGCCTGTTACTCATTTAAAATATGCTAAATCAATCTCTTTACTAAGTTTGTTTATAACAATACACCTTTAAGCCACAAAGTATTTAATAAAAGCAGATTTATCTAGAAGCATTGACTGTATCAGTTTTAAGAATATGCCTTTAATTGAATGGCTGCTTCTCACTGTACAGGCACAAATTTCCTTTCAAGTTGCTTTTCCTTTAAAATCCAACTTTAATGTGAAAGGGCAATTTGCCTTGTTGTAGCCCAAGTGGGACTTCCTACTTAAAGAGAATGTTTATTCTTTGCAAACAAACAAATAACCAGACAGTACCAACACAAAAGCCAGTTGAAAAAACCTCACCTACACTGGGCTTACTGAGTGACTCCAAGTCTTTTTTGATCTTTCAGCATGGACCTCTGAACTCAACAAAATAAACAACCCAGATTATGTTCTAATTGCTCCTACTGAGCAGAGCTGCAACACCTGGGTGTGTGGTTTCCCTTTATAAATTAAAAGGTCAAACTGGCTCCTCCTCCCTTTAGGAAAACATCCTGTGCCTATGCTCTCAGTGGCCTTAGGCAGCTAATCAGTTTTACGCCAGTGGGTTAGTTGTGTGTGTGGGTTGTCCAGTTTGAATGTATTTCCACCCTGCATTTTATTCTCTGCTGCTGATTTCCTTTAGAAATATTCTATTTAAGCATTAAAGGTATGATGGTTAACAAATGGGAGCACTCCCATATCAAGCCCTGAGCTCTGCAGGGATAAGATGAACCTTCTGAATAAACTGCTGTGATCTGCATAAATAGCTATACTAGTGTATACAAGGTACGTTGCCTCCCTAGGTCTATAAGCAGAGACTCACCCAGTGGGAATGAATTCCCAATCACTATAACAATCCCAATTCCCTTCTGTAACAGAAATAAAATAATTAAAAAAAAGGAATATAAAAGTTTCTTAATTAGAACACAGCAAAAAGGTAAGATAGTAACTTGCATTTAAACAGAAAGTTGAAAACAGTGTAAAAAAATATATCGTTTGCTGGAAAGGAAATACTGAGTCGTTAAACCAAATTAGCGACTGAGGACAGAAGGGAGCTCGGCAAGGCATCTACCATGTCTCCATTCCCACATTTCCTTCAGACTCTCTTTCAAAAGTGCATGTTGCTCCTTTCTGTTAGTGGGTCTAAAGTTAGGGTGATTGTACTGGAAAACAATCAGCATGCTGCAGCCATCTGTATGTTTTTTTAGAAAGGTAAAAACATTTTATCAGACTACAGTGTTGAGAGTTTGCTTTTTCACTTCTCTACGTAAAACCTGCTAGTCTTTTTGAAAGAACTGCAGATATATTTAACTATTCTTACAAAGTAGCATTTCTCTCTATGAAAAAAAGTGTTTTGGAAAAATCAACAATTAAATAGTCAAAGTCTTGACATGAAAAATGAGAATATCATAGATAAGTATTTGGTGTTTGTATCTAACTCAGCTGAATGCTGTGCCATAGTCAAATCTCATAGAACCTTATGTAATAGCAGTTCAATAAGTAGATAATAAAGTGTGGCTTTTGACTGATAAAAGGCACTTGTTCCCTGAAAGAAAATAATGTAAATATACATCTAGATACAGCACTTTTTTACTGGGGCTGCTAACAAAGCAATGATTTTGAGATAGTTACAAGTGACTTTACAGTGGCTGCCAAAAACGTTACATTAACATAACTTAGGTTATTTTTAACATGTAAGCCAGATCCAGATTGTTATATTAAATTTTATCTTTATCAGTTTATTTTCTGTGTGTTTCTGTGGAAACAAAGCTTGCTGGTAGTATGTCATAGACTGGACACATTGGTTATCTGAGCTGAGTGATTTGACATCAAGACTTGGTGGGGTTAGTTTTGCTCCATGGGTATTTGGTTAAATCTTTGTACTCTATATTCATTTCTATACCAAGAAAACTTAGCTGGGATGGGGGAAGAATTTTGCTTCACAGACAGCATAATCTAGGGTATTTGCAAGCTTTATCTTAAATTTACATTTCTAGATCAATGACACTTTTTTTCAGGGAATGTCGACACAAAAATGCATAAGAACAGTGGAAAAAAGTGGCAGGTTAGATTTATTTGAAAATCGCCAGGGCATTAATAATTTTTCATAACATGTAAGTTCTTCAGGGACTTTCAAATGAAAGATTCATAATCTAATTTTCATGTCTGTGATATAATTAATTCCTCCGTTTTATGCAATATAGAAATGATTCTTAACTATGGGGCAAAGGTGTGTGTCTATACCTGTATCTACACACTGTTATGCCAAAGGGCTGCTGTGGCTGAACTTGTAATATTAACTCATCTCACCTCCTTTTCTCGGAACACCTTGTGCTACAGTGTCTTCCCACCTGTGTTTTCACTCACGTTCTTTCTAAAGGTTTGCTCCTAACAATGATGACAATTAATGACTATGTTTCAAGGCTTCCCAGTACATCCTGTCATTTCAGAGCCTGTCTTCTATACTGTAGGCTCTGAGAGCCAGTATTTGTTTTCATGTTTTCTCTTATGCGATGCCAAGCAATTCATTCTGTTCAACAAACAATAAGTGGGTGAAATTTCACTCAATGTTATACTTTTGCAAATCTTAAGCCTTTTAACTCCATATAGAAAGGAGCAAATAAATATATTTCATATGCATTGTTACACGTCAATATATGTCTGTGCAAAGCAGAGATCTAGTAGATTTCAGAATGGGGAACTCATTTATGAAGCAAAGCAAAGCACATGTTTCTCTTTATCGGCAAAATCAAGTATTTCCTTTGGTCACCTAAAGCATTCTACTTTTTTCATATTGTTTAAAGGATCATAGAATCATAGACTTGTTTAGGTTGGTATAGACCTTTAAGATCATCAAGTCCAAACATGAACCTAGCATTGTTAAGTCCACCCTAAACCATGTCACTAAGTGCCACATCTACATGGCTTTTAAATACCTCCGGGGATAGTGACACAACCACTTCCTGGGGCAGCCTGTTCCAATGCTTGACCACCATCTCAGTGAAGAAATTTTTCCTAATATTAAATCTACATCTCCCCTGGTGTAACTTGAGGACACTTCCTCTTGTCCTATGTCTTGTTACTTGGGAGAAGAGACAGACACTCTCCTCACTGCTGCCTCCTTTCAGGTAGCTGTGGAGAGCAATAAGGTCTTTCTCCCCTCAGCCTCCTTTTCTCCAGGCTAAACAACCCCCGTTCCCTCAGCCGCTCCTCATAAGACTTGTGCTCTGGACCCTTCACCAGCTGCACTGCCCTTCTCTGGACACACTCCAGCACCTCAATGTCTTTCTTGCAGTGAGGGCCCGAGGCTGAACACAGGAGTCGAGGTGTGGCCTCACCAGCACCAAGTACAGGGGGACAATCGCTTCCCTAGTCCTGCTGGCCATGCTATTTCCATACAAGCCAGGATGCTGTTGGCCTTCTTGACCACACTGAACACACAAAGAGAGGTCCTTTTCCACGAGGCAGCTTTCCAGATGCTCTGGCCCAAGCCTGGAGCATTGCGTGTGGTTTTTGGTGTGACCCAAGTGCAGGACCCGGCACTGAGCCTCGTAGAACCTCACACAACTGGCCTGGGCCCATCGCTCCAGCCTGCCCAGGTCCCTCTGCAGAGCTTTCCCACCCTCAAGCGGATCAACGCTCCCCCGCAGCTTGGTGCCCCGCGGCAAACTCACTGGGGGGGCACTCCATCCCCTCGTACAGGTTGTCGATAAAGCTATTAAACAGAACCGGCCCCAGCATGGAGTCCTGCGGAACACCACTGGTGACCCCTCGCCAGCTGGATGTAACTCCATCCCCCACCACGCTCGTGGCTCGGCCAGCCAGCCAGCTTTATACCCGGCGCAGAGTGCACCTGTCCAGGCCACGAGCAGCCAGTGTCTCCAGGAGAATGCTGTGGGAGATGGTGTCAGAGGCTTTAGTAAGGTCCAGGTAGACAACATCCACAGCCTTTCTGTCATCCATGAGGGAGGTATCATCTTGTCATAGAAGGAGATCAGGTTGGTCTGGCAGGACCTGCCTTTCACAAACCCATGCTCTGGGCCTGATCACCTGGTTGTCCTGCACGTGCTGTGTGATGGCACTGAGGATGATCTACTCCATAACCTTCCCTGGCACTGAGGTCAGGGTGAAAGGCCTGTAGTTCCCTGGGACCCTCCTTCCTGCCCATCTTGTAGATGGGCATCACACTGGCCAACTTCCAGTCCACTGAGACCTCTCCAATTAGCCAGGACTGTTGATAAATGATGGTGAGTGGAGTGGCTTGGTGAGCTCCTCTGCCAGCTCCCTCAGTACTCTCAGGTGGAACCCATCTGGCCTTATAGACTTATGTGTGTCAAAGTGGGGTAGCGAGTTGATAACTGTTTCCCCTTGGATTATGGGAGCTTCATCTTGCTCCCTTTCCTTGTTATTCAGCTCAGGTGACTGGGTACCCTGAAAACAACTTGTTTCACTGCTAAAGAGTGAGGCAAAGAAGGCACTAAGTACCTCAGCCTTTTCCTCAGCCTTTGTCACTGTGTTTCCCCCCGCACCCAATAAATGATGGAGAGTCTCCTTAACCCTCTTTTTGTTGCTAATGGATTTATAGAAACACTTTTTATTGTCTTTTACTGCAGTAGCCAGACTAAGTTCTAGCTGGGCTTTGGTCATTCTCATTTTCTTGCTGCCTAACCTCATGACATTCTTGTAGTCCTCCTGAGTTGCCTGCCCCTTCTCCCAAAGGTCATAAACTCTTTTTTACCTTGAGTTCCAGCCAAAGCTCTCTGTTCAGCCACACTGGTCTTCCACACCAGCATGTCTTTCAGTATGTGTGGATGGTCTGCTCCTGCACCTTTAAGATTTCCTTCTTGAGGAACGTGCAGCCTTCCTGGGCCCCTTGGCCCTTCAGGACCAAGGGACTCTGTCAATCAGGCCCCTAAACAGGCCAAAGTCTGCCCTCTGGAATTCCAAGGTAGCAGTTCTGCCAATTCTTCTCCTTACTTCTCCAAGAATCAAATATGATCATTTCATGCTTGCTATGCCCAACATGTCCTCCAACCACCACACCACCCACAAGTTCTTCTCTGTTCATGAACAGGTCCAGCCAGGTGCCTTCCTTCATTTGCTCACTGACCAGCTGTGTCAGGAAGTTCTCTTCCAAACACTCCAGGAACATCCAAGACTGTTTCCTCTCTGTTGTGTTGTACTTCTGGAGACATCCACTAGATTGAAGTCCTCCACGAGAACAAGGGCTAGCAATCTTGAGACTTCTCCCAGGTGCTTGCAGAATGTTTCCTTTGTCTCTTCATCCTGCTTGGGTGCTCTATAATAGACTCCCACCAGGGTATCTGCCTTGTTGGCCTTCTCCCTGATTCTTACCCTTATCATCAGCTTCATCAAGCTCTAGGCAGTCAAAATACTCCCTGACATACAGGGCTACCCCACTGGCTCTCCTTCCGTGCCGTGCCTGTCCTTCCTGAAAAGTTTGTTGCCATCCGTTGCAGCACTCCAGTCGTGTGAGTCATCTCACCATGCTTCTGTGACTATGGCTATATAATAGTTTTCCAGTGTACAGTGGCTTCCAGTTCCTCCTGTTTGTTGCCCCTGCTGTGTGCATTGGTGCAGATGCACTTCACTGGGACTATTGATCCTGCCACCTTTTTGAGGGAAGAAGCCCTAATTCCGGTGTGACTGTTCTCAGGTGTTTCCATGGTTTATAACATATCAATAACCCTTGTGTTTTTGCTGCTGCATGGATCTCCATCCCCTACCTCCACCGAGACAGCAGACCAAAGGACCTTGCTAGCACACTGTCCCTCAAACATTGCTGTGCTGCCCCCAGGCTTATCTCTAGTGCACCTGGTTTTATCCCTTTCTCCCTCAAATCTGGTTTAAACTTCTTTCAATGAGCCCTAACTCCTGTGCAAAGATCCTTTTCCTACTTTGAGAAAGGTGTACCCTGCCTGTCACCAGCAGGTCTGGTGGTGTGTAAACTGACCCATGATCAAAAAACCAAGAATTCTGCTGGTGACACCAGTCCTGGAGCCAGGTATTGATCAGCTGGCTCTTCTTGTTTCTTCTCTCATCACTCCCTGCAACTGGAAGGATAGAGGAGAACATTACTTGCCTTCCTGATCCATTAAGCAGTCATCCCAAGGCCCTGAAGTCTCTCAATTGTTCTTGGACTTCTTGTTGCAACTTCTTTGCTATCTACTTGAAAAATCAATAATGGATAATGACCCCAGGGCTATACCAGGGTAGGAAGCTTTCTCTTCACACTTTTAACCTGGGCCCCAGAGAGGCAGCAGGCTTCCCTAAGAGGCTGGTCTAGTCTCCATATCAGGCTTTCTGTTCCCAGAATCATAGACTCACAGAATGGTTTGGGTTGGAGGGGACCTTAAAGTTCATCTAGTTCCAACCCCCTGCAATGGGCAGGGACACCTTCCACTAGCCCAGGTTGCTCAAAGCCCCATCCAGCCTGGCCTTGGACACTGCCAGGGATGGGGCATCCACAGCTGCTCTAGGCAACCTGTTCTAGTGCCTCCCCACCCTCACAGTAAAGAATTTCTTCCCAATATCTAACCTAAATCTTCCCTCTTTTATTCTAAAACCATTACCCCTTTCCCTGTCACTACAGACCCTACTAAAAGGTCTGTCTCCATCTTTCTTATAAGTCCTTTTTAGGCACTGGAAGGCTGCTATAAAGTCTCCCTGGAGCCTTCTATTTTCCAGGCGGAACAACCCCAACTCTCTCAGCCTGTCTTCATAGGAGAGGTGCTCCAGCCCTCTGATCATCTTTGTGACCCTCCTCTGGACTCATGTTGGGGGCTCCACAGCTGGATGCAGTGTTCCAGGTAGGGTTACATGAGAGCACAGCAGAGGGGGAGAATCACCTCCCTCAACCTGCTGGCTACATTTCTTTTGAGGCAGCCCAGGATACTGTTGTTTTTTTGGGTTGCAAGCACATGTTGTTGGACTATGTTGAGCTGTTCTGTCCACCAGCACCCCCAAGTCCTTCTCCTCAGGGCTGCTTTCAATCCATTCTCCACCCAGCCTGTATTGATACTGGGGGGTGCCCCAACCCAGATGCAGGACCTTGCAGTTGGCCTTGTTGCACAGCAGGAAAACCTTTTGCTGTTGCTTCTTCCCATATTTATTACAGCTTCACACTATCCATGTATTATAACCCAACATCGCATCAGTGAATGCAGACCTCTTCTTCCCAGTCTTAGTTGAGCTCTTTCAAAGACTAAAGAGTTTTGTCTGAAACTTTTATTGTCCAGATGGTTTGTGACATGTACAGATGTTATATTTGGTAATATGCTGATTATCAAAACATGTCCTGTTGCTCACTTGAGGGTTACGACTTGATGCATAGATCTGTTACAAAAATTAATAGTCTTAATAAATGCTAACCTACCAATTCTTTAAATGCACAGAAATTTTGTTGTTGTTGTTGTTTTTTTTTTTAAGATGCTAGATGGCACTGCTAGTCCAGGCTTTATTTTGAACAGCTGGGTTTCATAAAGCTAATTCTGCAAGTTATGAAAAGGGCATGTAAGGTATTAAACTTGACAGCTAACACATTCTGAGAAATATATACCATGATGCATACAATAATGTTTCCACTCTAAGAGTATTCAGGCTTAGGTCTATAAACTCTATTTAACCGCACTCAAAACTGTTGTACAAATATACTTGTGTTTGCATTTTGTCCTCTGTGTTTCTTCTTCATACGACACTTCATTTTGTAGTCATTGAATTAGCATAGCACAGAACTTGTTACATACTTGAATTTTTTATTCAAAAGGTTCATTGTGGTACTTTAAATGCTCTTTTAAATTTAAGAATTAGAGATCCAACAATCAAAAATATATATTTTTTATACTGGAATAATTTATTTCATAAACATTATGCCACACATGTTGAAAGTCATAAAACAATTATTTTGGAGTTCTGCAGAATATTTAACTATCTGTTACCATAGTGCTCTCCATTTTCTTCATTCACTTTAAATTCTATTTAGTATATGGTTTACCTTTCTTTTATAGAAGTGAGGGATTCAATAGTGTTCTCTGCCAACAGGTGAGGCTTTCATTTTTGAAAAATACATTTTACACCTGAAAACTGAAGGGAGGAAACAAAAAAAGTAATCTCTGCAGTGAAAGACTCTAGTAACATGCAAAGTCGCTCCTTCTGCATAAAGATTTGTGACTTGAAAAAGTTTATACAATGTAATTGACTATTCATTCTCTGTTTAGTTAGTATCAAATTCCCTTCTTTTGTTTATTGTGCAGTAAGCTTACAAAGAAACTGCAAATTCTCAGCCTTTTGGGCAGACAGTTGGATACCATGTCTAAGCGTTCAGAGCAACCAAATGGAACCTGCACCGTCCTGACCACTGGCTGGGTCACTGGCTGGGGCTTAAAGACTCACCTGCGTAACTCGAGAAATCCCTTCAATCTCCCCTTTTGATTTGCCTTTCACAGGCCAGTACTTTTTATTTCTTCTCATCTGTCTGCTATCATGTTAACAAGTGAAGGAGAATCTCGGCAGTTCATTGACAGCATAATAAAATGGGATTTAGATTTCAGTATTTGAAGAATGGCTTGCTTTTAGGGTTTTAAGCTTTCGTCTCATACTTGTATTGCCCCAGCGATCAAAAAAGCCCCAAACCCCACAATGTATGTCATTGGCCCTATGAATTAGTCACCTAAGCTGTTCAGTCATAATAGGCAGAATATATAATGTATAACAAACTTTATGCAAAATTTTGCATATTTCTCTGTAATACTGTAATATTAAACAATGAATATCCTGTGGGGCTTTTCTCAGGTAATTATTTCCATCTAAATAAAGCTGAAGATGCAAAGTCTAATTCAACACAGTTGAATAGAGAATAGTCCAAATTCATTCCAGACGTGAATTAAGTGAACTGATGAGGTGAATTTGGCCTTGTGTATCTGCATAGGAAAACTCATACTTTCTCTTGGAAACCCAATGCAAATGTAACCTAAGATTATTGCTTTGAAAATCTGTACTAGTTGATGCTCTCAGGTGAATATTGTGCTAAATACTTCATGACTGTTGAGAGATGTTGCTTGACAATGTTGTGTTTAGTTCCCAGATGAAAATAAACACTGCTTTGTGAAAACAAGGCAGGAGTGAGGATTGGTAGAAGGTTATTTATTGTTGATGGAACAACTATACTGCAATGCAGTGCTGAAACATTTGCAATTTAATATACTCTAAAATACTGTAAAACTTCTTTTATTTTGTAAGACTGCATTATTGTTTTCAAATTATGCTTCTGTGTATATGTAAGTTAATTTGAATATATTTTATCTGAACAAGAGTAATGAAAGTAGTATCAATCTAAATGTCAAGTGTTGTGGCATCTATGGAAAAACTCCATCTATATATAAAACTGCAGGTTTTACTCAAAACTGCAGTTCACCAAGTATGCTGGCAGCAAATACAATGATATCTACTAGGATAAACAGTCATGTGTATTAGTTTGTCAGCTATTCCTGATTCTGCATAATTTAGATGCTGTGAACTGGAGAGGTGTGCATTATTTATCAATAATGTATGTGTGGATTAGTTTCATGTGAGAGAAATCTGAGTAAATAAAACCATTCTAATGTGCTTTATCTATTATTAATCAGTGCAACAGAAGAACTCTTAATCCCAGTATGCAATAGGCATCAGTATCAATTTTAAAGACTTGTGACCTATTCAGTACTAAGTTTTTGAGATCCTTGTTTAAATTATTGTGATGCTATATCTAAAAATACCCTAATGTAGGTTTTGTTGTGATTTTTTTTTAAATAGAAATATTTATTCATCTCACTTATTCTAATTTTAAACCATGTCAGCAAGGGAGAATTTCAAATTAGGGCCTCCATTCTTCAGAAACTCCATAAAGGGTCCAGTCAGGAAGCTTTCAGTACAAGGCCAAGCCTCAAATTGACAGAGGCTGAGCACATCTTAAGGAAGCTGCATTCTTCTTTTCAAACTGGTGCCTGGAAAATAACTCAGAATTAACATCAATTCCATACAGAGAAAAACCTCAAGATGGAATTCAAACCAGTTGATCAGTCACCCAAGATAGTCTGGGTCAAATGTGATGAGCAAAGGTGCATTTTTTTTCTGCTTTTGGATATTTTATATATTTTATTATATTTTATTCAGGGTTTTAGAGAGAGATGTCAATTTGGAAACCTTGTGGAGTGCCAAGTGCATGGGACATTTGAGCATGGCCACTTCGTGAGAGGTGAGATTGTGGGTTTGTGCTGAGAGGTAGGTTTCCTGCAGAAGAGAAAGGATGCATTTTCTTGTTCCTAGAGTCTGTTCAGGAGACTGAGGTTTTGCACGTCATGCTGCAGAAAGCCTTGCTCCTTCTTGCTGTCTTCTTCCACTTTGATAAATTTTTTTTGTTTGTTTGTTTGTTTGCTTGTTTGTTTAGTGGAACAGCTTCATCAAGAGGGTCTGAAACCACCAATTCCTTATCTGACATAGTCATCAGACTACTCAATACCTGAAGGGCTTTGGCACATCTGGGGACATGAATTCAAATGTCCTCAGATAAAAAAATTATTCTGTCATAATCTACATGTGTGCTTTGATCACTTAGTGTAAAAGGGAAGGCAGTTCTTCCAGACATCTTTTAAATTAAAGGAATTGTTACTGCATTTTATACAGATCCTGCTTTGGCTGGTGTTCAGTAGATGTGCTCTGAGAATTGTGCTTGATAAGAGAAATAGGAAGACTGACCCCGAATGCAGAGCTCTTCTTATCTGTCTCTAACTCTGAGATAGTTGTCCTGTTGAATATAGAGTGGAATATGTACTATAATTTCCGCAAATCTTAGCAGCAGGTGAGTTGTGTCCCAAACTCTATTAACTACAGTGACTTGATCTCCCTTGGCCATAGAAAGATTCTTGCTGACAATGTCAGAATGGGACACCTACATTGTAGACCCCCACAGCCTGATGGAAGGGTCTTGGCCCCAGAGCCTTGGGTCTATATCTGGCAATGGCTAAGTGGTAAATTAAGCAGGGAGCAGTATAACACTTAAGAAAGGAGCTGGAAATATATGTTCACAATAATTGAGGCACTGCAAAGTTTAAGAAGTTGTTGAAGAAGGATTTTTCAGAGCTATTATTTTGGAATTAAGTGCCTAAATTGTTCTTAAACTAACATCAGGCATCTAAAGCCTATTTTATTAAAACCTGAGCCACTATATAGCTAATGTATTTATTTCAAGATTTAAGATTAATGCTAAAGGCTAATGCCTGATCTGCCTGCACTGGGGACGGACTTTTGCCATTACCTTCAACAGAAGCAAAATTGGCTTTCATTCTGTGCACACATAGTAAATCTGAGGTATCAACAAGCCCTTCCTGACACTACAGTACTTTTTAAAAAACTGTTTCATTTTTAACCAAGTTAATTAGTTTCCAAGTGAGTAGGATGCTTTTATACCCTCTTAATATTCTCTTTGCAGTGTGTTGGTTGCCTGGGGTTGAAGTGTTTTTGATTAGCTCTATGCGATAATGAAAACCATGAGAATGACCTTATGCAGAAGTTCTCTCTTTCTGATGTTACATATAAAACAGCGGAAGTCTTACAATATTTAACACACAGCTATTTCTCTCCTCCTGCTCCTTCCCCAACACCCCCCAAGCCAGAGCTCAAGCTAATTATGGAAGTGTTAGAAATAGTTGTATACTGAGACTTTAGTGTTTTGTAAGGTGTGTCAAAGCAGAGAATTTGAGAATTTTTACTGGGAAGAAGGGACAGCACGGTTTGATAAGGACACAAAACAACTGCAATGAGAGCTGCTTTGTTTACTACAATGTCCTACAGTGTGATTGTGCGTGACACTCAGCTGAGCACATGTGTGCTTAGGGCTTGCTAATGAAGCAAGCGGGACACTCTGCTCCACTTGCACATTTGTTATTTTTTCAGCTAAATGGTGTTGACTTTTGGATCTTTCCTACATCCTGAAGCCCATGAAATGGATTATAACTAGCCTGTTGGGACTAAATAAGACTGCCAAATGGTAGGGGTTGAGAAAACAGTACTGACTGTCTGCTCTGGATTCTGTGTTATGGACCTCATTTTTTATGTTAATTCCCATTGCAAAAATACTTTTAGATATGGATGATTCTCATGTAAAAACATGCATAGCAGGGTGTAGTCCCTAGTAAAGATCAGAAAAGATCTGATTCTTCTCCCAGTGAAATGGGCAAAGGTTTTGCAATTTCCTTTAACTGGGGAAGGACTGAAATCCTTGAAAGGCAAGCATATTTTACTGCCTCAAAAGGATTTAAATTTCTATTAAATATGTAAATTACAATGGCATTCAAATTCACCTTTAAAAATATTTTAAGGTTATTAGGTTTGTATCAGACTGAAAATCTCAGCCTTTCTGTGTCAGTAGTGGGAGGAACTCTGTGGACTGTTGTGGTTGATGGCAATCTCCCAGTCTGCCTCATAGCGAGTTCTGAGCTCTTGAGAAATATTATTCTAGCTTGCTTTGGAGGGGCAGGGGGCAAATGTGATGGCCAAAGTTCCTTACACTAACACAGAAAGATTTGGAGAATTATAAATCTAAAAATAGTTCTGGTTATGATGTTGAAATATATGATGCAGTTTATTAAGCTTGCTGGATATTGTTGCATATTGTGTCAAGAGGATACGATGTAATGTGGATTTGTACCCATGGGAATTTTGCTGCAGATGATCACTGAAACAGGAACTGAAACCCATGTATTACTATTTGACATATGCTACAGGAAAAGATTTGGGCATATGTTGTATTTCCTTGTAATTTAATTTTTTCAGGAGGAGAGCTATGCTCAGAGTGGAAAAAAGGAATCAAGCACAATTGAGAATTCATTGATTCTGGTTTATGCTAACAAAATGATCTCCAAACTGAAGCCAGTTTAGAAGAAAAGAGAACTGTTGTAGATCATAGATTTGAGCATTGCGTACTAAAACTGAATGTGCTCTGGGCATAAACTCTTTTGAAGTGAAAATAATTCTACAGCTGTTGAAACTGGCATGTGTAATCCTGCCAGGGCCATGCTATTAGGGCTTTGTAAAATGTTGCTGTATCGAGCTAAGAACTTCTTATAGCTTGTTGGCTTTTTACATTTAGGGGAACACTTTTGTTGGTATGTTAATTAATTTCACATAATTTGGCAAATGGGTAAACATTTCAGTGCAGGACTGTATGTAATCACCTTTTCTGTAGCAAAATTAAAGAAGGTATTAAAAAAAGCTGAAACAGCCTTTGTCAACAGCAACAGAAGAATAGTGGATACTGCAATGATTAGATAGAACTGGTGCCATCCTTTTTTGGGGAAAAAAAAAAAAAAAAAGGCATCTCTGTCTCATTAAAATCCTTCCTCTGAAACCACTTAGTTATCTGTTCCTTTAGAAATGCTGTACTACAAAGGTGCTAAATTGCAGGGATCAAATTAACTCTCAATACATTCAGATTATTGTTTCTCTGAAGTGAGCACCACCTAAATGTTCAAAGTAAGAGCAGTGGCTTTGAAAAGGTGTTTGGGATAACTGTAGTATTAGTTTTTACCACAGCAGTATCCTGATGGCAAACAGACACATCACAGCATGTCACCTTTTGGCAGATAGCTGGCTGGGCTGTAGTTTGCATCCCTACTGGCTCTGCATGGGATTCCAGAGTGTAAATCTGGGTAGAATTTGTCCAGTGTGTCCAAAGAACATTGCTGTGAAAGTTAATGGGAAATTCAGTAATAATTTTTACTGTTGGGAGGAAAAGTAGGAGATCATGCCAAATATGACTCAAAGCCAATTCTCAATTCCCATTTAAATATTAGCAGCCTGATACAGCTTAGAGCCTTTTATTGCTTTAAAAATCAAAAGTAACACTGTCAGATGTGAGAAGTATGAGTCAACTTTCTACTGGCTATAAATGGCATAAACCAATATTTTAAAAACATTTGTAACTAATTTAAAAACCAGGAAACCAGGACAGTTACTTATTTGTTTAATTAGACAACCTTTAAATACAAGTCCAAATTATTTTATAAATGTTTAGCTTTCCAATAAAGTTATATCCAGATATCAGTCATTTGATAGGAACCATCTGCAACATTTGAACTTTCTGCATGTTCAAATTCTTATGTCATTTTTTTGTGAAAGCAATGCTTTTTTTACCAATGTTAACGAAGTGGCACCTAAGTGAGATCCCAACTCCATGGCATGATACAAGCACATAACTCAGAGGCCAAACATGGATAGCTACTTTGAGTTAGACAACTGCTAAAATTCCTTGTAGGTCATTTGGAAATGCAAGTACTGTAGATAGGAGACAAAAATCACACAGAGAAGAGACTGATTTAGAGATAATGGTCCCTTCTGATCTTTTTTTATACAGTAAAATCTCTGTATTCCTTGGAAGTTATTTTGAAACTAGTTAACAATTTTTATAAGGATAATAAAGCAACCCATGACTAGAAAGCTTCTAGTGATAATAGTTTTTTATCTGCCAGTAACCATGCAAATGCCGGAAACTACTAATCTAAAGCAGTAGCAAATACATCTTTTGGTCTTTTGCAACTTTGTTCATTTTACCTTTACACCTTCCGTTGATATTCCCTCTAGCTATAGCAATGTCATCTAAATTTAAAAGATAAGCTATTAACTGAAATATTTCTTACTGTTTCACCTGTTCAAGTCAGATTTAATAAACTAAAATATTCCATTACATGAGATGAAAGGTACATATTTCCTGACAATAATAAATACAGTTCAAAAGGGCTTGTGTTTTCTTTGATGTGGTTTGTGTGTGTTGCTGTTAAACTTTAGGATAAACATCTGTTGTCTGTGCAGATTTTCCATGATGGTTTGATGTCAGGTGCACAGATTAGGACTTAATTGTACTAACCTCTGCTTAAATACATAGCCAGTGATCAGAGGCTACGTACAAGCCACAATTTTCAGCATAGGGACCTCTGTGTTTTCTGATGATAGAATGTAAATTGTTTAGTCTGAATAGCTTGTAGCATGCAGTTGCTTCATATATAACTCATATGTAAATGATACTTGACACTAAGCAAACTGTTGCCTTTAATGTAATTGCTTGCATTACAAATGGAAATTTTTTTTTGAAAAGACAAAACTAAAAAAATGGAAGAGGCATATTACTTTTTCTCCCTCAGACACTTCTCTTATGCTTTATAGCTGTAATGCTGATATTATACAAAAATACAAAGACATTTCATTAAATATTGCAGTAATATATGTGTCTGTTCATGAAAACTGCATTTTTAGTGTAATACACAGTGTAGACATAGAAATCACTCTTATGAAGTACGTTCAGAGCTTAATGCATCCTCAGCATTTTTGCTGTAGTTTGTATTTCCAGACTCTTGACTTTCTTGAAGAACCCCCTGTGTCAGCCTCTTTATGCATGTTTATTTTCTCCTGGCTTTGCTTTTTATTAAAAAGCTGTTTCTCTGTTCTTCATGAGCATTTAAAAGGTTGGTAAGGCTGGAGTACCTCTACAGCAGTCTCTAAGCTTTATCTGCTCAGTGAGGTTTACAAGTTCTTACTGATGCAAAATTAGGGCACTAATTTCTCCTGTTTTCTCCTCACCCTGAGCACTTGCGTGGGGAGAGAGAACATTATAAATGGGATGGAAAAAGCTTAAGCATACTCACCCTGCAGGGCAGAGGATACAGAAGATCACATCTGTGTCTACCTCTTGGATCTGGATCTTATTAATGTCATCAAGCAGTGAATCCTCTGTAGCTGTAGGCTGGACTTTTCCTGCTGTTAGCAGGCCTCAGAGCGAACTGAAGTTCACCAAACCTTCTGCAGCTAAGTAAACCCAGCATTACTTGAAAGATTTCTCCAGAGCCTGAGACGACAACAAATGGGATAGTGTTAGTACAACAACCCCATGGAGCTGTTGACCGGAGTGCAAAAAGTGTATCTCCTGGGGGCTGCCCCTCCCCCCCAGCCACAACCTGCCCCTCCAGAGCAGCAGCAAAGCTGCGAGGCTGCGGTGCGGTGCGGTGTGGTGCGCAGCTCTGCCCCCGCACTGCCGCCTGTCCTGCTGCCGCCTTCACCGCAGCCAGCGCTGCCTTTGCTGCCTGGCCTGTTCTTGCTACTTTTCATGTGGGATGGACAGACTGGAGACCAGGGAAGAGGAATGCAAAATGCCCTTCCGCAGGATAGAATATATATGAAAACAGTCAAGCTGGAAAGGGGCTGCGGGCGGGTGAGCAGCTGTGGATGACAAAGAAAAAAAACCTCACCGTGCACACACACACACCCCCCCACCCCCCACTTTTGAACTATTTTTTTGCTTAATTGGGCAGTTAGTAAAGTGGAAGCTCCTTTCCATGAAATGTGTTCCTGATAAAGCTGACTCCTTTCTACTGTGGTGTTTCATGCTATTTATAAAAACAGTCTAAACCTGGGAAAGCAGCATCAACAGATATCTTATTATATGCTGAGCCTGAAACACTTGGGAAAATATACCTTTAATATCTATGGAGTTCTACATTATTTCTGTCATGAAAACTGGTTATCTGTTATTTGAGACTTTTTCAATAATGTGCGGTATTTAAGAACATAGTTTTTAATTAGCCCAATCACATTTCTTGCCTAATGCCAAACATTTTCAAAATGTCATCAAATTGCCAGTAAGAATGGATGGCAAGAAATAAATGTAAAGTAGCTTTTCTTTTATTAAAGGTCCTCAGCACTGCTATTTTTAAAAGCCTTGGACTATAATAAGAAGTTGAGCTAAATACAAGAGACTGATAACACCAAGGGTATTCTGGGGAGAAATTAAAAGTGACTACAGATGGAAGTGTCATCTGAACGTGATAGTACATTAAGTGACTCCAACACCAAGAAACAAAATAAATTTTGCAAGATCACATGATAAGGAGGTGGGATACTTTCCCCCCTCGTGGCTGCTTTACATTTTTTGGAAAGCAGATCTGCTTGCTTATATACACTCTCTATCTGTGAAATATGGAAGAGGCAGTAAGGGACACAGGTGCCACAGTTTAGTTACGTCAAGACATGTCATAAGCATGGAAAAATACTGCTATATATTTTCTTCTAGGTGAGACTGAGGCACACAGATTAAACCTGTCACAGGATGTCACTGGTACATTTGATACTGCAGTCTAAGTTTCTGGCTTTAAGTCCACTAAAGAAATAGGTGTCCTGTTTCAGTGAGTTCTTGTTCATGGATCCTTGTACAGCAGTGATGCCCACAAAGAAAGAAGAAGAAGGAAGGTGTGAAGGATGCACTGCAAAGAAAGTGTCATCCATATATTATTACAGAAATCAGCATATTAATGACAGGGCAGCATAAGTCTGAATTACCTACAGCACAGGGCAAAGATTTTAAATTTTGTCTCATTAAATAATTCTCCATGCAGATCTGGAGCCTTTGTTCTAAAGCATCTCTCAGAGCTTTTACAAATTAATACTCCATTGAATGTTTTCAAAGGTTCCTTAACTTGAATGGGACCCCACTTAGAAAGCAAAAGCATCTTTAAAATATACATAAGGACCTATATCCTCTCTAACAGCAGAGTATGTGAAGTTTGTTGTATGAACTGAACCAAAACAGGCTGGTTGAAATGTCTGTGGGACTAAGGTAGTTCATGACCTAGATTTGCCAAAGAATGGGTTAACACCACACTTTTGTCAAACAGTACAGTGGTATTTAGTGATGAAGAGTTACATTTTATTTGAAAAAGCCTGTTCACAGAATAGTGCCACCTAGCACCATATTAGGACATCAATTTGTATGGCTGGAGGAAAGAATGTGACCTAATCACCAGCCCTATGTGCCGCAGAATCCTGGGTTGGATGTCTTCCACCCAAAAGCTGGCTACACTTAGTTTTAACATCCTTATGGAATGTCAATCTGAAATGGAGGTTACTTGTGAGTGTCTTTTAATTCCTCCCAGAAAAGCTCTCTATTTGAAGTCTGATTTAGCAGAAAGATGGTCAAAGGATAAAAAAAAGTTTGGCCTTTGTAATGCAAAAGCCTGTTCAAGGTTTCAGCAGTAGGTTTTGTGGGATGTAGCATTTTGGTACAAACTGGTTTTTGAGACAGAATTTCTATAACAAAATTAAACAGGATTTGGAAGTCTCAGTTAAGTTCTGATTTGATATCCCCAAAATCAACCTCAGATACTTCAGTACTTTAGTTTTATTTAGCTAATTTATGATGTTGTTGATTTTTAAGTGCTCTTGGCTTGTTCTGGATCATGAACTTGGAAGTCCTTTAACCACTAAGTAAAAATTTTCTCCTGGAACTGAAAGCTGCTTTCCTAGGGAGGCTTACTGGAATTGGAAGCTAGTTTACTACAGTTTTCCAGACATCCCATCTGTAAAAAAAATGAGCTAGAGGAGAAAAAAAAAAGGTTGTAAAGTACTCTTTTAAAAGAACTATGTTGCACATCTTTTTAATTTAAACATCTAGGTTTTGGCCCATAGAGAAATACAATGCTTGTTTTCCATGATATCTTTTGTGTCTACTTCCTGATACCTGTTGGAGTGAAAAGGGCAAGAAAAAATAAATTTTTCACCTATCAGAAGATAAATCTACAGTGTTTATTCAGCAGCAGTTTAAAAGTTCTTCTGAAGAATCTAATTTTGATGTCATTACAACCAGATGAAGTAAGTTTATGTAGGTATAACAACATTATGTGCTGTTGGTTGAGTAGATTCTTTGAAAGATGTGTAAAGGAATTATGAGATCTTCTCTTTGTCTTCTAGAATATCTTGGAAAACAATTGAATGGCATTTACTCCTAATAAAAATTAAAAATTCCAAATCAGAATCCTGTCAAGTAAGTCAGTAAGTCAAGATAGTCAAAACTGGGTTAATGAATTAAAACTTTTAAATTCACTTGCTTTTGGGAAAGTTCCAAATAAATCCTCAGCTTCCATTTGTGTTTTTCATAATTGCTCCTTAACATTCTAGTTAGATGACCAAAGAGCTCCTTCTGCTCACTTCATGTTTGTATCTTCTACTTTGGGTTTCCTTCAGTTTTTTAGCTTTAGTTTTGTAGATTTGGCCTGCAGATTGGGGTTGTATGGGATCCACACAGCTGCAAAAAGAACACTAATGTAATATCTCATTTGGATAGATCAAAGAATGCTGGAAGGAAGAATTTAACTGGTGATAAAAGCTGCTAAGAGAGTGGAGGGGAAGGTGGTGAGCAACAAATTATCTTTCACATTTTCTATGTGAGAAGAGAACAAGTACTACTGCAGATTATTTCTTCAGCTATTCTGTGGCCCTGGGGTGTTATCCTTGTGATTTCTTTCAGGGAAGTTTCTTTGGCGCCAGCACAGTTTGGAAGAGTACAAATGAGATGAACAAAGAGCAGAACAAAAGTTGTTCTTATGCAATACTAGCATAAACAGAAGGCTTGCGTCTTCTTCCTTTATTGAATATTCAACTTGTTAGACACCAGTCTCCCCCCCATATTCAAAATGAGGACATTTTCCCCAGACGTGATATTTTTGTGTCTTTTTTTCCCCTTTTCTGTGGAAGGCTTTCTGCTTTTTCTTATTACCCTCAAGACAGAAAAGGAAAATAGGAAAAGCAGCAGTCAGGGGACGCTGGTGCTCTATTTACTCAACACCCTCACAAAATGGTGAGAAGACAGGTTAAAGTCGGAATTTCAAGACCTTCTGGACTACATTCCTATCATTTAGTTGCTGAATCTCATGATCCAGGCAGCCTTTCTGCAGGCTATCTCCATTTGGCATTTGTTCTTCAATTGTTACCTGTCTTGTGATTATTTGTGCTAATGAAAGATGTTGCCACTGACTTGAAGGAGGATGTGAATGTTTGGATTTATATCCTGAATGAGGTCCATGGAGGCACAGGGTGAATATAGTTCTCAAGGAAGCTAGTAAAATTTCCTTATGCTTGCTAATTCTGAAAGCCAAAGACTAAATATGAAAATACGAACAGCTAAGGAGTACATGTACTACAAATGCTGGTCCCATTTATCTCTGCCTTCTATAAACTTGCCTTCAGAAAGACCCTTGACATTTTTGAAGGTAAAACATTACACAGGCCAAATGTTAATAGCCACACTAAGACAAATTCATCTTGTAGTTCTATCAGCTTAAATACAATGTTACAGAGTTGCCTTTCAGTAGGCCCTGGGGAGAAACAATGCACATGCACTGAAACTTCAAAATAATTAAAATTGCTGCTGTTGTTCTTGAAACATTAAAGTGAATGATGAAAATGAGGAAATGAGTGCTGGCAAGAGGTTAGCAAGAGGCAGTGTGCAGCCATGTCCATGCAGCTATCCTGCTTTTCTTCCTTTGCTCATGACCTGCAACGCCCTAAACACTCTAGTCCTGGATCTTTGTGGAAAAGCAGTTGCAAGCTGTGCCAAACTGTGTGATGCTTTTGTGCTCTGAATACATGTCCTCCAGGGGCTAGGATGAAACCACCGCATTCATTTGCACTTGAGTAAAAACTACATTGTTTTTGCAGTCATTTGGCATCATGTTCAAAAAATATAAGGTCAAATTCAGCTCTGGTGTTGCAACTCAAATGATTTCAATGGCATTTTGCCCACCTACATCAGAGCTGGATTTGGCCCATCATCTGGATCTACTTAGTGAATACTGTGCTAAATGTTCAATGCCTTGCACAGGGTTTTAGTTATGTGCTTACCATTGAATTAAATAGGAATTGTATTCTTAGGATCTTATCCAAATTATGAGAGCGTATGATTGTGAAGGGAACTGTATTTTTGTTAAAATTTGTGCAGCACCAAGCACACTATAACTTCAATTCCTTATTAAACGGAATATATTTTAAAATTTTGCCTAGATTTATTACTTAATGGATATCTGCAAAGTTTTGATGATCAAGGGAGCACCACAGTAAGTCAGAAGCTTTCAGAAATAGATTCATTACCTGTCACCCTGTGTCCAGCCAAAAATGATCAACTGGTTTTGGTCATACTTCTTTTTCATAGAAAATTAAGTTTTCAAATGCAGGGTGTTTTCTCAAAAGCATTGAATTCTCTATTAAAAAAAAATAAAAATCCCTCGACCTCCTGCAAACCTACTAGGACTTTGAAAATGCTTTCATTTCTGATGGTCAAAATGTCTTCCTTTGACAGAGGACACTCTAGCTGGCTCTAGACTACCTAAACCAAGTGCTTGACATGTGGTCCTCCAAGATCTTTTTGAAAACTGATTGCACCTTGGAACAAGATTTTTCTTTCCATTTCTATGAATGTGATTTCTCTAAGCATGAGAGGTTTCTAGAAGAGAAATCAACAAAAATTTTAGTTTTAAGGAAGGAATATTGTCCTCCTACACTCAGCTGATATTACTTCAGGTTTGATTAAACCAAATAAAAACAGTGATGTGAAATAACCTAGTTAAGGCACATAACTTTAGATTTATCTAGTGGTTGTTTTCATGTAGTTGCAATTCGTCTGTCCTGTCTAGTTCTAATGTAATAAATGATGTCCATAGTGTTATCATTTGGCATACTGTTTTCATGATGTTGTAGCCTTTTTGAAGCTCTAAGGCTATATGAAATACTTGTGATCACTCTTTTTTTTCTTCCTTTGCTGGAAGTTCAATAGGTTACAGGGTGGGTGAGGAATAAAAGAAAACATGGGGTGAGGAGGAAGGTTGTGGTGAACGTCAGGTGAACTCTGTAGCAATTACACATACAGAATACTGCTTAATCTTGGCAAAATGATCCTCTAAGGACAGTGGGACAACATATGGAAAAGGCCAACTCTACATGGGAAGGTTTCTTAAACCAAAGTAAATGAAGCAGAAATGCAAGTGTATAAAACTAGCACTGGATTGTGGCAGTGAATGCACTGGCATTTGAAATGTAAATGTTTGCTCTGTAGAGTACAGCTGTAGTCCTGAGAGACTCATGATTGAGAATACTGAGGCTGACCAAGAGTCAGGTAGTCAGAAACCAGACCAAGGATACTGGGTTCATTGCTGCAAATTTAATCACAGGCGAGCAAGAACTGTGAAGCTGCTGTGAGTCAGAGATCTAGAGGATGCCCTGGAAGAGAGAACTCAAAAAGCAGGAAGTGGCAATTGTAACTACAGTTCTCAACATATGCTGTTATATTTTCCAAAATAACAGAAAACCTGTGAGATTTGATCTTGTGCATTACTAGGACAAGCTTAAACCAAAGTGTGTTATTGACAGAAAGTCAGTCATTAGGACTTTATAGTGTATCACCTAAAAATAAAGAAACTAAATAACAAGCTGATTAAACATCCTTTACAGTAATAATTTTAAAAATGTGACAGAAACTGGAGGGCATGTGCTGATCCTGATCCCTAATACATAGGTAGATCATGACAGTTAACAGCTTTCTCCTGTAGCAGACATTGTAAAACATTGAGAGGGAAATATGTAATACATTTTGTTTCTTGCTGTAATTGAAGTGAGAAAAAACTCACTGTGGAATGCTCTTCGGATTCTCTGGTGAGCAGTAAGTGATCTAACCCAAGTTTTGGGGAATAGAAGATGTCCTCAAATACTTGGATTATTTCAGCTGTTTGTATGGAATACAGGAGAGCTGTTTGGTAGGAACTGGAGGGAGCCTAAAATTATCCAAATGCATGTTTCCAATTTAAGGTACACACCTTAACACAGAGGAAGAGGAAGCAAGTTTAAAGTAATGACATCCATGCTCCTGCACCTCCAGTTGCAAAACTGACCATTAGAAAGGGCTAGGAAATTTCTTCAAGACTGGAAGAAATTCATCAGTTTGAAAGTACACAAGACTTGTATACAGTTTGAATGAGTGGGCAATGCCATTACAGTGCCAACTAATTGAGTGACTTTTGACAAAGAACTAGCAAAAACGATTTGAATTGGTGAAGAAAGACTTTTTATGGACTAGATTGTATTTAAATTTCAAAATTGATCCTAGTCACTTGTGGCTTCTGTATGGGAAATTACTTTTATGCAATGCTGAAAGTTGCTGTGGGATTTGCACTTGAATAAATTGAGCTTGATTGGTGTAGAGTTTGGAGGCTGCAAATTAAACGCTTAAAGTCTTGGTGAAGACTATAAATGCTAGAATATAAAAATAACATTTGTTGTCTTTGCTAGTGTTTTATTATCCATTACTTCCCCAGAGCTTATTTTTGCACTTTTGCTTTCCTGTGCCTTAACAAAAAGGCACTGATAATTATCAGAGTCCTCTCTAGGTAGCTGTCATTGCAGTGTTGTTCTATCTCCTTCTTCAGTACAGTATTCCTGAATATAAGGCAGTTCTGAGCTGCAAGTAAAGAGAGCAGAAGCCCAAAAGAAATGAAAATGATTATATGCCCATCCTGGGAGCAGAAAATCCTTGGCTTTTGATTAGAAAAAGTAGCCAGGAAAAGAACTCCAAACTTAGTCCCTTTTGGAGAGAGCCTAGCCCAGCAATTAGGAAACTAAACTGTTTATTCTTGTTGATTCCAAACCCCAAAGCTCATTCTTTTGTTGTGGACGTGGTGCAGAGATTTAAGAAACGACCCAGAGGGGTGAAAAAGGAATCTGGACCTATGCCAGCAAGTTTTATGCCTAATATGAGATGGATTGTGGAGGTGAAATTGCTCAGGACTTGAGAGATCTCCTTGCAGCTGGTCTTGCTAAATGTTACTGATAATCTCAATAAACGGATAAGCAATACTCTCTGGCAGAAATTTGGCAGAAAACAAACAAAACCTAGTCAGGAGACACACTATTTGGATTTCTGGAATTTGGACAAAAATAAAACTTCTGTAGATAATTTTCTTTAAATGAAAGGGAAGGGTGAGAGAAGATGGGCTGTAATCAGAAGTCTGAGTATTAAAATCTACCAGTTTTTATACTGTAACCTTTCATACTATGTCTTCTTTCTGTTCAAGTTGGGTAGAAGGAGATTTAAATCTGCTTGTGCCAGCAGGATGCTTACTTGTCTTAATGAATAATTTCATTTCAATAAACAAGCGCTATAGTATGGGGCTGTGATAGCAGAGCAGTTAGGTGTTTCAGGTGTGATTACGTAGATGTATTGATCATCAGGACTTATAAATGTACTAGGAAATCACTTCTGATGTTATATACTTACATACTACTAGAGTGGTATTATGCGCCATTATCACTGATTTGCACTCCACAGGTGTTTAAATTGAACACCAATACTGTTTTGAGCACGGGGTTAATGGAGGCCTATGTATACATTTTTCAGATATGTTATTAATCTACAAAGCATGACTAGCTGTTTTATACTGACCCCCAAAAACCATATCTAAGAAGCATTGAAAGCACCATGAACAATACCAGTGATAACTAGAAGGGAGTACAAACCCACAGGAACTTTTCCACTAAGTAGATGGTAGAGTCATACACATTAGGGCCCATAAAGCTGCATTTTCAGAATTCACTGTCAAATTCTGAGTAAAATTTCTTACTGAATTATTTAGATAATTCACTATATAAGTACTTGCACTTACATAGCCTGGAATGACAAACTTAGAATAAAAATCCCTTTGCAAATTTTGTGGAAATAAGATTACAGGTTTTTTAGGGGTCTTCCAGCAATTTACCAGCATGCTATAGTACTGGTTTACAAATTGTTTTGAACAAATAATCATTTATGTATATCCCCAAATTGGCCTATTTTTTCCTTTACCAGATGGCTTTTTTAAAATCTGCTTGTTCCTGTTCTATGCAGGTGATGTGCGTGAAATGAAAGCCTAACATCTCTCTGCCTTCTTGCCATCTTTCTCCTGCAAAACCCTAAAGCCAGGACCTCACCACAAAAGTCCTGCCTTCCCACTGTGCATTCCCATTCAGACTTAGCTCTTTTACCAAAGCTAGTATACCTTTTAGCCTATATAGAGAGCATCTTGACTCCCTCCTCCAAGCAAGCTGTCTTGTGCTGACCCTGAAGAGCAGGTTCCCGTGCAGACTGTATTCTTGCAGCGAAAGCTGCAAATCACACAGGCTGTCAAGAGGTGACCTCTGTAGCAGCACTATGTCACTAGCAGCAGTGACATAGTAGGGATCAGCTGGAATTGCTTGTGTAGAAGCACTTCAACTCAGGTAACCCACCACCATCGCTGGAGGTGCTCTGCAAGCTCTGCTCAGAGAACCAGTTTAGAAACCTTTGCTGCAAAATCTTTGCTTGTGGTAAGGTTTTAATAGTTACCAGTCCATACAGAAGAATACCTTTCAGGTATTTTTGGTTTCAGCTGAAACCAGGACATCTGTCTACAGTTAAAGGGTTAAATGGTTCAGTCTATGAAAGGCATACTAAAAGCAAGAGCTCATATCATTAACAGACTAATTTGTATCAGTACTGTAATCTATGTGCATTCTTGAATTATTATTTAATTACTTAGTTTTATCAAGATAGTCCCAAAACCACTGTTGTGTGTAACTAATAGTACAAGGTGTTATTTATAACAAGTAAGTTATTATTTTAGGTAAAGGAGTTGTTAAAGCATATATTCTAATAATAAATACTACAGTAATTGATACATAACTTGAAAAATTTAGTGTACTACTGATACCTATGCTAACAACTAAGTTTTGTGGTCACAAGCACAATTCTTCTTTTCCTAAGTATCTCTTCTACCTACAGGTATATATTATAATGCAAACACATAGTTGCCTTTTTTTTTTTTTTTTTTTTTTCTGGCATGAAATGGAATTAGACTTTTTGCTTCCCGTTATGGCAGGAACATCGGGAAAGTCCTCTTCCTTCCTGTGGAGAGTGATTTCAAAGCTAGATATATCAACTGACATTTCTCAAAATTGCTTTCTCTGCTCCAAAGCACCTTAATTTACAGCTTTCTATATTTAGAGTGTTTCATAAAAAGAAATTGTGTTTGACTTAGTTGAATGAAAGTTAAGCAGCTTGAAGTAAGGTATCTTCAAAGTAACAAGAATATTGTACAAATGCTTTAAAAAATAAAATCAAATTATCATAATCAAGTGTTGCTCAACTGTGTTTGGATCCTACAAGCTAAACTCTGATCAAACTGTGTGAACAAAATTCTGCAAAAGCTAGCATGGGTTTACTGGTGCTGTCTCTTCTTGGCCAAAAGCTTAGAGATTTGGATTCTAGCTAGAATCATTCCAAGAGCTTTGTGAACAAATTTAATCAAGTCTGCTTCTGATGTTACTTTTTTTTGTTTGTTTAAATTAGGCTTTTTGTTTAAATTAGGCTTTCATATCTTAGCCTTGGAAAGGTTGAATTGCCAGGTGAGCATTCATGCCTATGGTTGTTTAGCTTTGTGCTGTTACTTTACATCAGGCAGCCCTCTTCAGTTTTTTCTTAATGCACTGCTTCTTATCACTAAGAATTTCTGTCTCTTGAAAAAAATATGAAAGAAAGAGAAGACCAGTATGCCTACTGAAAACTTACAGGTATCAGAATATTTTGGTATTGGTATTTCTGCTGCCAACTCTATATTGCCAGAAAGAGATTCACTTTAGATGCGTGTTTCTTAGGGAAAATTATGTGTTTGCTACTTCTGTATTTGCTTTCCAACCTGGGTGTGTTATCTTTAAAGATCACCTTTTTTATCCTTGCTTTGTCATTGGACTGTGATAGTTTTGTGTGGAAGGACACACGATACAAGGAGATATCTTTTTTTACATCAGTGTTCTACTTTTTTGGCTTAGACCATCTTGGAGGTTTCTTTGTGTGCCTGAAGCTTCACCCAAAGAGAGCAGGGTATGCCGTTTTTGTCAGCATCCTGGACTAGACTAAGTGATAATAAAGTCCCGTATCTCCTCTGGATTGCAATAGGTGCTCTTGTTAAAGAGGGGATTTCCAGTATGAATGTGCTGGGCAGAGTGGTCAGAGACCTGCAGCCAAGGAGCAATTGCTGTAAGGGTTCAACTAATTTTCCACTAATGCTTCAAATGTGTAGCACTGAGCCTGACTCTAATGAGCATCACTTGCACCCTGCCCCTGCTCCAGAGTTCACTGGTGCTCCCTTCACTCTGAAGAGCAGGTTTGGTTACACCAGTGAATATAACATGAAGAGAGAACAGCAGGTTATTCTGATAGCTTTTCTTCTAGTTTTTATTATTGTGTAAAGGAATTTCAACATGGGGAGTATTGTTTTGTTTTGGAGGTATTCTACATTTTTGGTGTCTATTGGCACTTGTGTCTTGTATATTTAACATGATAAATCTTAATGGATTTAATTTCAATAATTACTTTGACTATTTGTTAAAGGGTAAGGTAAAGAGGGTCATTTATTATAAATGATCTTGCTAGACTCAGAATTTATAGTAAGTTTTAATCTTACAAGAGGTTCTTTATGATACTAGCTGGAAAAGCCATAGATTTATGAGAGGTGTTTAAAATTGTATCATTTTAGCTAGTCTTACAGAGGAAGGGAAAACTTGCAAAATTATACACTTTGAAAAAAATGTCCACAAGCTGCTACTAGTTATAATTCTGTGTAATATGAAACCCCATTAAAGTTTAATAAAGTTTAAAATAAAAAAGGGAATGGAACATAAAAAATCTTCAATTACTAAATTTTGTTTTTTTCAAATTCCATAGTTTAGGATCAAAGCAGGGGTTCACATCTGAATCTTACAATGGCTTCCTCTCCAGTGGGCCACACAAGCCATGTGTGGAAACCTCACATTATGTGCAGTTTAGGCATAGCTAAACCCACTGGATCCCCCATCCACCCCTGGGTGTAATGGTACCCGTAAGCCAGCAATGCGTTATGTCTTTTTCAGTCTTGACTTTGCCTTTAGTAGAATGCAGAGCTGCAGAAAATGAGAAGGATTTTATGACAATGTGGTGACATTGCCGTTGTAACTAGATTAGCATGAACTTCTGTGCTTTGGAGGTGCTGTATCTCCTAGGATGAAGCTGCCTTAGTTTCCTAATCCTGCACTTCTGCCTGAGTAATGGTCCTTTCCATTCCATTTTCACTGTTCTTGGCCGCTGCTACTGCAAATCAGTTCAGCTTAAGAAGGAGACAGGTTAAGATGAGATTCTAAGTAATTGCTGTTGGAAGGATAGCTTTCATGTCTGTCCTAAGAAGAGTATGGAATATGCAGATAGGAGATGTTTTTCTCTGTGAGCCTGCATAAACAAAATTGCTGGTCTCTTGGTTCACTGACTCCCGTGGGGCTATTCATTTGAGTTAGGAAAGTAGAGTTTTGCCCATATGAAACTTGAGTCTTAGTGAGCTCCTTCTGATTCAAGATTATTACAGTCCATCTGAGTATATTTACAGTTCCAGCTAATTCTTTGCAGGTTCTTTAAACTACATTATGTAATGTGTGTTTTTACTTTTATTGCTCTTCCTGAAACTCCAATGTTCTCGTTAATACTGTTCTGAAAATAAAATATCCATGTAACAACACTATAATATTCTAAATTTTTGGGAGAGTTTCGAATGTAAAAAAGCATGTCAAGGTGAATGTATAATGGAATGAGGAATTGTCCTTGTATAATCATGATGCCTAGTCCAAAGCCAACTGAAGTGACCTTGGAAAGGGAAGTGGAAGCCTTTCCATTGGCTCTGGATCCATTGTGTTCTATACCTGAACAATTTGAAAGCTGATTGTTTTTATCATTTTTGTATTGCTTATTGAAATCTTGGGATCATCTATGTTATAAATTCACATCTGGGGATGTAAAGTTTCTTTTGGTATGTCAGTAAAGTAATTTCTGAGAAAGCAAATACTAGTTTTGGAACAGTGTGCCCTGGAGAAAGAGATCTGGAATCCTTGGAGTTGCTTAGGGGGTTGGTAGAGTGTATTTAAGCTAGGACCCCAGGAAATGGATCAATAATGACATACAGTCAAACTCCAGGAACGATCTGAATTTCACATAAGATTATTGTAAACTGCCAAAATTAATCAGGGCAATGGCCATCCAGTCTTCTACATTTATATTTGTTATTGGCCATTTCTTCACAGGAAAGAAAAATAAATTGGTTTTTAGTGCCTGGTTTTCAGGGGTCAGTGCTAAGGGTACCATGGAAAAGAAAAAGAAAATGAAGAGAATAAACCAACAACAGATTGCAGACACACACAAAAGCTTTCTCCATGGTCAGGAGGACATATGATTTCCTAGTTATTTTTTTGCCTGCTGCAGGAAGGTAGAACATGTTTTGATATTTGAAGAAATAAACAACTTCTATCAAAACCATTGCAATGATCAGAGAACACAAAAATGTCTAAGACTGTCTTTTTTTGTTGACAAAATTACCATTAGATCATCTTACAGATTTTTTTTTAACTCTTGTTTTTAATGATAAATCTGTCCAGGTATAACTACGATAGAGCTATTTCAACATAGACTTCATTCAAAACCTCCTGGTGAGCATTTTGTGTAGGTTTGTCCCTTTATTTATTCACAAAGGATGAGTTGTTGCAGATCCTGACCATAAAATTTTGGCTCTCTGCATCAGCTGCTGTGGTCTGTAGTTTTGGATCTCAAGGTCACTTCTTTGGGTTTGGGTTTTTTATTTTATTTTATAGATTTTTTCCTTTTTTTTTTAAATTTAGAGGCTATAGCTGAACATAACAGAGAATTATTAAATACTCTAGTTTAATGACGTGTAGAACTAAAACTATTATGTGACTGAGTGCAAAGAAAATCCGTTTGTCACCAAAATGTTAGTTCTCAGGTTTCACTGGGTTGCTTCTCACAGTGTTAATCAAATCCAGACTCCTCTGTAATCATTGCACAGTGCCTCTGAGCTCACCCTACTAGCTAGGTCCTACTGATTATCAAAGTCCTGGGAAGAATATTCTCCATCCAAAGTAGAAAACCATATGTTCTCCTCTCAAAAATCATCTGTCTCTTAAAGGTCTTTTCAATGCCCTCTTTCACCTCTTACCCTCCACCTGCCAATTTGGTGTAATAGGCCCAAAGGAATATCCATTGGAATCTAGAGCCTAGGAATTAAATTCAAGTTCCCTTTGAATTCTATCTTATTTCCAGGCCCAGCAGAAAAACTGACTGCTCTGTTTTTCTGAGATGTCTATACCTGCTTACAATTCATCCCTACTTCTTTAGGCATTTTCTTCCTGGACATATTGTATTGTGGTTGTCCACATGGATGACAAAGTTGAAGTAAGACAATAGCATACACCTGGTTCTCTGGTTTAATTTTAATAATTTTAATTTTAATAATCCTAGCTGGACCCAGTAACTATGAAGCCACAGACATGCAGAAACAGTTGAAGTATAGGCTGTCGAGGGAATCTTAGTACATGTTTTGGTTAGCATATGCTTAAACTTATACCATTGTTCCTGCTGTCTGAATATACATAAAAGTCTGATCCCAAAGTCTATTAAAATTCTTGAACCTATTTCACTTTATCAGCATGAGCATTTGGATAGACCTTTTTATTCCTTACAACAATTGCTTAAAGCCAATTAATACATATAACAGTTCTTTTTTTATAAGCAAAACCATATTCTAACACAACAGCGGCCAACTCCTGCCTTCCTGCTCCAGGTAACAGACATCAACTTTCACATTGCTTTGTCTGAATAAGGGTTAAGCAAGGTTTGCTGAAAGCACTGCCAAGTAGATTATGTGCAATTTTTGTTTTCTCCTACATAGTGTAGTTAAGCATAGCTTCCTCCTCCATGCTTGTAAAAAAAATAAATCTGAGAAGAAAGACATAGATCTCTATTAAAAATAAAAGACTATGATTAAATTGCTTCTCAGGAACATCCTGGACTGAAAATTTTCACATTACATTATAAAAGCTTTATATAGCAAAGGAGTCACTATAGTGACCCAACAGCAGGGAGTTCCTATTTATCCTCTGAATGCAGAGGTATGTGTCTGGATACACCTGCTTGAGAAGCCTGCACAAGACCACAAACAAGTGAATAAATTTGAGATGTCTCATGCAATACATGCTAGTGCTTTTTGTTGTAAATCTAAAGGAAATCTGAGTCCTTGCAATCTTAGAATGTAATACCAGTCAAATGAAAACCAGACCACAAACAATGAAGCCAAGTACATCATTATAGGTTGAGTAATGTGAATGACTTACATAAACTATGGCTGAAACTCAGGATTCAGCAAAAGACCATCACCCTTAATTGCATCAAGGACAATTAAAAGCTCATTAGTCTGCAAGTTGTCCATCAGGAATAAGAATCTCGTCAATCTAAGTCATAAATATTTAAGAATAGCAATTTTTCATGTTGATTTAACTATTTTCCTTTATCTTACCTTTCCTCCTATGTTATGAATTGCCTTTCATTTATCCACTCTCTTTCCCAAAATGGGGAAATAATTGCACTTTGTCTTCACTTAGTCTCCATTTCCAGCAATATTTTTCAGCTCAGGATCTTTAAGGAAATCCTCTGTCTCTCTGTAAACCATTTTTGTTTAACTAACAATGCTCTCTCATAAGCAGAGTGTTATGTTCCTCCTTTTCTGATTCATTTATTCCACATAACAATAATTCAAGTGCTCCTAACACTCTCTTTAAAAAAAAAGTGGTATTGGTAGCTGTAAGGTCCACAGGACTTGTGATAACTTTGTTTCTACTCTTTATTTAAAAAAGATAAAACCCACTTAACCACCAGCTCCTGTTAATGCTAGCTAACATCACCATCAGGCATTTGCTGTCTGCACTGGATGAAGTAATTCACTAAGAAGCACCATTTATATGACACACACCCACATGATTAAATACACACCCACATGATTAAATAAACCACAGATTATCAAAGGCTTTAAAGGTTTTAGAAGACTCTGGGTGAGACTGTGAAGAGAGGAGGTATCAAACTGAGAACAAAACTTAAGTCCTGCAAGACAATGTTGTAACATCAGTGTGTTGTCACACAAGCCACATTAAGAAACTCTCACTTCTCCTTAAGTTGTCTCAAAGACTATGGAAATTCTCTGGTGGCAGGAGATAGCAGACGCTGAAGTCCTACTAAGAACAAATGCATCAGGGATTTCTGTAATGTACATTTGAAGTGGTTGGCCATGTGATCTAAATGTGTGGAGGCCAACTATCCCATCAGACATTTAAGTGTGGTAAACACTCTTGCGGGACTCAGCTTAAGGGTTATAAAGATTTTCTAGAGATAATCCTAAATATGTGAAAAGTCCACTGATTTATGAGCTCATGATGCTTCTAAGAACAACAACAAAAAATTACAGAAGATTATTTACAGGGGTGTAAGTACATTTGAAACAACTAGTGTCCAGCTAGTTGAAGAAAAGACTTTTTTTTTTTTTTTAAGGAAGAGCTGCACTAAATTAAGTCTGACAATTGTGTGGTGAAAACATTCTTTGGATTTCATAATCATAGGACAACTCATAATCAGAATTAATGTAGAGAGGAATTTGTTTGCTGCCATCATAGATAATAAGCAGAACAGAACAAACGGTCTCTAAGCAGTAGCTAGTTCAACTTTTTACAGCTCAAGTTGTCCAGTTCTTATTTTAAATACCTTAAGAAGCAGCAACAAATCTAATTTCACTTCTGAATTTTCTTCCTAAATTCCTCATAACAGACACCACAGAATCTGAGTAGAAGACAAGAGACAGGGATTTGTTGGTATCCACTGAGGAGATATTTGGTAGAAGTGACATGTGTTTATAGATTCATTGCAGCAGCTATTTTTCACTGTTGTCATTGACACATGCTTTATTGTAGTCTAACTACTTGATTTCAGGTATGAGAAGAGAGTTCATAACCTGGCTTATTATTTGTTGTAAAGCAAAAGCTCTTACCTAGTTCAGGGAGAGTGGAGTCCAACTGGAAGAAAAAGCTGGAGGCTTAAATCCATTTTCTGTAATTGACAGACAGACTGACGATGATCTATGATCATCACATTCGTGAATCCATCCTATCTGGTGGTTGTAGTGCTTCTCCACATTCAATGATCAGATGGATGTTAATACTAACTTGGCTGAAGAATACTAGAGTGGGCAACTTGGTCTACTCATAAATAGCTCTTGCTGAAGCATGTTTTGGTAAGTCCTGCTAGATTAAATAAGCTGCTGAAAGCTTCGGCTCCAGTGAATTTTGACAAACTAGATGTCTGCTCTGCTTCTGTAGCTGGTTCATAATAACATCTGGTACAGTATGTTCTCTCTGGGTTCCCACAGAGAGATTTGATACTATTGATTCATCTCACTGGGTTCCAGACATAACTCAAAAAGAAATATTAGAAAGTAGAAAATTAACATATCAGGTTTTGTAAATTGAAGTAGCAAAGTATTTTATTTTGTACAATTAGTGTCCTTGAATGACTTGAGCAGCCAGATGTTCTTTTAAATCTGACAACAATAAACTTTGAGTTTATTTCATTATGTCAATTCTGATTTCATTCGTTTTCCAAAAATTACAGACCTATAGAATGTTCTATTTTAAGTGTCAGTCACTGTTCCAGAGACGGCTAACACTGAACTGCTTTTCCAGTTCAATTATAAATGCAATCCTGGAAACTAATATCTATGGCAACTTTGTTATCCAGTGTGATGGATTTGTCTGGGTATTTGATAACCTGCACTTCTGATCCCAGTGGAGTGTTGTAAAGAGCTCATGAGAATCAAAACACCTACTGACGTACTTCTGTATTCTTAATAGACACCAAAGGTTTCTGAATTAGATTAAATGAAAAAGTGAGGCTTGGCTGTAGTATCAGAGTTGACAGTCATATATATAAAGATTTTTTTCCCAGAGTTTTGGTTTGATTTAGTTTTTTTTTAATATTTTTTTTTATATTGGCTTATATCGTATCTTGTTCTGATCATTGTGTATCTATCTTTTTTGACATACTATAGGCCTTTACAGTCCAATTCCTAGAAATATAGCTAGGTTCTAGAACAGGCATGGGCATAGAATCTTGCTGTCAAATCAGCCAAAGCACAGAGCCAGGATGTATGCAGGCTGTGCAAGGGTAGAGTATTTGGTGTAAAACCTAGAGATAACAATTTAATTAAACAATATGTTTTGAATGCACCTGAAGTGCTGTGTTACTTTATAATGCAACCACACTTTGTGACTCATAGCTGCAGGATCTTTGATCTAGAACTAGAATAATGTTCACATTTTTGTTTTAAAAATGTTTCAGGTGTCCTGTATAGTTTCTTATCTTTTCAGCCCATTTGACTTCATTAACTAGGTCACAGGTTTCTTAGTTCACCCATCTGAAATGGAAAGCTTGCATTGCAGCTCTGCTTTTGTTTATTCTATTAAAGTAAAGCAACTCATGATCACTTCTTTTGTCATGGCCAGCTGTTTTATTATGGCTTTTACTATTTCCCTGAACAAGAAACCCTCACCTTTCATGGGTTTATTTGATTGTTAGGTGAAAGCTACATCATCCAGGGCTAACTAGCCCTATGTTATTCATAGATTAGATAGCCAATGTTATAGTTTCCCATAATGTTGCAAATTTACAGTAGTATTTGTCTCAAATAAAATTACCAAGGTCTTTGTTTATAACCAAACCTGATCTAAAGGATTCACAGAGAATCCCACCATTAATCCCAATAAACTTGCACCATCATTCTTCATCAGAGACTGATTTTTTGACTCAGTTAGATTTTCTTTTATTTATATTAGTTCTTATTCACGGTGTCTGTCATCACTAGTGTTCAGTTTGGCACCTTCATCCTTATGTTTGTCTGTTCCTCTAAATCCTACACCTATGCTTTGGTTACAGTAGCTGTTTGTTATTTCTGCTGTCTCTGGTTTCATATCCTGGACTAGGAACTCTTCATCCATTTTTCTCCCAGGCTCCTTGTGTTCATACAATAAAGGTTTCAGTTGTTTTTTATGAATTGTACCTAAAATTTCCCGAGAGCAAGTTTCCCACACACATTTCTTGTGCACAGAGTTGGCTTCTAGTTTCATTTTAACAAAAGTAGGTCTTTGTCCCTTTCTCCAAATACCATCAGAGCATAAGTTCAATTTTTTTGCCTAGCAAGCATAGCACAAAATCAAATAACATTCTAAGAGTATAGTTAGGCCTGTGACAATAACTGCAGTGAGAATAAAATTCAAGTGTTACTCAACATTCTTATTGAAATAAGAAAGGATAATTCCTTTTAGTGCTAATTAAAATTAAAGCTGGATTGAGAAACAGTCAAGTTTTTGTCCCAAGTCACAAAAAACCTCCAAAAGCCTTCTTATCTCTGAAACAGATTTATTTTTTTTGACAAAATTAAATGTAAGTACTGGTCTGTATTTGCTGTCCCACTGCCCTACAGCAGAATTAGGAAGCCTGGAAATGTCAGCTCAGCAGCAGCAGGCAAGACCAGGAGGCTCTGACATAAAGGGGCTGAACCCATGTTGACCTTGAGCACCGTGCCTTGCTCTAAGGCTGGCAGCCTCCAGGGCTCTCCAAATTCACAGTGCTGGAAGTCTTAATTTCCTGGCACTTTTCACATCTTCCCCAAAAGTTTGAAAAGTCAGAATCAACCATTTTCTTCCTAAGAGCTGCAATTTTTAGAAATTAAAATATAAATTTCTGCTTGGAAAAAAAATACTTCTGAAAGAAAATTCCAAAACTGCTCTAATAAAAATACCCTTCAGAAACATCCCTCTTCTATTGGAAGATTTAAATCTATGTTATGCTTGGAAGCAGATCAAAACCATCACTTTGGGCCACAGCTTGGGAAACAGGGACTATTTAACTGGCATCAGTTGAAGGTTTTAATTCTGATAAGGGCTGAAAGCACTTCCTCTTCCTGGACCATCTCTCTGAGCCATTAACTTCCAGAGGCAACTGCCTGCAGCTGGTGAAAATTCTGGTTGCCTAGCTCATCTACCCTAAATATCAAAGTACAATTAGGCTTTATTTATTCTAATAATTTCCAAGGAGCAATATTTGAAATAGACTTCTAGATCCATAGGAAAAGAAATAGGTCTGAATGTTCAGCAGCGGTTCAGCACAAGAAGGAATTAATTATGTTATTGCTGGAATAACATATGAAAATCTGGCCCTTAACCATGGTACAGTGCTCAAAAGCAATGGTGCTATGACCTGACTCAGCATTATCTACTTGTGCAAGAAATTACTAGATAGTTAACAAAGTGATTGTGAAACCCTGACTGCTGGCAATATCTGTCAGAAAGATTTAAAGGTGACATAAATTGTTCAATAGCTGCAGTTTCATAATTAAAATCGTATCAATAACTAAAATATTCATTGTAATTAAATATAATTGCAATTGTTTAAAATGTTACCAGTTATTCATCTAGATATTAAGTTACCATTTACTCATTAGTTGCCAAACAATAGCATGGTGAAAAACAATTCATAAAATATTCTTAGTATTTTCAAAGAAGTTTAAAATATTTTCGGTTAGAAAAGGTGGAAAACAAATTCTGCTCTTAATTACAATCAATATAATTCGTATTTTAATTTATTTGTATTTTTAACTGTTAACTTTGACGTATTAAACAACATATTTTAACATAAATGTTTATTGTGACACTGAATAAATGTAGCAAAGAATAAAAACTGAGGTTCTACATAGTACAAACTTTTCCAGGAAGGATCATATTATAAGAAGGAATTCCTAGTGGTGTTGGAAGGACATCCTGTAAATACCTACTTGAGAAACAGTCCACATTCTTTCACCTTCTAAATAAATAATTACCAAATGAAAAATTTTATACTATACATGATTTTCACAGTGATAACTTTAGAATTTATGATATGCTTCTGTAAAATGCATATAACATTTTATAACACAAATCAATATTTATAAACATGACTGTATTTTTTAAAATTGTATTTTTAAAAAATAGCGCTATCGAACCATGACATTAAAATATATTAAATTCCAATAATTCTGTTAATATGCAGTTCTTCTAGACAGATACAGGAAAGACACAAAATGTATCAGGCAACAGGCCAGATGCAAAAGATTTGCCTACACCATTGTATAGTCATTTCCAATTCCTCAAAACCATCTCATGGATAACCATGCCACTCCTAACAATCAGCAAATAAGAGCAACCTTATGAAAAATACCATACTGGCTTGCATTTACTTGAATTTGTCTTTGAGACTGGGCAGATAGCTTCAGCAACTGCACTGACCACACCAAATGTGAATTGCAGATCTGGCAAAGCAGATCAGAAAAGCAGGGTTGCAAATGCTCACCTGATGCTTGCTTATTGAAGAAATAGGTAGAGTGACTCCTTTTCAGCGGGGTGACCACTGGAGTTGACGACTGGCAGTGACCTGTAGCTCAGAAAGAAAGCTGAGGAGATGGCAGTAATGTCCTTTTCCCCACTTTCTGAGGAGGACGGGGTGCGCTAAAGCCTTCTCTGAGGAACAGCTTATACTGCAAGTACAGCTCATCCACCACAGGCTGTGTTCAGCCCCTGAGGAGCTGTAGCTCATAAATTACAGGAAAGAGCCTTTCTAGAAATGAATATGTCTTCCTGCAACTGCATTTTAAATGAATTTCTTAAAATCTACTCTGATAAAGCTAAATGATACCCTTCCCATTTGTTGTTGGTTCTGCTTCTGCTCTTTAGGGACTCTTGATGTAACTTCATATTGCTCATCTACCAAAGGCAGCCAACACAGCAATACGTGTCTTTGTCATTTAAGCCAAACATAATGTGATAATATGAACTGAAAACTCCAACTTTATTAAGGCGCTGGACAAATGAGTCATTATTTTGCTGACAGCTGCCTTGGGTCACCGGCCAGGAATGATGAACCGTGTGGTGAATATGATATTGGTTTGGGCAGTTTTATTTGCTTTCACAATCATAACAGGTTAGGACAATGTATTAAGCAGGAGTTTAAAAGAATATAATCTGTTCCTTGACAGGCATTCCTATGTGTTTAGTTAGATTCAGGTTCAGGGCTTTGGCATAAATGAATGAAAAAGCAAGCATAGAAAAATTCAGGTTAATGACCGAGTTCTCTTGGGTAATCATCCAGCAGTTACAAGATATGCCAGGGTTAGTAATAGGTCATAATTGTACAAACAAGATAGTTTAACACAAGCTTAGTTATATCAGTTTTTCCTGTTTACTACAGTTCTGGTCTTCAGATAACTCAAATAATTGTCCTTGAGACAATTGCTTATGACGAGCCAACTCTGTTGAAATAAAGAGCTTTTGAAATTTCCTCTTGCTTCCTCTAGGGATTTATGTTGTAAAAATGGGTTATGATATGACTCTAAGGGAACTTGGTATAGGAACTTTAAAGAACTTTAAAGGCAATTTTTTTTTTTTTTTTTGTCAAAGTCACAATTTGAGAAGGACTTCTGGCAGAAGCAGTTATATTATGAATATTCACAGTATGTCCAGGGTAACCAATTGCATTATTTTATATCACATTATTCTCGGTGAGAAAACCTGTGGTTTTGGGGATGCAACCTTGGAACTGCCCTAATTCTTTATATTCACATGTTCATTGCTTAAAACATTATTAAATGTTCCATGTTAGCATCTAAGCCAAAGGAAACCTAAAGGACATTTATCTCTTTCAGGTATAAAACATAAAGTATCACATTCAGATATAAAAGGGAGGGGACAAATTCTCCCATTAAAAAACCTGTACTTTTAGTGGAGTTACCAGTCCTTTACTAGATAAACTAAAATACTAATACCTGAAGTTTTTAAACCTGTTTGAGTATCTGATCTCGGATCCTTCGTGATTACAGGAATGGAAAATTTCCACTTCATTTCACTCTGCCTGGAACTGCTTGGTGTCTGAATTTTCTAGTCTGCTGTAATACAGTGATTGGAATAAACTGAGAAATCATCCTGAATGTTATGGACATCTGAGACAGGTAAAAGCTGATAATGAAAAACACTACCTCCCCTAGCCACAGTAAGGGGCTCTTACTAACCCATCTTTTTGTTAACTGTTAAGTGTATCTATGACAGTGTCAGTGAAGGTTTGCTGAACTGATGTAGATGTAGACTGATGTAGGACTTTGTGATGTTGTAGACCCTGCCTGCTCCCCCGACTCCTGAAATTCAGAGCCTTACTCTAATGCTGTGGCTGAAACAATTTAACACTTTCCTCCTTCTCCATCTGTCTCCAGTTGCATGTTCCTTCTTCTACCCTTTGTGCTAAACCTTACAGATGTAGACCAACTCCAAAACCATCAGTAAGGCTCTATCTTCAGCACAGATAAATTTACTTTAGGAAGCATAATTTTAATTTCCTTATTTAACATTGTCCTGTATTTCATGTTTGGTATTCTAGTTACGCTATATATATGTTGTTTGTGTTCTATCTGGAGCCCATAAAAAAATTGCTCACTAGAACTGACAGTTTCTCTGCAAGACCCCATTCTTGTAATGCTTTTCTCTTTCTGCCATTATTTTTATTCCTGAGGTAGATGCAAAAATCCACTCATGGGAAACTGAATGTGAAACTTGGACCTTAAGATCCCTTGTATCCGGGGGGGGGTGGTGGGGGTGGGGGAAGAGAGACACTTCTTTATTAATGTTTAAACTTTTTATAACATAAAATGGCCTAACAAGTGTATACTTTTCAAAAACAAAAGATTGGAGTTTTGGACTCTCACCAATTTTTGTTGGAGAGAGAGACTTAATGCAGAATATGTTTCCAAAACACTGGCACTAGGGAGCCCTGAAGTATATTTACAATACTCCCTTTCCTTCTGCCTTCCACTTGCTGTTTTGCTGAACAAGCCAGTTTTAACTTTTCAAGACTTTTCAGAAAGCATTACAAAGAATGAAGCCTCATTAGTTTTGTACAGAAAGCCAAGATAAGTAGGTGTTAATGGTTCCCAATCGGTTTTCAAAATGCAGAGTCTTCCTATATGTCTGTTCTGAATAGACTTAACCCACTGGAGCAGCAAGGTAAATCAGACCATGCTGAGAAGCTCGGCAACAACTAGTACCACAGCTAACTAGCTGAAAGAATGGAGCTGAGCATGTCTGTTTTATGCTGATTACTCCCCCTGCTGTGGTAATACTGCAGAGAACATTGTAAGTAGGTATTACAGTAACAGGAGAAGACCCCATAAAAGTAGAATTTGTAATACAGTGGATAACCTGGTAAACAAGACTGGGTAGCAATAAGTCTGCTGGGTGCTCTTTGTAGAGAGTCCCCGCCTCCTGCCAGAGAAAACAGTGCTGGAAGAAATGGAGAAACCTTGGCTCAGCACCCCAGGAAAGATGTGTGTCCTTCCTAGAGGTGTCTGTCCCATCTTCCTAGAGGTGTCTATCCCATCTGTTTTTGCCACCTGGTGGTAGAGGCTCCAGGAAGTATGTTCCAGTAGTGTCCATACCCTGAGAATGAGTTTACTTATATATAATCTGAAATTCCTTGATGTAGTTTTACTCTGTTTCTCATTTTGGCTACCAGAAACTTTTCCTCCTCCATCACACTTCATGTAAATCTTATGTTACTATACACTAGCATACTGATGCTTTTTAATTGCAGCTAAAACTATTATTTACTGACAGCAAGTGAAACTTGTAATGCAGCTCAGGGGTTACTTGCACATTAGCCAATTAACTAAATGATTGGTTTGGAATGGATCATAGTGAAGTGGGCAGTTAATATTTTTTTATTGAGTGGGGAAGTTGCAGTGAACTTTAGGGAGTTCAGGCAGCTGCCCCACATGCAAGTGTGGAGAAATATCTGGGCTTCTGGGTGTACTCTCAACCCCGGACTCCTCAGCCACCACTTCCCAGTCTCATCTTCTGGACACCACCCTGCCAGGCAAGTGCCCAAGGGCTAAGCCCTCACAGGCTTCAGAACCAATAATTTTCATACAGGTAAGACGCAGGGTGGGAATACCACCCTTCAGACCAACACCAGCTAACACGCACTATGCGTCGCTGGTTTCAATGAGCTCTTGCAAAAACCTGTTCAAAGTGTAAAGGTCTGCACGGTCCGTATCTCTTCCTTGACAGTTCTTTCCCTTCTTTGGATCAAGGTCATGCAGTATCACCTATTAACTGTGGGAAACTACAAATGGATGTTAACTTATATTTTCATTTTGAGTGTAGTACTTTAAAACAGGAACGAAAAATAAAAATTTGCACATTTAGAAATATTTAAGTTTTTCTTCTGAGTTTGTCTAATATTTTGGGGACCTTCCCAGAACATATAGGAAAATTAAAATATATGCAAGAAGCGTATAGTGTAGTAAATCCACCAAACAAATATTTTCTTCACCAAAATGCTGTGAAATCTTGTTTAAAACCTCAGCACTTCTGATCTGCCAAAGCCATGCTTAGGAAACTTCAGTGTGTGCAACCAGTGCTTATTCATAGAGTTACAAGGACTCTGGCAGGCATGCCCACAGATGTATTTTATATGGCTCAATAATTCAGGAATAGAACCAACTGAAAATACCTGGAGAGAGAATTTATGTGAAATGATAATGACGTTTTGATTTGTATCAGAATGCTGTCTGAAAAATGCAGAAGGAAAATAAGCTGACAGGTTGTCGAAGGGCCTTTTGATTTTTGTGGTGATCTGAGAAGGAGGTAATTACTGAAAATATCTAGTTAGAACAGAAATGAGTAGGGAGAGAAAAAGAATCCAAGGTGTTCCTAATTTTTATGTAAAATAGAGCAGTTCTCCAGAGATTTTTGAGGTCCTTGTCCTGCAGTGGGGCAGGATTTGTGCTTGTGCACACAGTTGCATTGCTGTGGTCTTCTGCAGGCAGATTTTTGTGGGATTTTTCCTTGTGGCAGCTGGACAAACATGCATCAATGCTGAGCACTCTCCTGTGCATGAGTCATGTCTTCAGAGCATGTATAGAGGTATAATAAGATATCCTTGTATTTGGAAACTGGTTTGAGAGCTTTTGGCCCAGAAAGGCTTGTGAGTGCTGGGTGATCCTTTCAGAAAAGTGCCTCTGGGCATGTCCCACCCTTGTTCTAGACATACCCCTAGGTGTTCTGAGATCCGACAGAGCAGTGCTAAAATATGTCAAAGAAATAACTAATTTTACTGGCACACTTGCAACTGTTTTTTTCAGAACCAGTTAAAGCTCCGAGTGAGTGAACTTCAGTGTTGAATATTTCATAGCTTTGTACAATGTGATGTTCACAGCTACCTCAAACCAATTCCTTTTAGCAAACATAAATGGCTAGAACTGCAATTCAAGAATTTCAGAGGCAGAAGCATTAACATCTTCAAACTGCCAGTCTACCAGACAACTGGAATTGCCTAGTGGTCTTTCGTTCTAGATCAGTAGGAGTAAAGCCTTTATTTTTAAATGTGGGCCATGTATATATGGAAATACCCTGCGACCCTCAGTCAAACCGTCTGAGCAAATATCTGAGTGACTGAAAGTTAGAGTAAATGCCTCAAATAAAAGAGACGTACTGTGGAACTGGAGAGTCCTCAGGTTGTCATGAATCAAACTCCATGTTCCAATGGAGAAAATCTGCAGGTGTTGTGGAAGATACTTCTCATTCACCCAATGTCTTAGAGCAAAACCAGCCAACTCTGGCAGCCAGAATGGCTGAAACAACATACTTGGTTTCTTGTATGATGTACTGGGCATTGTTGTATAAATGAAGCTGGTGTAACTTTAAACACCTGCAAGGCCCCCCTAAGCCATCTGGAGTCCAGATGGGAAGGAACTGGCAAGCTGAAAGATACATTTACTTCTAATTCTCTTCAGTCCCACTCTGAGGAAAGTATGATGTGCCAAGGTGCATGTGAAAACACGTCTGGAGCCATCACCATAACCATGCCTACTCTGTGTCTCATAGTTCAAAACTGATTCTGACCCTTTTTGGGGATTCTGCAGCTGCTGAAGACTGTCACCTGTGTAAGATGCTTTATAGTGTACTTTATAGTGTACTTTATAGTGTACAAAACCAGATACATCTTGGTTTTGCTTATGTTATCATGGGTCTCAAAAATACACTCCCATTACCTATCCGTAGCTATGCTCATGTGCACCTATATTGCCCTGTCTTTACATTTGACTGTAGACACTTTCAAAGTCAGAGCTCTAAACCAAGCGAGAGGTCCACAGTGCAGAGACTTCAGTTGAGCCCTGAAAAAAAACAATGCTATTTTAGACAAATAAAGAGAGAACTGGAGTTCACCGTGGGAGTTTTCTGTTGTGAGTACCATGAAGGCAGAGCAGATGTTTTTGTCAAAAAGGTAGGCTCTTGGAAAGTATCTCGTACTTTAAGTGTAACCAAGGGTCTTGTTTAATCATACTTGTGCTTTAGAACAACTCACTTGCAACTGATGTAGTAGTGCTGGTGTAATTTCATGCAAGACAGATCATTATCAGCTGCAACTAACTGCACAGTCTCTTGTTTTAACGTGGGTACCTCAAGAGCACAATTTATCTCACTACAGGATTTTTTTCTTAACTTTCTCACTCCTTTTCCAGTGCTTTGCAACTTTTTAAAATTAATTACTTTGGTGATAAAATTTATATTTGTTGCTTTTCAATCTAAATGCACTATAGTTCCCCAAATTTGGAAACCACCAAACAAAAACCCAAACCCAAACCACTGAAGCAGAGTTATACTAGTATAAGGATGTATCTTATGCTATAGTTTCATATCTGAGAAGGACTCCAGACACGTCATTTAATCCAGATGTGGGTCTAAAGCATCCTCAATCCAGACTCAGGAAACACTAAAATTTAAGACTGTTTCCACAGTGTTTACTTGGCCAAGTTGTACACGTGTTATTTTCTATTCCTGGTTTCCTTATTAAATGGAAACCTTAATGTATCATTTTGTTATTTATGGTCTCCCATAAAAACTACAGGATATACAATGTGAAGATTTAAAACTGAGGAAGTTAAAGCTTAGCGTTCGGCTTTTCTGACTTTGAGTGCGCGTTGCTTTATTTGTGTTAGCCTGCCTGTATGTTCTTATGTAAAATTTACTCCTTTATGGAAACTGTAGGAGCTGCAAGGCCCTTTTGGCTCTCTCAAAACTGTTATTCCTTTACCTCCTTTGCTCTTTAGAAGTGCTTCCATGTGTGTTTATGGCACCTCCCAGATGTGAATTCTGACTGCACGGTTAAATAAACAGTGATTATTTTGACTCGTTCTAAGCCTGCTAGAAGGGCATGGGGAAAGCCGTTACTCCGTTTAAGCCGTGGCTTGCTTTAAATCTCAGTGCTGATGTTGCAGTAGGTGGTGAAGGACGTTCACCGGCAAGGCTGTCCTTGCCACACGTGCTACTGCTGCGCCTCTGAACGCGGAGGCGAACACGGCGGCGTCCTGCCCTGCCGTGCCGTGGGTGCCGTGCTGCGGGTGCCGTGGGCGCCATGCCGCAAAAGCCATGCCATGGGTGCCGTGCCACGGGTGCCGTGCCGTGCCGTGCCGTGCCGTGCCGTGCCGTGCCGTGCCGTGCCGTGCCGTGCCGTGCCGTGCCGTGCCGTGCCGTGCCGTGCCGTGCCGTGCCGTGCCGTGCCGTGCCGTGCCGTGCCGTGCCGTGCCGTGCCGTGCCGTGCGCTCCCTCTGCCGGCAGCCAGGCTCCGCTCACCGTCCTCCGCCGCGGGGAGCAGCCGCGCCGGGGCTCCCCGCTCGCCCGCCAGCTCTGGTCCTGCTTCTCCCCTGCGCGGCACTGGTTCTCACCCCGGCTCCGCCGAGGTCGTTCGGACAGAAGAGAGAAACGGAGCGCGGAAGAGGAAGAGGGGAGGAAGGAAAGAAGGAGCAAAGGAGAGAAAGAAGAAAGAGGAAAAGGAAGAGGAAGGGGAGGAGAGGAAGGGAGACACAGAGAAGGAGAGAGAAACAGAAAGGAAGAAAACGAAAGAAAAAGGAAAATGGGAAGAAAAAAAAAGAAAATGGAACAAAAGGAAAACCCTTTTCTTCCTAGTGCAAAGGGGATGTGAGTAAATAGCTTCTGGGAGGAAAGAGGAAGCAAGGTTGCTTCTTCTGACAGCAGTTTACAGTTACATCACTGTAGTTGTGATGTCAGGCTGCATCCTTAGATAAAAAAAGGACAGTTTAAGTTTAGGTGCATGTTACAATTGAAAAAAGGGTGAAAAGTTACTTGTCAGAAGGAAACTAACAATGTGTAGGAAAATGCTAATTTCCAGTTTCTAAAATAATCACTAGCAGTAATTCATTTATAGATATGAGGTGTATCTTGGAGAGCGTTAGGAAAGAACCATATCTTTAATGTCCATGACTGGAATTGACTTTTGTGCAAACAAAATGTCTGCTTTAGATATTGAGTCATTTCATTCCTTCCTGTTTTTTCCTGCTCCATGTGTAACTCCAAAACAAAATGCCGTATTATTTATCAGAGAATATCTCCTATTTTGCAATCCTACTGTGTTCCTCTCTCCAAGTGTTAATATGAGGTGGAGGGAAACAGAAAACCCAACAGAAACTGCAAGAAAATTAGCTCCTGAAAAACATATTCCTATTTTTAAAGTAGGTTCGTTTTTGTCGGTAGGATTGCTGTTTATGCTTCATTATTTTGATAGACCCAGCTTAACACTCTTGAACTATGGGTGCAATGCTAAAATGCAGACTTCCCACAATCAGTATATTCTTCCCTCTCCATGACTGCATTCCTTTCTTTCCTCATCACTATCCTTGTTTTTTCTCCTTTGCTTGGGGGGAAACAAAAACCTTTCCTATCTATATCCATTGGCATCTGTTCTTTTCTCCTCTGGCTTACCTTGTTGTTGCCATCCCTTAGCTCAGGGGTCCTCAAACATTTTAATCAGGGGGCCGGCGCGCGGATGCAGTGGCAGGCAGCCATCTGCGGCTGCTTGGTTCCCCCTCAGCCCCCGGCGGGGGGGGGGCGGGGGGGGGGCAGGGGGGGTCTGTAAATACCGGGGGTGGATTGAGGACCCTGGGGGGCCGTATCCAGCCCACAGGCCGTAGTTTGAGGACCCCTGCCTTAGCTCCTCCCTTATGCATCTAGGTGCCATTTCTCTCTCTGGGGTTAATTGCTAGACTGATAATAAAATTACAAGGAATTTCCAAAGCAGAATGTGGACCACAGCGAAGAGAAAGTGAAGGCTGGCAGTGAATGAAATCAACTGTGAAAAACAGGCATAGCACCATTATAATGCCTGTTATGTCAAAGCAGTCAAAATCTTATAGCCTAAGATTTTTCTGGCACTTGCCTTTTGCCCAAGGTGACTCAAATCAAGTTGACAACTGTTGTTACTAATATCTAACAGTTATCATTGAGCTAACAGTGTTCATCATCTGAAACTTGCCTGCAGGCCTGGGTGCAGTGTTCTCTTCAACTCCTCTTTTGGACACGCTGTCCTTTTTCAGGTTTATGCAGTAACCATGGCAAGCAAAGAAATGTGTCCTAAACTTAGAACAGACTTTCTAACATCTTAAATCTAGTATATTTAGAAGGCTAAGTCTGTGTCTGATCTAAAATATTTCTGTGGATATGTGCCAGGATGGGGTTAGAACCAAGAACTAATAATTCCCCTTAAATCTGTATAAATATGTGTGCATGTGTATGTGTACACACACACATATGCACATAAAATACACATCAAAAGCGATATGGGATCTGTTAGCTACATATTTGTTGATTGCTTTTGCCAAAGCTATATGAATGAGAATTACATTTGACTTCATATTAAAAATATTTCTGGTGGAGTAAAAGTCTGTGAAGAGTCTCAGAAGAAGAAACCATTCTGTCCCTCAGAGACCCTACGTTATTCATGTCAAAGTTAAAAGTAATGGGGAACCAGCAGAGAAGCTCCTGCTTTCCTACTTAGCCTTTGTTCAACCAGGTCTCAACAGTCGCCTAGTCTTCATTGCTTCCTATACTCAAAGTTTGCAACATATGAAGAGGTTACCTCCTTCCTGTATTCTTAACAGTAAGCATGGAATCATAGAATCACTTAGGTTAGAAAATATCTTTGAGATCATCAGGTCTAACCATTGACCCAGGACTGCCAAGTCCATGACTAACCATGTCCCTAAGCACCACATCTACGTGTTTGTCAGACGCCTCAAGGGATGCTGATTCCACCACCTCCCTGGGCAGCCTGTTCCACCCTTTCAGTGAAGTCTTTTTTCCTAATGTCCTGTCTAAACCTCCCCTGGCATAACTTGAAGCTGTTTCCTCTTGTCCTTGTTACTTGTTACTGGGGAGAAGTCACCTGCCCCTATCTGCCTACAACCTCCTTTAAGGTAGTTGTAGACACCAATAAGATCCCCCAAGTCTCCTCCAAGCTAAACAACCCCAGTTCCCTCAGATGCTCATCATAAGACTTTCTCTAGACCCTTCACCAGCCTCGTTGCCTGTCTCTGGACACGCTCCAGCACTTCTACATCCCTCTTGAAGTGAGGGGCCCCAAACTGAACATGGTATTTGAGGTGCAGCCGCACCAGTGGTGGGTACAGGGGACAATCACTTCCCTAGTCCTGCTGGCCACACTGTTTACCATACAAGCTAGGATGCTCTTGGCCTTCTTGGCCACCTGGGCACGCTGCTGGCTCATGTTCAGCCAGCCATCAGCCACCACCCCGGGTCCTTTTCCTCCAGGCAGTTTTCCAGCCGCTCAGCCTTAAGCCCAAGAACAATTGTTTACCATGTACTGTAAGTCAAATAAATCAAATTTTCTGAGAGATTACTTTCTAAGAAAACCTGTACTAGTTTTCTCAGCACTTCCTTTCTACTCTCAAATCTGTATAAATCCAAACCTCTGTGAATGGTTTGGCCTAAGAATGGCTTATTGCAGTTGGTTTTGGTGGGGTTTTTTTTGTTTGCTCCAAATCACTTTGGATTAAACTAAAAGAAAAAATGTTCCACATGGCTTTGTGCAGCAATATAGTACCATTATGTCTTCAGCAATACAGAAAGTTTAATGAGTACCTAGGTTTCCTGACACTGGATTTTTTGACAGTACAAGATAGAGGAATGATATGACCAAAACCCTTGTGCATAAATTTATGAGTTTGTAAAAGATAATAATAAAAAAATTTACAGGTTTAAAGCAAAAGTTTAACTGTCTCAGAAGTATTTTGTGCTTCACTGAAGAATCTACTTACAGTAATTGGACACTTCTCTAAGCAAAAGCTGACTTTCTGTAAGAAGTTGGATTCTGCAATCTTGTTTGCAGAAAGTTATAGCTACATCTGTGTATACCAGACATATGCATTATTCTGGAAACATACAGAGCTTTAAAGGAAGATAGGAGAGAAAATCAAGGTTCTAGGAGCGTTGGTTTCACCATTGAAGCAATGAAAAATAAACCAAACCTAAACAGAAGGGTATAGAAGTAATATTAAAAGTACATTCAACAACTCTCTTTAATGCTTGGGTTGGATGACCCGGAATTGGGCTTTTTCAAGAAATAATAGTTTGACTGTTGACTTACTCCACTTGATTCCATTTCACATTCCAGAAGGAAATGATAAATATAATTGAAAAATAATTAAAAATTCTAGATTGGCCTTGTGGGATATCTGATATGCTGTTTAATTTAACCTGTTACATTCAAATGTTTCAAATCTGTGTATCTTTTACTCTGCATATGCTAAGGAGCTGATGCAGCATCTGTAAAAATGGTCAGCTGTCTAGAGATGGCAAAGGAAATTTCACATATGTTTACAGCACTTCTGATGGAATTAAAATTTCTACTTTCTGTTGGAAACTGTAAGAAACAGAGGCATAAGCAGAAATGTTTGTTCCATACTGGACTTAATGTAAACTACAGCCACATTCTCTCCTGTTTCAAATCCTAGCCTGCATATGGATGTGCAGTTTTTCTATTTTATAAAGGTTGCTTTCTGAACGTGTTTGGCTCAGGCACATACAATGGAGAAGAAGGGATGAGAATGACATCCCATGTAGGGTGGTGCTAATGTGTCGAGAACAAAGCTGCACCAACCTCCCTGACATGACCAGCTGGTGACCCATTGAAATGCCGGTATTCTACCCTTAACTAAATCCCAGCTATCATTCAGATACATGGAGTAAGACTTTACAGAGGCAGGACACAAGTTATGCGACAAACTCTATGAAGTATGGGATACATAAGATATTGCTATGCCCAACACTCACTCAGGTCTGAATAATGAACCCTCTCCTCAGCCAGCCTTCTTCTGCCTGGTATGTCCAACCACTAGTATTTTGTGCCAAATTAGCAAAACATGAATTTAGCCATCAACTCCACCAATCTCATTACACCAGGTTTAATGAAATTTTAATGAATGGAAGTATTGCTTAATACCACTGATATACCTTCAGCATTTATTACCTCAGATATGGTTCTATTATATAGTTCTTACCACCAAGTAGGCAGAGCACAGATTTATGCCAGCTTGCATAGAAGAAACTACCTTAGAAACAGTTGGACAAGTGTCATAAAAACTAGCTGTTTCAACACAAGACAAAGTATCTTTTTTAGGCTGAATGATGAAAAAAGATTTTATTTTTGTAAGATTCTATTTTTTGCTGCAGAAAGACTTTAAATATGAATTATACTTCTGGAAACCATTTTAACCAACAGTTCAACTGAATGTTATTGGGCCAGTCAACAAACCATGTAATTTCCAGAATAATAGTTGGCTATTTTCTGAACCGTAGATATTCATGGTGTGTTCATGAATCCTTGAAAAATGGACCCTTGCAGTGGCAGATGACATTTTGTCAAAATAACCACAGCATATGGTAGAGTTTCAGCATTTCTAGATTAATTTCCTTTTTGTATTTGGTTTATGAGAAGAAACTATATTTCGAACATCTGTGCTAAAATACTCTGAAATCATTTTTGAAGGAAAATTGACAGCAATGTTGCACTAGATATCAGTTGGGTCTAACATATGAATGAAATAGAAATAATAGTTGGACTGAAACTTACACTGGAGCACAGTTCAGTTTGTCTTTGAAGCAATCCTATGTATTGCTTCTTTGAATTCTACAAAATCTTTTGGTTGGTCTAGTCGCAGAATATGAATTTTGTGTATGCCTCTGACAATGTATAAGTAACTAATCATAGGTCTTGTCAGCATTCACAGGGAAGTTGTTCTTCAGACACTGTGTTATGAAATTTCTCATGTCTCGCCTTTGAAGTTACAAGCTTTCTGCATGAAATGTTCCTATTTGCTTCATTTCCTTTCAGCAGTTAGCTGCTGGACATCGCCTGCAGTTAGTGTTCTGTGGATTTTTTTTTAAATTCTGGGGTGTTTGTTCTAAGATCTGCTGCCCTAAAGCTTCTTGATTTTTCATCCCTAGAGCAAGCTAGAAGTAGCTGTCCCATTCTTAGTATATTGGGATCCAGTTACCACTGACCTGATCAAATGTAGTAGCACCAGATGCTGAGGAAGTCAACTAGTTGCCAACATGACATCAACAGGAGTTTCAGCAGTACCATAAACTCTTACAGTCAGATTTCTTGTGTTGAGGTTCTTAAAATCTTTCTGTTTACAATTGCACTGCGTCAATGGAGGCTTTTCTGTTTGATGAATAGGGTGTAAAAATGCTTTCCACATGAGGGTATGCACTGTTACAATAGGCAGTCAAAAGATGCCTTTCTTATGCCATTATTTCAACACTGAAATACTTAGCTAGACTCCACCCATGGTACATGGTATGTGTCTTCATAGTCTCAAGTTTTGCAGTAATTAATTTTGTGCGGACAATGCACCCTTATGGTCTTGGAGAGGATTTTTAATCCAAGAACATTTCCCATTAACAATATTTGGATAAGCCCATAAAATAAACCTGAATAGCTTCTTGAGAAAGTGTAAGGAACTAATATATTGATAATTACTTAATGCATAAAGTCAAGTGGAGCTGGTGCAAAGCTGTTCTGCTCAAATTGGAGGGGAACTGAAAAAAGCTGTAGCTGCAAAGCGAGCTGCTGTTGCCTACCTTGGTGACCACAAGGTGGTACAAGATGGGATGGTTTTAGGTCTCACAAAGGCGAGACCTAGCTGGCACTTCCTGGAAGAAACTTCTGTGGCAGCTGCTGATGTGCACAGCAGGGGTTGCCTAAACCCTTCATGGCCACCAATGAGGACCCCCTGTGACCATGGCTCACTCCTTGAGCTTGCACAGACACAGACCACACCCACCCTCACTTTGTATGTAAATGAGGGGACATGACCTTGGAAACATATATCCCAAATTGACAAAAGCTCAGGTGGGACCCCCACCACCAAGGCACCCAGGGTGAAGAGGACCAATGGGATGCCGCTGGATCACGGGTGGTGATATCTCTTCTCTCTCTCTCCCTCCCTCCCTCTCCCTTTCTCTCTCCCCCCTCTTCTCCTCTCTTCATGTTCTTTTTATTGAATAGTGACCAGATCTAAGTAACAAAGTGTGGCTTCGATTTGCTTATCCAGTTAAACTAATTGCCATTGAGTTATCATACCTAACCACAGGTCTTGTATTTTATGTTAATAAATCATAAAACTGATTGGTTGGTGTTGTTTCACCTTTATTCAGTCCAAGGTAATCATGAACCTGGTCATTGTCCCAGGGAGAGGAAGGTTGTCCTACATGACTCTTCGGGTTGTGACATAAAGTCAATGTAGCTTTGATTCAGTTTCTGCTATTCACAACACATTCAATTGTTTGCTGTAATACTGAATGATTACTTAAGCAAGCTGAACTGTACGGGTTTGTCTCGTGACTGTGTCACAGAGGTCACTGTTTAAAGGTCTGGATATAAGCAGATTCTTTTTCCTGTTACTCTCTGCCTCCAGTGTAAGCTGTCCATGCATTTTGGGATGAGATTACATTCACCACAATGTATTCTGCAGTGACAGTTTTGTTGAGCATGCAATGGTCTAAAGGTGTCAAGGAGGCAAGGTATGCAGTGGTAATGCTAAGGGGACTCATTGCTGGAAAGTGCAGACAAACAAGCTTTTGGGCTCTCTGTTAGTTCATACATACATAATCTAGTGGTAGGTCAACTCTTCTATAGGAGTGAAGGTAACATTTACACCTTGTGTTGCAATGTTATGTGTCATTATATGGCAGTGTATGCAAGCCTAATGTATGGATGAGTACTATGAGATAGATTACATAGAGGAAAGACAAAAAAGAAGTGTAGTTTTCCTTTCTGTGTACCGGAAGGACATCATGGAACTTTATTTATGGTATTTTTTTGTTTGTTTTACTATAGTTGATCATTTCTTCAATGGTGTCCCTGCCCATGGCAGGGGGGTTAGAACTAGATGATCTTTAATGTCCCCTTCCAATCCGAGCCATTTTATGATTCTGTGGCATAGCCCTACTTCAGTGAAATCGGTACAAGTACTATGTGCTGTGTGTCTGTGTCTTCAGCCCTGCATCATTCCTATACTCTGAAAGGTATAAAAATCAACCTGAATTCAAGTTCTAAGCAAGAAAGTCTTACATAATAGTAACATCAAAAGCACTACTGGTAGCCAAAGTTATATAAACTAACTTTACTTCACCAGCATTTTTTCCTTGTTTTCCTCATGAACTAATAGAAGGACCCAAACTCCCAACTTTGCTCTCAGAGAAAATGCTGAAACTTTTAGGTCTGTTTTTCTTCAGCTTTACGCTTCTTAATGATTATTTTCCACTCATTTTCCTAGCCAAAGAAGAATGTAAACAATGCAAAGTTTCTATCTACTTCCATAACCTTCTCTCCATGTATCCATATCTCTTATGGCAAGGAACATATTATTATACTAGCCCAGAAATGCACTGAAGTAAGCATTGAAATTATCCTCCTGAGGCACCTGAGACTCTGAGATCTTCAATGACCTCTGAGAGTAGAGCTGAAAAATAGTGTAATGTGTGATGTGAGAACTAGGAGTAACAGAGTCATTTAATGAAAATTTAGTCAGAAAATCTTTAGAAATAATGTTTCTGAAAGCTGTGGAATACTTCATGGAAGATTTTTTTTCCCATTGCTTTATGGAGACAACATTGACTAACTGAGCACATGAACTGAAGTTATTAAGCTGTTAATAACAGCATCATAACAGTTATTTGTTATGTGAATAGGCTTAGAGGATAGTTAGCTACATGTTCAGGATATAAATTAGAAGTTCTTGAAAACTGACTGTGAGCTCAAGCATGTCACGTTTATGTAGAAAAAACCTAAATGATATGGATATACAGAGATGTAAAGAATAAAGAGGCATGGATCAAACAATGGACTTGACATGAATGATTCTTGGTATGCCCTTTTCCTCCACACTGCAGCAGCTCTTAAATCCTGCTTTGCTTCCTATTGCAAGCTGACAAGAAACAGACATTCTCTGTCTTCAAATGGCAGATGGATCGAGGCACTAAATATATGCTGCCTTGACTTTCCACTGTTTGAAATGGGCCATCTCTTTATTTTCACTGCATACTTCTTGGTGTCCTGCAGAATGTGAGATCTTCTATCAACAAAATAAATGTTTACAGAAAATTACAGGGGTGTACAGCTTCCAAACAAAAACCATTAAAACTGTTAACTACAAGTCCAATTATATATAGCTAACATTAAAAAAATCTAATTAATTGTAGTAAATAAAAACCTGTATGCTGGAAGTAAACACTTGTGGCCAAATCCAACTAGTATAAAACAGCATTATGTCTGTACAACAGAAACCACCTTTTCATTGTATATACATGTGTGTCCAGAGGAGCATAGCTGTTTATGCTCAGACTTAGGACTCAAGATCACATACAAGCCAAAGCACTTTGAAAATCTATGCAATCTATTTTTCATCTTGTGTTTTGCCTCTTTTGGTAATCAAGACTAACTAATTTTCCAGTCAGGGAAATTCTGTTATGAGGAGAAGAGGGGAAGCAGACTGATTCATGTTCAGATTTTGTTCCTAAAGACAGGCTAGGTCTTGGTGGCTTGGAAAATGAAAGCATAGTACCATAGATTGGGTCAACAGAGTACTAAAGCCTGGTTTAGGGCAGAAACATGAGGTTTAAATGAACAACAGAAGTTATAGTCGTTTGTAGCATTGCACTTGCCTGCATGGGCTGAATATCTCCTTAAAGCATGACTTTAAAAAACAAGTAGTGCTTTAAGTTGAGTGAACATAGGGAAGGAAATCTAAATTTTTGAAGTTATGTCCCATATTTCTCTAGAGAAAAAGCAACTGAATAAAGAAACCAAACTAAAGGTCATATCTCTGCCCTCAATTTTTATACTCACTCTAGTTACAACTAAGATTATTATGATAGGAAAATAGGAAAAAATTGAAAAAAAATCACCTCCTTTTTCCCTGTTTTTATTACTCTGTGTTCATGGCCTTTAATTAACCAAAATAGCTTTGATCCTGTTGTGAGCTCATAGGGGAGATCTGAGTCAGTGTCGGTATATTTTCCTCTGTTAATACACTTCAGTGTCTGACACTTCTTTTTTAAAAAAAAAAAAAACAAAAAACGAACGCTTTTAAACTCCAATAGAGAAGTAAGGAACTCTGATGCCATATTAAAATAAATAAAGATTCTAAACATACCATTTAACATGTATTATGTCAGAAAATGTATTTTGTTTTAAATACGCCATTGATCACGCAGCTTCACACTCGGGTGGGATGAAGGCTGAGTTGCGTTGATACATATCTTAAAGAGAGCAGAGGGACTTCTCCACTTCATCTTGCTACAAAGTACAAGCAATGTGTTCAAATCCCAGTCACTAGTGAGATCCTTTGACTGATGGTTGTTCAGGAGAACAGATACATAGCATGCAATTTCAGCTGACAAAAAAGCACACAGTTACTGTAAGTCAGAAAGCAAATGGCACGTTAGAGGCAACAGAAGCAACTGAAGAATATAGTCATCAGTTCCACAGTTGCTTCTTTTGTTACTATTTCCCATTCACAGAGATTGTTTATTTTTTAAAAACAAATTTATTTTCTATTTAGTGATCACGTACATTTGTTATGAATAAAGAGCCAAAGAGAAGCTGCTGCATTTAAAACCAGTCTCAAATTCCAGTTACTCCCAACTCATACTTGTGATACATTTGCAGATGCTTGTGCATGCATTTGTAACTGTTTCATGGCTAATAAATCCCTTTTATTACCCTGCATGGTAGGGCTACCAATGGGAAGATGGATATTGCCTAAAGGGGAATCTGATGAAAAGTGGAGTGACTTCTCACATTCATATCACTGCTTTTCAGTGTGAAAGTTACAGATGATCGTGAACTCAAGAGGATGATAGGGGAAGCATAGGTCAAAATCAAAACAATAGCACATTTCTGCATCTCCATAATAAAAGCCAACATTCACCCTGCTAGGCTGTATATAGAAAAAGGAGTGTTTCTACTGAAACATAAACCATATGTTTTTAGCCCACTACACATTCACCCTAAAGTTGTGAAGTAGACAGAGCCTCTTCACTAGGGACTAAATCGTGCAAGGCTCTGAGGACTAAGCAGAGGAAATTCATTCAGTAGAACAACCAAGCAAACCTTTAAAATTACATACCTTTTAGTACAATTTGTAAAATTTACTTTGTTCCCCCTCACAACAGTGACTATCTTGTCTGCGATGATTCTTGTATATCTTGCTTTTTAATGCAGAGTAAGCCTGTGAAAGCCTGGGTATTATCTTGTTTTCTTACTGTTAGCTTGATCTGTTGGATGTAGCTTAACTTAAAAATTAACAATTTTGAATACATACCAGGCATATAAATAAAATCTACAGGGACTGTAATAAAAGATGGGTCACGCTGCTGCCAGATTTTCTTCAAGCTGCTCAGGAATGGAATCACTGAGATTCATAATTTGGGAAAATATGCTGTAATGATTAAATTAGGCATCTCCTGGCTCCATGGGAAGCATGGAGTCATCCCAAACAACTTTAAGGTTAACTTCTGCCAGTGGAAGCATTCTGCATTCGATTTTCAACAAGCAAGTGAAGAGCAAGATCTTGAAGGAGTAGAAAATCAGCTACTGCTTTCATACAGTGTACAGTTTTGCATGGCTGTAGTCATCTTAGAAGCCTCTGCATATTGCTATGTGAAGTTTTTTTTAAAAATGGGACTAATTTCATGTTCTGCTTATTACCTTGTCTTCATATATGTCAGGACTTTTTTAGCTGAATGCTTAAGATATGCTTTCTTATCTTAATTTTTCACTTGTATCTAATATTACATTGCAAAACACAAAAATTATGAATTATGTACAAGGATGAATTAAAAAAAAATCCCATATATATATCCAGCATTATCTTCAGCTTGTCTCAAGCATCAGAAACGAAGTGAAACTGAGCGGATGCCAACATAAGTCAAGCAGCCTCATGCTGAAATATGTTGAGTTGGGGTGTCCTTGGGGTCTCATGCAGAAATATTAGCTTGTATCCAGCAGTTGTACAGCTATATAATGCTCCAACTGAGCTAATCATCCCAGGAGGAATGCCATAATGATGTGACAAAAATATTTATGGTTCTGGAGTTAGCTCAGGCATCTCTTCATCATGCTGCTTTGTAAGATGTAGACATAACCTTTGTGGCTCATGATATGCAGGAAGTCAGATTAGATAGGTGACCTGGAGGTCAGCTTGGGCCCTGAGTTCTATTAATCTATCTACATATCAGAACAAACCATAAACATATTAAAGGAAGCAGTAAAATAGCTCCATTAAACACCACATTAAGGGAACAAATTTCCACACGAGCCTAGGAAAAAAAAAAAGAAAAAGAAAAAAAAAGGCAAGGCATTCAAAGTTTTGTGTTTAGATAAGGTCAGAAAAAAGAGGAAAAAAGCCTTGAGATAACAAGTTCATTTCTTCTAATGTTAGAATAGAGACTGAGATCATTAAGCTGGGGAAAATGTTGCTGTGAGGAAATGGAAGAAAACCCAGAAAGCTTGCAGTGCAACTGCAGTTTCCTAGTTTTGTTGCTGCATGTGTTCTGTTCTCTTCTACTGTTATTCCATGTGATATCTTATCGGCCCAATATTTGAACACCTTCCAATAATACATTAAGCAATGTAAGTAACGTCTGCCACATGTTCATTCTCACATCTCCTCCCCAGTGGCAGATGTGCAAGTCTTGTTTTGGGTTCAATTCCATGTTAGATTCATGTTGGTGCATGTTTATGGTAGAGGTAAAAAACAAATACTGAGGAAATTACTTTAGAGCAGAAGGTAACAAACTAGTTCTTAATTCCTGGGGAATGCATTGCATGCTGTTGGATTAGCCCCTGAAAATGACTGTCTCTCATACAGACAATTGTTAGGCTTTCCCTAGCAAGTGTCGTTGCCACAGGAGCAGGAATTTCTTAAAGGAAGCCTGCAGCATTAGGTGATAATATACTGGTTTTGGGTTACTGAACTCCTCCAAATTTGATGAGTTGTTACCTTTACTGTAGAGACTGAGATGCAGCTTTGAGTTATTTACAGTAGCCAGTATTACTTAAAGGACAATCTGCAATGCTTTACACCAGTTAGTGTTTCCTAGGCACTTAAGAGGTCATGATTAACTGAAAGGTGATGAAAGTTTGAATAATTTAAGCTAAATCATCATCTGCCAGTATATGACAGAATTTAGACAATGACACTCCAGAAAGCACAGGCTAGGGATAATACATTGTGTAAGAGCTTTGTGTCAATAAGGAATACAGAAATTGTCCCAAATCCTGGACTGAATTGATCCATTTTGGGTACAAATACCTCCAGCCAAATAAGACTAAATTTTATAAAGGCTTTCCTTTGCCCGAGCATTGCCTAAGACCAGCAGCCACTCATCTGGCAGCTAATCTAAGCCACTATGCAACTAAGGATCAGCCATGATAAGTATTCCTCTGTCTGGTTTATGTCCTTTTCTGATATTGAATATCACTAATTTTACTTTCCTTTTTGGAATTATTTTATGTAAGCAGGCAAGCATATGCATGCAGCCAAAATATATTTATTTTCAGAGCTTATGTATTTTTGTCTGAACAAAATTTCACTTTTTTGTGCAGACAGAAGTACCAGTGTTAATAATAATTTCTGCATATTGTTAGCTGATTTGCTTCCCTGGGCGAAGCAGCTATTTGATGCTAATATGCAGACTGGCAGTCTTGGAAAAGCTGGATGTATGAAACTGTATGCTTCCTTAAAAATAATAATCAAACAATTCCCAGCACTGTTTTTCTCTTGCCCTTCAAAAATAACTGGTTCTTTATTAAGCTGTGACTGTCTCTTTCTTCAGCTCTGAGTCCTGTATTGCTTCCTGATCTATGACAATCCTACCTTTGTGGTTTTCTTTTTCCTTTTGCCAAGGTGATCTGTGAAGGAATATAGTGTGGGTCTATGAAAAAAAAAAAAGTACTTCTAGATTTTCTATGACTAGCTCACAGGAAAAAAAAGACAACTGAAGAATTTAAACTGTACCATTAATGGGAAAAAAAAAGCCCAACCAACAGACCCAAATAAATTAACAAGTCATTACAGCAAAGGGGGTTGTATTAAGTAACACAGGTGTGCACACTTAGGGCAGCTTGAGAGATGGGTGAAGTACTCCTTTACACAGCATGGGGGACACCTGGTTCTTACTGCTAGTAAGTCTCCCACAGGGAAATTCGTCTAGTCACAATATCTGTAATTCCTATATCTGTTCTCTGCTTTGCTTCCAGTGATGCATTCTGTTGGAGAATGGTGCTTCCTCTTGCTTTTTGTGAATCTTTAGTCCCATGGCATAACAATTAGAAGATAACCATAAAGGTTGATGGATCAAGCAATGGATAACATCTTGTGTAGCACTTAAAAAGAAGTACCTCAAGCAAAAGAAATATATTGCATGTATTTTATTGTTTCCCTAATTGTATGTTATGTTAAAACATAAAAGTTCTGTTATATATTCATGGAACACAACTGCACGTAGAAGCAGTTTATTTTTATAAAGGAGTGTCCTGAAGAATTAAAGGAAAACTGTATTCACATCAAGAGTGCCATAGTGCAATGAACAAAGTTCCATTGAACTAAACTGAGCTCATTCTGTCACTGTGCATGTAAACTCAGTCAAGTAAGGACTACTTTTGCTGGCTTTGAACAGTATACTCTTAGCATCCAAGATGGTGAACACTAGTTAAAACAGAAAAGATTCCCAGATGTTTACTGCTAACTGGCTGTTCAAAAGGCTCAGTCTATCTGTAGCACAAGCCAACAGAGCAGAGAAGGCTGGATGGTCAGTTTTATCAATGTTTCTACAGTCAAATGATGAATGTTTAAATATCTCTTTACATTTAGGCTGATCCTACCTCCTGGTATTCTGGAAAAACCAAGCATATGAGAAATAACAGCATTACTTTCCTTGATAACTGGAAGTACGGAGATAAAGGCTGACATCTCAGATTTATTTGATACTGTATTTTTTTTAATACTGTATTTGTCTTTGCTCTTTATATTTCCTTTCTCCATAACGTTTTACTATTTGCAGAGCATTTATGTTCCTTTCCCAAGGATTAATGAACATGGGAATTTAGCATTATGAGCTGAAGTCCAGGTGAAAACACTTAAATACATGATCACACTTTCAAAAATGTCAGCTTTAATAGAGAATGCTGGGATCTCAGCCCTTTGGAAAATCAGGTCTAACACACAGCTGCTTCACTGTAGACTCAGAAGCCCAAATTTAGATACTCAGCTCTCAATAGCTTCACTAATTTTCCTTTCATGTTTTTGTTTTTATAAGTTTATTGTAGTACGTCTCTTGTTTTTCCAGTTCTTTTGAAAGTATTGGAAAAAATATGATACCAGTCCAATACTAATTGTTTTCATCTTGGAATATTACTCATCTTTTCAAAGAAAAGAAAAAGAAAAGAAAAAAATCATCTTTTCAAAGAAAATATGATTTCTAGGCAACATTGTGTTCCTTTGCACAGTTATTTGTTGGCTGCATCTCACTCCATATATTTATGCCAAGGATGAGTAGCTGTATGAATCCAAATGTATTATTTGTTTATAGCATGTGTGCAAATTGTACAGAATTAATGTACTGAATGGGTGTATTTAAGGTCTTTTCTTCTTATCTTGTACTTTCCTTCAAACAGGTATTTCCTTCCTCAGTGCTCTTCTAGTCAAGATGTTGAGAGCTCACAGGTAAGTAGATGAGTATAAAAATGTTCTTAGGTACTTGATTGCTGTCAATTAATTTCTGTAAGTGAGAAAACTCTTTTTTTTCTTTTAAATCTTCTCTTAGATCTTTCTCCTGGATAGGAAAGAGAATTTCAAATATTTCAAATAAAGACAATCAAAGTTTTATATGACTCACATGAAAACATAATTGCTTGATTTGGGATTCTGTCCTAGGTTTCCATGTGATTTTGTAAATAGAGAATATTCATATTGTTGCTTTCTTCTATAAGGAGCTGAATTATTTGCTGGTCTATTTATTTTTTTAAAAAAGAAAGATATCTAAGATCAGATTCAGAATGTATTATGTTTGTGTACCCAATAAAGCTATTGATCTCCTTACTCCACTATTCTGAGAAGAATCCATGGCTGGAAATGAAAGAGCAGAAGGAAAACAGAGGCCAAGAATAGCAGACCTCCCACTGGGATCACAGTCTTTGTCTTGTTCTTTCCATTACAATGACTTGGAATGGCAACAGAGCCCATGATGTATCATTACATGTGACTGGAGAGTCCCTGGAAAGTCAGTCAAAGGCACTTTACTATTAGAACTAATCATGTATTTTGTAGATGAAGGATATAGTGATACTAAAATGTTCTCAAACTTTTAATGAATATTTCTAACCAAAAATTTCTTCTTCTTTATATAAACACTACTGATGAAAAATAGAATTTTAATTTCAAAATGGTACTTTTTAAATTGGCTGTCCAGTGTATTATTTTTAAGGCAGCTCTAGGGTGACATAATGACTAAAAAGAATAACCTGCAACACAGAAACTGGCAACAAAATTAATTTTTTTTACATGAATTGTGATCCACTAACTAGTGGCAGCAACTGGAAGTGATACTTCTGCAAATATTGAATACTCCGAGGGAGGTTTGTGTGTGTAGCCAGTTCAAGTGTACATTAAACCACAGACTCTCTGTCTTTAATGAAAACCAACCCCTTATTTACTGAGATGTCTTATATGTAACTTTAAAAATTGCTATTTTGCATACCCTGAATAATGACAAAGTATTTTTTCTTTTCTAATAATGTAGTGAAAAGGGCAGTACACAAGAATGAAAAACAGTCTTTTCCAGAGTTATCAACTTGAAAAGGTAACACTTGGCAGGTAATAGGGCCTGTCACGTTAGCAGATTCCCTAGACTTTACCAGAACACACATTGTATCTTCCTATTAGTGATACCAGCTGCCAAAAGAAATTATGGATGAGCTGAGTGAAGAAGAGATTTTACTTCCTTCATTCAATGAATTATTTTCATTCATTCCCACCCTACTGGACAATTGAGCATCTGTGGAGTCCTCAGATTGAGGTGACCTGAAATTATAATGCTTCTGCTCAGCTGGATTCCTCTGGGATAGTAAGATTTTACTTTACCTTATAGGTGACACTGTGCTCATCTCATGTTGTCCATCTGATGTAGCTTCATCCTGAGGCATGCTGTTCAAAATCTAATAACCCGTGTTCTCAAGCAATGCAGTCTGTAGTGCAATCCAAATTGGCATTTCTTTGCAAACAATCTTTAGAAAACAAACTTTATAGTTATGGTATAAAGTCTGCTTAATTACACTCCACAGCGAATGTGGCTTTATAGATGATTTATACATTTTAGGATTTGGGAACTGATTCTTCAGAAATTAGTTTTAATCATATTCTTTGTCCATGTAATACCCCCTAGTGTACTTTTTACTAAACAAGGGATTACTCAATCATTGCAGTCTGATATTTCAACTTTCTCTGTGTCCCCTAATTTTGTCCCCTAAGTATGAAGATGCGTTATTATGTGTCTCTTTCTTCTGTGTCCTTCACCCTTTTGCATTTAAATACATGGACTCTGAACTTAAACCTGAATTATAAAAACATTCCAATAGAGTGGATCCATTACACAGGAAAATGTTCTAATTAAGGGCATGGTGACACTTTTTCTTATTTCATGCAAGTGAGGCTGCTAGGTGAGCAGGCTAATATTTCTAATGGAAAAAGTGACTGCCAGATATCAATGTAGAGGGCAAGATAGAGGATCTGGATCCAGTTTCCACATGGACTGAGCAAAAGAATTAGTAAAATATTCCACATTAATGTTTCCAATTGGTTTTAGCCAAACCCCACTGATACTGCCTTTTCTTCATCTGTGCCACTGGGTAATCACCTCCTAATTTCTCCTACTGACTCCTTTCTCCAGCTGCAGCGGAGCTCATTAGTTTGGGCTCTGTTACACTGCCTCTCTGTCTGAGTGTCAGTGACATAGATTATAAATCATTCAAGGTCATGACTGGTACTTTTGTGTGTTTTCTATCAGGCAAACAAGCACGACCACCAAACACTGGTATGAGATCGTGTTAATTACTTTCACAAGCCTTTAAATTAATTATTCATTACGATGTATTTAATCTGGTATAGATTAAAATGAAAGTTTGAGTAATTACATCCTTTATTTGACAGGCATGCTACATAAAGAAATATTTTAAGTCTTGTATGTACAGGAGTCAGAAAAGTGTAAGTGTCATTGACAATTCATTGCACAGCTTTTATGAAAGATGGAATCCACAAACAGAAGCTGCTTTTGGAAATCAAGAAAGTGACCCTCCAAAAGGGGTCAAACTGGTGCAGTCCCAGAGCAGAGGGCAGATCCAAGTAATATGCCTGATAATCAAGACTTTCCTAAGAAAATTTGATGAACAAAATGCACGTCAAAGTGTTAAATGCCACAATGGAAACTGCAATTAAATGCAGCTAATGGGAAACTTTTTTGCAAGTCTTTCAGCAAGAGTTGTGTAAAAGGTAGGGATGTTTCTTTCCTGAAGTCAGTTTCGCTTTTTTTTTTCTGTGATGTTTCTTCCAGATGTAATAAAATCCTTCTTTAAATCTTTATTAGAAGCTTTGGATTATTGTCAAAATCAGCCACTTTTCTGTTTGAATCACGTATGCTGTCAAAAGTGTCATCAAGATACAAATAAATCCTGCTGCAGAGAAGCAAAAAGTTTTAAAGAAGCCAAGTGAATCTATCTTTAGTCTTAGCTTCCTTTCACCTACTTTGACCACTAAAATGTGCTCTCTTTGCAAAAGAGAAGTAAAGCAGCTTCAGATGCAGTGTACTCACAGCATCAGCAACAAAATAAGATAGACGAGATGTATTCTTCCCTACTGGTATTGTCCTGGGTAATAGTATTTTGAAGATTTGTTAATATGACTGCCAGGGTGAAATACAAAAAAATTGCTTTTGACAGAGGATACTGGAACATTTCCAAAGCAAAGCAAAAATCAGCCTTGACAGATTAAAGATCACAGTCCCATGCTTTGCCTTCCTTAAACTGCCCATTTTCAGATGGATTGATGTGTTAACAATTTGAGAAGACTGGTCCACGTGACAGAAACAAAGTATCTCAGTGAATCTGGTTTGACTTTAACAGAGAAGGGAAGTGTTTATTTCCCTGTAGGCTGACAGAATTAGACAACTATCGGCATATGGCTTATCTTAAATGAGCTTCAAGTATCAAGTGGGAAAATTACAAAACAGATACCATAGCAGAACAGAGTTCAAGAGGGTGGCCTCTGTAGCAGCTCAATCTCCTTCTCCTAGCAACCCCTCAAGCAACTGTGACTTATATGATGGTAAGTCATCATATGGTGATGTGATGATGGTTTCCACTTGGCCTAAAACCAGCGCCAGAAGGCATGTGGTGACCCAGACAGAGCTCCCACATAACCATGCAGCTGCCCAGGTCACGGGTGGTAGGGAGTGCCTGAGCCTGTCATTGCTACCGGAGGGCAGCAGAGACAACTGTGTGTGCTGCGACCAGGTGGACGATCTGCTCAGCCTGGTGGCAGAGCTAAAAGGGGAAGTAGAAAGGTTAAGGAGTATCAGGGAGTGTGAGAGGGAGATAGACTGGTGGAGCCACTCTCTACCATCACTGAGACAAATGCACCGCATGGACACGTCACGAGAAGTGGAGGCTCCCCTACCTACGTGCCTCCAGGCAGATGGAGGGGTCCCCAGTGACAAGGAGGAATGGAAACAGGTCCCTGCTGGGGACAGCAGGCCAGTCTCCCCCCAGCCTACTTCACCTTCCCAGGCACCCCGATACTATAGGTATGCAGCTCTGGGACCTGAAGGCCAGGAAAATGATGACGTGGATGTCAGTCCATCCAGGTTGGAAGAGTTGCCTAGGGAGTCGGTCAACCCCATGCATCACAGCCAGCTCTGACAGGAAGAGGAGGAAGGGTGGCTGCCATCAGCAGCTTCACTCTGAGAGGAACAGAGAGGCTGACACACCAGCAGACCCAACCCACGGGGAAGCCTGCTGCCTCCCTTGGGGCCAGGTAAGGGATGTTACTAGAATATTCCCTTGTCTGGTACGGCCCTCTGATTGCTGCCCATTACTGGGCTTCCAAGTGGGCAATGATGAAGTCCAAACAAGGAGTCTGAGGGCAATCAAGAGAAACTTCAGAAACTGTGGTGTGACTGGTTGAGGGATCAGGAGCACAGGTGGTGTTTTCTTCTATCCTGCCCGCTGCAGGGATTGGTGGGGCATGTAATCGGAAGATCCCACAATCAATACTTGACTGAGGGACTGGTGTCAATGGCTAAATTTCAGTTGTTTTCATCATGGGTCAGTTTACACGGCACCAGGCCTGCTGGCAACAGGTGGGGATCACCTGTCTCAAAGGGGCAAAAGGATGCTAGGTCAGGAGTTAGCAGGGCTCACAGAGAGAGCTTTAAACTAGATTCAAAGGGGGAGGGGAATAAAATAAAGCTCATTAGAGATGAGCCTTGGGGCCGCATGCCAGGGTTGGAGGTGAGATCGATAGCACAGCTGAAGTGCATCTATACCAATGCCCAAAGCACAGGCAACAAACAGGAGGAGCTGGAAGCCATCATGCAGCAGAGACTGACATAATCACCATAACAGAAACATGGTGGGATAACTCACACAACTGGAGTGCTGCAATGGATGGCTTTTTGGACAGGCAAGGAAGGAGAGCTGGTGGAGTAGTCCTGTATGTCAGGGAGTGTTTTGACTGCCTAGGGCTTGATGATGCTGATGATGAGGTTGAGTGTTTATGGGTAAGAATGAGGGAGAAGGCCAACAAGGTGGATATCCTGGTGGGAGTCTGTTATACACCACCCAAGCAGGACGAAGAGACAGCGGAAACAGGCACAACTTCCAGGCACAACTGTTGAGGAGCCAATGAGGGAAGATGCCCCAGTGGACCTGTCATTTGCAAACAGGAATGGACTTGTGGGTGATGCGGTGGTTGGAGGATGTCTTGGGCATAGCAGTCATGAAATGATACAACTTTCAATTCTCAGAGAAGTAAGGAGGGGGATAAGCAGAACTGCTACCTTGGACTTCCAAAGGGCAGACTTTGACCTGTTTAATAGCCTGGTCGACAGGCTCCCTTGTGAGGCAGGAAGGGCCAAAGGGACCAGGAAGCCTGGACATTCTTCAAGAAGGAAGTCTTAAAGGCACAGGAGCAGGCTGTCCCCATCCGCCAAAAGATGAGCTGGCAGAGGAGACCTGTGTGGCTGAACAGACAGCTTTGGCTGGAACTCAGGGAAAAAAGGAGCTTACCACTTTTGGAAGAAGGGGCAGGCAACTCAGGAGGACAATAAGAATGCTGTGAGGTTATGCAGGGTGAAGATTAGAAAGATGAAAGCCTAGCTAGAACGCAGGCTGGCCACTGCCGTAAAAGATAATAAAAATATTGTTAAAATACATTAGAAACAAAAGGAGGGCCAAGGATAATCCGCATCTTTTCTTGGATGTGGGGAAGAACATTACCACAAAGGATGAGGAAAAGGGTGAGGTACTTAACAATATTTTGCCTCAGTCTTTGACAGAAAGACCAGCTTCCCTCTGAGTACTCAGCCCCCTGAGCCAGAAGAAAGGGACGCGAAGCAGCAGAATGAAGTCCCCAAAGCCCAGGAGTAAATGGTTAGTGACACACTGCTCCACTTAGATGTGCACAAGTCTATGTAGCTGGATGGGATCCACCTGAGGGTACTGAGGGAGCTGGAAGAGGAGCTCGCCAAGCCTCTCTCCATCATTTATCAACAGTCCTGGCTAATTGGAGAGGTCCAAGCAGACTGAAAGTTAGCCAATGTGGTGCCCTTCTACAAGATGGGCAGGAAGGATGGTCCAGGAAACTACAGGCCTGTCAACCTGACCTTGGTGCCAGGGAAGGTTATGGAGTAGATCATCCTCAGTGCCATCACGTGGCATGTGCAGGACAACCAGGTGATCAGGCCCAGCCAGCGTGGGTTCGTGAAAGGCAGGTCCTGTTTGACTAACCTCATTTCCTTCTAGGACAAGATGACCCGCCTAGTGGATGAGGGAAAGGCTGTGGATGTTGCCTACCTGGGCGTTAGCAGAGCCTCTGACGCCATCTCCCACAGCATTCTCCTGGAGACACTGGCTGCTCGTGGCCTGGACAGGTGCACTCTGCGCCGGGTATAAAGCTGGCTGGCTGGCCGAGCCCCGAGCGTGGTGGGGGATGGAGTTACATCCAGCTGGCGAGGGGTCACCAGTGGTGTTCCGCAGGGCTCCGTGCTGGGGCCGGTTCTGTTTAATAGCTTTATCAACAACCTGTACGAGGGGATTGAGCGCCCCCTTAGTGAGTTTGCAGATGACACTAGGCTGCGGGGGAGGGTTGATCTGCTTGGACTGATGGGCTGAGGCCAACTGTATGAAGTTTAACAATGAGAAGTTCTGGGTCCTGTGCTTGTGTCACAATAAAACCACACGCAACTCTCCAGGCTTGGGGAAGAGTGGCTGGAAAGGTGCCTGGCAGAAAAAGACCTGCTTGATGGCTGGCTGAACATGAACCAGCAGTGTGCCCAGGTGGTCAAGAAGGCCAACAGCATCCTGGCTTGTATGGAAATAGCATGGCCAGCAGGACTAGGGAAGCGATTGTCCCCCTGTACTTGGCGCTGGTGAGGCCGCACCTCGACTCCTGTGTTCAGCCTCGGGCCCTCACTGCAAGAAAGACATTGAGGTGCTGGAGCGTGTCCAGAGAAGGGCAGTGCAGCTGGTGAAGGGTCCAGAGCACAAGTCTTATGAGGAGCGGCTGAGGGAACGGGGGTTGTTTAGCCTGGAGAAAAGGAGGCTGAGGGGAGAAAGACCTTATTGCTCTCCACAGCTACCTGAAAGGAGGCAGCAGTGAGGAGAGTGTCTGTCTCTTCTCCCAAGTAACAAGAGACAGGATGAGAAGAAACGGCCTCAGGTTGTGCCAGGGGAGGTTTAGACTGAGTGTTAGGAAATAGTTCTTCCCTGAAAGGCTTGTCAAGCATTGGAACAGGCTGCCCAGGGAAACGGTGGTGGAATCAGCATCCTTCGAGGTGTTTAAAAAACATAGATGTGGTGCTTAGGAACATGGTTTAGTGATGGAGTTGGTAGTCCTGGGTTAATGGTTGGAGCTGATGATCTCAAAGTTCTTTTCTAACTTAAATGATTCTATGATACCATGATATTCCTTTCCTAAAGCTTGCTGGTTAGAGTGAAGTTAAGTCAGTTTTTCCATTGGCCTTTTCTAGACTGCACTATCATGGCTGTTGTATGCCTTGAAACGCTGATCAAGTTAAAAGTCACAAGGCTTGGAACAATCTGCTCAGAATTTTCCTGTAACTGAAAAATTATTCGGGTAAATATTCGTACTTTTAGCCTACAGCCCTACTGATACACACAGAAGTGCTATGTGGAGGAAAGGTTTAATTTTAACAATGGAAGTATGTGTTTCAGCCAGGGTCTTCATTAATAATATAAATGTTAGATGAAGGCCACTGTGAGAAGATGTCTTGGTCTCTTCTTTGTTGTCTAGTAAATAATAAACTCACATCAGAAATAATAACCATCAAATAATACTTTCAAATCTATGGAAAGTCTAATGTACAGATGTCTCTGTATTTCTCACTAATTATAAGGTATGGTTTGGGTTTTTTTCAAAATAATTTATAGTAAAGGCTATGTTTTATAAAAAACTATCTCACTTTATTTTAAAAAAGTACTCTCCCTACAAATTTGCTGTAAATTTACAATGCAATGTCAATGCGATTGTCAGCATTGTGTAATAGCTGAACAATTCCCATAGAAATCTTAGTTATGGAGCATCAAATTCAGGGCAGGTAAAATTCTTGCAGCACAAGATTGCTTAGAACTGATAACTTAAACATGAAAACCCATCTACAATCTATTTACCGTCTGATTATTGTGCAATACTTTTTGTCCATTCATTTATTTTATCACAAATAAAACTGTTGCATCCTGTGGAGTGAGACCAATCTAATTTGCTGGCTATCTCATGACTCTGACAAAGCTCTGATTCGTTCTAAAAGTAAAAACTATAGTGTTCCATTAATTACAGATAAGGAAAACATACTGCTTATATAACAAATAGTGTTGGTGATACCAAGATAGTGACTTGACTTTACAGTGAAATGGAAATAATGAAAAGATGGAACTTTTCATTAAAACAAAAACAAACAAACAAAAAAAAACCAAAGGAAGATATTATACTCTTTTCTTTCCAAACATTACATTCTTGATAATACATATTGTATTTGCTGATGTAGGAGTACACATAAATCTCCATCTATAAACAAGAAAGATGCATCTTCCTTTCCTAGCAGAAGCACATGGAATAGTTGCTGAATTCTTTTCTGCTGACCAGAGGACAGTGACTTGTGCAGGTGATGATGTCATGAACTCACACTGAAACACACATCAATTTGCCATGGGATATACTTTATTCAGAGATGATTTTACTAAAAGAAGCAATCAAGAAAGCTTTTTTCCTAGATAAAAATGTGAGTTAAGGTCTCAATATCATTTGTGCATTTGAAAATCATGCTTAGCTGAAATGTTTCCTTTGGTTTTGAACAACAAAACATATGCAGCAAATCTTGTCCTGTAGGGCAGACCTATTTAAAGCATATCCAGAGCAAAAGGGTAGCTCACATATGAGGAGGAATTTGAGTAAGCAGCTTCCCTTTGCCTCCAAGACAGGAAAATGAATTCCTACGTAAAAATATTTATATGAAGTCCTGAATTCCCAGTACATATTACAAAGTTCATACATTATACTGGGCCCACTTTGTTGAACTCCCTGTACAAATAGAAAAGTGGGCTCAGATTGTCTTATGTCAATAATGTCAGGGTTTGTTCCCTTTGCTTTTCCCTGAACATAACCAAAGATGTTAGTGGAGGGAATAGAGGTTGCTGCAAACAACCTGGCCACTTAAAGAAACAAGTTAAGTCATATTCCCAGAGCTACCCCACCAAAAACTTCAAAATGGTCAGAAGGATGAAAAGAAAATACAACCAACCTCTAACCCCTAAGTTCTGATTTTGTGATTCTGTTCTATGTGTTTTCAAATTGATATATTTGATGTAACAAGTTTTATTAGTAAATGAAGGTTAGGATTCCAGTTTTTCTAGCTATTTCACAAGGGTATAGTAAATAACATCAGCATCATAGGCGTTACTAGAAAGGTGAAAGGGATGAAAGTGGTAGAAGGGAAGAAGAGACATACACAAAGAACCAGGAAAAAATTATGTAGGTTATACAGCTCCAAAGAGACCTCAGGCTTCTTCACTGACAATCTGCAGGTGTACTTGCTGATTGAGGCCAAAACTCATTCACAAAATCTTAACCTTCTTTTTAAATACCACAAGATGTGTGAATCAAAATTTCTAAATAAATGTTACTTGTGGAGTTCTCCTTATACAAGAAGTTTCATGCAAGAAGTGTTACTTTTTATACTACTAATAAAGCCTTAAAGAATGTTCGTGGGACAGAGAAAGCGGTGAGATTATGAGTCACATGCAGATCACCACCTCCAGCACAACTGAAGAGCACTATGGAAACAGCTCCGAAAGCTCTCCTCCATTAACAGTATATAGAGAAAAAGACTGGCTGGAGCATGAGGAAGAGTCAGCTTAGGGGATGGATTAAATGGAAGTCTTCTGTGACCCCTGAGCTAATTAACTGTAAAATTTACTGTAGAACACTTTAGATGCTTACTTCCTTGTAGCAGAGTTCTGCTTAGAGGCTAGGGAATAATATCACTAGCTGTTATTAAAGGAGTTACAGAGAGATTCTGGTTCAAACATAGAATAAGTCAGGTGTAATTGGCAACAGATTGACTGAAATAGTCAATAAACATTATTCCATCTAACTCTTTATACTACAACAGAGTTTTTCCCTAAAAGAAGTCATTGTAGTTTCCCTTCTCTCATAAAATAAGCTTTTATTACTCAGCTAATTTAAACAACATTAAAAAATAAGAATAATCACAAATTTAATAATCCTTGTATATGCTGTATCACATAATTATGCATTGCTTCCATGCTATTACATATGGAAACTAATTCAAAAGAAAACTTTTTCCCTGAAAAATCTAAACTAATTGTCCCAATGTTTAAATGTTGCTTGCACGTACATACTTCTAAACAAGATCTCTTATTTTCAAGATAAAACTTGCCAGGTTATCTGAAGATATTTCACTCTGCCTTGTGAAAGAGTTTGTTTTTCATATGTATCACACCATATCAGAGCTAGTGATATGATTTTTAATTTATTTTACCCTCTACCTTATGTTTCATGCTAATGACCTCTAAATTTTGTTGAATTATCAGAATTTTTAACTGTCCCTTTAAGTCATGATGAGGTTTACAAAAGCTGAGACATGTGGCCTGGATGTGGTATATATGAAAGATAGTCACCTCACAAATCAGCAGTCTGTGGTGCTTGAGAGAGATTAGTCAGGAGGGTTACTTTAAAGCACTCTCCTTGGATAAAGAGATGAGGCACTCCTCCCAAATGTAAAATGGCTCTGTCTCTTCTAGAGAATATACTGAGGTGACTGTGAGGGATGACTGGGTGGCCCAAAAAGTGTGGTAGCAGACCGTGAAGCAATTCACCTTTAAGCCATTTGTTGGAATCTACTAATGGCCTGTAAGATTTTATGCAAATTCAGTGAAATAATTGTTAAATACAGTATTGAGTCCTATTGCATTTGTGGAGGGTCTACCATAGCTGTTAACCTTAGAAGTCAGGGATAAGGTACATTAGAAATGACAATATGCAATGTACAGTACCTGTTATAAACCTTCAGGGTCAGATCCTGGTGGCATTTTGTACCTCTGTTTTCTCTGACAATTTACATCAAAACAGAGCATCATAAACTGGAGTTGGCTGCTAGTACTGCTGTATTTAAAACTTGCCCAGAATGGATTCTGCCTGATAAGGAAAGAAAAAGTAATTATGTTTTATGTGAAGAAGCCAATTTTACTGATTCTAGGTTTGGAGGTTTTTATCTGACTGACTTGAACATAGTAATAAAGTATCAGCCAGCTCTTCGTTATTCCCACTACTCAAGGATAGTAAAAGAGGGGTAATCAACTATGGCTTCTGACTGCACACCTTAGTCACTCAAAAGAACAGATGAAAAAAATACAGGGAATTCAGGAAAAACAATATATTACAGGAGATACAGAAAAATGGGAGGGAATACTGAATTTTTCCGTAGAGCAGAGAGCAGAACCTAGAAGGAACAAGACTGTCCACATTGTGTCTTTTAAGAAATCACATTTTCCCTGTTTAATTCTCGTAGTTTATTTGAATTTGTTTTGTGGCTTATGACTCCAAAATGTGCCTGGAACAATCCATTGCACTGTATAGTTTAGCTGTCTTTGGAAAAAATTAGAATCAAGATGCCATGATTTTTCTGCTAATAATGATGCTTTTTCTAGCTGTCCCATTATTACTGTAGTCTTCTGCCAGGCCGCATTCTTTCAGGCTGCAGACACCAAGTTTATACAAGTTATATAAATTGAGCTTATGCAAGCAGTAACAACTAAAGATTTTCCTTGGCCTGAATGGTTGCTTAAAGGGTATGGTTAAATACTTGGCATATCAAGCCTGAGATCCTGCATACCAGAAATTTATGACAAAACACCTGCATGAATGAGGTGAAAGAAACTGAGGATGCTGAATTATTGCATAAGTTGCTAAACACAAGTAGCTTCACATGGCCACAAAAGAAAGCTGACAGTCTAAAAATACAATCATTTCCAGTCATTGTGATTCACGGAAAATAGGTTCTATTGAAAAACCTGCTGGGTGGCTTTAGTTTTGTTTTTAAACAAGATCACAAGTCTGTCTGATAAAGAATACTGGTTTGATATTCTGTTCCTAAATTTCTCCAAGTCAAATGACTGTATTTCACATAACATTTTGATTAAAATAATTGTATAAAGATAAACATAATGGGGCACATATTCATATGCCTGTCTAGGAATGGAGAACCTTGCTAGTGTTTCCACTTCCTTACTGTCTCTTTCCACTGCCCTACAACCAGGGAGCCATATGCCAGGCAAAACACATTGAGAAAAACTCTAATGTACCCACCAGCTGCCACCAGGATCCCTGCTGTGGGCACTGGGAAGTAAAACAGACACATGACGTGGAACGTAGAGAAATCATCAATATTGTCAAAGAAATGCTAAGTTGTGAACTCACAATTCACTTGTTCATCACACTCTTCAGCCACTGGAACTGGGATTCAGTTTTCTTTTCCTCTGTAACCAAAAACTTCCAAGCTTTAATTTGGCACGTACTTTACAGGGGTTTAAGTAAAATGTGAAATGTGAGAGTCAGCTGTTTATGGCTTTCATAGATTACTTAATGTATAAGTGCCTCAGGCTTAGTGATGATGTCATGTGTTCTTTTCACCTTTTTTGTTTAGGTTCTGTGTTTCTACAATATCAAACCAGAAAAAAGAGAAGGATATCATAACATGTGAAAAGGCTGCCATCCTCTGATATGTGCATCAGAAATATATATTGGTAGGACTCTGCACTACATATAAAGGACACTTTGGGTCCTTTGAGACCTGAAATCCAGTTTAATGGAAACAGACAAACCTACCTGAGTCATCTGCAAGACATTGCTGAGCAGTTGAATTATGTAGTTCCCTGTGTAATGTGAGGTAAATCCGATGTAAAGAAAGGGGAGATTCTGAGTAGATAAGTGACTAGCTCATATTTTTTACCACCAATGGCTTCAGGTAGCCATTGGCATAGAGTGTTCTGTATTAGTGATTTCTGTTTGCCATTACGGATATCTGCCTGTAAAAGTAAAACAAGCAATTACCCTTGTCTGCTCTGGGACAATAATGTGCCATTCTACAGGTACAAAACTTTAATTTTCATAATCCTTCTCACTGTTCCAGCAAAACTGGATTAGCAGACTGCAGACGCCTGGCAGTGCTCACTGACAACCAAGTGGCTGTTGGGCACATACATAAACTGATGTACTGAAAATGGATAATGGAAAAGAAGAAATCACTATTGCACCTAATACACAGGAAACTTCTGGGAGAAAGGAGTAGGTCTCCTAAACCTTTCATTTAGATCTGTGAATAAAAGGCAGGAATGAGCAGGTGCTTAGAATATTCAAGCACTTTAAAGTGTAGGAACCGGGTTCTTTCTGTGCCAAAAAAGAAAGAGAAAGAAAAAAAAGAAAAAGAAAAAAAGAAAGTTGTTGCTGTCTGTTGGTACAAGAGAGAGTATTTTCACATATAAGGACCCCAAATGAGAAGAGTAATTTTTGATAGATTGGCTTTAAACCCCAAACAGTCTAGTCAAATCTGTAGGTATATGAAGCACATACATGCACATAGAAGTATACTCATACAAACACGTTTCCACCTATGCTCCAAACAAAGTCTGATATGGTATTGAAGACACTTCACACTTTGCTTATGTTGGACCATATTTGAAGAAGTTCTATGTGTGCAAACAATGCACTGCATATTTTGTATGGATGTATGAATGTACTTGCACTTGTATAGAAGTATGGATGAATGGAGATTGTAGGAACTACTTCTGAATTTCTGAATCTGAACATATTAATTTGTCCTAATACCAATGCAGCTGGCCCAGTAATATTGAAGGAAAACCAGATCTCTAGATGATGTAATGAACTTTTGATCATTACATGGAAACATTCCTTCCTTTGCTGTTAAACAGTGAACCCAGAAGCCCTGGGAAGCAGAACAGCAATATATAATTCCTCTCTCCAGGAGCCAGCAGATCACTCTCGTTTGCCTACTCACTGATAGCCCTGGGATTAAGTGCAAGAATTTCTTCCTTAAAGGGTTGACACTGCTTTCTTATATTTGAAACAATACTGTTTCAGGGATCTATTCCTAGAATTCATTTTGCTGTTGTTGACTTTGGAGTTGAATCAGACCTATGGAGTCTTCAATTTTCCTTCCCTGTCCCTATTGTGCAGTCTTCTGCAGTTCCCCACTGGAAGTCTAATTAATGAACTCTCAATTGATTCCATTGTTCTCTTGATTTTAGACTAAATATTGTCAACCATTCGATTTCAGCCACTTCTCTATTGCGCCCAATAGCTTTGTCTACATTGAAATTCCGTAAAGTCCAGGAGACTCAATTATTTTCTGCCAGGTAGAAAAAGCAGACACTGTCCAAATTTCACCAGTGCCCAAGATCTGGTTAGGTGAGAAACAGATACACCACCAAGCAATCCATGCTTAGTGGTGCAGAGGAAGGCAAAAAGTTTCCAGTGTCCTTGCCAATCTGACCTAGCAATTAGTTCCTTCCCAGCAGCAAATCTGGCAGTCTAAATTTGAATGTGAGCAAAAGATGTTGGGCAGGTGTCCCAGGGAAAGGATTCTTTGCATTACCTTAGAGTAGTTGACAACTAAGTGTTGAAGAAGATGGAAAAAGCTTTTATCATCTGTTGATCATGGTACTTAAGAAAAACACTTGGCAAAATCTATCTTCTCTAACCTCACCAGAAAATGAACTGGAACCTTAAAGGCTGAGACTTCTTCAACTTACAGTTATCAGAAAGAACTGCTCCTCCATGAAAGAAGGGTCAAAGTGTGATATTTAGTGAATTCAAACTCAAATATGACTGTGCACACCAACTGCCTACACTAATAAGCTGCAAATATTCTCACAAAACATGGATGAAACCATATTTAGGAAAGATTTATATAATAATAAAAACTACAAGAAATGGTGACTTCTCTTTCTATTCCAATTTAAATTATGCTTACTGTCTTTTATGTCTGGTTAAATTAAAATCTTACTCAGCCTCTGATCTGACCACACCTTTTTCAGCCAGAATGAATGAACACCCCAACCTTCCCCTAACAGGTGTGCAAGGATTTATATGCAGGATTCTGATCATCCCTTAAGTTTTTCTTTGATGATATAGATACACTGAATATCATGTCATAATGACTGTTTTCTAATTTCTCTATCATTTTTATGTTCTTTGTTTTTCCTCAGCTCTTCAACATTTCCATATTCTACTTTAAGTTTTGGTACCAGAACTAGAAACAGCACAAGATACTAATTTTGATTGTACCAATGTTGTGTCAAGAATGTTGTGTTTCTATTGCACATTTTTCTTTTTAAAGAACCAAGAATCAATTAGTCCTTTATATCACCACATTGGGATGACACTTTCATTGATGAGAGTACAAGGCCTTCTCTAAATCAGTGCTTTCCAAGCCATATTCTCCTTCTCTGTGGCTATAAACTGGACTTCAAATAGGTTGTCTTGCATTGGTACTAATCAAACATTTCTTAGTAGCCTGTTTCTTTTTGGAACTATTCCATTTTTTTGGAGGTGAGAAAGGTAATTGGGAAGAGATATATATTTTTTTGCCTTTTTTTTCATGAAAAGATTCACTTGTTTGACTCCTTACACAGACAGGAACAGTCTGAAAATCTTGTTTAATTTTAAAACAGTTTCCCAATTAATTATAAATCAAATTCACTCATTTTTTTTCTGCACAGAATTTGAAGAATTCCAAACCACTAAGTATTTTTGAAAATTTTGCCCCATGTTTATGCCTTTCATCTGAGGCTGTGAACCAAAGGATTTAGGTCACATAAAAAAAAAAAAAGTTATATGTAAAACTTCATAGAAGATCTAAGGGAAGGACAAAAACCAGACCAAAAGGTCAGTTTCTTCTCCATTAGGCCCTCATGGCTACCACTTTGTTTTGAGTGGGAATCCTGCTGACTGGGAGGCCCCATCGTCTGCCACCTCCTCATCTCTGGTGTCTCACCTTTCTCAACACCTGTTCATGGAAGAATGTTCTCAAGTGGGGATGGAAGGAGGGAAAGAAAAAGCCCTAGATTTGCTCCCCCTTAAATCTTGAGTTAAAATCATGATTTTATGTGCCCATTTCAAACTGCATTCTCCAGTCGTTGGAGAAGCAGTTGCTGTTTTTAATAACAGGGAAATTGGTGGTAATCAAACTAGATTTTTTTTGGTTTACATCCTTCCTCTTTTGTTGCCAATACCTCTTTGGACCACCCAATAAAACTCAGCTATCTTTGGTGTTTATGCACTCAGAATCCTTGCAAACATTGTCCCTATTAGTCATTGTTTGGCTAAGCTACAACCAGCATACTGAGTTTTTGCAGTATTTTTTTAACTTGCAGTCAGTTTCTTTAGACTTTTGGGCATGAGACCAAAGGCAGGATGATATCAGACACTAAAGCAGGGTAATAATTAGCCTGATATATGCTTCTTAATTAGGATAATTATAATTGGCAAGAAAACTTAGGTTCTCATGACACAGGGGTTAATGATACATACAAATTATGGTGATGCTATCCCATTAGTCGGAGTCCCAAAGCCATCACTGTGGAGGGCATATGTAGCAGAGCTATAACTCTTCCTATGGTCTAATTATATGGAGAAGCGCTAGGATCTCACTAACCTGCAAGAGCCTGGGTGGCAAAAAATCACCATTTGGGTGTCTCAAAGAGTGCAATTTATCTGTTCTAAGTAGTTATGGTATTTTTAGAATGGCAATGTAAATGAATACAAAAGTCCATCACCCCCTAGGTGGGAGCAAGGCACAGAAGATTGGGATAGGATGCAACTGAAGGCATGTTACTCCTCCAGGATTTAAAAATTTCCAATTTAGTACATTGTCTACTTCTAATCCTGAATGCAGATGGCGTCAGAAATACTTGTGCTTAAATTAGAACTAAGACAAGATGTACAAGCTGAGTTAAGGCTCCTGCAGTCATACTCCATTCAGGGTTGCAGACAGACAGAACTAAATGCATGTGGTTCTATTTCTGCCTCTTCCCTTTGCTAGCTGAAACCCACATTTGAATCACAGTGTGCTTAAGATGTTCTGATAATATGTCATCATTCACAGTGTCATTTATGCACTTACTTCATTTAAATCTCCATGTTCCTTAAGGGATTATGTTAACAACTGGGTTTTTTGATAGTTTGCTTAAACATTGAGATAAATAAGATCCTCCTTGAATGTGATCCATTTGTGAATTTTCAGATGGGCTGGCAGGTATGTTAATAATTTTGATAAGAAATGAAGCCTGACATAAGGCTTCTAGAAGTGAAGTGGCTTGCAAGTTATTAGTACAATTTGGATCAGACCCTTAATGAAAGAGGAACATGTTGTTGTGGTTCCTAATGGTACCAAAGACAGATATGTGTTCCTAGAAAGATCAAGCAATGAGGCATCAGAGCTTGTGTTTTGTGCAGAATGGAAATAAGACAACATGAGATTATATAGATAAGATAGTTTTCCCAAATAAATTATATAATCTGAATATATAAGATAGTTTTCCCAAATAAATTATATAATCTGAATATATATGGAAATGTCTGACAACCTGATCTCAAAAGGCACAGAGCTTTCTGATGTTGTAAAAGGGCAAAACACCTCTGGCTTTTTTTTTTTTTAACAGTTTTTAGTTGCCGTTCAAAGTAGGAGTATATTGCTCCAAATATGTTCCACTCCTTCCTTCATCTCCTACATAGAATCATGGCATCTCCTACATAGAATCATGGAATAATTCACTGTAACACTAAGTCCACCACTGAAACATGCCCCCAAGCACCACATCTAGATGTCTTTTAATACCTCCAGGGATGGCGACTCAACTACCTCTTTGTGCAGCCTATTCCAGTGCTTGAAAACCCTTTCAGTGAAGAAATGTTTCCTAACACCCAATCTACACCTCCCCTGGTGTAATTTGAGGCCATTTCCCCTTGTCCTTTCTCTTGTTACCTGGGAGAAGAGACTAACACCCACCTCACTACTGCTTCCTTTCAAGTAGTTGCAGACTGGTAAAGTCTCCCCTGAACCTCCTTTTCTCCAGGTTAAACCAGCCCCGTCTCCTCAGCCGCTCCTCATAAGACTTGTGCTCTGGACCCTTCACCAGCTTCACTGCTTTTCTTTGGACACGCTCCACCACCTCAATGTCTTTCTTGTAGTGGGGGGCCCAAAACTGAACACAGTATTTGAGGTGCGGCCTCACCAGTGCCAACTATATATTTTGCATTTTCCAGGAAAAGTGGCTTCCCTTAATTTATGGAATCAGGGCTCCACAAACTTTTTGGTTGCAGAGGACCATTTGGGTCATATCTCCATAGCACAAAAACTGGTGAAAGATTTAAACTGACAAGCTTCATTTGTCTGTTAAGAACAGCTTTTCCTTTGAGCTTACTCCAGAACAAACCAAGCAGTATGCTAGATTTGTTTTTATTATTGTACTGTTTTTCAAAAGATGTGAATTTTCAGAATAATTGTATGTGGTGCAGTTCTCATTGCAGAGATCCAAAAGATCTGGGGGGGTGGGGGAAGGCAAGCCAACTTACTTAGAATTAGGTTCCTATGACTGTGTGGGGTCTTTGAAGTGATTTTAAAATGGCAACATGACTGCATTTCTATGACTGTATATAGGCATTGGCTCTGATTCACACACCCTAAATTCCACCCAATTCTCTGTGCCTGGTGTTTTCTATTGGCAGGGCACCTCCTGCAGCCCAGATCCAGTCAACAGGAAATACTAGGGAGAAAGGCTTGGATGAATTAAAAATGCCTGAATCTGGAATATACTTTTGTTGAAATTCTTGGCCCAGATCACCTGCCTTTCAGTCTCAGGTCTTAACCAGAAAACCGATAAATTCTGCCCCTCCCACTCCTGCCTCCAATCCCCTCTTCCTCTTTAAGCAGACAATTTTCTTGCTTCAGTAGAAGGGCAGCATGCTGGAGGGCAGTGATTAATATAAAGGCACATATAAATGGTGGTCGAGAACATAACAATAGCTTTGCTGCTGCTATCATGAGACTGAGCCAATTAAATGCCATATTTTAGTATAAACCTTTGCCAGTATTATATTAGCTTTATTAAAGTTTCCAACAAGTCTTTAATGTTGTTACAACAGGATATTACTTTTTGTTCAGATAAAATGTAAATGTTCTGCTAAAAAGGAGTAAAAAAATGCTGTAAGGTTATATGTTAGACAATTTCTGCATACTTCCAAGCACTGTAAGTTAATCTTATCTCAGCATAGTAGGGGCACAGGTTTGTCCATGGAGCAGGATGTGAAATGTTTATATAAACCACAGTTAAAAGAATTTCTAGGCTCAGTTCAAGAGTTTACACTTTCAAAGTCATTCCACCAGTGCATTCATCATGACCCACACAACTGCTTTGCCTGAGTCCTTTAATTCTTCCAGCCCTCTGAAACTGTGTATTTAAGAGCCTATCGCACGATTCCTAAACAGTCAAGGTCAACTAGGTGTTGTAATTGCATCTCTTCACTTAGAAAGCCATCTATAATCAGCTGAACTTAAACTCCAAAACGTTGTAAACTACAGACTCATACAGGTATTAATGGCAAGAGACCCAGTGAAGCTGTCTGTAATGTCTACTACCCGTGAAGCGAATGTAGATAACCCAGAGTTATGTCTCAATCCGAACAGGAGGCACAAAACATGGCACCCTGATCCAAAGACATCTTTAAGCATGTCTGGGTAATAACCTCACAGAGACTATGCCCTCCGACATGTAGCATTAATATTTAAGTTAGTTAGCATAAATATTTTTATGGTAATACTCTTCAGGACCTGCAGCCTGGCTGCTGCTCAAAGAGCCTGGGCACCCTGGCCCGGGTGCCTTGAAGGGGAGGCTGGGGGAACAGGAGCGATGTCTGCTCTCTTGCAGCATTTATGTTAATGTATGGGGGTTGCGTGACAAGATTTTGGTAGCGTAGGGGCCACAGGGGTGCCTTCTGTGAGAAGATGCCAGAAGCTGCTCCTGCATCCCATGGAGCCAGATCCAGTCAGCTCCAAGAGGGATCCCGCCGCTGGCCAAACGGAGCCCATCAGCCACCGTGGCAGCGCCTCTGAGATAACATACCTGGCTGAAAAACTGCTGTGCAAGAGCAGCGGGGGGGGGAGGAGTGGGAGTATGTGAGAGGAGCAGCTCTGCAGACATTAGGCTTAGCGAAGCGGGAGCTGCTCCAAGAGCCGGAGCACAAATTCCCCTGCAGCCCCTGCTAAAGATTTAAACGCGGGAGATTTACCCGCGGTGCGACCGGCACTAGCCCTCCACCGGCAAGGCAAGCGCCCCGGTGCTGGCGGGGCGGGCGGCGGAGCGCTGCGGCGCGGGCCACGGACGGCTCCCTCCGCCGGAGGAACCTCCGCGGTGCCGTGACCCGCCGCTCCCGCCGCAGCGGCTGACGGGCCCTGGGCGGGGCCGGGAGCAACGACGGCCGGGCGGCCCGCGCCCGCCGGGAGCGCTGGCGGTTTGTGCCGGGCGGGCGCTGCCGCCGCCGCCGGGCCGGCTCTGCCTGGCGGCCGTGGGCCCCGCCCGGCGCCGCGCCGCGCCCTGGCTGAGCTCTGCGGCCGCCGCAGCTGCTCGGGGCGCGCCCCGAGGGGAACGGGCCGCTCCCCGGCTGCCGGGCCGCGGCTGTGCGCGCGCAGCTGGCGGGAGCGGGCGCGGCGGTGACGGGGCGCCCGGGCACTCCGCGGCTTGGCGGCAGCGCTGCGGGACCGAGGAGCCTGGCCGCTGGAACCGCGCCGGCCACCCCTGGGACAGGCCCGTCGGGCGGGCAGGACAAGGGGTGCCCTGGCCGCTCGCCATGGGGCAGAACGCGGTGACAGAGGGCTGGGGGCAATGGCGACAAGTCCCACCAGGCGCAGCCGGCGCCTGCCCTCAGGGCCTGCCGGCCCGGCCCGGTGCCTGGGGCAGCAGGTACCAGGCTCTGCAGCGGGAGGGTGGTGGCGCCCCAGGCTCGAGGCCTCACTAAGGTTTAGTCGGCCGGCACCCTGCATCAAAACCAGCTCCGTAAAGGGAAGAGAGACGGGCCGTTGCTGTAGGAGACTTCTCTTCTGTGGGGAACGGAAGGCCCAGTGTGCAGGCTGGACCCACTGCCTGGGAAAGGCTGCTGCCTCCCTGGGGCCCGGGTTGAAGATGTTACAAGAGAAGTTCCTACACGGGCAGAGCACTCAGGCTGTGATCCATTAGTGCTTTGTCACGTAAGCAGCTATGAAGTTGCAGTAAGAAGCCCAAGGTTGATCAAAAGAGACTCCAGAGTGTTGGGATGACAGGCTAAGGGATCAGGAGCACAAGCGGTTTTCTCCTCCATCCTTCCAGTTGCAGGGGATCGTGTTGGAAGAAAGAGGGAAGAGCCAAGTGGTTGATACCTGGCTCCGGGACTGGTGTCACCCAACAGAATTCTGGGTTTTTTTGATCACGGATGGGTCTACAGGACAGCAGACCTGCTGGTGACAGGCGGGGTACGCTTGCCTCAAAGTGGGAGAAAGAATCCTTCCAGGACAGTTAGCAGGGCTCACTGAAAGAGCTGAAAACGCGATTTGAAGTGGGACAGTGATGAAACCAGGCTTGCCAGTGATAAGCCATGGGGCAGCACACCCGTGCTTGAGGGACAGCGTGCTAAGCAAGGTCCTTCAGTCTGCTCCACAATGTGTTGAGTACAGTGGAGCACATCCAAAATGTCTTTGACACTGTTTTCCGCAGCATTCTCCTGGAGACACTGGCTGCTCGTGGCCTGGACAGGTGCACTCTGCGCCGGGTATAAAGCTGGCTGGCTGGCCGAGCCCCGAGCGTGGTGGGGGATGGAGTTACATCCAGCTGGCGAGGGGTCACCAGTGGTGTTCCGCAGGGCTCCGTGCTGGGGCCGGTTCTGTTTAATAGCTTTATCGACAGCCTGTACGAGGGGATGGAGTGCCCCCTCAGTGAGTTTGCCGAGGGGCACCAAGCTGCGGGGGAGCGTTGATCCGCTTGAGGGTGGGAAAGCTCTGCAGAGGGACCTGGGCAGGCTGGAGCGATGGGCCCAGGCCAGTTGTGTGAGGTTCTACGAGGCTCAGTGCCGGGTCCTGCACTTGGGTCACACCAAGCCCATGCAGCGCTAGGGCTTGGGCCAGAGCGGCTGGAAAGCTGCCTGTTGGGAAAGGACATGGAGGTGCTGGTTGACAGCCAGCTGAAGATGAGCCAACAACGTGTGCCCAGGTGGGCAAGAAGCATCCTGGCTTGTATGGAAATAGCATGGCCAGCAGGACTAGGGAAGCGATTGTCCCCCTGTACTTGGCGCTGGTGAGGCCGCACCTCGACTCCTGTGTTCAGCCTCGGGCCCTCACTGCAAGAAAGACATTGAGGTGCTGGAGCGTGTCCAGAGAAGGGCAGTGCAGCTGGTGAAGGGTCCAGAGCACAAGTCTTATGAGGAGCGGCTGAGGGAACGGGGGTTGTTTAGCCTGGAGAAAAGGAGGCTGAGGGGAGGAGGCGGCAGTGGGGCGAGTGTCTGTCTCTTTTCCCAAGTAACAAGAGACAGGATGAGAGGAAACGCCTCAAGTTGTGCCAGGGGCGGTTTAGACTGGGTATTAGGAAACATTTCTTCACGGGAAGGCTTGTCAGGCAGTGGAGCAGGCTGCCCAGGGAAATGGTGGGGTCACCATCGCCGGAGGTATTTAAAAAACGTGTAGGCGTGGTGCTTAGGGACATGATTTAGGAGTGGACTTGGTAGTGTTAAGTTAGTAGTTGGACTCGAAGGTCTTCGGTGCCTTTTCCGGCCTACATGGTTCTATGATTCTGTGCAGACCCCGGTGACACAGGCTGTCCCCCTGCAGGCCGTGGAGGTTAACGGTGGAGCAGATATCTGCCCTGCCGCCCACGCAGGACCCCACACCAGTGCAGGGGCATGTGCCCTGATGGAAGCTGTGCCTCCGTGAAGAGCTCATACTGGAGCAAGCTGCAGGCCGGAGCTGTGGCCCCTGGAGACGAACTCGCCCTGGGGCAAGCTTTCTGGGAGGACCGGTGGCCTGCAGAGAGACCCCATGCTGGAGCAAGTTTTGTGGCAGGACCTGTGGGTGTGTGTGTGGGACTCACTTTGGCGCAGTCTGTTCCCAAAGGATTGTACCCCTTAGAAAAGAGGTACGATGCTGGAGCAGTTCATGAAGAACTGCAGCCTTTAGGAAGGACCCGTGCTGAAGGTTGTAAAGGACTGTCTCCCACGGGAGGGACCCCGTGCTGGAGCAGGGGTGGAGCGTGAGGAGCGAGGAGCGGCAGAGACAATGTGTGAAGAACTGGAGCCACAGCCCCAGTTCCCCATCCCCTTGCACCACGCCAGGGGAGGAGGCAGAGATGCCAGGGCTGAAGCTGAACCTGGGAAGACGGGAGGGGTGGGGGAAGTTGTCCTTCTTTCTCACTATCCTACTCTGAATTTCATTGGCAATTCATTAAATGAATTTCTCCAAGCCGAATCTGTTTTGCCCATGGCTGTAATTGCTGAGTGATCTCCCTGTCCTTGCACGGACCCACAAACCTCTCGTTGCATTTTCTCCCCACCGCTTGAGGAAGGGGAGTGATAGAGCGGCTTGGTGGGTACCTGGCAGCCAGCCAAAGTCAACCCACCCCACTCAAACAAATTGACACAATGCTGAGGAGCATTGCCTGCAATGGGTTGTCATTTGGTTTGGAAAAAACACCCTGTGAATGCACCCGCATCTTTATTGGGCTCTGCGAAAGGAGAGCTGGATATGCAGGGGTGGCAGCGCCAGCGTGCCGATGTGGATGGAGGCTCCATCCCCAGCGCGGACCACGCGCTCCGCTGTGCTCGGTGGGGTTTGCACCTGGGAAGCGCTGGGTACAGGAGCCTGCTGGGAGGTGGTGCCTGGGGGCACTGGAGCTCTGTCACCCCTCAGCGCTCGGTCCCTCCATGCACGCCTCCTCCTCCGAGCTGGGGTCCCGCTGCTCGTGGGATATCTGACCAGGATGAAGCGCCGCCGCGGGGATCTGCTGCGGGACCTCTCCCTGGACGCGTTGCTCTGGGGGCAGGCTAAAGAGCCATCTCCGTCCTCTTCATCATCTGCTGGCAGCACCCGCAGGATGCGATCGAAAGGCCGCCTGCAGAGTGGGCACACAGGTCTCATGGCGGCCCACCGCTGGATGCAGCCAAAGCAGAAGCGGTGGAAGCACAAGGCCACGCGGGCAGCTTTGTCGATTTCTCCCAGGCAGATGGGGCATGGGTCATCTTCTGGGGCCTCCGACCGCCCTGCCTGCTGCAGCTGGCTCCCGCTGGCCATCACGGCAGAGCCGCTGTCCACAGCTTCCTCGGCAGCCAGCATCACGTCCTGCAAAGAGAGATGTGCAACACGCCTGAGCTTCCCTGGTGTGAGGGGAAGGGAAAAGCAGAGAAAACCCCAGCAAGCGGTGGGAGAGGGGAGCTCAGGGCCTCCCAAAGGCTCCCCTTGAGGGCTGAAAACCTGCGGGGCAGCCAGCACCATGGGCTGCCCTCCACACGTGCCCGCTCGTCTCCCCCCAGCCACACCGCCTGCCAGTCCCAGCCCCCTGCCACAGCTCCCAGATGACCAGCACGGCTTGTGCTGCAGCTGGCGGGAGGTACCTCACGGAGGAGGTGCTCAGGGAAGGCAGAGGCACTTGCTGGCAGTCTTCAGCCGGGCCTGCGGTCCCGGGACAGCCACTGTGGGGGAGCCCGGGCACCCCACGGCCGAGCAGTGGGGAGAGGAGCACAGGAAGGGGGGGCCTTAGCTCAGCGCCCAGAGCTGCTGCTCTCCTCAGAGCCAAGACTCAAGGCCAAGCCCACGACCCGGCTCGAGTGTGCGCGCCACACGCTGTGCGGCAGGACAGTGGCAGGGCCTGCTAAAGAGCAGTGGGGTCACGGGCTCCACTGTGACATCACAGGGTTCTCGGGGCTGCCCTCAACCTCCACGCGGTGAGGGTCACGAAGAGCCCAACAGGAGAAAGCCCCTGTTGCACAGCATGTTGGCCATCTTCATGTGGCCTTGCCTTGTGTTGGGGGTGGGGTTTTACCTCAGGCTTTTCAGGTCCTGTGATGAGAGGCTGGTGCCCCTGAGCACCAGGGCCTGGCAGCGGGCAGCCCAGCAATGTGTGCGGGGAACGCTGGTGACCCCCTTGGAACAAAGAGAGCACCGTGACCCAGAGATGACAGGATGGTTGAGGTTGTCAGGGACCTCTGGAGATCCCCTGGTCCAAGCCCCTTGCTCAAGCAGGGTCAGCTAGAACTGCTTGCCCAGAACCGTGTCCGGGTAGTTTGTGCAGATGTCCAAGGGTGGGTGACTGCACAACCTCTCTTGGCAACCTGTGCCAGTGCTCAGTCACGCTCACAGTAAGAAAGCGTTTGCTGTTGTTCAGCTGGAAGCTCCTGTGACTCAGTTTGCGCCCCTTGCCTTTTGCCCTGCCAGCAGACACCACTGGAAAGAGCCTGGCTCTGCCACCTTTGCACCCTCCCTTCAGATGTTTGTACCCCATCATGTTATTGCCCTGAGCCGCCTTTCCCGTCGGCTGAACAGTGCCAGCTCTCTCAGCCTTTTCTCCTATGGGAGATGCTCCAGTCTCTTCATCACCTTTGCTGGCCTTGCCGTCCTGTAGCTCCATCTCTCTCTTGCACTGGGGAACCCGGTACCGGGCCCAGCACTCTGGACGTGGCCACACCAGTGCTGAGCAGAGGGGAAGGGTCACCTCTCTTGGCCTGCTGGCAACAGTCCTAATGGAGCCCAGGATACCACTGGCCGCCTTTGCTGGCCCACAGTGCCAGCTTCCCAACCGTGTGCCCAAAGGACAGACGTCGTGCCAGACCTGAATCCACAAAGTGTCACACTGCTTTAATCCCCACGTAACAGATTTGCTGTTCTTCAGCTCACCCCACTGTAAGAGGGCACTGCTTTTAAGACCCAAGTATCTAGGGATCAGAGATGAATGCACGCAGAGGTATCGTTTCATACGGGCCGTTGCCGTAGGAGACTTCTCTTCTGTGGGGAACGGAAGGCCCAGTGTGCAGGCTGGACCCACTGCCTGGGAAAGGCTGCTGCCTCCCTGGGGCCCGGGTTGAAGATGTTACAAGAGAAGTTCCTACACGGGCAGAGCACTCAGGCTGTGATCCATTAGTGCTTTGTCACGTAAGCAGCTATGAAGTTGCAGTAAGAAGCCCAAGGTTGATCAAAAGAGACTCCAGAGTGTTGGGATGACAGGCTAAGGGATCAGGAGCACAAGCGGTTTTCTCCTCCATCCTTCCAGTTGCAGGGGATCGTGTTGGAAGAAAGAGGGAAGAGCCAAGTGGTTGATACCTGGCTCCGGGACTGGTGTCACCCAACAGAATTCTGGGTTTTTTTGATCACGGATGGGTCTACAGGACAGCAGACCTGCTGGTGACAGGCGGGGTACGCTTGCCTCAAAGTGGGAGAAAGAATCCTTCCAGGACAGTTAGCAGGGCTCACTGAAAGAGCTGAAAACGCGATTTGAAGTGGGACAGTGATGAAACCAGGCTTGCCAGTGATAAGCCATGGGGCAGCACACCCGTGCTTGAGGGACAGCGTGCTAAGCAAGGTCCTTCAGTCTGCTCCACAATGTGTTGAGTACAGTGGAGCACATCCAAAATGTCTTTGACACTGTTTTCCGCAGCATTCTCCTGGAGACACTGGCTGCTCGTGGCCTGGACAGGTGCACTCTGCGCCGGGTATAAAGCTGGCTGGCTGGCCGAGCCCCGAGCGTGGTGGGGGATGGAGTTACATCCAGCTGGCGAGGGGTCACCAGTGGTGTTCCGCAGGGCTCCGTGCTGGGGCCGGTTCTGTTTAATAGCTTTATCGACAGCCTGTACGAGGGGATGGAGTGCCCCCTCAGTGAGTTTGCCGAGGGGCACCAAGCTGCGGGGGAGCGTTGATCCGCTTGAGGGTGGGAAAGCTCTGCAGAGGGACCTGGGCAGGCTGGAGCGATGGGCCCAGGCCAGTTGTGTGAGGTTCTACGAGGCTCAGTGCCGGGTCCTGCACTTGGGTCACACCAAGCCCATGCAGCGCTAGGGCTTGGGCCAGAGCGGCTGGAAAGCTGCCTGTTGGGAAAGGACATGGAGGTGCTGGTTGACAGCCAGCTGAAGATGAGCCAACAACGTGCGCCCAGGTGGGCAAGAAGCATCCTGGCTTGTATGGAAATAGCATGGCCAGCAGGACTAGGGAAGCGATTGTCCCCCTGTACTTGGCGCTGGTGAGGCCGCACCTCGACTCCTGTGTTCAGCCTCGGGCCCTCACTGCAAGAAAGACATTGAGGTGCTGGAGCGTGTCCAGAGAAGGGCAGTGCAGCTGGTGAAGGGTCCAGAGCACAAGTCTTATGAGGAGCGGCTGAGGGAACGGGGGTTGTTTAGCCTGGAGAAAAGGAGGCTGAGGGGAGGAGGCGGCAGTGGGGCGAGTGTCTGTCTCTTTTCCCAAGTAACAAGAGACAGGATGAGAGGAAACGCCTCAAGTTGTGCCAGGGGCGGTTTAGACTGGGTATTAGGAAACATTTCTTCACGGGAAGGCTTGTCAGGCAGTGGAGCAGGCTGCCCAGGGAAATGGTGGGGTCACCATCCCCGGAGGTATTTAAAAACGTGTAGGCGTGGTGCTTAGGGACATGATTTAGGAGTGGACTTGGTAGTGTTAAGTTAGTAGTTGGACTCGAAGGTCTTCGGTGCCTTTTCCGGCCTACATGGTTCTATGATTCTGTGCAGACCCCGGTGACACAGGCTGTCCCCCTGCAGGCCGTGGAGGTTAACGGTGGAGCAGATATCTGCCCTGCCGCCCACGCAGGACCCCACACCAGTGCAGGGGCATGTGCCCTGATGGAAGCTGTGCCTCCGTGAAGAGCTCATACTGGAGCAAGCTGCAGGCCGGAGCTGTGGCCCCTGGAGACGAACTCGCCCTGGGGCAAGCTTTCTGGGAGGACCGGTGGCCTGCAGAGAGACCCCATGCTGGAGCAAGTTTTGTGGCAGGACCTGTGGGTGTGTGTGTGGGACTCACTTTGGCGCAGTCTGTTCCCAAAGGATTGTACCCCTTAGAAAAGAGGTACGATGCTGGAGCAGTTCATGAAGAACTGCAGCCTTTAGGAAGGACCCGTGCTGAAGGTTGTAAAGGACTGTCTCCCACGGGAGGGACCCCGTGCTGGAGCAGGGGTGGAGCGTGAGGAGCGAGGAGCGGCAGAGACAATGTGTGAAGAACTGGAGCCACAGCCCCAGTTCCCCATCCCCTTGCACCACGCCAGGGGAGGAGGCAGAGATGCCAGGGCTGAAGCTGAACCTGGGAAGACGGGAGGGGTGGGGGAAGTTGTCCTTCTTTCTCACTATCCTACTCTGAATTTCATTGGCAATTCATTAAATGAATTTCTCCAAGCCGAATCTGTTTTGCCCATGGCTGTAATTGCTGAGTGATCTCCCTGTCCTTGCACGGACCCACAAACCTCTCGTTGCATTTTCTCCCCACCGCTTGAGGAAGGGGAGTGATAGAGCGGCTTGGTGGGTACCTGGCAGCCAGCCAAAGTCAACCCACCCCACTCAAACAAATTGACACAATGCTGAGGAGCATTGCCTGCAATGGGTTGTCATTTGGTTTGGAAAAAACACCCTGTGAATGCACCCGCATCTTTATTGGGCTCTGCGAAAGGAGAGCTGGATATGCAGGGGTGGCAGCGCCAGCGTGCCGATGTGGATGGAGGCTCCATCCCCAGCGCGGACCACGCGCTCCGCTGTGCTCGGTGGGGTTTGCACCTGGGAAGCGCTGGGTACAGGAGCCTGCTGGGAGGTGGTGCCTGGGGGCACTGGAGCTCTGTCACCCCTCAGCGCTCGGTCCCTCCATGCACGCCTCCTCCTCCGAGCTGGGGTCCCGCTGCTCGTGGATATCTGACCAGGATGAAGCGCCGCCGCGGGGATCTGCTGCGGGACCTCTCCCTGGACGCGTTGCTCTGGGGGCAGGCTAAAGAGCCATCTCCGTCCTCTTCATCATCTGCTGGCAGCACCCGCAGGATGCGATCGAAGGCCGCCTGCAGAGTGGGCACACAGGTCTCATGGCGGCCCACCGCTGGATGCAGCCAAAGCAGAAGCGGTGGAAGCACAAGGCCACGCGGGCAGCTTTGTCGATTTCTCCAGGCAGATGGGGCATGGGTCATCTTCTGGGGCCTCCGACCGCCCTGCCTGCTGCAGCTGGCTCCCGCTGGCCATCACGGCAGAGCCGCTGTCCACAGCTTCCTCGGCAGCCAGCATCACGTCCTGCAAAGAGAGATGTGCAACACGCCTGAGCTTCCCTGGTGTGAGGGGAAGGGAAAAGCAGAGAAAACCCCAGCAAGCGGTGGGAGAGGGAGCTCAGGGCCTCCCAAAGGCTCCCCTTGAGGGCTGAAAACCTGCGGGGCAGCCAGCACCATGGGCTGCCCTCCACACGTGCCCGCTCGTCTCCCCCCAGCCACACCGCCTGCCAGTCCCAGCCCCCTGCCACAGCTCCCAGATGACCAGCACGGCTTGTGCTGCAGCTGGCGGGAGGTACCTCACGGAGGAGGTGCTCAGGAAGGCAGAGGCACTTGCTGGCAGTCTTCAGCCGGGCCTGCGGTCCCGGGACAGCCACTGTGGGGGAGCCCGGGCACCCCACGGCCGAGCAGTGGGGAGAGGAGCACAGGAAGGGGGGGCCTTAGCTCAGCGCCCAGAGCTGCTGCTCTCCTCAGAGCCAAGACTCAAGGCCAAGCCCACGACCCGGCTCGAGTGTGCGCGCCACACGCTGTGCGGCAGGACAGTGGCAGGGCCTGCTAAAGAGCAGTGGGGTCACGGGCTCCACTGTGACATCACAGGGTTCTCGGGGCTGCCCTCAACCTCCACGCGGTGAGGGTCACGAAGAGCCCAACAGGAGAAAGCCCCTGTTGCACAGCATGTTGGCCATCTTCATGTGGCCTTGCCTTGTGTTGGGGGTGGGGTTTTACCTCAGGCTTTTCAGGTCCTGTGATGAGAGGCTGGTGCCCCTGAGCACCAGGGCCTGGCAGCGGGCAGCCCAGCAATGTGTGCGGGGAACGCTGGTGACCCCCTTGGAACAAAGAGAGCACCGTGACCCAGAGATGACAGGATGGTTGAGGTTGTCAGGGACCTCTGGAGATCCCCTGGTCCAAGCCCCTTGCTCAAGCAGGGTCAGCTAGAACTGCTTGCCCAGAACCGTGTCCGGGTAGTTGTGCAGATGTCCAAGGGTGGGTGACTGCACAACCTCTCTTGGCAACCTGTGCCAGTGCTCAGTCACGCTCACAGTAAGAAAGCGTTTGCTGTTGTTCAGCTGGAAGCTCCTGTGACTCAGTTTGCGCCCCTTGCCTTTTGCCCTGCCAGCAGACACCACTGGAAAGAGCCTGGCTCTGCCACCTTTGCACCCTCCCTTCAGATGTTTGTACCCCCATCATGTTATTGCCCTGAGCCGCCTTTCCCGTCGGCTGAACAGTGCCAGCTCTCTCAGCCTTTTCTCCTATGGGAGATGCTCCAGTCTCTTCATCACCTTTGCTGGCCTTGCCGTCCTGTAGCTCCATCTCTCTCTTGCACTGGGGAACCCGGTACCGGGCCCAGCACTCTGGACGTGGCCACACCAGTGCTGAGCAGAGGGGAAGGGTCACCTCTCTTGGCCTGCTGGCAACAGTCCTAATGGAGCCCAGGATACCACTGGCCGCCTTTGCTGGCCCACAGTGCCAGCTTCCCAACCGTGTGCCCAAAGGACAGACGTCGTGCCAGACCTGAATCCACAAAGTGTCACACTGCTTTAATCCCCACGTAACAGATTTGCTGTTCTTCAGCTCACCCCACTGTAAGAGGGCACTGCTTTTAAGACCCAAGTATCTAGGGATCAGAGATGAATGCACGCAGAGGTATCGTTTCATACGGGCCGTTGCCGTAGGAGACTTCTCTTCTGTGGGGAACGGAAGGCCCAGTGTGCAGGCTGGACCCACTGCCTGGGAAAGGCTGCTGCCTCCCTGGGGCCCGGGTTGAAGATGTTACAAGAGAAGTTCCTACACGGGCAGAGCACTCAGGCTGTGATCCATTAGTGCTTTGTCACGTAAGCAGCTATGAAGTTGCAGTAAGAAGCCCAAGGTTGATCAAAAGAGACTCCAGAGTGTTGGGATGACAGGCTAAGGGATCAGGAGCACAAGCGGTTTTCTCCTCCATCCTTCCAGTTGCAGGGGATCGTGTTGGAAGAAAGAGGGAAGAGCCAAGTGGTTGATACCTGGCTCCGGGACTGGTGTCACCCAACAGAATTCTGGTTTTTTTGATCACGGATGGGTCTACAGGACAGCAGACCTGCTGGTGACAGGCGGGGTACGCTTGCCTCAAAGTGGGAGAAAGAATCCTTCCAGGACAGTTAGCAGGGCTCACTGAAAGAGCTGAAAACGCGATTTGAAGTGGGACAGTGATGAAACCAGGCTTGCCAGTGATAAGCCATGGGGCAGCACACCCGTGCTTGAGGGACAGCGTGCTAAGCAAGGTCCTTCAGTCTGCTCCACAATGTGTTGAGTACAGTGGAGCACATCCAAAATGTCTTTGACACTGTTTTCCGCAGCATTCTCCTGGAGACACTGGCTGCTCGTGGCCTGGACAGTGCACTCTGCGCCGGGTATAAAGCTGGCTGGCTGGCCGAGCCCCGAGCGTGGTGGGGGATGGAGTTACATCCAGCTGGCGAGGGGTCACCAGTGGTGTTCCGCAGGGCTCCGTGCTGGGGCCGGTTCTGTTTAATAGCTTTATCGACAGCCTGTACGAGGGGATGGAGTGCCCCCTCAGTGAGTTTGCCGAGGGGCACCAAGCTGCGGGGGAGCGTTGATCCGCTTGAGGGTGGGAAAGCTCTGCAGAGGGACCTGGGCAGGCTGGAGCGATGGGCCCAGGCCAGTTGTGTGAGGTTCTACGAGGCTCAGTGCCGGGTCCTGCACTTGGGTCACACCAAGCCCATGCAGCGCTAGGGCTTGGGCCAGAGCGGCTGGAAAGCTGCCTGTTGGGAAAGGACATGGAGGTGCTGGTTGACAGCCAGCTGAAGATGAGCCAACAACGTGTGCCCAGGTGGGCAAGAAGCATCCTGGCTTGTATGGAAATAGCATGGCCAGCAGGACTAGGGAAGCGATTGTCCCCCTGTACTTGGCGCTGGTGAGGCCGCACCTCGACTCCTGTGTTCAGCCTCGGGCCCTCACTGCAAGAAGACATTGAGGTGCTGGAGCGTGTCCAGAGAAGGGCAGTGCAGCTGGTGAAGGGTCCAGAGCACAAGTCTTATGAGGAGCGGCTGAGGGAACGGGGGTTGTTTAGCCTGGAGAAAAGGAGGCTGAGGGGAGGAGGCGGCAGTGGGGCGAGTGTCTGTCTCTTTTCCCAAGTAACAAGAGACAGGATGAGAGGAAACGCCTCAAGTTGTGCCAGGGGCGGTTTAGACTGGGTATTAGGAAACATTTCTTCACGGGAAGGCTTGTCAGGCAGTGGAGCAGGCTGCCCAGGGAAATGGTGGGGTCACCATCGCCGGAGGTATTTAAAAAACGTGTAGGCGTGGTGCTTAGGGACATGATTTAGGAGTGGACTTGGTAGTGTTAAGTTAGTAGTTGGACTCGAAGGTCTTCGGTGCCTTTTCCGGCCTACATGGTTCTATGATTCTGTGCAGACCCCGGTGACACAGGCTGTCCCCCTGCAGGCCGTGGAGGTTAACGGTGGAGCAGATATCTGCCCTGCCGCCCACGCAGGACCCCACACCAGTGCAGGGGCATGTGCCCTGATGGAAGCTGTGCCTCCGTGAAGAGCTCATACTGGAGCAAGCTGCAGGCCGGAGCTGTGGCCCCTGGAGACGAACTCGCCCTGGGGCAAGCTTTCTGGGAGGACCGGTGGCCTGCAGAGAGACCCCATGCTGGAGCAAGTTTTGTGGCAGGACCTGTGGGTGTGTGTGTGGGACTCACTTTGGCGCAGTCTGTTCCCAAAGGATTGTACCCCTTAGAAAAGAGGTACGATGCTGGAGCAGTTCATGAAGAACTGCAGCCTTTAGGAAGGACCCGTGCTGAAGGTTGTAAAGGACTGTCTCCCACGGGAGGGACCCCGTGCTGGAGCAGGGGTGGAGCGTGAGGAGCGAGGAGCGGCAGAGACAATGTGTGAAGAACTGGAGCCACAGCCCCAGTTCCCCATCCCCTTGCACCACGCCAGGGGAGGAGGCAGAGATGCCAGGGCTGAAGCTGAACCTGGGAAGACGGGAGGGGTGGGGGAAGTTGTCCTTCTTTCTCACTATCCTACTCTGAATTTCATTGGCAATTCATTAAATGAATTTCTCCAAGCCGAATCTGTTTTGCCCATGGCTGTAATTGCTGAGTGATCTCCCTGTCCTTGCACGGACCCACAAACCTCTCGTTGCATTTTCTCCCCACCGCTTGAGGAAGGGGAGTGATAGAGCGGCTTGGTGGGTACCTGGCAGCCAGCCAAAGTCAACCCACCCCACTCAAACAAATTGACACAATGCTGAGGAGCATTGCCTGCAATGGGTTGTCATTTGGTTTGGAAAAAACACCCTGTGAATGCACCCGCATCTTTATTGGGCTCTGCGAAAGGAGAGCTGGATATGCAGGGGTGGCAGCGCCAGCGTGCCGATGTGGATGGAGGCTCCATCCCCAGCGCGGACCACGCGCTCCGCTGTGCTCGGTGGGGTTTGCACCTGGGAAGCGCTGGGTACAGGAGCCTGCTGGGAGGTGGTGCCTGGGGGCACTGGAGCTCTGTCACCCCTCAGCGCTCGGTCCCTCCATGCACGCCTCCTCCTCCGAGCTGGGGTCCCGCTGCTCGTGGGATATCTGACCAGGATGAAGCGCCGCCGCGGGGATCTGCTGCGGGACCTCTCCCTGGACGCGTTGCTCTGGGGGCAGGCTAAAGAGCCATCTCCGTCCTCTTCATCATCTGCTGGCAGCACCCGCAGGATGCGATCGAAAGGCCGCCTGCAGAGTGGGCACACAGGTCTCATGGCGGCCCACCGCTGGATGCAGCCAAAGCAGAAGCGGTGGAAGCACAAGGCCACGCGGGCAGCTTTGTCGATTTCTCCCAGGCAGATGGGGCATGGGTCATCTTCTGGGGCCTCCGACCGCCCTGCCTGCTGCAGCTGGCTCCCGCTGGCCATCACGGCAGAGCCGCTGTCCACAGCTTCCTCGGCAGCCAGCATCACGTCCTGCAAAGAGAGATGTGCAACACGCCTGAGCTTCCCTGGTGTGAGGGGAAGGGAAAAGCAGAGAAAACCCCAGCAAGTGGTGGGAGAGGGGAGCTCAGGGCCTCCCAAAGGCTCCCCTTGAGGGCTGAAAACCTGCGGGGCAGCCAGCACCATGGGCTGCCCTCCACACGTGCCCGCTCGTCTCCCCCCAGCCACACCGCCTGCCAGTCCCAGCCCCCTGCCACAGCTCCCAGATGACCAGCACGGCTTGTGCTGCAGCTGGCGGGAGGTACCTCACGGAGGAGGTGCTCAGGGAAGGCAGAGGCACTTGCTGGCAGTCTTCAGCCGGGCCTGCGGTCCCGGGACAGCCACTGTGGGGGAGCCCGGGCACCCCACGGCCGAGCAGTGGGGAGAGGAGCACAGGAAGGGGGGGCCTTAGCTCAGCGCCCAGAGCTGCTGCTCTCCTCAGAGCCAAGACTCAAGGCCAAGCCCACGACCCGGCTCGAGTGTGCGCGCCACACGCTGTGCGGCAGGACAGTGGCAGGGCCTGCTAAAGAGCAGTGGGTCACGGGCTCCACTGTGACATCACAGGGTTCTCGGGGCTGCCCTCAACCTCCACGCGGTGAGGGTCACGAAGAGCCCAACAGGAGAAAGCCCCTGTTGCACAGCATGTTGGCCATCTTCATGTGGCCTTGCCTTGTGTTGGGGGTGGGGTTTTACCTCAGGCTTTTCAGGTCCTGTGATGAGAGGCTGGTGCCCCTGAGCACCAGGGCCTGGCAGCGGGCAGCCCAGCAATGTGTGCGGGGAACGCTGGTGACCCCCTTGGAACAAAGAGAGCACCGTGACCCAGAGATGACAGGATGGTTGAGGTTGTCAGGGACCTCTGGAGATCCCCTGGTCCAAGCCCCTTGCTCAAGCAGGGTCAGCTAGAACTGCTTGCCCAGAACCGTGTCCGGGTAGTTTGTGCAGATGTCCAAGGGTGGGTGACTGCACAACCTCTCTTGGCAACCTGTGCCAGTGCTCAGTCACGCTCACAGTAAGAAAGCGTTTGCTGTTGTTCAGCTGGAAGCTCCTGTGACTCAGTTTGCGCCCCTTGCCTTTTGCCCTGCCAGCAGACACCACTGGAAAGAGCCTGGCTCTGCCACCTTTGCACCCTCCCTTCAGATGTTTGTACCCCATCATGTTATTGCCCTGAGCCGCCTTTCCCGTCGGCTGAACAGTGCCAGCTCTCTCAGCCTTTTCTCCTATGGGAGATGCTCCAGTCTCTTCATCACCTTTGCTGGCCTTGCCGTCCTGTAGCTCCATCTCTCTCTTGCACTGGGGAACCCGGTACCGGGCCCAGCACTCTGGACGTGGCCACACCAGTGCTGAGCAGAGGGGAAGGGTCACCTCTCTTGGCCTGCTGGCAACAGTCCTAATGGAGCCCAGGATACCACTGGCCGCCTTTGCTGGCCCACAGTGCCAGCTTCCCAACCGTGTGCCCAAAGGACAGACGTCGTGCCAGACCTGAATCCACAAAGTGTCACACTGCTTTAATCCCCACGTAACAGATTTGCTGTTCTTCAGCTCACCCCACTGTAAGAGGGCACTGCTTTTAAGACCCAAGTATCTAGGGATCAGAGATGAATGCACGCAGAGGTATCGTTTCATACGGGCCGTTGCCGTAGGAGACTTCTCTTCTGTGGGGAACGGAAGGCCCAGTGTGCAGGCTGGACCCACTGCCTGGGAAAGGCTGCTGCCTCCCTGGGGCCCGGGTTGAAGATGTTACAAGAGAAGTTCCTACACGGGCAGAGCACTCAGGCTGTGATCCATTAGTGCTTTGTCACGTAAGCAGCTATGAAGTTGCAGTAAGAAGCCCAAGGTTGATCAAAAGAGACTCCAGAGTGTTGGGATGACAGGCTAAGGGATCAGGAGCACAAGCGGTTTTCTCCTCCATCCTTCCAGTTGCAGGGGATCGTGTTGGAAGAAAGAGGGAAGAGCCAAGTGGTTGATACCTGGCTCCGGGACTGGTGTCACCCAACAGAATTCTGGGTTTTTTTGATCACGGATGGGTCTACAGGACAGCAGACCTGCTGGTGACAGGCGGGGTACGCTTGCCTCAAAGTGGGAGAAAGAATCCTTCCAGGACAGTTAGCAGGGCTCACTGAAAGAGCTGAAAACGCGATTTGAAGTGGGACAGTGATGAAACCAGGCTTGCCAGTGATAAGCCATGGGGCAGCACACCCGTGCTTGAGGGACAGCGTGCTAAGCAAGGTCCTTCAGTCTGCTCCACAATGTGTTGAGTACAGTGGAGCACATCCAAAATGTCTTTGACACTGTTTTCCGCAGCATTCTCCTGGAGACACTGGCTGCTCGTGGCCTGGACAGGTGCACTCTGCGCCGGGTATAAAGCTGGCTGGCTGGCCGAGCCCCGAGCGTGGTGGGGGATGGAGTTACATCCAGCTGGCGAGGGGTCACCAGTGGTGTTCCGCAGGGCTCCGTGCTGGGGCCGGTTCTGTTTAATAGCTTTATCGACAGCCTGTACGAGGGGATGGAGTGCCCCCTCAGTGAGTTTGCCGAGGGGCACCAAGCTGCGGGGGAGCGTTGATCCGCTTGAGGGTGGGAAAGCTCTGCAGAGGGACCTGGGCAGGCTGGAGCGATGGGCCCAGGCCAGTTGTGTGAGGTTCTACGAGGCTCAGTGCCGGGTCCTGCACTTGGGTCACACCAAGCCCATGCAGCGCTAGGGCTTGGGCCAGAGCGGCTGGAAAGCTGCCTGTTGGGAAAGGACATGGAGGTGCTGGTTGACAGCCAGCTGAAGATGAGCCAACAACGTGTGCCCAGGTGGGCAAGAAGCATCCTGGCTTGTATGGAAATAGCATGGCCAGCAGGACTAGGGAAGCGATTGTCCCCCTGTACTTGGCGCTGGTGAGGCCGCACCTCGACTCCTGTGTTCAGCCTCGGGCCCTCACTGCAAGAAAGACATTGAGGTGCTGGAGCGTGTCCAGAGAAGGGCAGTGCAGCTGGTGAAGGGTCCAGAGCACAAGTCTTATGAGGAGCGGCTGAGGGAACGGGGGTTGTTTAGCCTGGAGAAAAGGAGGCTGAGGGGAGGAGGCGGCAGTGGGGCGAGTGTCTGTCTCTTTTCCCAAGTAACAAGAGACAGGATGAGAGGAAACGCCTCAAGTTGTGCCAGGGGCGGTTTAGACTGGGTATTAGGAAACATTTCTTCACGGGAAGGCTTGTCAGGCAGTGGAGCAGGCTGCCCAGGGAAATGGTGGGGTCACCATCCCCGGAGGTATTTAAAAAACGTGTAGGCGTGGTGCTTAGGGACATGATTTAGGAGTGGACTTGGTAGTGTTAAGTTAGTAGTTGGACTCGAAGGTCTTCGGTGCCTTTTCCGGCCTACATGGTTCTATGATTCTGTGCAGACCCCGGTGACACAGGCTGTCCCCCTGCAGGCCGTGGAGGTTAACGGTGGAGCAGATATCTGCCCTGCCGCCCACGCAGGACCCCACACCAGTGCAGGGGCATGTGCCCTGATGGAAGCTGTGCCTCCGTGAAGAGCTCATACTGGAGCAAGCTGCAGGCCGGAGCTGTGGCCCCTGGAGACGAACTCGCCCTGGGGCAAGCTTTCTGGGAGGACCGGTGGCCTGCAGAGAGACCCCATGCTGGAGCAAGTTTTGTGGCAGGACCTGTGGGTGTGTGTGTGGGACTCACTTTGGCGCAGTCTGTTCCCAAAGGATTGTACCCCTTAGAAAAGAGGTACGATGCTGGAGCAGTTCATGAAGAACTGCAGCCTTTAGGAAGGACCCGTGCTGAAGGTTGTAAAGGACTGTCTCCCACGGGAGGGACCCCGTGCTGGAGCAGGGGTGGAGCGTGAGGAGCGAGGAGCGGCAGAGACAATGTGTGAAGAACTGGAGCCACAGCCCCAGTTCCCCATCCCCTTGCACCACGCCAGGGGAGGAGGCAGAGATGCCAGGGCTGAAGCTGAACCTGGGAAGACGGGAGGGGTGGGGGAAGTTGTCCTTCTTTCTCACTATCCTACTCTGAATTTCATTGGCAATTCATTAAATGAATTTCTCCAAGCCGAATCTGTTTTGCCCATGGCTGTAATTGCTGAGTGATCTCCCTGTCCTTGCACGGACCCACAAACCTCTCGTTGCATTTTCTCCCCACCGCTTGAGGAAGGGGAGTGATAGAGCGGCTTGGTGGGTACCTGGCAGCCAGCCAAAGTCAACCCACCCCACTCAAACAAATTGACACAATGCTGAGGAGCATTGCCTGCAATGGGTTGTCATTTGGTTTGGAAAAAACACCCTGTGAATGCACCCGCATCTTTATTGGGCTCTGCGAAAGGAGAGCTGGATATGCAGGGGTGGCAGCGCCAGCGTGCCGATGTGGATGGAGGCTCCATCTCCAGCGCGGACCACGCGCTCCGCTGTGCTCGGTGGGGTTTGCACCTGGGAAGCGCTGGGTACAGGAGCCTGCTGGGAGGTGGTGTCTGGGGGCACTGGAGCTCTGCCGCCCCTCAGCGCTCGGTCCCTCCCCACAGACCTCCTCCTCCGAGCTGGGGTCCCGCTGCTCGTGGAATATCTGACCAGGATGAAGCGCCGCCGCGGGGATCTGCTGCGGGACCTCTCCCTGGACGCGTTGCTCTGGGGGCAGGCTAAAGAGCCATCTCCGTCCTCTTCATCATCTGCTGGCAGCACCCGCAGGATGCGATCGAAAGGCCGCCTGCAGAGTGGGCACACAGGTCTCATGGCGGCCCACCGCTGGATGCAGCCAAAGCAGAAGCGGTGGAAGCACAAGGCCACGCGGGCAGCTTTGTCGATTTCTCCCAGGCAGATGGGGCATGGGTCATCTTCTGGGGCCTCCGACCGCCCTGCCTGCTGCAGCTGGCTCCCGCTGGCCATCACGGCAGAGCCGCTGTCCACAGCTTCCTCGGCAGCCAGCATCACGTCCTGCAAAGAGAGATGTGCAACACGCCTGAGCTTCCCTGGTGTGAGGGGAAGGGAAAAGCAGAGAAAACCCCAGCAAGCGGTGGGAGAGGGGAGCTCAGGGCCTCCCAAAGGCTCCCCTTGAGGGCTGAAAACCTGCGGGGCAGCCAGCACCATGGGCTGCCCTCCACACGTGCCCGCTCGTCTCCCCCCAGCCACACCGCCTGCCAGTCCCAGCCCCCTGCCACAGCTCCCAGATGACCAGCACGGCTTGTGCTGCAGCTGGCGGGAGGTACCTCACGGAGGAGGTGCTCAGGGAAGGCAGAGGCACTTGCTGGCAGTCTTCAGCCGGGCCTGCGGTCCCGGGACAGCCACTGTGGGGGAGCCCGGGCACCCCACGGCCGAGCAGTGGGGAGAGGAGCACAGGAAGGGGGGGCCTTAGCTCAGCGCCCAGAGCTGCTGCTCTCCTCAGAGCCAAGACTCAAGGCCAAGCCCACGACCCGGCTCGAGTGTGCGCGCCACACGCTGTGCGGCAGGACAGTGGCAGGGCCTGCTAAAGAGCAGTGGGGTCACGGGCTCCACTGTGACATCACAGGGTTCTCGGGGCTGCCCTCAACCTCCACGCAGTGAGGGTCACGAAGAGCCCAACAGGAGAAAGCCCCTGTTGCACAGCATGTTGGCCATCTTCATGTGGCCTTGCCTTGTGTTGGGGGTGGGGTTTTACCTCAGGCTTTTCAGGTCCTGTGATGAGAGGCTGGTGCCCCTGAGCACCAGGGCCTGGCAGCGGGCAGCCCAGCAATGTGTGCGGGGAACGCTGGTGACCCCCTTGGAACAAAGAGAGCACCGTGACCCAGAGATGACAGGATGGTTGAGGTTGTCAGGGACCTCTGGAGATCCCCTGGTCCAAGCCCCTTGCTCAAGCAGGGTCAGCTAGAACTGCTTGCCCAGAACCGTGTCCGGGTAGTTTGTGCAGATGTCCAAGGGTGGGTGACTGCACAACCTCTCTTGGCAACCTGTGCCAGTGCTCAGTCACGCTCACAGTAAGAAAGCGTTTGCTGTTGTTCAGCTGGAAGCTCCTGTGACTCAGTTTGCGCCCCTTGCCTTTTGCCCTGCCAGCAGACACCACTGGAAAGAGCCTGGCTCTGCCACCTTTGCACCCTCCCTTCAGATGTTTGTACCCCATCATGTTATTGCCCTGAGCCGCCTTTCCCGTCGGCTGAACAGTGCCAGCTCTCTCAGCCTTTTCTCCTATGGGAGATGCTCCAGTCTCTTCATCACCTTTGCTGGCCTTGCCGTCCTGTAGCTCCATCTCTCTCTTGCACTGGGGAACCCGGTACCGGGCCCAGCACTCTGGACGTGGCCACACCAGTGCTGAGCAGAGGGGAAGGGTCACCTCTCTTGGCCTGCTGGCAACAGTCCTAATGGAGCCCAGGATACCACTGGCCGCCTTTGCTGGCCCACAGTGCCAGCTTCCCAACCGTGTGCCCAAAGGACAGACGTCGTGCCAGACCTGAATCCACAAAGTGTCACACTGCTTTAATCCCCACGTAACAGATTTGCTGTTCTTCAGCTCACCCCACTGTAAGAGGGCACTGCTTTTAAGACAGAAGTATCTAGGGATCAGAGATGAACGCACACAGAGGTATCACTTCATTTTGTATGCCTCCTTTTTCCCAGCTGCTCTTTGTTTTTTTTTCTCTCTAGTAGCAGTAGATTTCATCTAGTTTTACAAGAAGCAAGATTCAGTTCCTAAAATAGCTTTAATTATTCTTTAATTAAATAAGAGGAGCAAGATAATTTGCATTTTTAGACTTCTTGTTCATTGCAGGGTTTACAAATTCAAAGTCTTTTCTGACTGTGCAAAAGAAGAGTTAAGGGACCATACATATCTGAAGTAGTACTTGACTGAATGTTTACTAAAGTTAAAAATATGCATGAGAACTTTACGATTGTATATCGAAGTCTCAGAAATTCTTTAGCACCATGGACTTGATTTCCAATTGTAGGGGAAGTTCGGGGCTGGAAATATTGAGACACCAATAGCAGTCTTTTGCTACTAATTTTAATTAAAATAATCTGATATAGCCCCATTTTTGGGGGCTTTCAGTATTCATTGCATCTGCTGTGTAAGCCCTATTATACAAACTATATCAGATATGCAAGGGTGTAGCTCCATGCTCCTCTGCTCTAAATTTGTCTCCCCTTGGTAGCTATGGCAGAAAGGGAGATTTATACAATTCATGTTTACTAAGTCTGACTGGGTGGGGTTTTTATGACTACAAGATTCTGTGAATTGTGGAAATGGGACATTGGTAGACACTTCTGACTGCTGCAGAAGGAGTAATCTGCAGCACTGTGGTGTAGCAGTGGGGGGTGGGGGTGGAAGTGGTCCTACCCCAAATCCCAGCTGGCTTTTGCTTTAGTGCTCTCTAGTTCTGAAACAGTTCAGGACAGCTACATTCATTAGTCAGAACATTTCCATGAGAATTGATCTCTTACACTTTCATGTAACCTGGAACATTTTACTCATTAACTTTTCTGCCTCTCCAAGATAGGCTCAGTTGCATGTCTGTCACCGTTTGTCTCAGTGACAGCCATCTCTCTGGGATAAAAAGACCACACAAAGATGAAAATGGAAGAAAATTAAAGTAGAATAATACTACAGTGAGCTAGTTATTTCAACAGGGTTGGTCCACCTGCACAGAAACGTTTGCAGGACTGGAGCCAAAGTGATAAAAGGGCAAAACTGAGATTTCCTTGCTTTTAAGTCTGCAGTTGATTATGGAAAGAAAAATTGTACCCAGAAAGCTGGAGGCAAAATTTAAGGGCCATAATCAAAACCAAAGACGAACTGAGAAATATTTTAATCTACCAAAATTTGTGTGCAGTGATTCCATGTTTTCTCTGCAAGATGTGATAATATTTACCCACCTAGCAGAGGATATTGCAAATACTGGTGTGAGTGCAATCAGAAGATTAAGCAAAATCCAAGCTTGAACACAAGAGTCTGGTCAGTCAGGGAGTGAAGTAAGTGTTTTTAATTTTTTTTCTATAGCTAACCTTATAATTACAAACAGCTTCTTTTTCAAAGTACTTAGTTCACATTTGACCTACTAACTTGCACAGGTGGCGTTTTTTTCATTTTTCCTCCAAAATGTAAGCTACATCTTTCTCTTAGATGATTTTTTTAGAAACATGTAATTAAGCAAAAATGTGTTGACTTGCTATTACAAGTTATTTATAGACTGGCAGAAGCAGAAAGTTTTTTTTTTAAAAAAAACAACAACCGAGCTTCAAATAATGGATTCATAGAATCATTTAGCTTGTAAAAGACCTTTGTCTTTTAACAGTCCAACTGTTAACCCAGGACTGCCAACCTCCCTGTGTAACTGGTTCCAATGCTTGACCACCCTTGCAGTGAAGAAGTGTTTTCTAATGTTCAATCTAAATCTCCATTGGCATAACTTTAGGCCATTTCCTCTTGTCCTGCTGCTTATCTGGGAGAACAGACCTGGCCCCGTGCGCCTACAACCTTCTTTCAGGCAGTTTTAGAGAGCAGTATGATCCCCCAAGGCTAAATAACCCCAGTTCCTGCAGCCACTTCTCATTAGTATTGTTCTCCAGATCCTTCATCAGCCTCATTACCCTTCTCTGAAAGTGCTCCAGCACCTCTATGTCTGTCTTGAAGTGAGGGCCCCAAATTGAAGGTGCGGCCTTACCAGCGCCAAGTACAGGGGGACAATCGCTTCCCTAGTCCTGCTGGCCATGCTATTTCCATACAAGCCAGGATGCTTCTTGCCCACCTGGGCACACGTTGTTGGCTCATCTTCAGCTGGCTGTCAACCAGCACCTCCATGTCCTTTCCCAACAGGCAGCTTTCCAGCCGCTCTGGCCCAAGCCCTAGCGCTGCATGGGCTTGGTGTGACCCAAGTGCAGGACCCGGCACTGAGCCTCGTAGAACCTCACACAACTGGCCTGGGCCCATCGCTCCAGCCTGCCCAGGTCCCTCTGCAGAGCTTTCCCACCCTCAAGCGGATCAACGCTCCCCCGCAGCTTGGTGCCCCTCGGCAAACTCACTGAGGGGGCACTCCATCCCCTCGTACAGGCTGTCGATAAAGCTATTAAACAGAACCGGCCCCAGCACGGAGCCCTGCGGAACACCACTGGTGACCCCTCGCCAGCTGGATGTAACTCCATCCCCCACCACGCTCGGGGCTCGGCCAGCCAGCCAGCTTTATACCCGGCGCAGAGTGCACCTGTCCAGGCCACGAGCAGCCAGTGTCTCCAGGAGAATGCTGTGGGAGATGGCGTCAGAGGCTTTAGTAAGGTTCAAGCAGACAACATCCCCAGCTTTTCCCTCATCCACTAGGCAGGTGTCATCTTATCCTAGAAGGAGCTCAGTTTTTTCAAGAAGGACCTGATTTTCATAACCCCATGCTGGCTGGGCCTGATCCCGTGTTTGCCCTGCATATGCTGCATGATGGTGCTGAGGATGATATGGTCCATAACCTTCCCCTGCTTTTGTTTGAAGCTTACATTGGTTTAAAGGAGTCAGAATATCTAATTTTAAAAATCCTATCAGGTGCATATTTATGTTTTTAGATAAAAGTTTTGACATATTGACCATTTTTCCATAAAGGAAAAGGACATCTGATGAAGTTTGTCCTTTTTTCATTACCTCCCTATTAACATTGAAACACCTATTAACAGGTTGTGGAATAATGGAAAATCTTGGCTTAATGTATTTTTGAAATTCTGGAGAGAATAAAATCCCAAGATCAAGTTTTCCATATCCTAAGATTAAAATAAAATTGGAGAGTCTATTATAATAAAAGTTACTTTTGTAAAATTCACATTTGCTGTCTGGTGTTCCAGAATTTACTTATTTAGTCCTCCTAAATAATTTAATTTTTTATTGCAATAGAAAGACACAGAAGATAGTAGAACTACATTATGGAATTTTAATGTAAAATAATGATAAGCACTAGAACAATGTAACAAGAAAAGGACTGAAAGCACCAATTCTTAGTTATCATAGCTTATCAGATTTATTTTTAGTGATTTTATATATTCAGTATATTAATTCAAAAGTATTTAATTTTACAGCAAGATGTTGCTCTTTTGGGTGTTTTCTAAGTAATGAAGAAGATTTTAGTATGAGCTTGGGTATGTTCATTAAGCTTGGTTTTCTTCTTTCCAATACAGGAAGGAATACACTCTGTGTTGGTGTTGTTTTTCCTTTCAGTATTTTCAAATTCAAGAGTTCAGTTCTGATCTCATCTTTGGATGCTCTGTGCTACCAGAGTCACTGAGGTTAAGTCTCTGTAAATGAAAGCATTTCTTTGGCCTACATGAATATCTTGAATTAAATACAGTAAGACAAGTTCTGTGTTGGTTTATAGCCTGCATAATGAAGTCACCTTCCATGGGGATTTCTCAGGTTGTATATCAGCATAAAATTTGGCCTGATTTCTTTTAATAAGATGCGTAGGATAAACGTTGCCTCATCACTGCCATAATTCAAAATACTTGGTCAACCTAAAGAGAAAGATTTGCTCATATATGAAATTTATTGCCAAATATCTACAGTCTTAAAATATACCTTTACTTCAATGAATATGCCAAAATAGGAACATTTAATAGTTTCCTTGCATTTAATGTGTAGAATAATTTTAAATAACGTCATTTTTTTCTGATTTAGAGGTTCTAATGGGCATTCTTACTCACCTTAAACAGATTATCTAATCACATACATAAATATCCTATATATTTTTTCCGAATATTTGGATGCTGTTTGTGCTATTTTCAAGTGGTTTTTTACTGTATATACAGATAAATTAAAAAATGTCTTAAATTTCATATTTGACTTTTCAGGGTGTGAAAACCACCCACACTGTAAGTGAATATATGGCATCATAAGTCTGAAAAGATCTTATTTTTGTAGGATCCAGTTTTCAGATAATTCTTTTGTTACTGACTTCTTACAAACTTCTACTTTTCTTCCAGACTTCCCCTGATGGAATACCTGAATCTTTTAGTTTGTAAATTTGCTGCTTCTTGGCAGCATACAAGTATCACCATATTCCAAACAATTTACAGTTTTTCTAGAGTGTTGGCTAAAGGTCAGAAAACAGATTGAGCATGTATTACATCTATCACATAGTCCACATTAGGGTTGATTTAAAAAAAAAATACTCTTTTATTATGCTACAGTGTCTGTTACCTCACCTACATTACATGTATCCATTTTAATCTAGTAATTGCTTTGTACTCCAGTTTTCTGCAATTAGTGGAAATCAGTTAATGCAAAGCAATATACAGCACCTTTTAACACAGCTAAATTTGGTCATCTACATATACTTTACATGTCATCTTCAGTAATACAGCCATCTGTAAAGTAGGTACTTTTATTGCATCTATCTCTTAAAATAAGGCATTCTTATTAATGAAAACCATTTTCCAGTAATCATCTGGAGCTGCCAGAATCTTCATCAACTGCAGACATCACAACAATAAGAATTTGAGGTAGACCAGAATACCCCATTTGCTGACTGGTGACCATGTGTCTTGTTTCAGATAGAATAATTTTTTTTTTTTTTTTGGGGGGGGGGTTATCCTCTCTTGTTGTAGGATTTAATTGGGAACAGGAGAAGAACCAGTCACTCTTTGGAGACTGGGAAACGAGTGGTATATTAGTCTCTCCATTCTGGCTATGGGAAGTGATCCCTTGCCCCAACTCTCTTGGATGTTAACACTGGCAGGCAGGGAGTCGTTTGTACAGAACCTCTTACACAGTTCTCAGCATTTCTTGATACTGTGCCCATTGGCTCCTGCTTCTGTGCCTTTCGCAGCCTCTTCCTGCCCAAGCAGGAAGCCTCAGAGCAGTAAGTACTCTAGTGCCTACATGTAGCTAACAGATTCAAAGCAGAGGCCACTTAGTGTCCAATCAAATCTGTGGCTATAGCATCCTTGAAACACTTTCCTCATGGCTCACTCATATTTACCATTGTTACAGGTTACTATGGTGGATCCCTGAATCCTTTCCTATATACTGTAGTCTTTCCATATGCTTGACAAAGCATATGCTTTTCCAAATGCTTGTTCTTCAGATTCCTAGTATTAATACACAATCAGTATTATCATAGAATCATGGAATGGCTTGTGTTGGAAGGAACCTTGAAGTATCATCTAGTCCAACCCCTATCTATAGTCTTGCCTATCCTCAGACTGATGGTGAGTCCAGTCTTCTGCACAAAGCGTAAAGCTGCTTAGCCAACCGATCCAGTGTGAGATGCCCCACTGGGCCATTGTGGAATTTTAGAAACTCCATTTTTTTTTCACGTGAAGTCCAGACTTCTGCCAAATAAAAGTGAATGTTGAGGTGTGCTTTAGACTACTGGAAAACTTAAGTAAAGAAGTGCAAATACATGGTGCTGGTGATGCAGCTGCAGTGGATGTTGCTTGCTGCATATCACCTCTCCTCTGCCAGGGGCTCTGTTGCAAAGGGGTCTCAGGCTCATGCCTAACTAAGCCTATGGGCAAGAGGGCTCTGGTAAACTTCAGTTCTCTCCAAACCTTTGCTCTTACTAAAGCAGATATTTCAAAATGCTACTTTTGGTCCTCTACATCCTGTTCCACCTGCTTGCTACCCTGGTTCTCTTGGCCAGGCAGGCCTCTAGGGACTTCATCCTCCCTTCAGATTACGCAGTTTACTCCTTCCCAGCACCCCGAGCATCCTGAGCAGCAGAATAGCCAAAAATATTCTTAGAGAGCCCATTTCAAAGATATTGGATATGACAGTCCTTCAGGGAGAAAAAATGCATATATGTCAGGTTACATACAGATGTGAAATATCTGGAGATCTGTTTCTTAAAGTGCAATGTGCTAATAATACCTATGTTTTCTAAATTTTATTTTGAGTTCAACAGAAAATTATCAGGCAAATCTTATCAATACTGAAATGGTCAAATCTGTTTTTCATAAATAGTTGAAGTGTTAGCTTTTATTCAGCAAGTACTGATAGGCACCAATGTGTGAGTAAGGACATTAATAATTGTCTACATTCTTGTAAAATATTCTAAAGTATTCATAAAACTGTAGACAGTTTTGTTTGACACAAAGCTAACAAAAATATATATTTCTGAATGCAAAAAAGTGGAGCAATGAACTTCCAAATATTTTCAGTCTAACTAAGCACTTAACTGCCTGTTGTGCTTTTGAAAATCCTCACCTGGGTGGAGGTAACAGGGGAAAAGTAGAAGTAAATTCTGCCTGGCAATCTGCATAGCTGAATTCACTGCTTTCCGTGTTCTGCAGCCAAAGCAACCTGTGGGTATATTTTTTCCTCATCCGAAAAACACCTGTGAAGATACTAAGACTTCACAGTGAACATACAAACTCATCTTCCAGTGACTCTGATTCCTTGAAATGATTTTACTCCATCACAGAGAAACTTCAGCATCACAAGTTACCACTCCTTTTGCAGGTCCACATTAGTTTATCTGTTGGGAAATTGAGTACAGAGTGTAATTTGTATGATTAGAAGCCAAGTATTAAAAATAAATCTTTGCTCCAAAGCAAATGAATTCCCACAGACACAACTTGGTGCCCCAAATAAATGGTGAATAATTTAAGTAGCAGACCTGGAAAAAGACAAGCCTAGTGTCTTCATTTGCTACTCATCAATTGCTTGAGAAGTCTGCCTACAATAAAGCTCTCAAAAAAAATAAAGATCTCAAAAAAAAACAAATTTGGTTTTGGAGCTTGTATTACTTACACATGTTATTCAGCCTTTAATTGATCTGGAATAAATGAGAGGATCTCCACAATCATGGACACACCCCAGATAAAATGAAGCAAATTAATTTACAAAATGACTTAACTTCAGTGTACAGTTCAAGAGATTTATCATTATTGGAGATACTGTAACATTGTTAATATTATTTCTAAATCAGCTTCAGGTGGTTGAAGGAGTACAGTCAGAGATGACAGCACTGGCACTTCCTGCATCTTCCCAAACAAAAGTTAAAGAAGAACAACTGAATTGGCTTCTGTATAGGAATATTGCTGTATATGTGGAGTGTTTGTACTTTTACCTACCACTGCTACTTTAACAGAGCAAAGCTTTGCTTGATTTGACAGAATTGGCAAGAAAGGACCAGAGCTGAGGCAAAAAGTATTGCTGGTAGAACTCCTCTCAGCCTGAATGTGTTAACACTTTTAGACAGAAAATAAACCTGTGTTCAGGCTTTCAGTCCTTGGTAAAAATAAGCAGAAGTATAGCATAATTAGGTTTTTTTCCAATTGCATTAGTGGCATTGTATTTCATTTAAACTGCTTTAATAAGATGTGTTTAAAGTCTTGTTTGAGACTGTAAGTCTAATAGGTTTTTTTGCCTTGGCTTCATAGGTGTAACCTGCTACATATTCCACATTCTGCAAAATGGAAAAGTTATACAAAATATTCCCACATTTGTCAAACAGCTGGTGAGTTTCATAAAATAAAAGACAGTCTGTTTTTAAAAATCCCCAAACAAAAATATATTAACTTGTTTGGAAGTGTTGCTGTACATGAGGTAAACAATGATTCAAAGTTTGCTAAGAACATATTTTAGAGGCATTTAATTTCTAGCAGTTATTAAGCTGATACAAAGATTTTTGAAGTTGTGATCCTTTCATAGCTATCTCTGTTAGTACCTGGTTGTGAGATGAAGCATGGCTGATGGCAATCTTCCTGTGGTAAGCTGTTTCAGCAGCAGCTGGGAAAAGGGAAAGGAGTGGGGGGTTCAGTGAGTGCGCAGAGCCAGTGGTTCAGAGAAGGGCATTGGAAGCTCCAAGATCCACGGAGGAAGGAGGCAGAAGTGTAGAGACATAACATTAAAAGAGCTAGTGAATGTAAACACAGATTCATTCTAGGCACTTAATATGGTGTGCAGGTGAGGACCCTCCTCATCCTCCCTTCACTGGCAAGAGGAGGAGATGGGTTTCCACGCAGAGTTTTGGCTGAGGGCCCTGAGGTCTGCCTATCCCTGGTGGTGCAGAGGGAGGGCAAGGGGCCCATTCAGGTCACACAAGTGAGATGAGATGTCTCTGAGAATCTGGGGGGAATTTTCCAATGTTCAGAAATTGTTTGCTGATTTTTTTCAAAAAAATTGTTTGCTGATTCAATTGATTGAACAGAAAAATTCTCTGGGCTTGTGAAAGTCATGGGTGTCACCTGGTTACCCCAGAAAATCACCTGAGACACATGTGAAACAGCAGTGGAGACTAGACTTGAACCAGCAACTCCATTCCCCTGCAGCTAGACTTGCATGTCCGCTGGACATCTGGTGCAGAGGAGCACCCATGATCACCCTCTTCCATCCATAGACCGTACTTTGCCTCTTTTAACATCCTGTACAATCCCGGAAACTGTTACATATTTACCAGAATGCCTTCTTACATCTGTAGGCTCCCTCTGTCTCCTCCTTTACCCCACCCTCCTCCTTCACCCAGCATTTTAGGGGACTACAGGGAAAGATTTATGCATGTCCAATGTATGTTGTCCATCTGACCACAACCTCCAGTTGGGGTCTTGTGATTTTCTGCTCAAACTGCAGGTACTGGGTGGTTTTGGAGTGAAGCTGAATGTGATCCTTTCTGCTTGTTCTGAACTTCTGACATTTTTGAGGCTGTGGTTCCATGGTAGATCTGTGTAAAAGAAAACATTTTTGTCACAACATTTCTTTTGCACACATTTAACTGCTAATACTATTCCATGGGCACATGGAGCACAAGTAATTTTTACTCAGTTTCTCCAGATGGAAGCATTAGGTAGCTGAACCCTCTGATTCAAAAGCACACACACTAGTACCTGTATGTGTTCATCCTTTCATATGGTGAAAACAGTGTAGTAAATGAACTGAAAAAAATGAGAAAGACTTTCTAGAGGAGAAACTATTTCCATTTGAAAAGCTGCTGTTTATTGTCATAATGTAAGTAAAAGAGATGCTTTGCTGCCGTTGGCTTGTACAGAAAGGTGGAGGGGTACATTAGTATGTTCATAACAGCCACCTCACCTTTGTCTATTTTTCTTTTCTCCCCAGAGTTTTTCCTAGAAGCAGATGGGAGAGGCTTCAGGATTACTGCAAGTCCCTCACTGTATTATGTTTACATACAGGCTGAGATAAGAGTGAATTTGTGGTGTCCATTGATTTCTCCTCTCCAGCACCTTAGCATTTGATAGTGCTTTATATGGAGGCCTTTAAAAAAGCATATCATCTAGTCTGAACAATTACTGTCATCATAGCACCAAAACACCACCTACAAGAGTAAACAATATTACTCGTGAAAGAATACTTCCAGTACATCAGTCCAGCACCCAGGCTTCAACATTTAAAAGACAGTACGAAGGTATTATATCTATGAAAGACAATCCAGATGTTGGCTGATACTAACATAAAAAATAAGGTAAATTCCTTGTATTGAAGGGGAAAAAAAAAGAAAAAAAAGAAAAGCGAAGGCCGTGTTCTCAAATTATTTGAAAACTGATTTCTACTTCTTTTACTAGCCAAGAGGGACTGGATGGCTGCGGATAAAACAGATCACCAACTGTTTCCATGCTGATAAACTTGTAGGGCTTTGTATGCCTCTCCCCATTGTCACCATCCTGAAGAAACGTGTTCTGTCAAGGCCATAAGCAAACTCAACTTTACCAAATGATTTCTATGGGAGATGAGCATATTGCTCTGAATCAGTTTATAGGTACTCTACTAGAGAGACAATCTACTAAAAAGAATTTCTGTTATATCTTTTTTCCCCTCCTCCTTTTTTGTGTTTGCCAAAGCACTCTGCACTATGCTGAATAACAGTGCCATACAAAAGTAATTATTAACAAACCCAGTTAGCTGATGCTCTGAAGTGGAATCTCTTTGATGCTGCACTAGGTTATAGTGCACTGGCTGAGGAAATAATATGTACAGTACTTATGTCAAGGAATAGTGACTATGAACTGAACTTGCATATGATAATCCATATTACTATAAGGATGAATGAATCAAAGCACCTGCATAATTTTTAGCATTCTCTGTTAATTGGGCTTTCCCCCCAATTCGATTAGCTTAATAAAGATTGAAAAATGCTAATGACAGTAAAATTTTACACCATAAATTTCATAATATTTTACATCATTTTTATAATTTGAACCAAGTGAGACTGAATGGATTTTCATTAATTTTCAATTACTTAGTCTTAATTTTCTTTAAAAAGTCTGTAACTGTATTTTTTCCTAGGTTTTTCCACAGACCAAGTAGCTCCAGCCAGCAAAGTCTTTCAAAATTTAGAGCTATTCAGACTGATGAAATGATTACTGTCCTGCAAGTCTGACTCAGTGGGAGTTGTCTTGGAAGATCAGACAACTTCGGTAGATCCAAAATAGGGGATAAGGACAGAATTCACTACCAGTAAAGCAGCAGCTGTGTGATACTTTCATGTGTAGCTGACTGGTTTTTGTTTTCATTCCACATACTGCACCAACGATTTGCCCTCTGGATATTCCACTCACAGCCCATAGACTAGAAAAGGAGTACAAACACCTTGGAACTTCATGCTCGGTTTTTAGGCAACAAAAATTAGGTGAAAGGAATGTCCCATGAATGGGGAGAGCATAAAATACACAAATCCAAATAAATTCCTTCTAAAGAAGGAATCAAGCATTTGTTTTATGACCACTAATCAGAGCATCTAAACCCACAGAAATAGGAGTGGTGCTTGTTTATCTTCCTGTTTATCTAATGTATTCAGTGAATCTTCAGTTAGCTTATATGGCACACAAGAGATGTGAGAAGAAGCCTGTGAACTATTTGAGAGGTGAGTGGTTTAGGTTTTCTGAAGATTTATTATAAAAGCTAGCTCCCAAAAGGCAGTGTTTTAGACTCCAGAAACATTCAGAACATGCAGATTTTTTTTAAGAATGCTCAAAATTTTTGTCTGAGAGTCTGGATAAATAAGAAATGTCTGGCAGAAATCTTTGCAGACTTTCCAGAACAATGTGCTGTCAGCTCAAGGTAAATGATTATAATATATTGTCCAATTTTTAGTAATGGGAAAACCAAAGTATGTCCTATAATGAGAAACAAACTTTTTTGTTTATGGTATACTTTTTCAGCTGTGGTTTATCTTTAGGACAGACAGGGTTTGCTTTATTTAGTATTTAAGATTTATAAGCAGTTATTGAAATATGCCTACAAAATTATGGATGAAGTACTTCTATTGTGCAGTCACTTCAGAATTATTCTTGTTTGAAAAGATCTTGGTTTTTCTTATCCCACTGTAAAATGAAACCAATTGACAGAACCTTAAAATATTTCACTATGTTAATTTTTCTTCATTATAAAGCTTCAAATGTACTTCATGCAAAAATGTAGAATTCCACCAACAGAATGCTTTAAAGGCTCAGACCCGTAAAGTTGCTATCCTTTGCAGTATGTTAATATCATAGCAGGGAGGTGCTCTCTGCTTGAGGAGGGGCCAGGGAGCAGAATATGCACTAATGGTTAATCTTGGCTACAACTCCTTTAGACTGAGGCATTTGTGCCTTTTTGTAATTATTTACGGATAGGCTGCTCTTTCTTTTTTAAAGGTAATGGACATCTACTTTCAACATTATTCTTCAGAGGTGAACTTTATCACTGTGGAAAATAAACATGGTCAGTTTTTCTTTTACTGCCCTGGTCATCCACTACAATTAACAAATATTTCCACACGGGTTTTTTTGTTGGTTTTTTTTTTTTTCTTTTTTTCCAAATATAGCTCCTCAGCTCTGTGATCTTGTTGACAAGAGAAACTGCAAAAGTGAAATTTGTTTTCATTGAAAAAAGGTAGCTATGAGTTGAATTTGGCTGAAGTATACAAAATTCAGAAGGAAATAAGAGGGCAGATGGTAAACCTTCCTTGAGGTTGTGCCAAGTGGGCAGGAGCTCAGGGGCATGATTTAAAGTAAGGAGTGGGTCAAGCCTGCAAGGAATGCAAGAGGAACTTCTTTGAAAGTTACCTAAAATAGATAGAAGACACCTGAGCCAGCAATACAATGGATTACAACAGGGGAAGTGCGAAAACATAAGATGTAGAGAAAAAGTTCAACAAAATACTGTATGTTCCAGCTTCGTGACTACACATGATGGGTTGATCCATCTGACACCTGCATGCTGTGGACCTGAGAGGGAGCTGACCTCTGTATGTTCTTTTGCCTGTATGCAAACTTAAAACAAAGCAAAACAAAACAAATAGGTGATCTTTCTGAATTAACTCCTATTTAACCAATCATGTCTGTAAACTCCACAATGAGTTTAATAGATTAAAAAACTCAAGGGCTTTTGTTCAAAGCCCTGCAAAGCCTGTATGATTTTTTCAATGGACTTTGATAAGGTAAGTACAAGTGTCAACAGCAAACAATGTACAGAAATGCATGAAATGTTCTTTGTACCAAATCACTTTTTTTTTCCCTCTCATTTCTTGAGTATGTGGTAAGTCTAAACACATTTATTTATATGGAATATTTATGAGTCTCTGTTCATTTATCTCAGCTTGCATGCAGTCCTGAGTATTATTTATTATTTCTACATAATGTACAATGTGCAAAATGCTTTGCAATGCAAAAAGTGTCCCTTTTCAGGGAGGCTGTACAAGGGAACAGCAATGAGGGAAGACAACATGTGAGTAAATTTCTGGAAGGAAAAGTATGAAAGCACAGTAAAGAGGCACATATATTTATACGGGGTAAATACTGGAAATTTGATCAGAGGAGTGTAGGTAAAGGAAGGTGGAAGCAGATTTACTCAGAAAAGTCTGCTCCTTGGTAACTTTTCTTGAGTAGAAGCTTTAGTCCATTTTTTTAAATACTTCAACTTTGTAAAAAGGGATTATTAAAGTAGTCTCTGACTTGTAACTCACAGGACAGTACATGCATTATCAAAAAAAAAAAAAAAGATTGTCCTTTCCATGAAGCTTATAATAGAAACTTAATGTTATAAAACTTGGAAAAATCATGCCATACAAGTTAATTGGATAGAAAGGATAGAGAGGGCGGTAGAAGGAATGTTGTTACTAAGTTTCTCAAATGGAAGTTAATAGTTCTAATAAGAGCACTGCTTTGTGCTCATCACATGAATATGTTCTGGCAGAGGAGAAAAAATTTGGATTCAGAGACAATGGCAAGAGAAGAGAAGAGGAAGGGATTTGGTGTGGGTCTAAATCAGCATGGGCTGAATCAAAAAACAGCTCATTTAAATGTCTGCCTCTCCAAACTCTGCCAGTGACTTACAGAAACAGCCTTAGCTTTATTTACAATGCCAAAAGGATAGACCTAGAAATTTATGGAAGAAAAATGAATGGGTCCCTTCCTCCAGCTTCAGACCTTCTCAATTAGAATGCTGGAGGGATTCACACCATCCCATTGGAGGCACGTAATTTAGCCAGCTATATTAAGCAGTATCCCCGAGCTCCATCACTAGTAAAGGCTTCAGAGCTCTAAGGCACTCTAAACTATAGAAACTAGTAATCATGCTAAGAAATACATAGGAAGACTGAATTGGATCCACTGATGTGAAGCACAATCATAAACTGGAAATGCATTAACTCCACTACAGCTGTGCCACTAGAGCTTTCCCTGAGGGAGGCAAGCTTTAGAAATTTATCCAGGATCAGAAAACGAGGAGACATGTGATCTGACAAATCAAGGGCTAGTAGCATCCTACCTGCATAATTATCAAAATGCAGATTAGTCTCCTAATGCATGAGGAGCATGAATTCTGTTTTATAAAATAGAAGTCTGCCTTTAACTTGAGGGAGTTAAATAAGCTAAAGCCCTAACTTCTGATTTTAGCCCACTTCCCAATTAACTGAATTAATGTCAGCCTGCGACCTTGTTTTCAAGAGATAGATTTGGCCTTTGGCTTCTGTCACACTTGCAAAATCCTTAATAGAACATAATAATACAGTCCTAGAAGAAGCTCAGAACTGATGTGTTAAAAAGTGTAGTCTAAATTCTAGATTTGCTTTTTAATGGAGCTTTTGGGAAGGGAGATCTGTGCCAGCAAAATGAAATTATTCCAGTGCATGTGTCACATGTCATAATTGCTTGTAATCTGCTTTGGAAGAAGAGTGGATGATAAACTTTTATTTTATTTTCAAGTGATCAAAACCTTGTGGCTGCATCTTTGAGCCATTTTGGATCTTTATGCCTTGCAACTGTTCAGGAGACAGCATGTATCTCCCCAGTAATAACATGATAATGAGTATGTTCCCAAGAAAAACACTGAGCTGGAAAGAAGTACAAAAAAATTTTAACTTTTATTATTTGAGTCACACAGAAATGAACACACTTATTTAATGTAAGGAGAAGGTAATTTCTTGCATTGCATGCCTGCAGATGGTGAAAGAGTGGCACAAATTGTTGCCACCTGCCCTTGCATGGAGCCACCACAGTGTGCATCGCTGTAACCTGCACCACAGGTAGGGGAGACCTTGTTCTTTTCTTTCCTGGCACGGACCCTTGTGTGAGGGGACCTGTCCCAGGAAGTACAAGATTCAATTACACCTGAGTAGAATCTGCACTGGGAGTCTGCATAGGCCCAGTGACAGGCTGGGCATAGACTGGCTAAGACTAGTTAGAGCAGCACACATTACCTGCTTGCATATATATATAAAATATCACAGTACACTTTTTTTTTCCAGACACATTTTTGACCCATGAGTGTGATCTTTACAGTTGCCTTTCCTTTGCATTGCTCCGAATGGTATACAGTATACAGGTATCGGCATTCATGACAGATGCTTTTCTCCTCTGGACTGGCAGAAACTCCACAGGCTGTCCAGGCAATCTGTTCCTGGTTTTGCTCAGAAAGATACTAATGCTTTGCTGTTAGAAACTGCATATGGTACTGTAAGTCTGACAAATCCTGAAGGGTTATGTGAGATGTCTTACAAGCGATACCTCTGTACATTTGACAGCAGGTCTTTGCATTTTTCAAAACAGTCTGATACTGTTGACTGATCCCCTGTTAAACCCTCTCTCCCCTAGTCCTTTTTTGGCAGAACTGCTTCCTAGTCTGTTGTTCCCTATCATCTACTCAGGTAATGGATTATCCCAGTTTACATGCAGAGCTTCAGATTTCTCTCTACTGAATAGCGTCCTTTTGCATATATCATCATCTAAGTCACTGGTCATTCTAAATAGACTAAGATGAAGTCCAGGTGTGTGACATGTACTTTCTTTTGCCTGACCCTCCAGGTTTTTTACTTATGATAAATCCATACAGGTCATTAGTGCTTTCTCTGTTTTCTTGTAGATGACTGAATAGCTTGAATATGTGCTCCACTATTTCTCTGGGAATTTAATTTAAGCAGAAAAACTGTAATTCCACACACGGTTTCCCCATCTTTTGAAGAATGGCACCGTATTTCCCCTTTATTCATTCATTCACCTTGAGTTATTTACAGATAAATACTAATGAGTTTTAAGTTGTATTTGGCAGGTCTTTGAGAATGACAGATGAAATTAAATAGTTCCTGGTAATTTGAAAATTAAGATGATCTATTCCCATGTAAAGCTGGGAATTTTTCTCTGTTGATGCTATTAATTGTGATAAATTCATTTGTTAGTGAAAACTAGGGCAAAAGGTATTAAATCAAACTCTCCCTGATAATTCTGACCCTCTGCTGAACAGCAAAACAGGCCTTTCTTTCCCAGTCTTCCTCTTAAGTATCAATGCCCTTATAGTTTCTTGTTTACCTGATGAATCTTGCTTACTGCCTATTACTTGTTTCTTGACTTCTTCCCGTTTGCTTGAATTACATATTTGTTCTTGTCCTCATAATCTGTAGAGGGAGTTACCAGATATCACTATTTCTGTTCCCTCCTGCAAGTGGCAGGTTTGAATCTTAAAACCCCTGAGCTGCATGGGTGTTTTGTGTCACTGAGGCTAAAGGTTTGCCTGTCACCATCACAGCATATTGATTTTAATAGCTTTCTCCCCAGTCATAATTTCAATATATGCCTTTTTTGTCAATCTTTGACCTTTGGTGGATATGCTGTTGATACCGTGCTGTGGAATGGAAACTCTTACTTCATTCTGGCTTAAGAGACATCACCAGTTTTATATTTTAGACCATTGTAAGTGTAGGAAATACCACTGGAATCTGCAGCGTATCTAGGATGAGTTCATTATAACAAACATTTTAAATGTCTCTGTTACACTTATTTAATATGATTCAAAACAGACACCCCCATACAGTAAGACAGACCATGTCTTAAAGTGACAGTAACAGTGGTATTTGGGCACCTAAATAATTCTGGGGATCTGGACCCTGGGTATATTTTACAAGCTGGTGGACACAGTACAGTAAAATGTTGATACAGTTTCCCTTTACTTTTTGCAGTAGCGCACACACACCAAACCTCACACTACCAGCAATGTTTTTGGCAAACTGTACTATTAATGGAAATTAAATTAGAACGCATGACATTAAGCCACTTGGGATTTTTCTAGGGCATCAATTTAGCAACATGTGCTTTCAATCACTATATATTCTGTTCCCTTGAAAACTAAAAAAATTACAATCAATTAAACATAAGCTAGAGCTTTTTTTTTTTTTTATGTGCAGAAGTCAGAGTTCATTTTCTTTTTGACCATTGAGGGCTTGTCTGTAATTTCAAACGTTATGCTTGTATTTTTCTGAATAACAACAAGCAGCATCTGGAGTCGTAGACGATTCCCTGTCTACCATTGTGCCCTTTCTTCACAGATTGTCGCTCTTTGCTTGTATCTTTCTTATTCCTGCTGTTCTCTATGGCCTTCCCTTACCCCTCCAAGTTGAAAAGTCTCTTGTCCACTTTTCCTCCAACACCTTATGGATATTTCTGCTCAGGATACAAATGCATTTAGAGCTCAGTCTCAATGGAAACTAGGTCTTACCTAGCAGAGATCTGAGGTCTGTGACAAGCCTAGACTTCTATGAAAATAGGTGGTTGGATCCAGGTGGAGTCCCGCTGTGTTAGTGTGGTGAGGCATCCAAGGTAGTAAGGCCTTGGCAAAGTGTGTTAGTTCAGGTGCAGTGCTGGACTCATGCTGCCAGACTGTGTTTGGACATGGGCTGGTTTATGTCAGCTTGTGTGGACATCTCCAGTACTTCCAGTTTTGGGGTCTATGACAGGTTATTCCACGTATGTCAGCGTAGTGGTACTCCACGTGAATGAGGCAGAACTGGGTCATGCAAGCCAAAAGCTGTGATTCTTAACCCATCCATTCAGATGGTAGCTCAACTTTGTTGGTGCCTTGGTTTGTGAAGTTCTCTGGTTGTCCTCTGATCATGTCCATAGCTCTCTCGATCAGCCTTTTTATCACAGAGCAGCATAGCACATACCTCTTGCCTACTGTCACATAGGAATCAAAACACCTAGGAAATGTGACAGTTTCCTTACTGGCTGCATAGATTAATTGTTATTATAATGTACAAGGAAAATCAAAATAGAACACTAAAAGGCTTTTTTTCCTGTAAAAGTTGAGAAGAACTAGCATAAACAGGGGAAAGGAGAAAAGAGATCATTACCAGCAAACTGAAAGTTCACGTGGGGCTGGGACAGGGGGCTGGCAGCAGAAAGTGACTTATGGCATGGCTAAACTGATGAGGTTGTGTACATCTCTGAGGTAAATACAAGGAAAAACAAACTAATAAGAAAAGAAAAATATCCTGGAGCAAGGGAAGAGATTAGGGAGAAAGAATTGCGAAAGCCTGTGATTTTCTCATTATTCTTGTTATTTTTATGCCTTTTTTTATTGTCCTCCAGTTCTTCAAACCTTCTGCAAGTCTTCAGTTAAACGTTAAGATTTAAAATGTTACAAATAAATGGAACTCTGTTCACATTCTCCCTGCAAAACAACTCAAAATCTACAAGACCATATAAACACAATCGTAATTTAGAGGTTTTTGAAGTGTGATTTTTTTAAACAGATTTTATTAGAGGGAGGGAGATGGTGGGCTGGCAAATGAACTCTGTCTCCTTTATTCATAAAAACTAGTCCTCATGATAATGAAAGCTGGCACTCACAGACACGCACATGCATGCAAATGCACGTTTGGAAGGTACTGAGAATGTGAAGCAAGGATAACAAAAGGGGCTGTGAGCAGAAGAAATGGAGGATTGCCTTTGAAAGTCCTTTTACAGAAAGCTCACTTAACCTCATACTTCTAAATCAGGTGATTTCGCCACCTGATGCAACGCAACCTCCAAAAATGTTTCCAGAATGTAGATGGCAAAGCTAAAATACACTTACAGGTACCACCCCTCAGCATCTCTCTCTTTATTTAGGGCAGGATATTTTGTTCTGAGAAATATGACAGGTAATTTGTAACCTTAAGTGTGTTTTATCTTAGAAGGTGCCTTTGTTTCACATTTCTTGGGGTAGTTAAGAACACTGTAGCACTTTTTAAGAGTCTCTGTAACTTTACTTTTAGGAACATATTCTTATTAATCAAAATCATCTGCTGGCTTACAGACTTGTTTTCTTTGCAGAATTGTTTTTGGAAGCTTAACAGTGTAATTCCAGGGATGATTTTGGCCCCAGTGCTTTAGAATCTGGGCCTGCAGAGGGACTTTATATAGCTTTTTGGGAGGAAGAACTTACACTGCCAATTCATAGTTCCCTGCCAGAATTAGACCCTGATTCTGTAAACTACTTCTATTATTTAAGCTTCTGCTTAACTTTGAGCATGTGCACACTGACATGGATATTAAATACTTGAATTCTTTTTGCATTAAGGTCCCCAGAATACTTGTGCTTAGGACACAGAGGACCAGAAAGACTCCAAATATATGGACCACGTATAGCAGGTGGTGATGTGGGAGCAGATCACTGCTTAGAGGGCACATCTGGTGTGCCATGCAGCTCCACCTCGTATGTCTTCTTCCGTTCTCAGATGGAGAGGAGACAATGAAAAGGGACAAAAGGAGGGAGCCAGATGGATAGGTAGATGCGTTTTAGTTAAGATTTGATAGGAAAGGAGTGGGCTAGCATTGGTTGCAAATGTGGGTAACATTCATTTTCAGGGAGGAGGGTTGTTTAGGTTGGAGAAAAGGAGGCTTGAGGATACTATCACTCTACAACTACCTGAAAAGAGGTTGTAGAGAGTTGAGTGTTAGTCTCTTCTCCCAGGTGAGAAGTAATAGGACAAGAGGAAATGGCTTCAAGTTGCACCAGAGGAGGTTTAGATTGGATATTAGAAAAGATTTCTTCCCTGAAAAGCTTGTCAAGTGGTGGAACAGGCTGCCCTGGGAGGTGGCTGTGTCACCATCTCTGGAGGTATTTAAAAAACATGTAGACAAGGTGCTTAGTGACACAGTTTAGTGGTGGACTTGGCAGTCCTGGGTTAATGGCTGGACTTGATCTCAAAGGTCTTTTCCAACCTAATGATTCTATGAAATACCAAGCCTTTGATGTTACAAAATGTAGTGCCTATGTTCTACTATTCCTTTGCCTTCTCTGCTGAAGAAGTGAGTCCAGGTACCGATCATTGCTGATGTTTTGATACTACTATTGACTTTGTGCTGAGAAGTGTTTAATACTGTTAAGATGGGTAAGTCCAGACATGCTCATAGCAGTGACAAAGAGCAGGCTTACGGCTCACGCTGAGTACAGCTATACCTACTGTGTTCCCTCTGCTCGAATGCAAAAATTATGAAGCTTGGAAAGGGAAGTTGAGCTTTTCAAAATAATTTGTGGGATTTAATTTTTAAAGTTTTTCTGAAATCCCAGAAGAAACTACATCTTGGAGGAAAGAGTGTAGAATTTGTAGGGAACAGAAAGAAAAGCTAGCATAGGACTAAAGTAATCACAACACACATACATGTATATGCATATATATATACACAAACACACATACACCCACACATGTATATATGTGTGTGTGTAAGCCTAAACCCCTAAACCAAACTGTTAGTTTGAAATGGAGGTATTTTAGTGTATAAAAGCAATAAATGCTATAAATATTTCACCTGTACACCATGCTGTCAAATAAAAACAGAAAAATGAAGGACATTGTCTTGTTCCAACTGCTGACGCTACTCCTTTTGGAATCAAACAAAAACACAATTTGTTGATATATAACAGGCCATGTGCGATAGCAGGAGGATTCTAAAAGCAACTCATTTTCTGAGAGAAATATGGGAGGAAAAAAAGCATATCAGGTTCAGTGTTTAATTTAACATCTGAGAAGACAAAAAGGAGAAAACTGAAGGAGGGAAAGTGCAAATTATGGGACACAAAGAAAGGTACAGTGTAGGCAAAAGGAAGTAGATCAGAGATCACAACATTTCAGATGTCATTCTAGCAAAGGCTCCAAAATAAGGGGAAAGGAGGTATACTGTCCAACAGGAAATTCTGATATGTTGAGTCTTACTGGAATGAAAAGATTATTTATTTTTTTTTTGGAAGTAGTTTTTTTTTACGGGAAGTTTCTGTCCCTTATAGTTATGGAGAACTACAAAAACAATGTGTTGTGGGTGACTCCAATTTCTCAAAATCCAGACAGAAGACAGAGGTTTGTTTGGTTTGGTTTTTTTTTTTAAATTGTCTGTTTAGTTTTGCTAGCTGAAATCTGTTTTATGTAAATACTCGCTATTAGTTAATAACTGAATAATGAAAACAGCCTTTCCAGATACTTGAATGATGTATAAATCTAATTCAGAGTCTTCTGAATGGAAATGCAGACTTTTCACTGCTTTCAGTATGTTTGGGCTGTACCTCAGCACTACAAAGGCCATTGCCCAGAGCAGCACACTTGCAGGAACCGCAAAATAGCCCATCTTCTTGCTTTGCATAAATCACAATCCCAAGGCAAGCCATTTGTTGCTGGGGTGGCTGCAGGAGGGGCAGGACTATGCAGAAGAGGTTACTGCAGGCTTCTAGGGCATTCCATCCAGAAAGCAATAGCTGCCTCATTCCCTTGGCAGAAAAAATAGTAAGTGCCTCATTCATGTCACAGTAACGTTCAAGTTTGCCTACACCTTGAGCCAGCTTTGTCCAACCATAATATGCTAGGTGAAGAAAAGGTACTATTGACATAAGTGATCAGGGGTGGATTCAGCTTTGGTGTCTACCACGTGTGTGTCTGCTGTGGTGGCTGGATGCATAATTTCCCATTACAGAGAATACCTGGAGAGCTTACTCAGCTGATTAAATGTAGTTGTCTGTTTTCAAGAGAGAAATTGCCTGCTATACTCCGCTGACTCCATTTACTAGGTATCTACTGATTATATGGGAAGCCTGGGCAACTTAACTAACCTAAACATCTGTTCAGGTATAGGTATTAATAAATTCATGAGATTAATTTTACCAAAGGTGTCCTTTAAATGACTACATAAAACACAATATATGTAAACTTCATAACTGCCTAAAGTAAAACCAGTAAATGTTTCTTTGGTTAGCCCTAGGGCTGCCGTTGCATATTTTAGACCATGGTTTAAAAAATTCGTTTAAAAGCTTATGATTTCTTGAAAAAGTTCATGAAATGCCAATTTGTATCCTTCATCCTCATCTAAAACCTCGTACATCTATGTTTCATGAACTGATCCTATCTGGAGACATAGGACTAGACTTCTGAATCTGAGCAGAATATAGTGGCCGTTTGCTAATATTGTATTTATCCTTGAATGTAATTGACAAAATACACGAATATATCATGATTTGTTTTTGTATATAATCATATGCATTTTTGAGAAACAAGATTACTCACCTTTGCTTCTTTAGCAGTGCATTTTCTGTCTATGCTGTAAAATACTCCCTGCATAACTGTCATGTTAAAATAACACTAAGAGAGGAAGAGCTGCCATATCTAGAGAGCTTTTGGTGGAATTGCAATTGTAATTTTCCATTGTCTCATTTAATGAACAAGTAGCAACATCTTGTCACCCAGATTCAGATCTCCTGTGAGCAACATCTGGTCTTCTTTAGCAGCCTATTGTAAAGGCCATTATTCAATCTTTTATATGTTAATCACTTTGAATGCCTTAATTTTTCTGAAACCACAAAGCTATACATTTTTGCCTGATGACACTGCCATTTGCAGTATTGCTACTAATCCTGTCATGGCTACTAGCGTAATATGATATAACAGTGTTGAAATAAATTATCAGAAACCAAGTGCATGTAAAACCAAGTGTACAGAAATTGCCTTCTTCCCAATCCAACTTTGGCATAGCAGCTTTCTCTGAGGGAAGATCCAGACCATTTTCTGTTTAACAAATGGCTCTGAAATAGGAGTTGAAAACCATTTAAATCTGTGTTGTGCACTACACATGACAATGTTGTATAAAAAATAAAAGCTTATTATTATGACATAATGACTGTCTCATTAAAAATGGTTGGGGTACTGAATATCTGACAGCCTTCACCAGACAGAACAGGTCAGATTCATTCAAGGAGTAATCCTGTGGTTGACCACAGGTCAAACACTATCACAGAAGACTGTGGAGACTACTGTAAGTTCAGAATGTGTAACACTAAAACTGTGTAGGAAAATTATGCATGATTAGTGGAGACTTTATTTATATCACACCTATTTTAAACTAAAGTCTGCGAGATCTTATGCAGGTTTATTACTGTTTCTTCTGCACTCTATGTGTTGTCTTCCATCCTATGCATCATGCCAAACTGAGCAGCCTCCAGGGAATGGTGCGAACTATTTGTGTTGTCACCTAGTGTGCTGACAGGATGAAGAAAAATATTTGGCACAGCTTTTCATTGGTAACATATACTGATAGACATGAGTGTGTCTCAGTCAAGCTGTTCAACATTTAAATGCGTAATTAAATATAATGACTATCCATATTATGGCTAACAGTTCATGTTTTTATAGAAAGTATTTTGTAACCTTTGTACTCAGCCTTATCAGTCACCTTTTGTTTTTCTAGTAATTCGTAAATGTAGTGGTAATGGGACAGGCCAGTTGGCTCAAAAAATCCTTGTCTTCCTCAAATCCAAAATACAGTATTCTTATCAGCACATGAAATGAACTTCTTATGTTTAGGGTCTTACCTGCTCATACTTTATAATATGGGAGTTCAACTTCAGGAGACTATCAGTGCAGGAGCAAGAGGGGACTGCTAGTGGGAAAAATGAGTGCTTATTAGATCCATATTGAGTATATTTGGCTAGGTCTGCATTTGAAGTATACATACTTGATGACCTTACTTACGGTCTTTTCTGTAGCAGATATGGTGCAGTTATTTTTGTGTTTTTCTCTTTGAAGAAAAAAAGCACCTAATGGAATAAGATAAAAAATTCAAATGCAGGGAAGGCTGCATTTTCTCCATTGTCTTATTAAACACAAGAATAGTTATTTCCCCTTAAGTTCCAAATGATCAGATCTATCAATGAGAAAAATTCTATCAATGAGGTGTTTTTATGATGTTCCACATAATCATATTTCTGTGAAAACCAGTGATGAAAAAAATAAGTAGGAAACCCCATCCTAGATCACAGCAGATAAAAGACAGATGGCCTATCCAGGAGATGAATTACATTTGTCTCCTTTCTGTATCAGATCAGATATTACAAACTTAAACATGAATACAAGGTGATGCCACTCAGTGGAATAGGATGAGATAAAGCAGGAGCTGATGACTTCAGATGTCCAGTACTAAGTGGATCCACTAAGTACTCTAATCCCAGCTCTGACTCTAGGGAAGTTTCAGTGATTACAGAGTAAGGGGGTAATGAATAAGGCTAAAATAGGGTGTGGATCTCTCCCTCCAGCATTATTTTTAGCTGGACCTATATAGCTTTTTTTTTTTTTCAGACCCTTTGCACCTGCCTGTCACTGAGATTTAGGATAATGCAACAAACAACATAACTGGCCATAGTTCCTGCACTAAGGAAGCTAGTGGTAATAGTAAACTGAAACCAGAAAGATAAGGTGAAATGGCTTGCCAGAGTGTCATGGGTTAACCTCAGCTGGCAACTAAGTACCACACCTTGGCTCACTCACCACATACCCCCAGTGGGACAGTGAGGAGAACTGGAAAAAAGTGAAACATGTGGGTTAAGATAAGAATAGTTTATTAACTGAAATAAAGTAAAATACTACTAGTGGTGGTGGTGGTAGTAGTAGTAGTAGTAGTAGTAGTAGTAGTAATGAAAAGGAAGATAACAAAAAGAGAGAGAAGAATAACCCCCATGAAAGACAAGTGATGTGTAATACAAATGTTCACCACCTGCTGACTGATGCCCAGCCAGTCCCCAAGCAGTGATCAGCCCCTCCTGGCAAACTCCCCTCAGTTTCTATGCTGAGCATGACATTCTATGGTATGGAATATCCCTTTGGTTAGTTCAGGTCAGCTGTCCTGGCTCTGCTCCCTTTCGACTTCTTGTGCACCTGGAAAGTCCTTAACTTACAGAGTAAACACTACTCAGCAACAACTAAAACATCAGTGAGTTATCAACACTATTCTCATACTAAATCCAAACCCCAGAGCTGTACCAGCTACTAGGAAGAAAACTCTATCCCAGCCAAAACCAGGATACAAAATCGTATCAGTAAGAGATGGGAGTATGATCTTGACTACATACACTCCATGAATCCACTGTCTTCTGGCCTATGCTTCAGCAGCATTATTGTATGAACTCACCGACAATGTTCCTTCTTAGATTCATGAATTTGGGCTAGCATCAAACCCCAAATCAGGTTCTCACTTGAGAATTAGCATTTTAAAACTACACAACACCACCAGAAAGAAATTATATCACATAGCTTTTGATTGGACTACAAAACAATAGAGCTGGCAAAACATAACCTAAGGCTTCATCTTAGTGTGGTGGTGGTGGTGGTGGAACCACGTACTTGTAAATCACTGAGGAAAAAGCCAGCAGGCTGCTGCTGAATTTTCGGTGGAAAGATGGTGACATCTAGTGGTGCTGCTCTTCGCGCAGCCCTTCATATTCTGCCTCAAAGCATACTGTCGGTAGTACGGTGACGGGTTATTTTACATACTGAATTCATTTGCTTTTTAAAAGCTTTAATACCCTATGCAGTATCACATTTTCACCAAATACAGTGGCCTCCACATTTTTCAAACATAATTGGCCCATTTGTCATTATACTGAAAAAAATTGTCATAAAGGAGTGATTCAGTAGTCTGCAAATAAAGCTGTGTCATAAAACACTTTGCAAATACTGTGATAACAATTTAGATTTTTCTCTCTAAATTCATGACTTAAGTTCAAGGCTTACTTGCATCAGAATGACATGACAGACTCTGTTTCGGTAGGGATGTAGCTCCAGGAAGTGATTTATCCCTCCAAAAAAGTGTTAAGGAAGGATGAAACAAATCACCCTTTATGTGCTTTTCTTTGGTTTGGTAATTGGCATAGTCTAGATGCCTAACTGTGACAGTTAAATTTAGGAAAGATGAGTCATATTAAAATAACTTTGGTGCTTCTCTGTCATTCAAAGTCAATGAAGTCTGATCTGTTCAGTCATTCAAACCTTGGTATTATTTCTGTGAGCGATACCTTAGTTACTTCTTTAGCTTTATTGGTGCAACAGGGGAAATTTCCTGGCCATCCCAAGAAGGTATCAATCAATACTAAGAGATACCTATACCCATTCTGTCTTGGTATTTCAGAAAAAACAACTAGCCACTAATCTCCAGGGGAATTTCTGAATTTTCCTGTTTAGTAATCCCTGGGTGTGGTCTCTTCCTGTTCATGGGATTGTTTTCTAAATAAATGGGGCACTTAGCTATTACAGACTTTACTGTTCCAGTCATTCCTACACGTCTAATCAAATTTTGAAGACTAGAGATCATGGCCTTGCTACTCCAGTATGTTTCTTCACGTCTTTTTTTCTACAATCTCAGACATTATATGTGATGGAACAATGACTTGTTTCGTGGAGGTTATTAAGCATCCCTCTGTTCATGGTTGCTTTTAACAATGATGCCAATTGTTCATCTGCCTCACTATAACTGGGCTTCCAAATTAGGAGCTGTATCTGTTTCACTGGCACTAATGCAAGGATGCTTTGTTATGACACCTCTTTAGCAGTTTTATCAGCCAATTGATTACCCACATTCACTGCAGTTTGTTCAAATTGATGTGCTTTGCAATGCATTATTGCCACTTCCTTATTTTTTTGTTTGATATCCTGTAGAAGTTGAATTTCTTCTTTGTATTTAATAGGTGATCCTTGGGCCTACAACAGTCCTCTTTCCTTCCAGATAGCTCTATGTGCATGGACTATCCCAAATGCATATTTTGAATCAGTCCCTATATTTACTCTTTTCCTTCAGTTGCCTTCAAGGCGTGCCTCAGTGCTACTAATTCTGCCCTCTGGGCTGATGTATTGATGGGCAGAGCCTCTGCCCCTATCACCTGTGTAGTTCTAACCACTGCATAACTGGCCATCCATCTTCCATCTTGTACAAAGCTACTACCATTGGTGAAAAGTTCCAAATAAGTACCAGTTAATGGTTCATCTTTCAGATCCTGTCTGCTTGAATATACATGTTCAAGAGTTTGTAAGCAATCATGATACAGGGATTCGGAGTCCTTTATTTATAAATTCAAAAGCATTGCTGGGTTAACCACTGTGGTGGTTTTAAGTACCACATCATCCTGCTCCAACAAGACAGCTTAATATTTAAATGTGCAACATACAGACAACCAATGTCCCCTATTTTGTTCTAAAATGGAAACCACCATATGTGGAACATTTACTGTAACTCTCTTTCCCATTGTTAATTTTCTTGCTTCTTGGATTAAGAGAACAGTTGCGGCCACAACATGCAAATATCCTGGCCAACCTTTACTCACATTATCTAACTGTTTGCAGAAATATCCAACAGCTCTTCTCCATGTTCCCAATCTTTGAGTCAGCACAACCAAGGCCAGGTGTAGTCATTCATACAAATCAGATAGTCCCAATGCAAGTGTCAATATCAAAGCCCTTTCTAAGTACTTAAAGGCAACTTGGCATTTAGGGGTCCACAGTAAGTGATTGTCTTTTGACCCTTTCAGGGTTTCATGGAGGGGTTTTACCAACAATCTGTAGTTGAGGATCCACAGTCTGCACCATCTGACCATGCCCATGAATGTCCTCAACTCCTGCATAGTTCTTGATTCTGGAGTTTGGTAGATTGCTTCTTTCCTGCCAGTTCCCAGTTTCTATTGTCCTTGGGAAATTTCAAATCCTAGATAGAGCACAGTTTCTTCCCCTATTTGGGCTTTACTTTTTGTATACACGATATCCTCCTTGTCCTAAGAAATTCAACGAGCTTATAGTCATTTGCAGGTATTCCCCTTGAGTTTCTGCAGCCAATAAAATATCATGCAGATACTTTAATACTATTCTGTCTGGTTTTTTTTCCATAATTCCAATTCCTTTGCCAGCTGATTGTCAAATATTATTAGACTATTTTTGAATCCTTGCGGCAATACTGTCCAAATAAGTTGAGTTTTGCATCTGGTGGTGGGGCCTTCCCATTCAAAGGCTAATATTGCCTGGCTACTTTTGTCTAGAGGTATGGAGAAGAAAGCATCCTTAAGATCAAGCACTGTAAACCACTTACTGTGTTTCCTTTAAGGATGTTAGCAAGGTATATGCATTAGCTATCACTGGGTGAATATCTTGAACAAGCTGATTTATAGCTCTCAAATCTTGAACTAATCTATACTCCCCATTTGATTTCTTTACTGGCAATACTGGAACGTTATATTCTGATTCACATTCTACTAATAAACCATAATTTAAAAATTTCAGTATTAACTCTTCCAATTCCTTCATATCCTGCCACTTAACAGGATACTATTTTTATCTTACCAGTTTGGTTTTGGACTTTAAAATGATTCTTATCAGCTTGGCCAACTTGGATCACCCTGGGATTCCACTAGGCCACACCAAAGGTGTTATTGCATCTTCTACTTCTTCAGGGATTTCTTCCTTTGATCTCTGTGTATTCTGTAAGATAAACATCTTTGCCTCCACAGGTTTTGATTCAGGTATTAACAGTTGTGCTTCTCCACTAATAAAGACTATCTGTGCATCTAGCTTACTCAATAGATCTCTTCCCATCAAAGGTATCAGACATTCAGGCATACTAAAAAATGGTGAGTTACCCATTGCTTTCCTGACTTCAATGTTAAGGGTTGCAGGAAGTATTGATTCTCATTTTTCCCTGTGGCACCAACATTTACAGTTTCCTGTCTAAGACCTGCTTTACAAGTATTAAGCACCAAGTACCTCCTGAATCTACCAAAAATTCCATCTCATAGTTCCCCAGCTTTAATATAACCAGGGGTTCAGCTGGGGATGACTCCCCCAGTCCCCTTCAGGACTCATCATCTAATGTCATCAACTTAATGGCCTGCCAAGCAGGATCCAAGCTAGGACATTCCCTCTTCCAGTGTTCCTTTTTCTTACAAATTATACATTCATCCTCTGCCAAATGTGGTTGTATAGGTTGTGTGAAAGGAGGCCACTTGCTCCCTCCCCTGCTCCTTCCAATTACCCGGTACCCTCTTCATGTAGCAACTCCTACTGGAGTCCTTGTCAGGGCAGCAATTAATCTTCCTGCTGTCAAATTTTATCTTCTAATCTATTGTGTCTCCTTTTTCTCAATTATTAAAGACAGCCCATGCTACTTCCAGCATTTTTTCCCAGATCCATTGAATCTGCTCCTTTAATTTTTGAAGTGTCTTATATCTGGGGAAAACTGCCCCATAAAAATAAGAGGCCAGCTGAACAGCTTCTTCTGGATTTTCTGGATCCAAATTAGTATATTTTCTAGCAGTTATTTTTAACCTTTCTATAAAAACCTTTCAAGGATCCTGTTTCGAGATAGGAATGGCTTTACCTTTCCAGGGGTCTTGCTCATTGCTCATTGGTCCAGGGACTGGAGGTTCTCCCTGAGAATCTCTCAGTGCCAGCTGGAGGTCCTGCAATACCACAGTCTGTCAAGATTCAGAAGCAGAGTCCCATCTGGGTCGCCAAAACTGTCACCAAAATCAGGAATAAGAAAACTCCTTAACACCTATGTAGCATCAAGGAGTGGGCATTCCTTTATTGCAGTGCTGGATGCATGGGGGATCATTCTACCTAATGTGCACATAATAGGTTATATTTAGGCAAGATTATATAGACCATACGTATGTCTATGCATTACGTTGCTTGAAACATATTCATTCATTTTCCAAGAATAGGTGGTACTATGTTAATGAAGCATTGCACATGCTTCTTATAGGTATTTTAGAAAAATTTCTGCTGGTCTCAAACAATAGTTTAGCCTCTAGTTACAGCTGACTGAGAACTGAATCTCAGTTACCTTTCCCTATATGGACTTGTCTTGACCACAGTTCAACTTCTTTTGGCAAGTTTGATTTCAGATCTGGCTTTGCAAGAAGATCTTTTGGTTTAGTTCCTTCTTGGAATTATTTACTAACTTTCCCTTAGCAATATAATGTTACACAACTACTGTTTGATGGCAATTATCCATAATAATTATACTGAAACCAACAGTCCATAGCTATTATAATGAAACAAACAGTACATGGTGACAAAAGAACTGCTGGGAATGTATCTTAAAGAGAAGTTTGGACAATGAAAGATAAAAGATAGAGCTATGTGGTGAAACCAAAGTTTTATAGCTATTATAACAGAAAACTAGCTAGTGCCAGGTCTTGTTTTTATTGCTGGAGCTCAAATATCAGCCCATGATCAGGGTCAGCTGGACCCTTCTGGTAGTTGCTGGGCATGGGGTAGGGGACATTCCCAATGAGCTGTGTGTATGAGCCCCTTGGTTTGGGAGCTAAGACAGGTTCATAATATGAAGGTATGCTGTTCTGGGCCAGTAGCTTTACTAGTACAGATGTAGTTTGTTAGTCCAAAGTAAGATGTACTAGTGAAATGCTCTCCAAACAGAACAGTGGTAAGTGTTTATAACATTTGTGATGCAGCTTGACAACATAACAATGAAGAGAATTTCTAAAAATTTTCAACATACGCTGACTTCCTCCGCCTTTGTCTTCACCTAGCTAGCCCAGTATCAGGTTGCCAAGCAGATTTTGGTATTATGTGTGGTTTGTAGTATAGGCCATGTGGTTGTCCATACAATTTTATTGCTATGTCTGTATCGAGACTATTGCAATCTAGAGAGGCTGGAGATAACGGGCTGCCAGGAATCTCCTGAAGTTGAACAAACACAAAGGCAAAGACTTGGGACAGAAAAAAACCCATTCATTAGGACAGGTGGGGGACTACGAGCTGGAGGGCAGCTTTGCAGAAGATATACTGAGGGTCTTGATGGACAATTCAGCATGAGCCAGCACTGTGCCCTGGCTACCAGCAGACCACCAGTATCCAAGGCTGTATGAAAAGGAAGGCAGCAGCCAGCAGGCTGAGAGTCATTCTTCCCCTTTGGCACCTGTAAGACTGAACCTGGAGTACTGCGTCCAGGTTTGGACACCCTAGGAAAAGAAGGACATTGACAAACTGAAGTGAATTTAGTGGAAGGCCATTGTATTGTGGAGAGTTGTTCAGTATCTAGAGCACTTGCCCTGTGAGAAGCGGCTCAGGGACCAAGACTTCAGCTTGAAGAAGGGAAGACTCAGGCAAGAACTAATTGCTGTCTTCAGGTACCTAATAGGAGAATGTAGAGAAGACAGAGCCAGACTTTTTTAGGAGGAGCACAGTAAAAGGCTGAGAGGCAACAGGCACAAGATGGATCTTGGGAAATTTTGACTTGATATGCAATAAAATGTTTTTACCATGAGGATGGTCAAAAATTGGAACAGAGACCACATGAGCACTGGAATCTACACCCTTGATTTAAACCTTGGGTGGACACAGTGCTGATCAACCTGACCTAACTGGCCCTGCTTTGAGTAGGAGGTTGGACTGGCAGCCTCTGGAGGTCCTGCCAGTCTGCATGCTTCTATGATGCTAAAGAGAAGCCATTCCAGAGGTTAGTAAATCAGCACTTTAAAGATATGCAGGGGGGGGAAAAAAGTCTGTAACTATATGTACTTATTTTTCTTTTTAGGAACACAGTCTTAGCAATCATTTGACTGTGAGTCGGTTGTGAGTCATTTAGTCAGGTGATGTATTTATCTTTCAGTCATTCTCTAGACTTAGTTACTAAGGATAAATATCAGCTGACCTTCATATATACCAAAAGTTTTGTACAATTAGGGAAGACAGTCTAAGTACTTTTTGTGGTTAGCACTTGAGAATCTAAGCAATGAAGGTTCCTCTACTGTTCAGAAGAATATGCTACTTTTTTTTAATTACCAAATACACTGCTCCCAAGCTTCAGGCTATTCAGACTAAACAAATAATGCTTCAAGTGTGAAACATTTTGGTTGAGAACGATGTGCACATCTGCATTTTTCCATAATGGAAAAAAAACAGACATAGCAGATTCACATAGAAATTGAATCTGGTGCTGCATTTAGAAATCTATAGTCATCAGGATGTCCTTCTATGATCCTTTGGTTCTTTTTGTGTGTTTTGTATTGGTAAGTATTCCCATTGACTTTTAGGTACGGGGCTTATTACACCTTTGAATATTACAGTTAAACAGATAATGAAGGATCCATTTAATGTCTCAGTCTCCAAGCTGGCTGAACACAGATCATACTCGCTCCAGAAAACGTCTCTTTGCAGAGTCTTGGGTTTGAGCTAGTAAGTCCAGTGTGTGGATTTACCATGTCAAGCATGGCAGCACACTCCCCAATGTCACAGCAGCTAAATGTCTGCAAAGAGCATACCCATGCTTTCAGCTCTGCTTCTCAGGATAGCATAAATGGCATACAATACTGATAGCAGGCATACAATACTGATTCATTTAGCACACTGTACCTTCAGTTCCATAGCTCCCTTAGGCTTGTAATAGCCTGAAATGAAATATCGGGATAAGCTGCAAGGCCTACACTTTTGCATGCTGGTGAGAAGCAGCACACTTGTGAAGCTGCAGAAATATAGAGGATATAGTAGAGATATAATCTGTGGAGGCAGTCTTTTTGGGGTTTTGATGGATATCAGAAAGTCTGGTTTTTTCCTACCTGCACTTTACACTCTCTGAGAGTTAGAATTCTCTTTTGGCTGTCTAAAATAAGTGCCTAAGTTGATAAAAAAGAGCTCACATTATGCAGATCTAGGAAGTGAGTAGTTTGGGTTTTTTTAAAGCAGCCCTCACTTGACAAAAGAAGTCTAAACATCAGTGATGGGACCTGAAGTTAGGTTTCCAATTTTCCACTTAAACTACATGAAAAATTTGGGTGTTCTTCATACTAGAAGAAAAACAGAAAGTAAGTGGAATACCTGCTGTTCTTCAAATTCCACCTTCACGACACTCTTTAAGAACAAACATAAACACTTGCCAAGTCAGTAACACCATATTATTATATTTTTATAATAAGATTATAACTAATACTATAATACTAATACCACCTATAACATTATATAAATGATAGTATTATATCATATATTATACATTATATAATGCATAATATTATCATACAAATATATACCATTATAATGAAATCATATCATCTTATATAAGTTATTAAATATATAAAGTAATATTTTCATTTAACATTAAGTTATTTCAAAGAGTAGGGCTTAAAATTAGCTGGCTTTTCTGCACATAGAAAACAGATATTGGGAAAATTGCATTTAATGGCCTGAAATCACATATGGGTTGCTCACTAGTTAGATGTTCCCCAAGATGCATGGGGAATATGTGAGGTATTCTTTTGTAATTGCTACAATAGCACTGAAATACTATATAAAAATGACCAAGAAATCTACTTTTCCCAAAGGATTTTTGATTTTTTTTAGCTAATGGGCATTGATGCATTGAAACTAAGCTTTGTCAAAGAATGTCTTCAAGATAAGCTTTTATCTTTAGAGCACTACGAAGCCAAAGTGGTCTTAAATGTCACCACCATTCTCAACTGCTCTGCTGTAACAGCATCTAAAGCCACAAAATGTAGAATGTATCTTTTGTGTATCTTTTGAATTCCCAGTTGGAAGGCTCCTTACTTTGAAATGATGTGATGGCCTTTCATTAAACTCATCTGGACTCTTCTCATCTGGACTCTTGCCTCTCACATGAGAACTAGAAAGTGGTCCAACTTTGAAGTTAATTTTTTTAATATTTTTTTCTAATTAAAGGGAAGCTTTGGTCAGAAACACATCTTTTTGCCTCTGTTTCCATAGTCCTGTAACAAAGGTGCTTTGATTTTGCTTTAAGGGAGGAGTGGTGTGTGGGTGTAGCAGGGACAGTGTGATGTGATCTTTGATCTAAAGACAATAGGCAATTTTAGTCCAAAAAGGAATTTCTCTGAGAAACTACATTAAAATGGCCGGTGAAACATAATGCAAACTTAAGTCTAATTGGTGCTGTTTGGAGTGTTACATAGTTCTAGAAATACTTTAATTTTGAAGGATGCATTCAAGATCTCTGAATACTTCAGCCTGTCATATGCATTTTATATTCCTATAAAGATATTTGGAAATCATACACAAAAATGGTTTTGTCCACAGATTTCAATTAATAAACATGATAATGGCTTTTCCCTACTGCACGTATCTATGCTACTACAGCTTGCTTTAATTTACCATCTGGCAGCTCTTTTTGTAACATACGACCTGTTTTAAAACAAGCGAAAGACATAAGTCATAAAATAATGAACACCTTTTCAATAGTTAAGATTGTGTCTATTGCAATATATGGAATTTTACATGATGTCACACTGATGATACCTAAGCTGGAAAATGCTGTAGATTTTGCACAAAACAAAAAATCTGTAAATATAGAAATCTCATCTGAAGCAGGCAGAAAGAACTTGACAACCTCTCTTTAGCCAGTCAGTCAGAAAGAGACACTGCAAGCATGAATATGACATGGTCTTTTTCTCCAATATCCAGTATCATACTTGCTAAAAAAAAAATAGCAAGCTTTTAAACTTTTAAAATGTCTTCTAAAGAGAGCTGGGCCAATGGAGGGTGAAAATATCTTCTGGTGCGATCTATTCCTTCCAATTTTGAAAATCGCTGTATATTTTGGGTTAGTCTATTAACTTTGGCAATAAAAAGGTGGGATCTACTACTAGTCAGACCTTTAGATAGGCATGAAAGGGTGAGGCAGAGTTGTCACTGAAGTTCTTTTGGGGACCTGGCTTTAAGTCACAAACAAAACATGTGGCTAGGTAGAGAATTAGGTCTTTAACTGGTTAAACCTGGATATATTCCTGTTTGGTTGAAATCTGGTTCTCATCCTCCAAGACGAGCACCAAGAAGAAGGGATATGCCTTGTCCAAAATCTGTCTCCAGATTAAGAGAGACATTGCCTGACTTTGCAGATTCCCCAGAAATTGTAAAATAAAACTGAGTTAGTTGCAAGAATAATTTCAAAGGCATGTTGTCTGCCTTCTACCAGTTACCTCAGAGTAGATTGTCAATCCTCTCTACAACTCAATATACTGAGAAGTGCATTATAAAATGAAGAACTACTTTATTTATTATGCAGATGTAGGATGTGTTGTTTGGTACAATGGAGCTTCAGTCTTCCTCCAAGGTCTTGAGATACCATTACAAAAGGAATATCTGGTATTGATTAGTAACTTTGTTTTTCACAGTTCTGGAGACTCTATTCACTATGAACTTTCCAGAACTGACTTCTAACCTGTTTTCTGGTGTGCCTTTGGACTAATTTTCTAAGAGAACTGGAATGGCACATCATCAGCTCTCAGCATGTCCTCAGATGCGCTGAGGGTCTGCCATCACTGCTCTAGAATCAAACTACAGTATCTTTTGTTATTCAGCCTATAACAAAACTCATGCCTAGCTTGTGGCTTCCTTTTGAGGTTTCCTGATTTGAAGGGCTTCAGTCTCACTGTTTTGTACTTTCTCTGCCTTCTAAAATGAGGTGCAGGACTCTGAGAAGGTGCATGGTGCCAGCACCATGGCACAGGTATGGAAGAAAAGGCTTAGCATCTGCAAGGGATGAACCCTTTCCCAGTGGCTTGAGATCTCGCTGTGATTCCATTGGGACAGAGAGCCACCCCACCATGGTCAGGTGAAGCAGACTCAGACCTCACATCTCCTGCTGGGCCTTGGATAAGATATGCCTCTTATCACAAGATACATGTGATCCCTGTGATCCCACGTGGGCTACACCTGCACTTCTGGTGAAGGTTACTGAAGAAGTGTATGCATTTAAGCAGTTTCTACACTTTTACATAGGAGATACAGAGCCTGCCCAGTAACTAATGTGTATGCAGTCTCATATCTGAATGAGTACATTTAACATACTTTGCTTCATTTCTGATTTTCAGAAACAGAATAATTTCTATCATCCCTCCTTATAGAGTAGGTTCAATAAGGTCAACTTCACTAGTTTCTCAGCTACTTTGGGGCTTTAAACTAACTCTTTCCAATGACCTTCATGTTGCAACTGAGATGCAGGGTTGGTTGTTTTTTTTTTCTAGTTTCAATTTGAGAGATTTATTTTGAGGCAATGACATTCACGTTAGCATTTGTATTGAATGTTTTAGGCAAGGTGTGAGTTTTCTAATCCAGGTTCTTTTTAAGTATTCATTTAAACACCACAAAGATGCTTTGGGTTTATAGATTTAGGATGATTTGGATATTGCAGATTATCTCAGCGAAGAGGAAAACAGGTCCTTTTTGAACTGTCAGTTTGTTGTTTTGAACCACGAGATCTATGGCTGGTTAACATATTTTTTATCAAAAGCTTACAATGGAGCTGTCAGCAAGCATGCCAATAACCTTAACCAGATTGCCTATTGGGCCATTTTATCCAAGCCCTTTGCAGCTCCTACCTCAAGATGAATGATACTACAATGTACATGAAGCAAATAAAATTGACTTGTGACCAGAATATCAGCAGATAGTTCAGGGATTTTAAGTGTCAGTTAAAGCAGAGCACTGGTTCCTGATGCCTCTTATCTAATATTATAGTCAGTATCAGGGTGCAGCAAACATTTAAAAGCTTTGAATAAAGTAGGGAAAATAAAAATGGTGCTTTAAACATGTAAACACTTACTTCATCACTTATATTCTGTTTCTGCATTGAACTTCTCGAGGGTTTAAAATACCCTGTGCAAAAGCTGTTCACAGTGTTTTATGGCTGCAAGGCAAGTAATTCTGATTTGACATGATGAAAAAGGTTTTGAACAGTGGTAAAATGTTGGTAATCCTGATGTAGGTAATACAGTCACTTTTACGAAATAATGGCTACAGTTTGATCACATAACCCTGTGACAAATGCAAAACTGGAGGAAATGCAAGAAAGGGCTGTTAAGATGATCAGGGAAATGGAGACCTGCCTGTGTGAGAAGAGCTTGTTTAATCTCTTTCAATGAGGACTGAGAGGTGATATGACTAGTCTTCATCAATATTTTAGAAGGCAAACACTGAAGAGGAAAAAAGGTAATTAAAGGACAATGCTGGCACAACAACAAGCAGATATAAACTGACCATGAACACATTTAAGCATGAAATGAGAAGAAATGAAATAAGAAGAATATTTCTAACAAAAAACCCCAAGTTTTGAAATAGAAGATGCAGTGGCAAAATGCCTAAGAACAGTAACGGTGACTTTCCGTTAACAGTTTATGTTAAGTTTACAACATGGCTGGCTGTGATTACAAAAGAAGAGATGCAATAGCTTTACCTTAGCCACGTTTGGCCAGTGTCCTTTAGCAATCAAGGGAAAAACATGCTTTCAGATGCATTTGGAGACTAGTATATGGGATAAGTAAAAGGAGGGAGGTTGCTCCCTAAATGGTCAGTCATCTGGCTTGTCTCTTCACCCTTCTGGTGAAGAACATGGTTGGATTCAAAATGAAACATCCAAAGTTTAAATACTCGATACTTAACTGAGTTGCAACTTAACATTTAAAACTGTCTTTTATAAAATACCTTGTGAATCTTAAGTAAAGGGGAGCTTTTGTGTACCTATGCATTAACAATATTTTAGTTCCTATTATACTTCCTCTGAAAGAAGGCAATAGTTCTAAATTCTATATTGTTTGGAAATTTCAATGCAAACACTGGCTTTCAATCTTTGTCATGTATTCCAAAATGCCTCCAAATACCTTTGCAACTGTGACCACTAGTTTAGGGGAAAGCTACGCTGAAGTTAATGAAAGGGAGCAGATTATCACAGACGTATGTGTCCTGTCACCTGTCCCACTTAACTGTAGCACTTCTTGCAGTGTATGCCAATTTTAGCTTATTTCCAGTTTCTTAAATAAATGTCATAAAAGACCGAATTTTAGCAGAGTTGAATTCCTTTACTAAAGCCACCTTCACAGGTCTTGCAGTTTCTGACTAGCTGTGATTTCAGTTTTCAACCAGTGCTGTGGGTGCCCACAATCCTGTAAAAATGAGCCTTTCCTACAGCACAAGAGTGTAGACCAGGCCCAGATTTACACTGGTGGATGCTGGGGTGACCAGGCTGGCCTGTGCTCTCTGTGCCCTGGGCTGAGACACATGCATACAAACCTCCAGGTTTTGTACGTCAGTAAATTACCTCTTACTTCTGCCACAGTTCATGGTTTGTACAAAATACTTCGTAGGGGTTCTGTACAGAAAAGATTTCAATCTATTTATTTCAGGGAGCATTATCAGGGTCATTTAGAGTCAGCGCGTGGTCTTTCAAAGCAGCGGCGGTTAATTATCGCCTGAGGTTGAGCACGGAGAAAGCCGACGCAAACACCTTTTCTCGAACGCCAGCGGCGAAGGTTTCTTGCCACCGCCCCCGCTGAGGGAACCCGGCAAGGGCCGCCCCCCGCTGAGCATGCTGGGAGCTGTAGTCCCCGTCCCGGCGAGGCGCCTACAGCACATGCGCAGAACATGGATCGCGTTGCCGGAACATGAAGGGGTGGGGCCTTTCTGTTCCGGCAGCGCCCGCGCTCGCGCCCCGGCAGGAGCCTGCCGGTTGGAAGGCTGGCTCGTGCACGTGGTCCCTCGCGGCCAATCAGCTTTCCCGGCCGCCGAACCCCGCCCTTTCCGCTCTCTCTCGGCGCTGCGAAATGGCGGCGTTCAAGGGGCGGCGGTTGCTGCTGTGGCACGGCCGGTGCTGGTTCTCGCAGGCGGAGCCCCCCGTCCCACCGCAGCCCCCCGACTCGCTCTACCCGCCCATAGTGGCTTCCGCCACGGCCAAAAGCAAAGCGGCCAAGCGGCGGCGCCTGGAGCATTTCAATCAGCAGGTGCACGCGGCGGCGTCGATCGAGGAGAAGCTGCAGCTCTACGGGAAGCTGCAGCGGCCCAAGTACATGGTTTACCCGCAGACCTTCGCCCTCAACGCCGACCGCTGGTACAGAAGCTTCACCAACACCGTGTTCGTGCCGGGGCTGCCCCCGAGAGCGGCGTCGGCAGCCGCCAAAGCCCCGGGAGCAGCGGCGCCGGAGGCCGCGAAGACACCGGCGGGTGCGGCACCTGAGGCCGCTAAAGCTCCGGAGCCGGGAACGGAGGCACCAGAGGCCGTGAAGGCTCCGGAGCCCGCGGTGGGAGCCAGGGCGCCGTACCTGGATGTGGGCGAGCTGCGCTCCCTCGTCTGCGATGCCCTCCTGCAGGAGAGCTTCTACCAGCATAAGGAGCGGCCGTTCCTCTACCGCGATCAGGATCATACTCCCGGCCCCTTCCTCACACAGCTCGTTTCCACCCTCGCCGCTTTCCTGTCCACTCGCAACCCGCTGCTGGCCGCTTCCTCCCTGGGTGCGAAACTGGGGTGGGAGAGGGAAGGGGTAGCCCCTGGGCCGCGGAGACTGTCTGTGAACCCTGCAGGAGTGTTGTGGAGTTGTTCAGACCATGACTAGTAATTCTCATCTCCGTTGTCCCCTATGGTGCAAGTAGACATTGATTTTTATGTTTTACCGCAGATACAGGAGAGGAATCGGGAGGGTTTTAAGTGCAAAGGGGTGAATTCTGTTTCTCTCTATCCATCTGTTCTGTTTCAGATCTGAAACCTGAAGTTAATTATTACTGGCATCGTGGTGAGGAAGTTGTTGTCCGTGGATATCGAAAGGGTAGAGTTGATCCTGTGCGATTTCAGATAGATGATAACCCGCACCTCCAGATCCGTGTACCAAAGCAGCTTCCAGAGGTGTGGATATTTTCAACAGCAAGTTAATTACATGTGTTTTCATTTACATTTCTGACAAGTACTGAACCATGCACTAGATGGTACATGGAGGACCATGTTAAACAGACATGTAGCACACCTGTGCATTTTTCAGGTTTCAGTGCCTTTACTGTCTTGTTGTGGTAGCTACTTTGTAAGTACTGAGAGAGTCTTCTGAACTTCAAGTTGGTCATCTTTGTCCTCTAGGTAAAATGCATGTTGTTGTGCTTAATTAAATGGAGCTTTTAACTTATTTTATGCTTGTAAGCAAGGGTGAAAATAAATGTGTTGTAAAACCCTCTTAGTGGAGGAGAGTAAGATGAGACAAATGGAGAAGAAACTGAGTAAGAGAGAGCATGTATAATCTGAATATGAGCTAGTTACCTGTTACTACTGCTTAACAGTTATTTGCTCAAATGCTCTGTTTTTTTGGAAGCTGATTCAGTCTTCTAGTCTTTTTCCTGTAGGTTTCTACAGTAGTAATTGTGTAGCCTGTGGTAATTGTGTTGCCTGAACTGGGCAATTTCTGTTGCCCAGGTTCCACCACAGACAGAAAACTGCTCCAATTTCTGTAAATGCTGAACATTTCTTGTGACCTTAAGTATACAGTTTTCTGAGCTTAGTACTGTCAGATGTAACAAGCCTTAGCATTTTGGAAGAATGTCTAGGCAATTAACAATGTTACATAGTGCAAAACACTGATTACCTGTGAACTCACTCTGGTATTTCAAGTTCATTTGTTGCTACTAGAAATGTTTTCTCTTACTTTCTGCAGAAGAGGATTCTGGTTTTGAAGGTAGTACCAATTGGCAGCTTTATTAGCACCATTTCACGCAATGTTTTTTATATATTGAATCTTATATTGATGTCTGGATTTTCTGCATGTACTGGCACTTGTCACAAGACAAGAAGTTCTGTTGCAAAAAACGATTTAAAGTTGTGTATATCTGGTGTATGTAAGCAAGACTTGCACCTTCTACTCCCTGACCAGAAAGTGGCATATTGTGTGAAGCCTGATGTCAGAAACATGACTTATATCATGCCTTTTCTTTCTTCTGCTTCCTTCAAGATTGTACCATTGGAGTCAGATCTCGGAGATGTTCCTGTTATTGATCACAAACCATCCAAACTGCCGTTGTTCAAAAGGCAGTATGAAAACAAGGTATTTATAGGTAAGAGTTTCTAGTCATGAAATGTTAACCACATTTTTTTATGAAAAACTGAACCTCAGAACAAATGCCACCACCCCAACCTTTCTCCTCCCATCAAGAGAAAAAATGTTTGTATATTTTTATATATAATTGTACTATATAAATGATAAAAATATATATATATAATATAAATCTCTGTTGGAATTCCATGTCAGTGAGGCAAGGGAGAGTAGCATCCTCCTGTGTGTATGCTACTGTGTCCAGTTTTGCCTGAAGGAGTTGGTTGGCAGAAAACTGGCTTTGAATTTTGATACATCTCCTCAGAGACATTTCAGTATGTGAACTCTTGCCTTCTGGAGTTGGGCAAGCCCCCCAGTCTCACTCAGAAATGGAGGAATCTCAGCATTTATACAGATCTATAGTAGAGGTTCTAATCTTCTGTTGTTTGTAGTCTGATAGGGAATAGATGTTTGTATGCATAATAGTGTTCTCTGACTGACTTAGTTTTTTTTGTTTTGGGGAACACAGGATCAAAGGTAGCAGATCCATGCTGTTACGGACATACACAGTTTCATCTTATTCCTGATAAACTAAAACGACAGAGGTTTATAAGAGCAAATCTTGAGGACCAGATTGAAGTTCTTTATCGAGCTAATGGTATTGCAAGTCTCTTTGCCTGGACAGCAGCACAAGCAATGTATCAAGGTGAGACAGTCAAAAAATTCTTCCTGGTGATGAGTACCTGCTGTAAAGTTCTTCTGACTTTTCCCACCACCACCTTTTTCTCATGCTTTTCCTTCTGAAAGCCATGCTTTGAGTAGGTCTTTGGAAAATTAATTGAACCAATGAATGAAGCAGACCTTATACAAGGGTAGCTCCCTAGTAAAACTTCGTAATTCCCTGTTAAGACTTTGTCTTCGGGTACTTTGACTCAAGGAGAATTAATTATGCAGCAAAATATTTTTTCATATATAATGCTAAGTCTGTGTAAAAACCTCAATGCTGCATTTACTTGCTTGTTACGCAAGCAAGTTATGTTATGGGGAAAGGTGGTACATAGCAGTTTGGTGTTTTTTTCTGAAACAATTGTTGCTTAGCCCCTTGTTTCAGAAGTGTCAATTCTATGAAACTAAAATCGGTGAAAGAAGAATGTCATCAGCCCTACATTAGGATTTTATGCCCATTGTCTATAAATTCCAGAAGACCTGGATGGATAGATCAAATCAGTCTTCTGCTTGTTCATGTAAATGTAATTATCTAGTGTTACTGGAAGATAGCTGCTGGTGCGTACTTCACTTGTGAAACAACACATGGAAGAAACTCCTTTGTGATGCGTATTGCTGGCTCTGCATCAAATCTTTTTGATAATGTTATGTTAGAAAGTTTGACTTTTTTGTGGACATAAAATGCTGAAGTCAAGTACGTCTTGGTTTCAAAGCTGGTCACAGTTGTAAGCACGAATTATAAGGACAGCCTGATTCAAATTACAAAGTTTGTTCTTGGTTCTGTAACAGTTTCTGGTGGTGCTCATTGCTTATAATACCAGATATCTTTTAAGAATATTAATGTGTGTGCCAGCACACACACATAAGT